>NC_092722.1:150179956-150779956 GCF_047496885.1 Scyliorhinus torazame | reverse complement strand
CCTCAGCCCTCTCCCCTCAGCCCTTTCCCCTCAGCCCTACCCCTCAGCCCTCTCCCCTCAGCCCTCTCCCCTCAGCCCTCTCCCCTCAGCACTTTCCCCTCAGCACTTTCCCCCCCAGCACGTTCCCCTCAGCACTTTCCCCTCAGCCCTCTCCCCTCGGCCCTCTCCCCTCAGCCCTCTCCCCTCAGCCCTCTCCCCTCAGCCCTCTCCCCTCAGCCCTCTCCCCTCAGCCCTCTCCCCTCAGCACTCTCCCCTCACCCCTTACTGCGACCCACACCCTCGTCCACCTGCGTAACCATGATGGTGTATTGTGTCTTGCAGGGCCATGCGGCCACCAACCCGGCACACCGGGCAGACACCACCAGCGCCCAGCGCCTGGCCGGCCAGCTGACGCAGATCAACCGGGCCCACCTGGCAGACACCGCCCGCGGGAAGTGCCTGGGTGGGCAGTTGACGCAGGTCGACCTGGCCCATCAGGCTTACACCGCCCCTGGCCAGCGCCTGTGCGGGCAGCCCACAGGGACTCGAGCAGCGACGGGGAGGGCAGCTCCAACAACAGCCCTCCAGCCCAGTCCAGCGATGCCATGACGACACAGGACACCAGCACACAGGGGACAGACAGACACGACACGACGACACAGGACACCAATGTGGTGATGTGCATCACTGTAAATACATGTAAGCTAGACAGGCACTAGAGGGAGCACCAGGAACATCACACACACACACTCAACCAATAGATAAGTTAGATGGGAGGCGACCAATGGACATTCACGATACACAAGGAGGTGACATGACCACAGGGGGGCATTACACCATTACACCCACCACGTGGAAGACAGCAGATGGTTAGTCAGTTAGGTAGCTACAATAGGATTAGCAGTAGTGTCGAACTCAAGTTACAAAAGTGTACATAGTGTAAATAAATGAGTTGAAGTTATTTACACGTCTCGACCTTCCTTGACAAATGCAACACAAGGAAGCCGCTTATGTTACAAAGGAAACATAACAAAACAAGGTACCAGTAGTGAACTGCTTAAATCCAGATAGCCATACCTCAGCGTACAGTGACAACCAGTAATACCCAGGCAAGATGTACGAGCTCCTGGTTCCGCAGCCGCTCCAGTGCCACAGCGATCTCCGCGAAAACTGGCAGCGATTCCGGCAAACGTTTGAATTCTTCCTGGTGGCAGCCGAACTTTAAGACCTGGCCGATCATGAAAAAATAGATTTCTCCTCCCCATCGCCGGTGCAAGAGCAGAAGAAATCTTTTAAAAATTCAAGTTCTCCAAGGGGCAAAGCAGGTACGACTTCCAGGCAGTCCTGGACAAATTCGACAAATACTGTGAGGAAAACACACTCCAATCAGCAAGGAAAGGTAAGAGAAGCGCCAGTACTCACCTCGAGGCCGAAATCCCGGACCAGAGAGCGATTTGGGTCGAGGTCGGTGGCCATCTTGCTAAAGGGACTACACTAGCGCAGTTGCGCGAGAAGTGCGCAAACGAACCGGGAGGCATGCAAGACGGCGTGCATGCGCAATCAAGAAAACGGCCATCGGTAAAGGAACAGCGATCTGCGCATGCGCAATTGCTTCCTACGTGCTACGTCACGCACGTCATGACGTCAGAGGCCCCAGACTGCACCAATTTAAAGGGGAAACGTCCCAAATCCAATTTAAAGGGGAAATGTCCCAGATCAAAGAAAAAATCTTTTAAAGCTGTAAAACAACCTTCTTTCACCTGGAATGACAGCACAATGCCTCAAATAGAACCAGGAAATGAATTTAACCTCCGAAGAACCCTGCAACAAGCAGTTACCTACGCACAAACCGATGATTCCGACCTTGAATACTTCGATACCGACCTTGACATTTTTTCTGGACCTCGTGAGCCCAATGACAGCTCCATGGTCCTAGACGACTACGACTCGGACGAAACCTTCGTGTTGCACATTGGTTGCCAATGTGCAACACCCCCTCATTGAATCCGACGCAGATGTGGATTCATTTTTCGGATTTGAGGATCTTCAACCCAGCAGATATGACGTCCCAACTCATCAGTGCAGGATGATGCTGCAGCCTGAAACCAAGAGACAGAAAGCGGTACAAGCCCACAGAGAGCGGCCTGCTGCCACACAGAGCGTGGTCCACGCCCCGCTTAGGGTTCCCGACTCTACGAAAGAAGACATGCAAGACTCCACACCGCAGTCCTTGCAGGAACAAGACGTGGCTCCAGTGTCACAAGACTCCACAGCAAGCTTGTGGACAGACTCCACAATTGCAGAAACGCATGAGTCTGATGCGCAGTCCTTGCAGGAACAAGACCATGAGGGTCTAGCAACCTCCTCTGACCAACTAGCAGCAGACTACCACGCTCCACTGCACAGCAGGACGACCATGACGGTCTATCATGCTGCAATGAAGGGCACAGCGCTGATTACTGTTCAAGCCCAAATGAAGACAAGCCAAAGGAATCGCCTCTTCCAAGCCCGAAGAAAAAAGGATTATGCGCTGACCTTCAGGATCATTCTAGCCGAAGAGATATTAATAATGCTGCACAGTCACAGAAGGATGCTGAGGATTTGCGAAATAAATTGCTTGTATGTCTAATTTGCAAGTAGCAGACTGAAAATTGCCATTGCTTTAGTACGGATCGAAAAAATGGACAAGACATTGATCCTCATTTAATGGAAATAACACAACCTGAATCATAGTCCACCCACCTTGTTTGCACCACCAGATGAAAACTCTGACAATTTACCCAACCCTAGTGAACAGCAAGCAGCTACTGAGGATCTACCCACGGTATGTGAAACGAGTGACGACAGCATCCCACTTCCCATGCAAAAGGTGCGAAGTGACAGACCTCAGCTAGTGTGTACAGAGACACTCGACGATCACGGTGAGACCACTGGTGACTCCGGTGACACCACACTACTTCCACCCTCAATTGCTCGAACCTCTCCACTAGTCAATGCATTCCTGCATGTTCCGACTCCAGACGTGCAGCTTCAAGAAATCTCAGCTGACTCCAGTGAACCTGCTAAGACTCCGGACGAGGAGCATCAACAAAAAACAGACCAGACACCAGATGGGGAGCAACCAAATGCCGACTCTGATTCACGTAAGCCAGACTTTACTCCAGACAGGCAGTGTCGCAACCTCCGTGATGGCATGCTCAGGGTGACAGCAGATGACACAACGACAGGAGATGGATCATGTGACAATCACACTGGGTCAGCAATAACAAGCAGCAGCTACAGTCCAAGACGAATACACCAATTTTCACCACAGCTATGTCCACACATTTGTTCCACACCGACAGTGCGGCCAATGACAGCTCATGCTGGACAAACCCAGTATTCAAGCCTGCGGCAGCCAGCAGTCTATGCAGCATATTCTCAAACAGGCCAGCACTACGGATTGCCCACTAATGGAATCAAGACCGAAGGAGGACTACCGCCAGTGCAGTCTGCACTACAGACTGGATGCCTTAGTTACTGCCCAGGATTTGCTGCACCACAGCCTGGCCAGACGGCATATTCCTATCAGTTGCAAGGTTCTAGTTTCACACCATCACCAGACATTGATGCGAGCAGCAATTCTGTCTCCAAATCGACATGCTTCAACGCTTCTCAGCAGAATCACCCTTCCAGCACAGCATGTGGCCAGAACCAGTATGCACAGTCTCATCCGACTTCAACATCTGGTACATCCATGACCTCGAATGATACCTCTTCAATGTCAACGACCTATCAGCTACAAGATGCCATCCGACAGCACCACCACAAACATAAAAAGAAAAAAGAAAAAGACTCCAAATCGGACAGCGCAGTGATTCGACCACTTCTTGGTTCCTGTTGATGGCATTCATAACCAAGAGAGACATTTGACCATGATGATTGATGGTTTATGGACTCACATGAATGATTTGGACTTATTGTTTAATCACCGTTCCCATAACTTGTATATACCTTACCTTCTCTACCTGTTCTTTGTTCAGTTTTTCTTAAAGTGTACAGAAAATATGAACATATAAAAAGGGGAGGATGTGGTGATGTGCATCACTGTAAATACATGTAAGCTAGACAGACACTAGAGGGCGCACCAGGAACATCACACTAACACACTCAACCAATAGATAAGTTACATGGGAGGCGACCAATGGACATTCACGATACACAAGGAGGTGACACGACCACAGGGGGGCATTACACCAAAGAACAAACAAAGAACAAAGAAATGTACAGCACAGGAACAGGCCCTTCGGCCCTCCAAGCCCGTGCCGACCATACTGCCCGACTAAACTACAATCTTCTACACTTCCTGGGTCCGTATCCTTCTATTCCCATCCTATTCATATATTTGTCAAGATGCCCCTTAAATGTCCCTATCGTCCCTGCTTCCACTACCTCCTCCGGTAGTGAGTTCCAGGCACCCACTACCCTCTGCGTAAAAAACTTGCCTCGTACATCTACTCTAAACTTTGCCCCTCTCACCTTAAACCTATGCCCCCTAGTAATTGACCCCTCTACCCTGGGGAAAAGCCTCTGACTATCCACTCTGTCTATGCCCCTCATAATTTTGTATACCTCTATCAGGTCGCCCCTCAACCTCCTTCGTTCCAGTGAGAACAAACCGAGTTTATTCAATCGCTCCTCATAGCTTATGCCCTCCATACCAGGCAACATTCTGGTAAATCTCTTCTGCACCCTCTCTAAAGCCTCCACATCCTTCTGGTAGTGTGGCGACCAGAATTGAACACTATACTCCAAGTGTGGCCTAACTAAGGTTCTATACAGCTGCAACATGACTTGCCAATTCTTATACTCAATGCCCCGGCCAATGAAGGCAAGCATGCCGTATGCCTTCTTGACTACCTTCTCCACCTGTGTAGCCCCTTTCAGTGATCTGTGGACCTGTACTCCTAGATCTCTTTGACTTTCAATACTCTTGAGGGTTCTACCATTCACTGTATATTCCCTACCTGCATTAGCCCTTCCAAAATGCATTACCTCACATTTGTCCAGGTTAAACTCCATCTGCCATCTCTCCGCCCAAGTCTCCAGACAATCTAAATCCTGCTGTATCCTCAGACAGTCCTCATCGCTATCCGCAATTCCACCAACCTTTGTGTCGTCTGCAAACTTACTAATCAGACCAGTTACATTTTCCTCCAAATCATTTATATATACTACAAAGAGCAAAGGTCCCAGCACTGATCCCTGTGGAACACCACTGGTCACAGCCCTCCAATTAGAAAAGCATCCCTCCATTGCTACCCTCTGCCTTCTATGGCCTAGCCAGTTCTGTATCCACCTTGCCAGTTCACCCCTGATCCCGTGTGACTTCACCTTTTGTACTAGTCTACCATGAGGGACCTTGTCAAAGGCCTTACTGAAGTCCATATAGACAACATCTACTGCCCTACCTGCATCAATCATCTTAGTGACCTCCTCGAAAAACTCTATCAAGTTAGTGAGACACGACCTCCCCTTCACAAAACCGTGCTGCCTCTCACTAATACGTCCATTTGCTTCCAAATGGGAGTAGATCCTGTCTCGAAGAATTCTCTCCAGTAATTTCCCTACCACTGAAGTAAGGCTCACCGGCCTATAGTTCCCGGGATTATCCCTGCCACCCTTCTTAAACAGAGGAACAACATTGGCTATTCTCCAGTCCTCCGGGACATCCCCTGAAGACAGCGAGGATCCAAAGATTTCTGTCAAGGCCTCAGCAATTTCCTCTCCAGCCTCCTTCAGTATTCTGGGGTAGATCCCATCCGGCCCTGGGGACTTATCTACCTTAATATTTTTTAAGACACCCAACACCTCGTCTTTTTGGATCATAATGTGACCCAGGCTATCTACACCCCCTTCTCCAGACTCAACATCTACCAATTCCTTCTCTTTGGTGAATACTGATGCAAAGTATTCATTTAGTACCTCGCCCATTTCCTCTGGCTCCACACATAGATTCCCTTGCCTATCCTTCAGTGGGCCAACCCTTTCCCTGGCTACCCTCTTGCTTTTTATGTAAGTGTAAAAAGCCTTGGGATTTTCCTTAACCCTATTTGCCAATGACTTTTCATGACCCCTTCTAGCCCTCCTGACTCCTTGCTTAAGTTCCTTCCTACTTTCCTTATATGCCACACAGGCTTCGTCTGTTCCCAGCCTTTTAGCCCTGACAAATGCCTCCTTTTTCTTTTTGACGAGGCCTACAATATCACTCGTCAACCAAGGTTCCCGAAAATTGCCGTATTTATCTTTCTTCCTCACAGGAACATGCCTGTCCTGTATTCCTTTCAACTGACACTTGAAAGCCTCCCACATGTCAGATGTTGATTTGCCCTCAAACATCCGCCCCCAATCTATGTTCTTCAGTTCCCGCCTAATATTGTTATAATTAGCCTTCCCCCAGTTTAGCACATTCATCCTCGGACCACTCTTATCCTTGTCCACCAGTACTTTAAAACTTACTGAATTGTGGTCACTGTTACCGAAATGCTCCCCTACTGAAACATCTACCACCTGGCCGGGCTCATTCCCCAATACCAGGTCCAGTACCGCCCCTTCCCTAGTTGGACTGTTTACATATTGTTTTAAGAAGCCCTCCTGGATGCTCCTTACAAACTCTGCCCCGTCTAAGCCCCTGGCACTAAGTGAGTCCCAGTCAATATTGGGGAAGTTGAAGTCTCCCATCACCACAACCCTGTTGTTTTTACTCTTTTCCAAAATCTGTCTACCTATCTGCTCCTCTATCTCCCGCTGGCTGTTGGGAGGCCTGTAGTATACCCCCAACATTGTGACTGCACCCTTCTTATTCCTGATCTCTACCCATATAGCCTCACTGCCCTCTGAGGTGTCCTCTCGCTGTATAGCTGTGATACTCTCCTGAACAAGTAGCGCAACTCCGCCTCCCCTTTTACATCCCCCTCTATCCCGCCTGAAACATCTAAATCCTGGAACGTTTAGCTGCCAATCCTGCCCTTCCCTCAACCAGGTCTCTGTAATGGCAACAACATCATAGTTCCAAGTAGTAATCCAAGCTCTAAGTTCATCTGCCTTACCCGTAATGCTCCTTGCATTAAAACATATGCACTTCAGGCCACCAGACCCGCTGTGTTCAGCAACTTCTCCCCGTCTGCGCTGCCTCAGAGCCACACTGTCCCTATTCCCTAGTTCTCCCTCAATGCTCTCACCTTCTGACCTATTGCTCCCGTGCCCACCCCCCTGCCATACTAGTTTAAACCCTCCCGTGTGACACTAGCAAACCTCGCGGCCAGGATATTTATGCCTCTCCGGTTTAGATGCAACCCGTCCATCTTATACAGGTCACACCTGCCCCGGAAGAGCTCCCAGTGGTCCAGATAACAGAAACCCTCCCTCCTACACCAGCTGTTTAGCCACGTGTTTGTCTGCTCTATCTTCCTATTTCTAGCCTCACTGGCACGTGGCACAGGGAGTAATCCCGAGATTACAACCCTCGAGGTCCTGTCTTTTAACTTTCTGCCTAGCTCCCTGAACTCCTGCTGCAGGACCTCATGCCCCTTCCTGCCTATGTCGTTAGTACCAATATGTACAATGACCTCTGCCTGTTTGCCCTCCCCCTTCAGGATTCCCTCTACCCGTTCGGAGACATCCTGGACCCTGGCACCAGGGAGGCAACATACCATCCTGGAGTCTCTTTCACGTCCACAGAAGCGCCTATCTGTGCCCCTGACTATAGAGTCCCCTATAACTATTACTCTTCTGCGCTTTGACCCTCCCTTCTGAACATCAGAGCCAGCCGTGGTGCCACTGCTCTGGCTGCTGCTGTTTTCCCCTGATAGGCTGTCCCCCCCGACAGTATCCAAAGGGGTATATCTGTTCGAGAGGGGGACAACCACAGGGGATTCCTGCACTGACTGCCTGCCCTTTCTGGTGGTCACCCATTTCTCTGCCTGCACCTTGGGTGTGACCACACTTACATAACTGCGATCTATGACGCTTTCCGCCACCTGCATGCTCCTAAGTGCATCCAATTGCTGCTCCAACCGAACCATGCGGTCTGTGAGGAGCTGCAGTTGGGTGCACTTTCTGCAGATGAAGCCATCCGGGACGCTGGAAGCCTCCCGGACCTGCCACATCTCACAGTCAGAGCACAGCACCCCTCTAACTGACATTGCGTCAATTAATTAAAATTAAAATTTGTCTTTTTTTTTTTATAAATACTTTTTTTAAATTTCAAAGTTACTGTCAACTATCTGTTTCCTAGCACTAGATTTCTAATAGAAATGCGATAGCCAACTATAATATTCTCCGATCTCTGGCTTAGATATCCTCTAAATTATAATTAAGTTATTATGTTTAATTAGTTCCCAAATACTCAAAAAAATTTAGGTTAGAATCCCAACCAGCCACTCAGGTCACAGCTTTTCTGTGATGTCACTTCAGTTTCCCCCCGACGCACACAATTTGAAAAACAGGTATAAAAGTAAAAATCACTTGCTTACCTTCTGAGATGTTCTCAGGTTCTCTCGCTGACAGAGACTGCTCCTCCACCTCCAATCCTTGACCTGCACAATGCTAATAATATAATAATATAATATGGCACTTACCTTACACCAATGGGTCTTATTATTAGGTTAGAGGAGGAGGGTGGGTGGGAGACACTACACGTGTAGTGTCTCGGGTTTCCTCTCCACCAGAATTTATTGGTTGGGGGGGGGGGGGGGGGGGGGGGGGCTTGCCAGAGGTCGAACTTCCGGTTCCCGCCGAAATCCAAAGGGCTGCTCCTGTAAAGGTAAGTGCTTTTAAACTAACTACTCACCTCCCAGAAGGCCCCTGCGCACCGCTGCCGCCGAAATCCAAAGGGCTGCTCCTGTAAAGGTAAGTGCTTTTAAATTCACTACTCACCTCCAAGAAGGCCCCTGCGCACCGCTGCCGCCGAAATCCAAAGGGCTGCTCCTGTAAAGGTAAGTGCTTTTAAACTAACTACTCACCTCCCAGAAGGCCCCTGCGCACCGCTGCCGCCGAAATCCAAAGGGCTGCTCCTGTAAAGGTAAGTGCTTTTAAATTCACTACTCACCTCCCAGAAGGCCCCTGCGCACCGCTGCCGCCGAAATCCAAAGGGCTGCTCCTGTAAAGGTAAGTGCTTTTAAACTAACTACTCACCTCCCAGAAGGCCCCTGCGCACCGCTGCCGCCGAAATCCAAAGGGCTGCTCCTGTAAAGGTAAGTGCTTTTAAACTAACTACTCACCTCCCAGAAGGCCCCTGCGCACCGCTGCCGCCGAAATCCAAAGGGCTGCTCCTGTAAAGGTAAGTGCTTTTAAATTCACTACTCACCTCCCAGAAGGCCCCTGCGCACCGCTGCCGCCGAAATCCAACCCATACATAAAGGACACCACACACATGATCAGCCCCTTCGGCCAGTGGAGACAGTCAGTGAGGAGAGGCACAGGTTTGATTCAATATTACACCCACCACGTGGACGACAGCAGATGGTTAGTCAGTTAGGTAGCTGTAATAGGATTAGCAGTAGTGTCGAATTCATGTTATAAAAGTGTACATAGTGTAAATAAATGAGTTGAAGTTATTTACACGTCTCAACCTTCCTTGACAAATGCAACACAAGGAAGCCGGTTATGTTACAAAGGAAACATAACAAAACAACCAGCATGCAGGGGATAGACGGACACGACACAACGACACAGGACACCAGCACACAGGGGATAGACGGACACGACACAACGACACAGGACACCAGCACACAGGGGACAGACAGACATGAAAGAACACAACACCAACATGGAAGGGACGGATAGACAGGACACCGCACCCCAGGGGTTCCCTGACTACAGGTCCGATGAAGACACTGAGGTTGCGTCACAGCTGTCTCCCCACCCTCTGCCTCCGCAGAGACTCTCACCTCGGTTGGCCATTTTAGTTGTGAGGCTTCTGGGACACTAACTGGTGCGCACCACTCAGCCGCTCCGGTACATCAGGTGGAAGTAGGAGCAGCCGAGGGGCCATACGGTCAGAGGGTAGCCCGGCCCTACCAAACAGCTGCCGCCCAGACGGGTCCCGAGTTTCTGGAATTCCTTCACTCACCTATAGACCCGATGCAGTCAGGGACCCAGATACGTGAGAAGGGGTGACGGCCGGTTTCCAGCACTTGCAGACTAAGGTGGAGGAGTGCATCCACGTCCAGGAGCAGGAAATAGTGCCGGTCATGAGTGCCCCACAGGCCAGCACCGCACGGGTGGCATCCGCGGTGGAGGCAATGGTGGCGACGGTGTCGAGCATGGGTCTGAGTTTGCAAGGCCTAGGGCTATCTGTGCATGCGGCCTCCGCGGCCCAGGACAGGGCTGCCCTCTCACAGGCAGCCATGAGCCAGAGCCAGCTGAATATCACAGAGGCGCTCAACAACCTGGCCCGGTCTCAGCAGGCCATCACTGAGAGCATCAGCGTCATTGCCCGGGTGCTAGCTGGTGTTGTACAGAGCCAGACAGGGATGGCCAAATCCCTGAGCTCCAAGGTGGCAAACGTTCAGACCCTGTTTGATACCATCGCGGGCCTCTAGGACTGGCAGCGCCAGGTGACAGGGGGTGCCCCGGGTGCTAGACCCGCTCGCACCCCTGTCCCATGGAAAGCCCTGGGTGCCACTGGGCACCCCAAGGGAGGAGGAGGTGATGCGGCCCATTCCGGGTCCCCCTGCAGGGCGGTGCCAGAGCTCCGCCTCACCTCAGACTCCCCCCTCCCCCCTACTGTCCCTGGTGCATCTGGTGGGCAGCGGGCAGAGCAGGGCGACATTGGTTCAGCCCGGCCCATCCAGGCTGGGCCGCCACAGGAAACAGCCGCCAAAGGGGACCATAGACACAGGGCAGGGTCATAGGAGTCCGCCTCCAGTTCTGCTGTAGCATCTGGGGGAACACCTAGACATAGTAATAGGGCCCGTAAGGCCAGAAAGGTAGACACTGATGAGTAAGTTGGCATGGATGCAGGGCACAGAATAGTTAACTGGGCTAGGGTACATGTACAGGATGTCCATTATTAAACACCTTTCACACCTATGTCGGCTGCCTCTGTGGGCTGTCCGATGCGTGCGGGGGGTGGGGGGGGACTGGATGCCAGTGTGGGTGAGGGGTGCTGTGATGGAGTGTTGTGCTCCGGTGAGTGTGACATGCAGCCCCGCGCCCCCCACGGTTCCCCCACGCCAATCTGCCCCCAGCCATACGACAGGGCCATGAGGTGCTTGCTGGCCCAGATGGTGGCGTCGGGCATTGGTGGAGACGGACAGCATCTCCTGTTGCTGTCCAACCCCCATGTTCCGTGCATTGGCCCCCTCCCTCGCCAACCCCCTCATCTGGAGAGGAGTGCCCCTCGTCCTGGTCCTCACCCTCCAGCACATTGCCCCTCTGCTGGGCTATGTTGGGCAGGAAGGAGCAGGCCACAACGGTGCGGCCGACCCTCACCGATGGGTACTGGAGGGCCCCTCCAGAGCGGTCCCGGCACCTGAAGCGAATCTTGATCAGCCCAAAACACCTCTCGACCACATCCCTGGTCGCTCTATGGGCATCATTGTAGCGGTGCTCCGGGGCGGTCTGTGGCCTCCGTATAAACGTCATCAGCCACGACCGCAACGGATAACCCCTGTCGCCCAGCAACCAGCCCTGCAACCCGGGGGGGGGGGGGGGGGGGGGGGGGGGGGGGGAGGGAAGGGGGGGGTCTCTCGAACATGCCAGGGCTGAACATTGGGCCAATATAAAAGAGTCATGCACACTGCCAGGGTACTTGGTGCAGATGTGCATGATCGTCATCCCGTGGTCACAGACCACCTGCACGTTCATTGAGTACGTACCTTCCTTTTCATGCACCTGGCCCTTTCAGCCGATGTGGGCCGCATGGCGATGTGCACTCCATCGATCGCCCCTGGACCATGGGTATCCGTGCAACAGCGGCGAACCCCGCTGCGCAGGCATCCTGATGGGCGCAGTCCTCAGGGAACTGTATGTTTCGGTCCGCGATAACATACAAGGTGCCAGTGACGGCCGGATACACCTGTGCACCGATGGCTGTGAGGTGCCAGACACGTCACCACTCGGAGACTGGAACGACCCCGTCGCGAAGACGTTGAGGCCGACCGTCACCTTGACGGCCACTGGGAGGGCATGTCCACCCCCAGTCCCACGTGGTGCCAGGTGTGTCATAAGGTGGCATATGTGGGCCACAGTCTCCCGGCTCATCCGGAGTCTCCTCCTGCAACACCCAGTGCGGGAAGTCCTCAAAAGACATGCGGCGCCGGTAAACACGAGGCCTCATTGGACGCCTGTGTGGCCGTGGCACACCCTCCTCCTCAGTATCCTAATGCTGTGGCCCCCCCACGTCGTGGTGCTCCTACTGCACCTCTCAGGCGTTTGGCCCTGCGGCCTGGGTGGCTTGCACGTGCCGCACTGCAGCCCACTCCTCTGCAGCAGCCTACACCACCTCCCTGACACGTCCCTGCTCCAGCTCCCACTGGGCCTCATGCAGGGCAGCGGTCAACAATGCTGGAAGGTGGCTAAACATTGTACAATCTGCAGGGGGTGGGTGTAGACAGGGTTTCATCATTGGCATACCCCCCTCCACAACCAGGTGCCATGGGCTACATGGCCGGACCTGGTTGCCAGCACGCACCCCATCCCTGCCCCCTCGGTGCCCTGACACCTGTCGGCCATTATTCTGTCAGGGCCACCGTCTGGTGGCACAGCCCTCACCGGGGGCTGCCATGTGTGCTACCCTGGACCTACCCGCTGGTGGGTGCCGGCAGCTAGGGAGGGGGGCATAGGAGGTCTGGCACACGTGATGACAGCCAGAACACTTGAGCCGCGGCAGCTAACGGGTTGGGTGGACATCCACGTGTCCGCCGTCATGGCGTCTGGGCCGTGGGATCCGCCCGCAGCCTTTGTCACCCCCACCGCATCTTCGCCAACCCCGCCCCCCCCCCCCCCCCCCGGCAGCTTTTGTGTGGAACCATCCCACCCCCCCCCCCCACCCCCCACCCCCTCCCCACCTCCCTGGGGACCTCCCCCACACCGCCCACAGCCACGGTCGTGCCGCTCCCCCTCCCAGGGTCCCCAACCCCAATGCTGTCAACTACCACCCACCCCACTCCGCCCTCCCCTCCCCTCCGGGGGCCTCCCCCACACCGCCCACAGCCACAGCCGTGCTGCTCCCCCTCCCGGGGTCCCCACCCAACGCCGTCAACCACCCCATCCCGCAGCGTCAGCCAGCACGACCGGTTGATGCTTTTTTAGACCATATTAGAATGGCGCCGGTGTGACATCCGGTAACGCTGGCCGGACTTCAGCCCATCCGGCCCGGAGGATCGCTGGCCCACCGGAGAATCGCCGCTCTTGCCGCGATTCTCCATGCGGCGGGGCGCCATGTGCGCGCGCTCGTTTTTTTCCGCATCGGCATGGCGGGATTCGCGCGGCCCCCCCGGGGATTCTCCGACCCGGCGCGGGCTCGGAGCTTTGCTGGCCTTGTCAGCGATGCCCACACACCAGAGTTTATTTTTAAAATAAAATTGTTCAGTGCAACCCCAGCACGCCATGTGTGCCATTTTCATAGTGTGTCTGTGTTCCAGTTTCAAGAGTTTGGACACCTCATTATAATATTTTACACAGCCCTCCATTCCCCTCCTTCCAAATCCATGCGTTGCGACCACTCCCAGTCTCCTCTCCCTTCCACTTTACAGTCCAACACCCCAACATTCTGCTCTGCAATCTTTCTCAGCCCCACCTCCCTCGTCTGATATATCCCGGTTGCCGGGGGCAGCCCCCAATATTTCCAGCCTCTGGCCTTCTACCTCTCGTTTCCCTGCCTGGCCTCAGAAGATTCAGGCTCTCGTGGTGAGCATGCATTGGTAATGGTCGGGGTCATGCCCGTGCATGCTCACCTGCTCCACTGGAAGATAGTCTGGTTTCAGGAGGCTTAAGATGTCAATAGCAACCTGCCATGAGAGGCTGGTGCTCAGACAGGTCGGGAAAACGGATTCTCTGCCTGCAGATCTTATATTCGGGGGTCCCACTTGTTTTCACTCGATCTCGGTGTTTGTCCGTTTTGAAGGGGCATATGGCTAAGAAGAAGGCTGTTGCTGGTTTTGCTTCTGCTCTGGCCCCTCGTCAGAGGTTTGAAGTGGAGCTGTATGAACTGTTTCCGTGCTGCGATGTGGGCTGGCAGCAAAGAAGTGCAGCTGAAGGCCAGTTAAGTGCTAGATGGGTGAGGGTTGAATGCTAATTCCCTTTGTGAGGTCTGTGTAGTTGCTTTCCAATGATGCACATCTGCTGGTATGATTTACTTGATGCCTATGATATTCCTGCTGCCAATAAAATGACCGTCTCTTTTAATGGAATCTGCAGATTCTCTATGAGCTGTATTTGTGCTGGATTCCCTGTCTACCACCCTTTTTCGCAGACTCAATTCTGGTTGGGAACTGGCAATGTATTTTGAAACACGGACAATCCCAGTAGATTCAATGGGTTTCACAATTTCTGACTTGTGAAAATACAAAACTCACACAGTTCACTGATCCTGCAATCATAATATGGGAATCAAACACTTATTTCTCATTTTTTAAAAATTATACTGTAGCAAAATGAACTTCGTTACTATGACTCAGTCAGAAATGATTATCAGCTTTTATTACACAATAACTGTCTGCAATACATTCAGTTGTGATAAGTTAGTAAGGCACTGCATCGCATGAAATAGACCTGAAAGCAAATCCCATTTTAGATTGGGTGTGCCCAACATAACATTTCCAAAATCCTTCACAAAAATGTTGGCCTGGCTATTGCTGACCTACCTCAAGAAGGCACTCACACAGCAGCCCCAGTAGAATCATTTCCATATTTAAGTATTACTGCGTGCCTGTAGTGGAATGCTAGCTATAGATTCAAGTATTCCATTAAACTTAAGTGCTCTATCTAAATTGTTGGTTGCACAGGAAACTTTGCAGAAAATTGTTGCCCTACAGAGAAAACCAAATGAGATTTACAGACAACTTAGAAATCAAACAAACCAAACCTCTCAGTGTGAAATTTTGATCAAGTGAGGAAAGTATCTAAAGTTGGCCAACTTTTGAAAAAAACAATGGGCAGGAGTCTCCGGTTCCCCAGCAGCGTGTTTCTTGTCGGCGCGCCATTCGCTGGAGGTGGAATCCTTTCTTCCCACCGCTTGTGAGATTTCCACTGTACCCACCCCACACCGCCAGAAACCCCGCAGACGGGGGGTGCGCCGCCAAGAGGGCAGCACGGTAGCATTGTGGATAGCACAATTGCTTCACAGCTCCAGGGTCCCAGGTTCGATTCCGGCTTGGGTCACTGTCTGTGCGGAGTCTGCACATCCTCCCCGTGTGTGCGTGGGTTTCCTCCGGGTGCTCCGGTTTCCTCCCACAGTCCAAAGATGTGCAGGTTAGGTGGATTGGCCATGCTAAATTGCCCTTAGTGTCCAAAATTGCCCTTAGTATTGGGTGGGGTTACTGGGTTATGGGGATAGGGTGGAGGTGTTGACCTTGGGTAGCGTGCTCTTTCCAAAAGCCGGTGCAGACTCGATAGGCCGAATGGCCTCCTTCTGCACTGTAAATTCTATGATTAATCGCAACGCCCAGAGAATTAAGGCCGATATTCTGTTTATTCCCTGTAAGGTATGAGTCAGGTTTGTAATGAGAAAGAACCTACCACTCAAAGGGTCTGGTACAGTGCATTGTCGTTTTTTAATTGGAGAAGGGAATGGCGTATTTTGTACTGGTGCTCCCATTCTTTTTCTTGGCTGCTTCATTGGCTCAACCAGTTGGACTTTCCTCTGCTTTGCCTTAACCTCAAGCTGCTGTAGACGCTTTTGTGACCGAGAGATAAAATCTGGTTTATACATCTCCAGTGCCTCCTGGTGACAAACAAAATAGGAAAAATATAAGTTTTCAGCAATAATTCACACATGGTGGTATCATACACTGCTGAATCTATCACGGTTTTCCTTCAACAATGTTTTTCTGCATATATTAAGAAACAAATGGGTGGACCAGTCAAAAGACTTCTAACATGCACATAATGGGCGGATAGAAGTTTGTATGATTTCATTCAGACTATCACTGATATTGAAATTAAAGTTATCCTCCATTATAAAGAAACTCAAATTAAATGGCGACTACAGGTTTTTCATAGAATTTACAGTGCAGAAGGAGGCCATTTGGCCCATCGAGTCTGCACCGGCTCTTGGAAAGATCACCCTACTTAAGCCCACGCATCCACCCTATCCCCGTAACCCAGTAACCCCACTTAACCTTCTTGGATGCTAAGGGCAATTTATCATGGCCAATCCAACTAACCTGCACATCTTTGGACCGTGGGAGGAAACCGGAGGACCCGGAGGAAACCCACGCAGACATGGGGAAAACGTGCAGACTCTGCACAGACAGAGACCCATGCTAGGAATCGATTCTGGAGCTGCAAAGCAACTGTGCTAACTACTGTGCTACTGTGCCGCCCTTATTTCATTTGATTACTCAATTCTGTGTTCTTTTCTTACATTGCTTTTTGTGAAGTTTCATATAAATATTGCCAACACATTTTGGCTAGTTGGAACGTCTCTTTCTTATTATAAATTACGTTTATTACATTAATAGCATTCCTCACCATTTACCCACCCATTTTGTAAGCTATTTTCTCTCCTTGTAGTTTTGTTGCAATGCCATTCAGTAACATTTGGTGTCTCTCCCAGATCACTCAAAAAAATATTTTTTCAGGATTTGGGCAAGGCCATATTTGGAGAACAATAGGAATTAAGCAAATACAGCATCGAGGAAGATAGTATAAATGTAGTGGGACCTGAATGAACCAATTGGTATTTTACCAGATTTGTTGAATATAATGCCAAAATCCATCATGGTGTATTATTAATTCACAGCCACTGGATTGCTAATTCAATCTATAGTCACTTGACAATCCAACTGTTCTGGGTATTATAAACTGACTCTGTGCAGAATTATTCAAAAAATGTTCCATCTTTCTGCTTGACTACACAGTACACCACTAGTCCATGGGGTGAATTTCTGTGGGGATACCCACTTAACTAGTAATACAATTTGTAACAACAATACCTACTTAGAAAGTGTCAGGAAACAGGTAGTTTTAAGAAACCATTATTTGTATCTGTGGGTATTAGAAATAAGGCATAGCTTTAAGTAAGTTTAAATTTGTGGTTTTGTATTTGAAAGGGTGAATAATTACAGTTTTGTTTAGATGCTTGTATAGTAATGATAGTTTATGATTTGAAAACAAACAGGTTTTAAAGAAAGACCAGGCTGCTGCTCAGCAATCAGCGGACAGCTAGACTTGAAATAACTTTTGAGTTGAGTTTTAAGCTGGACCCAGAAGAAGCTGGACAGGAAAGAGAGCTGCAGGGAGAAGATTTCCCAAAAGAACAAAAGGAATTCCAGAAACCAGGGAGTTGGGACAAAAGAATGTCTCAGGAAGACAGTTAAGTTCAAGGGACAAAGAACAAGAAGTTGAACAAGATCGTGTTGGGCGAAGTTAAAGTAAAAAGCAGAGAAAATACTCTGAGTTAAAAAGTCAACTGCAAGAACCTGATTTAAAGTTAGAAGCCGGACATCTGAGGTAAATCAAAAGTTTGGTGACATTTTAATACAACCTAGAGCACTAGTGCTCTGTTGACAAGGCTGGACACCTGAGAGATGGTGTGGAAGCTTGAATTCATTGGTAATCCAAGGCAGAGGAACACTGGAAGGAGAGCTCAAAATCGTGGAAGTGGATCCTTGATGAAGGCATTTGAGAGAAAGCGTTGTTTGAGAGGAGAACCTAAGGCAGCTTTTTTTGAGCGTGAAGTTTGGAAACACTTGTTTGGAAGTCAGAGTTCTGGTGAAGCCAGTTGGCTGGCAGCACGGTAAGCATCTGGGAAGTGGTGGGGGGGGGGGGGTGCACTGCCTGGAAATGTAATGGAGACAGGTTCAATTGAGACATTCAAGAGGGCATTAGGTGATGAAATAAATAAGAAACAATGTACAGGGTATGGGGAAAAGACAGGGAATGGCACTAAGCCATGATGCTCATTTGGATGAGCCAACGGAAACAGAATGGGCCAAATGGCCTCCTTCTGCGCAGTAACAATTCTATGATTCTGTCATTGAGCCAGGGTTCCATTATGGAACCTGGCTGTCCAGTAGTAACATCAGCTGAGTAACATCAATTAATCCCGTTTCTCTACTCTTATCCCATAGCCATTGAATTTGTTCCCTTCAATTATGGATTCAATTTGGCTTTGAATTCCACTACCCTTTCAGGCAATGCATTCCAGATCACAGCTCACCAAGTAAAACAATGTTTCCTCACATCACCTCAAGTTTGTGTGCCAATCGGCTAAAATTTGTGTCCTCTGGTAAGCCATCTTTCTGATGCTGGAATCGGTTTATCATGTACTCGATCGAAGCTATCCATAATTTTGAACCCCAAATAATTCTCTTAACCTTCTCTGCTCTAGGGAGAACCCAGCTTTTCTGGTCTCTCCACATAAATGAAGTCCCTCATCCTTGGTTTCATTATGGTAAATATCTTCTTCCCCCAATCCAAGCTTAACCTCCTTCTTAAAGTGTCATGTCTAAAGTTTAGTTGTACACACAGAACTGCTGTATAAGTCTCATTAATGTCTGCTTTTATCCAAGTTAATCATATATTTATGGAATTTCATTTTAGTTCTACAATCTGCAATATTTAGGATATAAAGAAGGGCACATTTCCTCTTAATTGTCTGTACCAGCGCTTAGAAAGCACTATCTCATTTCTATTCTTGTCACCATACATGTTTAATTTTTTTCCTTTTCAAATATTTATCCATGTCCTTTAAGAAGATATTCTTAATTCTTCTTCCAAGAAGGTTTCTAATTGCATGTTTTGTGAGTCCTTACCACACTCCTTGTGAAAAAAATGTAATTTGTTTCTTTTGATTATGATTTTTAATTTATGCCTTCTAATTATCCCAACAAGAGAAAGTAGGAACACAGGAACTCAGCAAAGTATAAAATTGGTCTCGAGGGGGTTATTAGATAATATCATACTCACAAAACCTGTCATACCTTTCCCCAATCCTCTCTCCTATTTGCTAATGTAATCTGGCCCACTGTCCCATTTAAGATCTGAAAGAGTAGTCATCAACCTACATCCACTGCACTTCACAAATCAGTACTCGATGCTTGCAAAGAACTTATTAAAATAGCCAGATACAATATGCCTTTTACAAAGGGAAAATATTGTGGATGTTGGAGCTCTGAAATAAAAATAGGAAATGTTGGGAATGTGCAGCAAGTGAGGCAGGATCTGTGGAGAGAGAAATGGGGTCTCAGATCAATGATCTTTCATCAGATTGTTCCTAGATAGTTGCTTCATTTCCTCCTCTTGAAGTATACCAATGTTACTATCATTCGCTTCTTGTTATTAAACTGAGACAAAGTACTCATTTTGCATCCTTGCCAATCCTTCATTCTCCATAAGATTATCTTTTTCATTTGCATGAGATAAATATCTTGCTATTTTACTTTTTATGCTTTGTCAGTCTTTCTTCATCGGGCACCATTCTCTCAAATGGGAACGAAGTCCCTTAGCGAGCGTGCTTAGCCACGTGTTTCCCGGCGCTCCCAGTGTATAAGGGACCTCAACAGGCAACGCACTGCCAAGACCATACATAGCCCCGTTTTGTACAGGAGCGGAGCTCCCAACTTTTAAATAGCATTCCGATCTTTGAGCCCCAAAACGATCCCAACCTCCCCTCCAGCTCAAACACACTATGGGAGGGTTCTCCCGCAAAAACCCACGCAGGGCACACCCAGCCCGATCACACACACAAAAAAAAGCTAGATTGGCACCTTGGCAGTGCCAACCTGGAACCATGGCAGTTTCAGGGTGTCAGGCTGGCACTGCCAGGGTCCCCAGGTAGTGCCAGGGCACAACCCTGCCCAAAGGGCATGCAGCTGGTGCCCTCTGAGCTCAGGGAGATTTCCACAATTGTCGTTCCGTCTGGTCCCCAATTGTGGGAACTAGTGCTGAACGGCACTTGCCTGAGGTGTCTGAGGAAAAGGGGATAAATCCCAAAGCCTCAGGGACCTCAGGAACCTGCATATTAGAGTGAAGCTCCAATATGCAGATTTTGGCCAAAAGTGATCGATTTACATCACAAAGTCTCGCAAGATCGGGTTGGATCTTGTGAGGGATTGCGACGGGGGTCGATCCCGTGAGTGTGGTCTACCAGCTTTCATCGGCCATGCTTCACCGTGGCAAGCTGTGTGCAGTGCAGCGTGTCTGTTGGATCTCGCCCAATGGTCTTTTTAACCATTTTAATCATCACGACACTGTTAATAGAAATAGAGAACTTCCAGTCGTATGATACCTTAAATGATGATAGGATATCCCAAAACATTCTCACAACAAATGAATTGTCAATGAAATGCAGTTGCTTTCTGGGCAAATGTGGCAGTTGTGAGGCCTTAAACATCTGCCCAAACAGGCAGATGGGCCATCAGTTTAATGCTTTATCCAAAGTCAGCACCTCTGACAATCAGTACTGTATTGAAATGTTGGCCTAGACTGTGTTAAGCAACACTGACGGCAGGAGGAAGGTAAAATCAAATTCTCTTTGTACATTAGAAACAATATTAGAAAGGAATATGCCCAAAAACATTACAGGGCATTCTTCAATTTGCCAGGATTAATTACTTTCAAGATTAACATGGTACAAGTGGTGTGATTTTATTCATACATGAGGAGTAGTCTGGGCAAAATCAAACCAACATAATTGGAAGGAAATTGAATCAGCAAAAAGAACATTATTGATGTTCTTCCCTTTACATCTGGGATATGAGTCATCTGCTTATGGCAATGTGCTCTGCAACATAAGTGGCAACTCCCACAGAATTATTTGCTCTGTTACATTATACCACAATGATTAGAACAATACAATTCAGATAACAACAGAAATTAAAGGGCACGTTCAGAAGGGTTTGTACTGAAATATCATGCAGTAGTGAAACTCTCAGCTAGACTTTTCCTAATGGGAATTATGGTTTCAAATGTAACACTCTCTGCTTTAGCAATTTATTTTTCAAAATAACCTATGAGGCAGCAACAGCTGATTTTCCATGAATCGTAGTATATACATATAGCACAAACATTGAAGCATCATTGAGGCATGTTCTAATCACAGAGAAGCTCTCAGAAAATTACAATAGAAAGGGGAAACAGTATTGGTATTGGTTACAAATTATTTATGAAAATTGTTTAAATCAAATTTTTTTAAAAAATCACTGTAATGAATTGCAGAATGATATGACGGGGAACAGAGAAACATTTTTTTTTTCAATTGCTAGTGATTAACATTGAGCATAACTTTTACTTTCACCATGAGGAAGGGATGGTGATTTACTGGAATGGTCCCAGGGATCAAGGACTTGGATTACATGGGGAAGTTGGGAAAGTTGGGGTTGATCTTGAAGAGGTTACGGGAAAATTTAATAGGCATGAAGGGTTTTCTTAGAGTAAATAATGAGGTACTGTTTCTGATAGAAATAGGGTCAGGAACCAAAGAATACGGGTTTAAGATAATTAACAGAGGAGAATTATTTTTACAAAACAGCTTATGATCTGAAATTCATAGTATTTTATAAGCAGATCCAATAGAAACTCATACTTGAAGGGAAGAAAACTGCAGAGCTTTGTGGAACAAACAGGCGAGTGGGATTAATTGAATAGCTCTTTCAAAGAGATGACAGTCATGATGGGTTTGATAGCCTCCTCCTCTCCTTTATGAGTTTATGATAATAATTATTGATGTCAACTTTGACTCAGTTTCTAATTTCTGAGTCAGAATGTTTTAACTCCACTTGTAAGGATCCTCCTGTTTCATCTTTGTTTGCTCCCTGTTTCTCCTCTTAATTTTGTTATTCTTTTGGCTATTACAATTTTCGTCCATGGACGAGTAATGACTTTAAGGCCAAGCAGTTTGCCTTTAATTTCAAACAGAGGGCTCCAGAAGGATGTGCTGTTTTGGTCTGACATTAGTGATGATCCAGACTGACTGACTTGACTGGTGCCCAATGAACTGACCACAAGGACTGGGTCCTGTTCGGGGACAGGCAATGATTGATGCTGCTGTTTCTGAGACTGAGTTTTTCCTTACTTTCGTTTTTGATTTAGAAGCCTGGAGGAAGCAGTCGGATTCTCATTCTGTCTGTCTCTCTCTCTCTCTGAACAGCTACAAAAATCTCATGTGGAAAACTCTGTTCTTTCCTCAGTGAGGCTGGAGAGCATTCTGGTGAAGCTGGAAATAAAGTAAGATTAAAACTCAGGCTGGAGCTGGGCTGAAGTAAGCCAAAGAGCCTTAAGAATTAAACAGGTTTGAGTCTGTTCCTTTGAGTGAAGGCTGAGGTTAAAAAAAGTTAAAGTGACTCTCCAGAGGGAATCTTATTGTCTGGGAGTGCTGACTGAATGCTACTGTCGGGTGGTCATCAATGACTTTGAGCACTCGTCATCTTGGGAGGACAGCCTGCTACAAATACTTCAACATTGGAAGCAAGGATTTATGTCTTTCTTTTTCATCTTAATACCTATTATTTTATCCTTCACTCTCCCTCGGTGTTTGTCTTGTATGTGTGGGTAATAGGTTAGCTGGCCGTTATTCTGTTAAAATTGCTGTACGTTTCAACTTTATTTCTGTTATAAATAAACAGTTATTATGATCAACTTACAAAACTGGTGACTATATATTATAAGGCAGTCAAGGGCCAAAAATGTTGGGAGTTTTACAAGAATTATTGGCTAATTCACTTGTGTTGGGACTCCAGGGCATGTGGGGCTGGAATCGACAGCACACTAGCTTGGGTGTCACAATACATTCCAGAGGCTTCACTATGAAAGACACTATTTTGTGAATGACACAATAAGCTGAGGCCATATATGCCTTCTAAGTTGGATGTGAAATATCCATGCAGTTTTTGAAGAAGAGCAGGGAGAATCTCTTGACTGCCACCATCAAAATGATCTGGTCATTATATGTGTAACCTTGTGAACAAACTGGTCACTCCATTTTCCTAAATCACAACAGTAACTGGACATAAAAAGTACTTTATTGCCGGAAAGTGTTCTTGTGAAAGGTGCTATATAGTTTTTACTTCTTTCACAGTGGCATGGTGGCACAGTGGTTAGCACTGTTACCTCATAGTGCCAGGGTCTCGGGTTCAATCTGGCCTCGGGTGACTGTTTGTGTGGAGTTTGCACTCTCGCCCTGTGTCTGTGTGGATTTTCCAGTTTCCTCCCACAGTCCCACAGGTTAGGTGGATTGGCCATGCTAAATTGCCCCTTAGTGTCCAAAAGGTTAGGTTGGGTTACTGGGTTATAGGGATAGGGTGGAGGTGTGGGCTTGAATAGGGTGCTCGTTCCAAGGATCAGTGCATACTCGATGGGCTGAATGACCTCCTTCTGCATTGTAACTTCTATGATTTAAATTTACTTTTATTTTCTCCCCTTCCCCCCTTTATATTTTGCTGAGTACTGAGCCATCCTGCAGCTGAAGGGGGATACAATTGAAATTGGTCTTACCCATCTGTCAATTGTGTGTTTGAGCTACATATTAGATGCAGCATAAGCATGTTTCAGGGTGCTAGGTGTACAGATTGACTCTCTTCCTTAGCTAACATTTGTTCACTGCCTCACGCTACTGCACAACCAATGCAATGGTTTGACTAGGCAAGCAAAAAAGAACATAAACACACCATTTGACACTGTGTAGCATTAGAAACACAGTTTATGCATGAAATAGGTATTTAGTGTAACATGTCTGATAGCCAGGTGGTGAAAGATGAAACCCGAGCCAGTCTTTACTATGAATAGAATTATTTACAGTGATACAATCTTCATAGAGACCAATAAATTTGAAGTAAGAATCTGAACTTGCAGTTAATATTTTACTGTAACAAAAGACTAAAAGACTATTGACTAAGCAATGGGCGGAATTCTCCCCCCCACGCCGGGTGGGAGAATCACCCGGGCGCCGCGCGAGTCCCGCCACGCCGTCCCAGCGCCCGCACATGATTCTCCCACCCTCCCAAACCGGCGCGCCGCGAATCATGACTGGCCGCTGGGAGAATCGCCGCTTGCCGTTGGTAATGGACGAGCGGTGATTCTCCGGCCCGGATGTGCGGAGCGGTCTGCGCAACACGACAGGTTCCCGCCGGTGCCATCCACACCTAGTTGCTGCCGGCGGGAACAGCGCGGGAACGCTGGGGGGGCAGCCTGTGGGGGGGCGAGGGGGGTTCCTGCACTGAGGGGGGCACAAAAGGGGTCTGGCGCGCGATCGGTGCCCACCGATCAGCGGGCCGGCCTCTCTGAAGGAGGACCTCCTTTCCTCCGCTGCCCCGCAAGATTGATCTGTCATCTTCTTGTTGGGCAGCCGCGGGGAGGACGGCAACCGCGCATGCGCGGGTGACGTCATTTACGCGTCGCTGGTCGCGTCATTTACGCGCCGCCGCTTTTACGTGGCGCCAAGGCCCGGCCCGCGTAAATGACGTGGTGCCACTCCTCGCCCCCCCCCCCCAGGGATGGGAGAATAGGGGGCTGGGAACGGCCTCCGACGCCAGAGTGAAACACTCCGGTTTTCACTGGGGCGTCGGGACTTAGTCTCCCAATGGGAGAATTATGCCCAATATCTTTGTGAACAACATGTATTTTAAATCACAAAACAGAACATTCCCTTATTTTCTTTTAGCACAACTGAAAACAAACTTTACTTAAAGGACAGTATGAAGTATATCTGTAGACATTTTGGGCAAGACATTTCTGTCTCTCCGCGCCACATTTCTTCCTCACTCCGCCGGCGGGATGCTCCGTCACGCTGGCCGGTAGTGGGCTTTCCCATTGTGGGGCTGCCCCACGCTGTCTGGAAACCCCCGGGCTACCTGCAAAATGGAGCATCCCGCCGGCGGAGAATCCCGCCCTCAATTCTCCCAGAACCAGTCCAACGTGATTCTTAGCTCCCATGAGTTTACTTCAGGGGCGTCATTATCTGACCCCCCGCCGGGTCGGAGAATGGCCGTAGGCCGCCGTGAATCCCGCCCCCACCCCCGCCGAAGTCTCCGGTACCGGAGATTGGGCGGGGGCGGGAATCGGGCCGCGCTGGTTGGCGGGACTCCCGCTGGATTCTCCGGCCCGGATGGGCGGAACTCTCGCCCATAAATTGCCTGTCCTGCCGGCGTAAATCAAACCTGGTATTTACCGGTGGGACCAGGCGGTGGGGCCCACCGATCCGCGGGCGTGCCTGTGCCGTGGGTGCACTCTTTCCCTTCCGTCTCCGCTACGGCCTCCACCACGGCGGAGGCGGAAGAGACTCCCCACTGCGCATGCGCGGGAAACTGACAGCGGCCGCTGACGCTCCCGCGCATGCGCCGGGAAACTGTCAGCGGCCGCTGATGCTCCCGCGCATGCGCCGCATTTCCGCGCCAGCTGGCGGGGCAACAAACGCCATTTCCGCCAGCTGGCGGGGCGGAAATCCCTCCGGCGTCGGCCTAGCCCCTCAATGTTGGGGCTAGGCCGCCAAAGATGCGGAGCATTCCGCACCTTTGGGCCGGCGCGATGCCCGTCTGATTGGCGCCGTGTTTGGCGCCAGTCGGCGGACATCACGCCGTTGGGGGAGAATTTCGCCCCTGTTCTTTTCCTTTTATTGCCTCGGAACTTTTAATCTCAGAACTCTCTTTCACAGTGAAGACTTTTCCTCAGAGATCCTAATTGGTCAAGGCAATCTGAACATGCTGTTCGATAGGGCCCACCAGTCTCTGGGAATTACGGCCTACATATCTAGGATCAGACTGGCACTGAGATGCATATATCACATTACTCAACTGTGTTATGCACAAAACATTTTTTTGGCTTGATGGCAGCATTTTATGGTGAATACCACTCAGATTACAGAGTTATGCTGCATCGTAACAGTGTGAAACATCTAGCTTCACCCGTTGTTCAAACATTTGAGGTTCATTACTCTGGAAAGGCAAGTTGAGGTAGACTGGACACTCCTCAGGGTCGAACATGTCAAGCAGCATTTCTCTTCCTCCATAACAAATGAAATACAGACCGTACCCAAGCAGCCGTGTTGCAAAACCTAAAACACACTGTCCAACATTAAATGTGATTCTGTGATTGGACAATTTGCGATTGGACAATATTTGGTAAATAGGCCACAGTGTGCTAAAAAATGAGCTGACAACCAATTTGAGATTGTCAGTCAGGCTTGAAGTGTGGTACATTTGCCTGTACTGGAAGTTACATTTGATAATATACAGGGCCCTGTTCTTTGCAGACAGGAGGAACATAGCCAGCCATTGTGCCTATTTCAGCTAAACAAACTATGCAAAGCATTTTGCTGATTTATTTCTCAGGGCAATGTCAAGCTGCCAGGTTTAAATTTCAAACAATGCTCGGCAGTTAACTTTCAGACACCATCAACTGGTGCATTCTCCATGGTAAAGCTTCCACCAATCAGAGTCCACTTGTCAACAAATCAATACCTTCTTCTCATACATTATTTCATAGAATTTCATAGTATTTACAGTGCAGAAGGAGGCCATTCAGCCCATCGAGTCAGCACCGGCTCTTTGAAAGGGCACCCTACCCAAGCCCACAGCGCCACTCTATCCCCATAACCCAGTAACCCCATCCAACACTAAGAGCAATTTTGGACACTAAGGGAAATTTAGCATGGCCAATCCACCTAACCTACACATCTTTGGACTGTGGGAGGAAACCGGAGCACCCGGAAGAAACCCACGCACACATGGGGAGAAGGTGCAGACTCCGCACAGACAGTGACCCAAGCCGGGAATCAAACCTGGGACCCTGGAGCTGTGAAGCAATTGTGCTAACCACTATGCTACCGTGCTGCCCATGGTAAGTAAAGTTGTTTCCCCCTGACATTATTGTTCTTGCAATTGTCCTCATGAATGCAAGACAAAAAGCTTCAACAACATTTCTTTTTCAGCAATACCCAAATTTTGTACTACCAAACCTTCATTTTACCTTAAATCAAAGACACAGTCCCGAAACGTAATTGTAACAACAGATGGAAGCATTACATGTATGCATCTTCCGATTCTACTGAATCCCTGTGTATAAATGAACTAAGTAACCACCCAATCAATGCCTTCCACCTGTATGTAGTTAACATTAATTGATACAGTTAACATTTAGTGATAGATTTTGCACATAATAATCAAGGAATTCCAATGGTCCAATTGTAATCAATATTTTTGTCAGATTATAATTAAAAGCTTTATGAGATGGTGACTATTTCATAATGTAAGTACACATTTGCACCGTGTACCTATACTGCCTATGTTGGTCATTTAAAAAAAAAGAAAATTGTACTTTGTCTTGAAGAATGAACAAACTACTTCAAAGAATACTGAGAAATCGGGTTGCTCACACAACACCCCAGAAACTGATTTTCTAATCTAAACCATGTCACCTCCGGGCAGCGTTAAATGGAACCTCAGCACTTCCCCACATGGAAAGGAGAAAATAAATCAGATGAGTCATACTGGGCAGCTTTTCCATGTCTCCTGGAGACCAGTTTTAATGCTGCAATCGTTGCGCATCATGCATGTCCAAGGAGACCACAAAGAGGAAAGGAATGAAAAACACCTTTTATGCTCAGCCTCTGAGCAAAATGGTTTTGTTTGTTGCTTGGTGTTGTAGCAGCACTGAAAAACAACAATATTATTTTTAACGGATTTATATTATACCTATTGCTGTTCATATTTCAAATGTATTCATCAACAATTGAAATTTCATCGAACTATTTAATTCCTCTTCCTCACCTCCCATTCTCGAGTAAAATGATATATATTGTTAGAGAAATGTGATTTTAGAGACCTGACCTGCGGCTAAAAGACGTGACAAAATTACTAATGTGCTCAGTTCAGTTCCTTCTTGATTCCCTATAATCCGAGCATAGTGCAGAGCCTGATGATCAAATGTTCCTCTAAGTGGCAAAAGAGCAGTTTTATTTGCTATGCTGAAATGTGAACTCCATTACTGAGCATCACAGGACTAATAATGGATAATTGAGTGTGAGAGTCATTTTCATATACTTGAGCAATTTTATTTTCAATAACAAGAACAGTTAAATAGAAAATAATTGATTTCATTCATGGGAATAATTCTATTTGCTCAATATTTTGCTCAGCTATAACAGGGATATTTCTCAAATTATTTTTCTAGTTAATTAAAAATAAAATGTTATGATTGGAAATTTGGCCTTGTTGATGTTCAAGTGTCTCATTGGGAAGGTGCGAAGTTTAGCAATCAGGATTTTACTTAGTTTTAACGACACACCAAATTTGCAGGATGCAGGTTGAGCTAAGCTAATGGTACGTTTAAATTATGTAATGGTTAAAGATGGATTTTGTTGGCCTTTACCACTGCGGCAAGCTCCAGTTTTGTCCGAGTCATTGAGGAGGTATTCAGCAGGGAGGGATTAACCTTTGTCTCACAGTGAGAGAAGACATGTTTGAGATCCAATTATCATGCTATTCTTGTGCACATAGAGGCTGACACATCCCATGGTGGCCACAAATTCTCGGGAGATGTCAAAAACAGAATTTACAACAGCGTGATTCCGATCGCGATGTTCCCGGGCCCACCCCGATGACATGATCATGTTTCCGTCCAGGAAGGGCGGGAACCCAGATTTTAATGAATTTGAATTCATATTATTAGCGAGGCTATAGTTAAATCTTCAGACTTCATTGAATCTTCCCACCCACCAGCGTGATGGCACAAACCACTGCTGCTTTTTAAAAACGGGAACCAGGCACCATGACCTCGGAGAGGGAGGGTGGAGATGAGGACCTACCTCCACCTTGTACCAGGGAGTACAAGATGGCAATATCTGCTGGGCAGGTGTGGATGGGGCCGATTCAAAGATGTTGTGTGAGGGGGTTGAGGGTAAGAGGGGGTGGTTGGGGTCCTCCTCAGGGATGTGAGTCGCAGCTTGTGTGTGTTGTCCTGAAGCCTTCAGCCTGTCAGTTTTAGTAACTGTGCACAGCCCTGAGTGAGACTCCTACCTGTGTGCTCACTCAGTGAAAATGAGCGTTTAGTTTACAACTGTTCGTGGCATGGGGGATGGGGTGTCTGTGGGTGCAGGGCTCATCAGATGAGGGGATTGGTGCATGGGAAATATTACAACACCCGTTAGGATCTAACAACTGCAACGTTTATTTACATAAAATTACAATGCAGAGGCCTGCAGACTCGTGGTTGCAAGTTAGCTTCCAGGATTGAACTGAGACAGAAAGTCTCACATGCCAGCGTGATACTCCACCACGGTGCCTGATTGGTTACCTGGGTCACATGACCCACTCGGCAGATCACCCCGTGATGGGCGAACAGTAAAACAGCCTGTCAGAACCCCGTGATGTTCACATTAAGGGTGGGAACAACCAGACAGGAGGTCACAGGTGACTCTAAAGGGGCAAGGGTAATGGCCGGTGGTGGTCAAGCAATGAAGGTGAAAGGGCAACCGACATGTGAGTAAGTGCTGGCTGCCAGAGAAGCTGAAGGAATTACACCTTCCAGGACCAGGAGGACAAGGTGTGTGGGGAGGGACTGAACGCAATTGGCTGGAACACCAAGCTGATTGTCTCTCTCTCTCTCTCTCTCATCCCTTGCAGAGGTCAGAGAGATCTCGGGATGGAGCCAGTGCAGCTGGCAATTCCATTAATAACTGTGTTGGAGGAGCACAGACTCTATCAGCTATGAGAAGCTGCACCTTGGGAGAACCCGACACCAGGAGGCCAGGGGGGCGCAGGGCAGGCTCAAGGGCTGGCCACAGTTCGAGCTAAACAGGGGGTTCAAAGGCGAAGACGAAGGGGACTGAGTGTCTTTTACGGAGCTGTCAAAGACTCCGCCTCACGAGAGACAGTTTGACACCTGTGGGTTCAGGATGATACTTTGGGGGTGACGGAAGGGTTGAATGCCAAGGGGAGACAAGGGACACATATCCTTAAAGATTGTAGGAGGTAATTTATGTTTTTCCGCATTGAGCCCCTGATACACCATCAATAACACACGACGAGTGATGAACGTAACTGAGGCTTTAATACACTAAACAGCAAGCCTCCTGCCTCTGGACCCAGGAGCCACAGGCAGAGCCAGCCTGGACAAGCCCAGGCATGCACAAGCATGCACAATAAAATAAAATTCATATAATGCAATAACGTGGTTTACCACATTCACCCCCTGTTTAAAAAAAGAGTCCGACGGGGGTGAAGTGGCCTTAAAGGTCAAGTTTGTCGGGGGCCTTGACCTTCCACCGTGATCGCCTTTGTCCTGGCTGTGGTGTGGGTGCCGGCGTCGAGACCTGCGCGTCCAGGAACGTGCTGTCTTCTTCTTCTTCACCCAGATGTTGAGTCGGCGAAGCGGGGGTGGGGGGGGGGCGGTGTATGAGCGGAGGTGGTGGTGCTTGTTGCTGGTGGGCCTGTGGGTGTCAGCTCATGAGGAAGGTGGGCAGGGGTGAGGGAAGATGGTGTAGGGTGGGGGGTGGTGGTGATGGTCACCGGGGAACCTGCAGGTGCCAAATCCCGAAGGGAGACCATGTCCTGCCGCACGTCCTGGTGTGGCAAGTAGGCATACTGGGGGTTTGCATGGAGGAGCAGGACCTTCTCGACGAGGGGGTCAGTTTTATGGCCCCTCTCATGCTTCTGGAGAAGGATGGGCCCCGGGACTGTCAGCCAGGACGAGAGCGAGACCCCGGAAGTGGACTTCCCTGGGAAGGCAAACATACGTTCATGAGGAGTCTCGTTAGTGGCTGTACATAGGAGCGATCGGATGGAGTGGAGCGCATTGGGAGGACCTCCTGCCACCGGGAGACTGGGAACTTTTCGACCGTTGGGCCAGAAGGACGGCCTTCCAGACTGTTGTGTTCTCCCTCTCCACCTGTCCGTTTCCCCGGGGGTTATAGCTGGTCGTCCTGTTGGAGGCGATGCCTTTTCTGAGCAGGAACTGACGTAACTCCTCGCTCATAAAGGAATGTCGTGTTGGGTTTTCTGGTTCACAAACAAGCCAACAATGCTGGCAGTGGTGTAACGCTATTTTATTAACTGTTCAACTATGCTAACATACTGTAAACGTGGGTATAAGCAATACCAGCTTAACTGTGGACCCTTTCCTATCACCAGCTTTGTAATGTACTGATGTATATTGTGACAAAGAGGAGCCCCGATCACTGTGAATGTAGACGGGGAACCCGAACAGGGTGAAAAGACTGTGCAGGGCCTTGATAACGGAGGCAGAGGTCATGCCAGAGCAGGGGATGGCGAAGGGGAATCTTGAGTACTCATCAACAATGTTGAGGAAGTACACGTTATGGTCAGTGGAGGGAAGGGGCCCTTTGAAGTCCATGGTGAGGCGCTCAAAGGGGTGGGGGCCTGTACCAGATGTGCTCTGTCTGGCCGATAGAAGTGCGGTTTGCACTCCGCGCAGACCTGGCAGTCCCTGGTCACGGACCTGACCTCCTCGATGGAGTAAGGCAGGTTGCGAGCCTTGATGAAGTGGAAAAAACGGGTGACCTCCGGGTGACAGAGATCGTTGTGGTGGGCCCGGAGTCGGTCTAGCTGTGCGCTGGCACATGTACCGCGGGAGAGGGCATCTGGGGGCTCATTGAGCTTCCCTGGTCGATACAAGATATCATAGCTGTAGGTGGAGAACTCGATCCTCCACCTCAGAATCTTGTCATTCTTGATCTGCCCCGCTGTGTGTTATTAAACATGAAGGCAACCGACCGTTGGTCCGTGAGGCGAGTGAATCGCTTGCCGGCCAGGTAATGCCTCCAATGTCTCACAGCTTCTACGATGGCTTGAGCTTCCTTTTCGACAGAGGAGTGTCAAATCTCGGAGGCATGGAGGGTATGGGAGAAGAAAGCCATGGGCCTGCCCGCCTGGTTGAGTGTAGCGGCCAGACAAAGTCCAACGCATCACCCTCCACTTGGAATGGGATGGATTCGTCCACAGCGTGCATCACGGCTTTGGCAATATCTGCCTTGATGCGATTGAAGGCCAGTAGGGCCTCAGCCGTCATTGAAAAATCGTGGATTTGATCAGTAGATGGGCCTTGTCCGCATTGTTGGGGACCCATTGGGCATAGTACAAAGAAGACCCCCAGGCATCTCTTCAGGGCCTTGGGGCAGTGGGGAAGGGGGAGTTCCAGGAGGGGGCGCATGCGGTCGGGGTCGGGCCCTAGGACTCGGTGTTCCATGACGTAGCCGAGGATGGCTAGGCGGGTTGTGCGGAAGACGTATTTCTCTCTATTATAGGTTAGGTTCAGGAGTTTAGCAGTGTGGAGGAAGCGCCGGAGGTTCTCGTCATGGTCCTGCTGGTCATGGCCGCAGAAGGTGACGTTGTCTAGATACAGGAACGTGGCCCGCAGCCCGTACTGGTCAACCATTCGGTCCATTTCCCTTCGGAGGACCCGTTGGTGACGCTGAAAGGGACCCTGAGGAAATGGTAGAGGTGGCCATCTGGCTCGAAGACAGTGTATTGGCGGTCCTCCGGGGGGATAGGGAGCTGGTGGTACGCGGACTTCAAGTCGACTGTAGAGAAGGTTCGATACTGCGCAATCTGATTGACCATGTCAGATATGCAGGGGAGGGGGTACGCATCGAGCTGCGTGTACCGGTTAATGGTCTGGCTGTAATCGATGACCATCCGGTGCGTCTCCCCAGTCTTGACGACCACCACTTGGGCTCTCCAGGGGCTGTTGCTAGCCTCAATGATCCCCTCTCGCAGGAGTCGCTGGACCTCCGACCTGATTAAGGCCCTGTCCTGGGCACTGTAGCGACTGCTTCTGGTAGCGACGGGCTTACAGTCCGGGGTGAGGTTAGTGAAGAGCGAGGGTGGGGCGACCTTAAGGTTCGCGAGGGTACAGATGGTGAGTGGAGGCAGGGATCCGTCGAACTTTAAGGTAGGGCTCTGGAGATGGCACTGGAATTCGAGCCCCAGTAATAGGGCAGCGCAGAGGTGGGGGAGGACGTAGAGCCTAAAGTTAGTGTACTCTACACCTTGTACAGTAAGGGTCGCGACACATTACCTCCGGATTTCTACTGCGTGGGATCCGGAAGCCAGGGAGATTTTCTGGGTCGCGGGTAGGATGGGGAGGGATCAGCGCCTTACCGTATCTGGGTGCATGAAGCTGTCTGTGCTCCTGGAGTCGAAAAGGCAGGCTGCCTCATGCCCGTTGATCCAGATGGTCATCGTGGACTTCACGAGGTGGTGCGGCCGGGACTGGTCGAGTGTGTCGGAAGGCGGTCGGTAGGCCGGTCGGAGGTAGCGGCAGCCAGTGTACGGTCAGGTGAGCTGGGCTCCCGGGAGGCTGCGGAGTGGTCCCAAGATGGCGGCCCCCATGAGTCGCTCGTGGTGGGTGGCATCTGCGATGGCGTCCAAGATGGCGGCCCCCATGGGTCGTGCGTGGCGGGTGTCAGCGGCGATGGCATCCAAGATGGCGGCCCCCGTGGGTCACACGTGTTGGCCAAAATTAAAGATGGCGCCGCCCACGGGTCGCACATGGCGGGTGACGCGGCAGCTGGGGGCGGCCCCGACAGGCAGCAGGCAGTGCTGCTGGGCCTAGAAGATTTAGGGGGGGATCGGGCCTGGCAGGCTTTTGCGAAGTGGCCCTTCTTCCCATATTCGTTACAAATTGCGTTCCATGCCAGGCAGTGTTGTCAGGGGTGATTATGCTGGCCGCAGAAGTAGCACCTCGGGCCTCCGGCGTTGGCGGGCCGCTGCGCGTCGCAGGCTTGTGTCGCACCCGGGTCGGTTGATGGCTGCGCCCACGAGGCCCATGGTCGGAGGTGTAGGCCCCCATGTCCTGGGAGGCCACCTCCAGCGAGTTGGAGAGTTGTACTGTCTCTGGGAGGCCGAGTGTCCCTCCTTCTAGTAATCGCTGGCGGATATAGTTAGAGTTCATGCCTGTGACATAAGCGTCCCTGATCAGCAGCTCCGCGTGCTGGGTAGCCGATATCACCCGGCAGTCACAGTTCCGGCAGAGGATGCGCAAGGCACGCAGGAATTCTGCGAGTGATTCTCCAGGGCTTGCCGTCTCGTGGCGAGGAGGTGCCTGGCATATTCCTGGTTAACGGATTTCACGTATTGTCCTTTTAGCAGCGTTACTGCTTCCGCGTATGAGGGGGCGTCCCTGATGAGGGGAAAGACCCTTGGGATCACCCATGCGTGGAGGACCTGCTTCTTCTGGAGGTCTGTGAGGTCTTCGGTGAAGAATGTGAGGTACACCTCGAAGCAGCTTAGCCAGTGTTCAAACGTTTCTGTAGCGTCGGCTGCCTGTGGGTCCAGCTCCAAGTGATCAGGCTTGAGTGATGAGTTCACCTTTCGGAGTTTAGTGTATTAAATTGATACACCATCAATAACACACAACGAGTGATGAACGTAACTGAGGCTTTAATACACTAAACAGCAAGCCTCCTGCCTCTGGACCCGAACTGGGTCGGAGGCGGAGACTTGCCACCTTTATACATAAGCCCGAGGGAAGGAGCCACAGGCAGAGCCAGCCTGGACAAGCCCAGGCATGCACAAGCATGCACAATACAATACAATACATATAATGCAATAATCTGGTTTACCACAGCCCCCGTCCTCTTGGCCACGCTGCTGGCACTGACCAGTACTGCCACTGTGTCCCAGGCGGGATTGGTGACCTTCCTGGAGGGCCTTCTGCCAACCCGCGGGTAGATTGTGGCCCACCCCTCTTCCATAGCATCCAGTAATTGAGTGAGGGCGGTCTGCGAGTTTCTGGGAGCTGATATCCCAGCTGCCATCCTCCTGGCTTGAATGAGAGCGAGTGCTCTGGAGTTGTTCAAATGCAATATCCCCTGATTGAAGTGTTCAGATAACCCCTGTGGCGGGCGAATGAGATGCTTTGTCTGTGGCGTTCTTCACGTGAGGAATTTTTTTTTCAAGGGACCTAAAGATTGCGATCCGGATCACACTGCCGGGGCTGATGGGAATTGCACCGATTTTCACACCGGAAATGACACTTTGTTATTTTTTGGGAAAACTCCACCCAACAATTATAAATAAGGTTGAAGAAGAACACAACAGGCTACACTAAACAGCAAATGGAAAGAAAATCAAAACTGTCCCTCCGCTGCCTCGGCCTGAGCATATGCCAATACTCCCCATTAGCAGCTCATTTTATCGTTCTATTGTGTACATTAAGCTCCTCACTTTTAGTATTACAATCCAAATTTTTACTTTTTATATAGGTAAAATGAATTGAGACCATATGGATAGGATGTGCAAACATTTGTTTTGATTTAAACTTAATTTTATAAAGGATTGATATGTGGGCTGGAATTTTGTGCTTGTCGTGCACGCGTGATCGGCCAGCCTGTAAATGTCTGCTTCTGCCCACAAATAAAGGAACAACCTAATTTTATGGTGCCTTGCCAATCAAGGGACAGTGGCACTGGGTCCAATGGTGCCCCGGGAAGGGGGGGTTGAAACGGGCCCAGGCAGATCCCTGAAGGCAAAAGGAGTTGTGGAAGAGGAATACAAAACTATAGAGAAGAAAATTCAACACCTGGAGGGCTCAGCAGGTGGGAGGGCAGTGCTGCTGGGCACTGTGCCCCATGATTCTCTGATGACTGTCTGCACGCTCTGGTCGAGGCAGTGAGTGCCCGCTTAGAATAGGAGGAGGTGACAGCGGTTTTGTACGTAGTGAGCACCGTCTGAGGCTATCCCATAACCGTTCAATTGTGAGGCATAGCTGTGTATCCTGACCATTTGACCAGGTGCTAGAGAGACGAGTCTGTGGGCATCGCGATCATAGTGCATTCTGCTCCTCACTCGGCATTCATTACATGAGGGCATCATTCACATTGGTTTCAAGTTTGAGTTGCAGCAGATCCTTATCAGTCGGAATTCTGGTCCCGGTGCACCTGGAAAAGAGTCGTTGTGCTCAGAAGGGCAGGCCCTATCATGCAAGATGTTGCAGGCTGAGGGCTGCACGGTAGTTTCTGCGGTCCCCTGCATATTTCTCTAGATGTTGGGTTGAGCGTACCATCCGTTCCTCCGGATTGTTTAACTCTGGATATAGTGGGCTACTCATGATATGCTCAAAGTCCCTTATGTGTGTTCTAAGTTTTGAAATTCAGTGGAGACAAATGGGCTAGCGTTATCTGTAATGAGTCTCTGAGGGATGCCATGTGAGGCGAAGTGTCTCTTGTGCTTGATCATGACTCGTCACATTTGGCAGGTCATCAAGTTCAAACCACCCGGAATATCAATCAACTAAGACTAAATGTTGTTTTCCATTCCATTTGAATATGTCAGCTGCTGTGACTGGCCATGGGCGGTCTGGGACCTCATGTAAATGCAGTGTTTCTTTTGCTTTACGCGGCTTGAATGCATTATATGGTGCACAGCTGGAAACCTCCTTTTCCATGTCGGCATACATGGAGGGACAGTTTAGTGATTCCTGGCCCTGTATCTGGTTGCTTCCAACCATGGTGCCCCTGATGAAGTTGCTCGGTCTACTACCTCTGAAGACAAGTAGGGATGATGAATCGCTGGCCATGCGGTATCAGTCCATCCTGCATGGTTAGTTCATCTCTGATGGTGAAGAATGTGCGGGGCTGATGGGGAAGCTCCCTTGAGGACTCTGGTGATTATGCTGTGCAGTTTTCTACATGTGATGCCCACTTGGAAGGTACCGTTGAGTTCCTGGATTCTGAGGCGAGCACCTCTATTGTCATAGCATCTATGTCTTTCTCACGATCTGCCTGGTCTGTAGTGGGTAGGAAGGCACTGGAGAACCTTAACACGGTTGCAGATGACACTGAGATTGTCACATTGCAGCTTTGGCATCATGCATTGCAGTCCTGCAGGAGCAGTGTGACGAGGTTTTTTAAGATAGTTATGAGTGGCTAAAGGTCCATTTCAACAGTTGCAGGACCATCATATATGGAGTCATTAAATTTCTGACAGATGAAGGCTAGAGCAAGGTGTTCCTTTTCAATCTGAGCATGAGTCTCGCTGTCAGTTGCAAAGGCTATTGGTCTGTGCCTGGAGTCGTCTGCTGATATAAGTGTGGGTGCTTGAACATCAAAGTATTGTAGCATCGGTGGTGCTGTGAGCACTTGTTTGAGTCTGTTGAAGACCACTTTGTGGTACTCTTACTATCACTATTCAACACCTTGGTGAAGTTGATATGGGATTAACTTAGAAAGATAATTTGCCAGACCAAGGAAGTGCTGTAAAGTGTGATTGTCCACAGGGATGGCCATCTGTCATATAGCTGTTATCTTGTCTGGATCAGGCTTTACAACATCAGCTGTGAGTGGATGGCCCACATAAGGAATTTGGTCGACTCTGAATCTACATTTTTGCAGGTTTACATTTCAGCTGTATGCTGCTGATTCTGTCGAGGGCGAAAAATAACGTGCATCATGTTCTTGGATAGTATGACCCCAAACCGGGATGTCATTTACAATGATCTTGCATGATTGGCTTGCAAAGTGTTTCTCCATACACTGCTGGAAGACCTCGCTGTCAGTGGAGTTCCCATAGGACAGTATTTTTCAAACTTTTTTTCCGGGAATCCATTTTTACCTATCAGCTATCCTTCGGGACTCATGTCGGCCGACCTTCGGACCCACGGCAGCCGACCTTCGAGATCCACCCCACCCGAACGTCTTGACCCATCATTTTTGCTTACCTTTAACGTGACAGGTGAGTCTGCTTGGCCCTCACGGTCTCACATGCTTTGTTATTCAATGTTACATTTCTGTATGAATTGTTAATCAGGAGTCTTGGAGCTCACACCGGAACTGCTTGGTCCTGCCGTGGACTCTCCTGAGAAGCTCACTCCAGCAGATTCAGTTGTGGGATCCTGGCCTGTTTGTATCTCTGGCCTTCTCTTCCTTATTCCAAAATGATCCACCTTCAGTTCTTCACACAGTCTTGTTGCTTGCAGCTACAAAATGGAGGAATCTCTCCTCAGTAATTTTGTGCCCAGAGCACTGACATCAGTGTACGGGGCACGTGACCTGCTCTCTGCCACCACTTCTGGCATGCTGAGGAGGTGGTCTGCACCACTGGGCTCCAGGCCTGCGCACTGCTACATCCGGCTGAGGGAACACGCATGCGCAGCACGGTCGGCATTCTGAAAGTTGGTCACACCGTTGGGAACTTCTTCCTACGATCAGGAATGCTGCGACTGTTCACTCCACGACCCTCCTGACGCCTGCCCGCACCCCGACCACGGGTCGCGACCCTGAGTTTGAAAATGACTGTCATAGGACCTATGGAAAAAGCGATATCTGCCTACCGGGGACTTGATTGTGGCTAGTTTTGAAGATTCATCATCGAATGGGATCTATCAGAAATCTCATTTTGCATCAAGGATGTGAAACACCTTACCATTTGGAATGTCTGCTTTCACCTGTTCCATTGTCTTCATAGGGTGAGGAGATCTGAATAGTGCTTTGTTCCAATGCACTGGTTCAATGCATATCCTGACCATGCCATCTTTCTTCACTGCGGCCACCATTGCTGAAGTCCATTCTGTGACCTTGTCTATTGGAGTTATGACACCTTTTAATGTTGTAATCAGATGCAGCTTATCGATTATTTTCTGCTTCATGGCTACTGGGACTCTTCTCGGATCACAAACTGCTGATGGTATTGAATTATCTAGTATATAACTGGTGGCTTATCAATGGTGTCTTTGGGGAGCACTTTGAATGCTATTATTTCTGGGACCTGGTGTTGTAAAAGATGCACATCTGGGTCAAGTTGAATAAGCCCCAATGCAATGCTGCCTGAAGACCTAACAGTGGTGTGATGAATGTAGGAAATATTTTTACATATTGTATCATGTGTCTGTTGCAGTAATGTTGTTAAAAGAGCCTAGGTTAAGGTAACCAGATTCTGGGCGGGATTCTCCGACCCCCGTCGGGTCGGAGAATCGCCAGGGTGCGGCGTGAATCCCGCCCCCGCCTGCTGCTGAATTCTCCGGCGCCGGGGATTTGGCGGGGGCGGGAATAGCGCTGTGCCGGTCGGCGACCGCTGGCAGCCTGGGCTGGCGGCCCCCCTGGTGATTCTCCAGCCCGCGAGGGGCTGAGTGACCGCCCGTTTTCGGAGGGGTCCCGCCAGCGTATGTTACGACAGTTACTTACCAGTGGGACCTGGCTGCGAGGGCAGCCTCCGGGGTCCTCGGGGGTGCACGGGGGGATCTGGCCCCGGGGGGGGTGCCCCCATGGTGGCCTGGCCCGCGATCGGAGCCCACTGATCCGCGGGCAGGACTGTGCCGTGGGGGCACTCTATTCCTCCGCGCCGTATGGTGTACCGGTCCACGATGGCCGGCGCTGAGATGAACCCCCCTTGCGCTGGGATGATGCCAGCACACACTGGCGCTACCGCGTATGCGCCAACTCGCGGTGGATGGTGGAGGCCCTTCGGCGCTGGTCTGTAGTTAGAATGAAGGGTGAGGTCTTGCATCAAGAATTCAGGGAGCTAGGTAGCAGATTTAAAAAGCAGGACCTCAAAAGACTTTAATCTCTGGATTACTCCCGGTGTTGCATGCTAGCGAGTACAGAAATAGGAGAAGAGGGCAGATGAATGTGTGGCTCGAGTTGGTGCAGGAGAGCGAGTTTTAGATTTCTGGATGTTGGGAATATTTCTTGGAAAGGTGGGACACATACAAGTGGGACGGTCAGCGCCTGAACCAGAATGGGACCAATATCCTTGTGCGTGGGTTTACCAGTCAGTAAGGACCATAAGATTTAGGAGCAGAATTAGGTCACTTCGCCAATTGAGTCTGCTCCGTCATTCAATCATGGCTGATATTTTTCTCATCCCCGTTCTCCTGCCTTTTTAAGACTTTACAGCTTAAAAATTGTAAATAAAGAGGTGTCTCGGTGAGAGCGGGAAAATAATGCAGAGTTTGATCAGAGGAATAGGGAGCTTGGGAGCATCGAGAGCATGGCTGATATTTTTCTTATCCCCATTCTCCTGCCTTCTCCCCATAACCCCTGATCCACTTATTAATCAAGAACCTATCTGTCTCTGTCTTAAAGACACTCAGTGATTTGGCCTCCACAGCCTTCTGCGGCAAAGAGTTCCACAGATTCATCACCCTCCTAAAGGAACCTAGACAGAGTTCAGCCATGTTGAGTTCCAAGGAAGCAAGGTGAAGCTGGATGGCCACTACTTTGGAGCAAGGCATGCACTGTATTGTGATTACTTCTGTTTCCCACCTAATACTGATGGCTGTTTGTAATGTTAACTCTTTCTCTTAGACTATCATGGAATTTACAGTGCAGAAGGAGGCCATTCGGCCCATCGAGTCTGCGCCGGCTCTTGGAAAAAGCACCCTACCCAAGGTCAACATCTCCACCCTATCCCCATAACCCAGTAACCCCACCCAACATTAAGGGCAACTTTGGACACTAAGGGCAATCTATCATGGCTAATCCACCTAACCTGCACATCTTTGGACTGTGGGAGGAAACCGGAGCACTCGGAGGAAACCCACGCACACACGGGGAGGATGTGCAGACTCCGCACAGACAGTGATCCAAGCCGGAATCGAACCTGGGACCCTGGAGCTGTGAAGCAATTGTGCTATCCACAATGCTACCGTGCTGCCCACTAATAATAATCTTTTATTGTCACAAGTATGAAGTTACTGTGAAAAGCCCCTAGTCGCCACATTCCGCTGCCTGAAGCAGCAGCTACTTGGAGACCAGATCGTTGTGGATCCTGCAGACTATTTGATCACTGACTAGCTCATCTGTAAGGGTTGCAAATGCGCATTTCTTTGCCTAGATTTTGGAGGTGGACACATAAGATTGGAATGATTTGTCTGCTCTTTGGTTTGTTGAATGCACGTCTGTCGAGGATTATATTTTTTAATGCACATGTCTCGACCATTTTTAGAATTATTTCTTATTCCTCCTACATCTGAAAAACAAATGGCTCGAATTTCTCGATAGCTTTGAGGCCCTCTAAGGCTGTACCTTTTTGACTTGTCACATAATCCAACACCACAATAAATACGCTACTACTGCTCAAACATTTCACAACTGTCTGCAATGTTTTCATCAAAGACGAGTGGGTTGATGTGGCGAAGTTCTTGTGCCATACTGCCAACTCCTGACACCATGTAAATATGTTGGGTTCCCAAACACTGACAACAAGGGCTTATAACAAACAATAGCATTTCACTAGCTGAGAAGCTGCTTCATCTTTATATTCTGCCCCACGCTCTGGGGAGAAATCTCCCGCTCCCAAAAGGTGACCCTTCTTGTAACCATGTAATCGCGTGACCACTCAGTCTACACTCAGGACATGCCGCTGACCCCAAGGAGCCTCCTTTGCCACCCGAGGGGGAACCGCAGAGCGATGCACCTGCATCACATCCGCTCTCCATACCAAGCCCCAGTACAGATGCAAGCACTTTGGTGGGCTATAGCTCATTGGCTCTGTTTGGAGTGCACTGCAGTGAGGGCACATCACATTCACAGAGGTAGAGTGTACCCAGGGCATCAGTAGTTGGAGGACTGCTGGAGACCAGGACCATGCTGAGTCTGAGGCAGATGACAAGCCTTTGGAGTTGTCCATCAGATTCTGGAAGTCCAGCGGGATGCTCGGGAAGATCTGGCAGAGATCCCTAGTGATCTGCTTGCCCTGGTGATCTGCTTGCCATTGTATCTGTCATGAAGGAGTTCATGAGGAGCTTGAGCATTACATTGATCCGGAGCACCGAGCGCAGTCTCCTCCATTGAGAGAGAGAGAGACGCCTCTCATGGTGACGCAGCTCGAGGAGCAGAATCACGGGTTCCTGGGATGACATTCCGGCCTGCAAGACCTCATATATGCGATGACCTCAGGAGGTTATCGCCAGTGTGAGAGATGGATGAGACTCTCTGCTAGGTGCCTGTCTATCATTGGTGAGCAGGGAGGTCCAGACGTACCTTAAATTGGCAGATGTGCTGCTTGTCATGTCTGTGTACTCCTCTCACAGTGCTCCAGACAAGGGCAGCAGCACCTCCATTCCTCTGCCAGCACCATCTCAGGCAGTGCAAACCTTTTAAAAGATGCATTCACAGATTTGGGCTCTGCTGGCTCGGCCATCATTTATTGACCATCCCTAATTGCCTCTGAGAAGATGGTGGCGAGCTGCCACCTTGAACCATTGCAGTCTCTCGAATCGGTACATCACCAGCTAGGGAGGAAATTCGAGCATTTTCACCCAGCAACAGTAAGGAACAATGATATATTTCCAAGTCAGGATGGTGAATGACTCAGAAGAAAACATCCAGGTGGTGGTGTTCCCACGTATCTTCTACCCTTGACCCTCTAGATGGTAGGGGTCGTGGATGGAAGGTGCTGTGGACGGAGCCTTGGTGAGTTCCTGCAGTGCATCTTGTAGATGGTACACATGGCTGCCACTGTTCGTCAGTGGTGGAGGGGGTGAATGTTTGTGGAAGGGCTGCTTTGTTCTGGATCATGTCGAGCTTCTTGAGACTTATTGTAGCTGCACTCATTCAGGCAAAAGGACAGTATTCCAACACACTCTGATTTGTGCCTTGCCAATGATAGATAGGTTTTGCGGAGTCAGGAGGAGAGTTCCTCGTCACAGGATATCTAGCCTCTGACCTGCTCTTGTCGCAAGAGCATTTATATGTCTTGCCCAGTTCAGCTTCTGGCCAATGGTAACCCCCAAGGATGTTGATAGTGGGGGATTCATCTATGGTACATCCATTGAATGTCAAAGGGCAATGGTTAGATTCTTTTTTGTAGGAGATGGTCATTGCCTGACACTTGTGTGGTGTAAATATTACTTTCCACTTGTCAGCCAAGCCTGATATTGTCCAGGTCTTGCCACATTTAGGCGTGGTCTGCTTCAGTACCTGAAGCGTTGGGAATGTCACTGAATATTGTGCAGTCATCATCAAACATCCCTACTTCTGACCTTAGGATGGAAAGAATGATAAAGCGGCTGAAGATGATTTGTCCGATTTGTCCTGCAGTGATGTCCTGGAACCGGGCTGATTGACCTGCAGCCATCACAACCATATTCCTTTGCGCCGGGTATGACTCCAACCAGCAGAGGATTCCCCCTCCCCCCTCCCCCCTCCCTCCCTCCCCCCAATTCCCATTGACTTGGGTTTTGCTTGGCTCCCTGATGCCATACTCAATCAAATGCTGCTTTGATGTCAAGGGCAGCCACTCTCATCTCACCACTGGAGTTCAAGTCTTTTGTCCATGTTTGAATCAAGGCTGTAATGAGGTCTAGTGCTTTGTGACCCTGGTAGAACCCAAAGTGAGCGTCTGTGAGCAGGTTATAGCTAAGCAAGTGCTGCTTGATAGTGTTGTTGATGACCACTTCCATCACTTTATTGATGATCGAGAGTAGACTGATGGGGTGGTAACTGGTCGAGTTGGATTTGTCCTATTGCTTGTGTATAGGACATACCTGGTCAATTTTCCAACTTGCCAGGTAGATGTCAGTGTTGTAGCTGTACAGGAGCAGCTTGGCTAGGGGTGCGTCAAATTCTGGAGCACATGTCTTCAGTATTATTGCCGGAATATTGTCAGAGCCCATAGCCGTTGCAGTATCCAGTGCCTTCAGCAATTTCTGGATAGCACATGGAGTGAATTGGATTGGTTGAAGACTGACATCTGTGATGTTAGGGATCTCTGGAGGTGGCTGAGATGGATCATCTGCCTGGCACTTCTGGCTGAAAATTATTGCAAATGCAATGTCGCTGATTACATTCTCCCAAGCAGAACCTGCTCAGGCCCCACTGGCTAGTGGACAACCACCAATTTCATCAGGGCCAACATGGCAGCAGAGTCAGCAACCTGCCACCAATGCCGCTGCCAAGGGGGCACTAAGACGTAGCAGTCATGTAAGTTTCGGGCACTGTAAGCACAGGATAGGTTTTCACGGATGACATTTGTTCATTTCATCAAAGTAATGTTTTGTTTCTGTGTAACTTGCCAATCATTTTATTGTCTGTTCCTTCTTTACAAGTCTGTAAAGATATAAATAAGTATTGTGTTGCAATGATCTGTAGGTCCTTCATGATTTTCATAGATGCGTTGGTGGCTTATGATGGACAGTTGGGGCACAAAACATTATTACAGAGGTTGTGAGGTGACATTGGGTCATGGCATTGCCATCTCAGAAATGTATGTGAAGGATGCGGTGTGTTAGGAAAACAAAGATAATTTTAAGGGATTTATATTTTTATTGGTAAACATTAGAAATAAGGTGTACTTTTAAGTGGGTTTAATTTAATGTTTCTATAGTGAGCTTGACAAATGTGTTTGCATATGTGGTGGTTGTCTCAGTTCCAACTGTGCATCTATTCTGCTTAGAGAGGGTGACAACATAAAAAATAAATAATTTTTCAGAAGTATAAGATTGTTGCTTAGCAACTATTTTCCCTTTTAAGGTAGAAAAGTTTTTTGATTGTAGTTTTAGCTGAATTTGTTTGCAGTTGGCTTAGGAAAGCTAGAGAGTGAACATCTCCCTCAGCTTTGCTGGAAGAAAACCATATCATGGAGAAATGGTTAAGAAAAGAGAGCTGAAGTCCAGCTAGTTAAGCAAACTAAAGAACTGAAAATAAGTTTCCAAGAGGCCTGAGGTTTATAGTACTAGAACAGAGAACTGTTCAGTAAAGACACGCAGAGTTGAGAAGAAGATTGAGTTAAAGAGACAGCTGTATTAACCAGATTTAAAGTGGGAAAGTAGACTTCGGATGTAAATCAAATTTTTTTAAAAAGTAAAGCGACCTTATTAACTGCCAAATTTATAGCAAGTAAACAGAGCAACATGACCTATCCCCTTAGAGTGAATTGGTCACCCACCTACCTTCTCAGCTCAGTTACTGTTGGAAGTAGATGGGTGGGGTGGATATGAAGTATGATTTTGATTTTTAAGACTTCAATCCCCCCCCCCCCCACCTGACCCAAACCCAACCACTATTCACGTTAAAGCATTCCCCATTGACAGTGAAACATAAATAGTTAAGCTCAAATTCATATTTAGAATACTTTAGTTATAAAAAATACTGTAAAACATTTAGTTTACTAACCTCAAGAAGGTTAGCTATCAGCAATATGTTGTAAACAAGCTTAGCTCAGTTTTAACTCCAGTTTTCGGTGGGTAGAAACTCATCTGCTCCAGAAATGAGTATTGTATTGCCTGTAAATTTAAATCCCATTCCAGGTGGATGTCACCAGGAAGCAGTGGAACATCCGAGTCTCAGAATCCATCTGGCAACAAGAACCAATCCACAGGGTTCTTGCAGCTGTCGAGATGTGGGGAACATGATTGCAGTAACGGAGGCCTAAATTATCGCATGCGGGGTGCAGAGGAGCATTTTGCTCCCTCAGACCTTACAGGGAAAGCATAGAAAAATATTAAAAACATCTGATTTGTCTTGCTGTGGTGAAAACTTAGTCCGAGAGAAAGTATTTTGGCCATCTTATTTTCTTTAACTACACAAAGAGTCCTGCTGGTTTTGGGCAGATGTCAATGTGTTATGGGCGAGGTGTTTTCAGAACCCCAAAATGTATCATGGAGTTCAACCAACCTCTCCCTTTAATGGATTGCTGCTTTTGAAGCACACGGCCTGTTCCCCAGGTGTGATATTACAATTATGGACACGTGGCTTTTAACACAAAACAATGTTTATTCTATGAACTCAACTTAACCTTTTAAATAAACATTGGATCCCTTAACACCCCTTACTTCAAAGATAATCCCAAAAATAATACATTAAATAATCCCTCAAAATGATCCTTCAAACATCCAAAAGGCTTCAAAACAGTAACACACCAGGTCACAGTTAATACATATTTTCTGTTGGGTGGCAGAGATATATCAGCTTAGTTGACTTCAGCTCCAGCACCTTGCTTTTCTTCCTGCAGCTCTCTGGAAAAACACAGACACACACAAGCTGCTTTTTCAAGCTGGCTTTCTCCCTTCAAGCAGCTCACAGCAAACCAGAACTTCTCAAGCTGCTGTCTCAAACTGCCTTTCTCCTTTTAAGCAGCTCACAGCAAAAACAGCCAGGCACTTTTAAGCTGCTCTCAGCAAAACCAGCCAGGCACTTTTCAGCTGCTCTCAGCAAAACTGAAACCAAAAGCAGAAGTGTGCTCAGCTCCCCCCCAACCTCTGACATCACTTCAGTAATATGATCAACTCCATTCCTTAAAGGTACATTAGTTAAACATCCATTTCTTAAAGGTACTCTCACATGACACCTCCCCATAAGAAAAAAAAATAAACCATCAACTTCAAGATGGTTTCATTTTTCACTTTTGCACCATCCACTAAGAAATGCACACAGTAAAAATACTTTTGTTTCACAAAAAAAAACACACGCAAACAGGCGTAATAATATAGTCCATTTTTCTTTGCTCTTCTTCCTCCAACCGAAATCCTTCTCGATTGACAGTCTCTTTGAACAAAGTCTCTGCACGATCCATCCATTCCTCAACTCCTCGGCATTTTTCTTTAGAATCAGATACTTTAGTTCAATCTGACCACAGAGTCCCTTGCAATTCTCCAATACAGGAACATTGGTGATCACAGCTTTCAGGCAGTCAGATGCCTGTTGAAAGTCTGCTGTCCATTGAAATTTTTGACGTTTCTTTAGCAAGTCCATCAGTGGAGTAATCACGCCACAAAACATTTGCACAAAGGTTCGATCAAATTCATTCATGTTAAGCGATCGCATTGTCTCCCTTCGTCTTGAGGGTATCAGAAACTCCTCAAGGAAAGTGATTCGGGCTTCTCCAAATTCACTTTCGGCTAGGTTCATCACCAAACCCGCCACCTGAAGTCGATCGAAGCACTCCATACGATGTTTTAAATGTTCTTTCCATGTCTGGAAGTTGGAAATAAAAGCAGATTGCCCCACTTTCGCAATGCAATCCTTCAAACGTGGATTAGGATAAGAGTCCGTTTTTGTAACTGCATTCACCTTTCGATAGTCCACACACAACCATTGGATACCGTATGGTTTAGGTACCATCACTATGGGTGAGCTCCATTGGCTGCAACCCACTTCAATTATGCCATTTTTAAGCATACTCTCAATCTCTCTGTTAACCTGTGCCAATTTTAAAGGATTAAGTCTATGTGGATGTTATTTGATAGGAACAGCATTTCCCACATCTACATCATGTATAGCCATTTTAGTACTTCCCAATTTATCTCTACAAACTTGCCCATGTGATATCAATAACTCTTTCAGGTCAGTTCGTTTTTCCTCTGGAAGGTAACTTAACAATTCATCCCAATTTTTAAGAACATTCTCATTTTCCAATTTAATTTGAGGTATGTCAAATTCACAGTCATCTGGATTTGGTTCGTCACTTTGAGTTAGAATCATTAAAACCTCCTTTTTCTCTCCTTCCCTTTCAAAGTACCTTTTAAGCATATTCACATGACACACTCGGTGAGTCTTCCTTCTATCTGGTGTTTTTACCACATAATTCACCTCACTTAATTTCCTTTCAAGCTAGCTTTTAAAGGCTCACCTATCACTGGTAACAACACTAAAACTTTATCCCCCCTGGCAAAACTACGAACTTTGGATTTCTTGTCCGCTACCTGTTTCATCACATTTTGTGCAACTTTCAAATGTTGTCTAGCCAATTCACCTGCTCTATTTAGAACATAGAACATGGAACATAGAATTTACAGTGCAGAAGGAGGCCATTCAGCCCATCGAGTCTGCACCGGCTCTTGGAAAGAGCACCCTACCCAAGGTCAACACCGCCACCCTATCCCCATAACCCAGTAACCCCACCCACCACTAAGGGCAATTTTGGACACTAAGGGCAATTTATCATGGCCAATCCACCTAACCTGCACATCTTTGGACTGTGGGAGGAAACCGGAGCACCCGGAGGAAACCCACGCACACACGGGGAGGATGTGCAGACTCCGCACAGACAGTGACCCAAGCCAGAATCGAACCTGGGACCCTGGCGCTGTGAAGCAATTGTGCTATCCACAAGGCTACCGTGCTGCCCCACGTTCCCTAAACCTTTAATCGTTCCCTAAAATTTGACACATAATCCAATAGTGTAATTTCCGATTTCTCACCTACCAATTTTTCCTTAATCAATTTAAGTGGTCCTCTTACCTCATGACCAAAGATTAGTTCAAAAGAACTAAATTTGGTTGACTCATTAGGTGCATCCTTAATTGCAAACAATACAAATGGGATTCCTTTATCCCAAACCTCTGGATAATCTTGATAATACACCTTCAACATTGTCTTTAATGTCTGATGCCACCTTTCTAACGCTCCCTGCGATTCTGGATGGTACACCGTTGATTTAAATTGTTTTATTCCTAAGCTATCCATAACTTCTTTGAATAACTTTGAAGTAAAATTTGATCCTTGATCCGATTGAATTTCTGTAGGTAGTCTATATCTAGTAAAGAATTTAAGTAAACTCCTCCACAATCCTTTTAGCTGTAATATTACGTACTGGAATGGCCTCTGGAAACCTAGTAGACACATCCATTATAGTCAAAAGATATTGATTCCCACTTTTGTTTTAGAAACCGGTCCTAAACAATCAATTTGGATCCTTGTAAAAGGTTCCTCAAATGCTGGAATGGGTATTAAGGGCGCTGGTTTTATCACTGCTTGAGGTTCCCCTATCACTTGACATGTGTGACATGATTGACAAAATTTAACTATGTCTTTATGTAGTCCAGGCCAATAAAAATGTTTCTGGATTTTAGCTTGAGTTTTCCTAAATGACCTCCCACTGGTACCTCATGTGCAACTCGCAACACCTCCTTTCAATACCCGACCGGCAATACTACTTGATGAACTTCTGCCCACTTTTCATCCGCCTGCATATGTAAAGGTCTCCATTTTCTCATCAAGACATCACTTTTACGGTAATAACACCCTGGTATACTCTCAGATTCCTCTTCCGTATATGCTTTCTGATATATCTGTTTTATTTCTACATCTTTCTGTTGTAACTCCACCAATTTTCCTGAACTAAAAATATCCACCTCATCCTCCACCTGTTCTTGTTCTTTTTCAACCATCTGATCAAAAATCGTTTCTCATAATTGCACTTCAACTTCATATTCACTCTTTGATTTCTCCTCTTGTCTTAACCTGTGACTTTGCGACCTTGTTACTACACAATCCGGAAAAATCCCAGGATATTCATCCTTCAACCCTTCAGTTGCCTGATTTTCCACTGGCGCATCAACCACAGTAGGCATCACTCCCACCTGCGATCCAGCTATATCATTACCCAAGATAAACTGTATTCCTGGACCAAATAGTTTATCTATTACTCTACTACCACTTCACCACTCTTCACTGGACTTACCAACCTTACCTTATATAATGGAACGCTACTCCTCTCACCCTGAATTCCACATATCACCACCTTTTCTGGCAACATTCTTCCCAAACTACTTAATTCCTCATCTCTTACCATTAAATATTGACTAGCCCCTGTATCTCTTAAAATTGTGACTTCTTTACCTGCTCCTCCTGATACACATGAGTAAACTTTACCCACACAAGTAAATTCTTTAAAGACATCTGGCACCTTCTTAACAATCACTTCTTGAACAGGCTGTGCAATCATTTGCACCTCCTTCGTTTCCCTTGGGCTTTCCTTTACTACTCTAATAAATCCCACTGTCTTATCCTGTTTTACCACATCAGCCTTCCCAGTGCTTTTCTTCAACCACCAACACTGTGACTTTACATGGCCTTGTTTATTACAGTGAAAACATTTGAAACTTTTCATCTCTTTTCCACCGTCCTGGATTTCTTTTTTAATCTGAGGTACACTCTCGTTATTGTCTCCCATCAGATCACCCTTCCCTTTACCACTTGAGTTTTTCTCATGTCCCCAGTTTCCATCCCTCACCGGCTGAAACTGATGTTGGAAACCAATCTTTGATTTATGAACTAATTCATAATCATCTGCCATTTCTGCTGCTAACCTCACAGTTTTAACCCTCTGTTCTTCCACATGAGTTCTCACTTCATCAGGAATTGAATTTTTAAACTCCTCCAAAAGTATAATTTCTCTGAGAGCTTCATACATTTGGTCTATTTTGAATGCCCTTATCCACCTATCAAAATTACTCTGAGCCTTTCAAACTCCATGTATGTTTGACCAAATTCTTTCCTCAAATTTCTAAACCTTTGTCTGTAAGCTTCAGGCACTAGCTCATATGCACTTAAGATGGATTTCTTCACCTCCTCATATGTTCCAGAAACCTCCTCCGGTAGTGATGCAAACACTTCACAAGCCCTACCTACCAGCTTTGTTTGAATCAGTAATACCCACATGTCCTGTGGCCATTGCATTTGTTTAGCTACCTTCTCAAATGAAATAAAAAAGGCTTCTACCTCCTTCTCGTCAAACTTTGGCAATGCTTGGACATATTTAAATAGATCCCCACGACGTCTTTGACTATGACGCTCTGTCTCATTATCCTCACCCATCTCCTCCAACTGTACGTGTCCCTTTGCGTCTGCCAATTTTAACTGATTTTCACGTTTCAGAGCCATTGTCTGAAGTTCAAACTCTGTCTCTTTTTCCCTTTCCTCTCTATCTCTTTCTTTGTTTCTTTCTTCTCTCTCCTTTTCTTTTTCCTCTCTATCTCTATCTCTTTCTTTTTCTATCATTGCATATTCAAGCCGCTTTAATTCTTTTTCATGTTCAAGTTGCTTTAATTCTTTTTCCTGTTCAAATTACTTAATCTGCAACTGGAGCGTTGCCATATCTAATGAGTCAGAATGTATCACAGGCAAATGTAAACGCGCAGATACCGCGTTAAGTACCTCATCTTTTTGTATTTTGCTAGGGAGTGTTAACTGCAATGCTTTTGCCAAACCTAACAGCCTGTCTTTACTCTCTGTCCGTAAGGTATCACGTGTTACCGCGTCCACCCCCAAAAACTTCTGAGCCTCTGAAAGAGCCATTGTTCACAACACTCTTAAACTTGTCCACTTAAACTAAAATACCACACCAGAAAAACAACAATCCTTCACTGTCTTTAAGTTCACAAAAGCCAATCCAATAGATAGACTTTTATCCCCCTCGAGCCCCCAATTGTTATGGGCGAGGTGTTTTCAGAACCCCAAAATGTATCATGGAGTTCAACCAACTGCTCCCTTTAATGGATTGCTGCTTTTGATGCACCTGGCTTGTTCCCCAGGTGTGATATTACAATTACGGACATGTGGTTTTTAACACAAAACAATGTTTATTCTATGAACTCAACTTAACCTTTTAAATAAACATTGGATCCCTTAACACTCCTTACTTCAAAGATAATCCCGAACATAATACAACACTAAATAATCCCTGTTCCTTCAAACATCCAAAAGGCTTCAAACCTTCAAAACAGTAACACACCAGGGGCGAAATTCTCCCCCAACGGCGCGATGTCCGCCGACTGGTGCCAAAAACGGCGCCAATCAGACGGGCATCGCGCCGGCCCAAAGGTGCAGAATGCTCCGCATCTTTGGGGGCCGAGCCCCAACATTGAGGGGCTAGGCCGACGCCGGAGGGATTTCCGCCCCACCAGCTGGCGGAAATGGAGTTTGTTGCCCCACCAGCTGGCGCGGAAATGCGGCGCATGCGCGGGAGCGTCAGCGGCCGCTGACAGTTTCCCGGCGCATGCGCGGGAGCGTCAGCAGCCGCTGACAGGTTCCCGCGCATGCGCAGTGGGGAGAGTCACTTCCGCCTCCGCCATGGTGGAGGGCGTGGCGGAGGCGGAAGGGAAAGAGTGCCTCCACAGCACAGGCCCGTCCGCGGATCGGTGGGCCCCGATCGCGGGCCAGGCCACTGTGGGGGCACCCCCCGGGGTCAGATCGCCCCGCGCCCCCCCCCAGGACCCCGGAGCCCGCCCACGCCGCCAGGTCCTGCCGGTAAATACCAGCTTTGATTTACGCCGGCGGGGCAGGCAATTTCTGGGCGGGACTTCGGCCCATCCAGGCCGGAGAATTGAGCGGGGGGTCCCGCCAACCGGCGCGGCACGATTCCCGCCCCCGCCCAATCTCCGGTACCGGGCGGGGGGTCGGAGAATGACGCCCCAGGTCACAGTTAATATATATTTTCTGTTGGGTGGCAGAGATATATCAGCTTGGTTGACTTCAGCTCCAGCACCTTGCTTTTCTTCCTGCAGCTCTCTGGAAACCCACTGATACACACAAGCTGCTTTTTCAAACTGGCTTTCTCCCTTCAAGCAGCTCACAGCAAACCAGAACTTCTCAAGCTGCTGTCTCAAACTGGCTTTCTGCTTTTAAGCAGCTCACAGCAAAAACAGCCAGGCACTTTTAAGCTGCTCTCAGCAAAACTGAAACCAAAAGCAGAAGTGAGTTCAGCTCCTCCCCAACCTCTGACATCACTTCAGTAATATGATCAACTCCATTCCTTAAAGGTACATTAGTTAAACATCCATTTCGTAAAGGTACTCTCACATGACAAATGCCACATGAAATTCTCAACTGGTCATCTCCAGGTGATTCCAGGATAGCCTAAGCAGGTTGGCCAGGTAGGTTGGGTTGGATTGATATACCTTTGTATTTTCCTTTCCAAAGGTTCCTTCAAATGCATATCTTGATGGTCAGTTAATAATAAGAGAATTGGAAACTCGATTAATTTACAGCTCGGGGCACTGAAATCTATTTTTCTACTGAATTCTGAAAATTACAATTAGCTGTCAATTGCTTCAGTGCATTAAATAAAGCAGTTTCAATTCTGGGTGGTCTGTGACAATTCAATCATAAATTATAATTATGTGTATTCTTTTGCGATCATTAAGACTTGCCTAAAGGTTTCATGCAGTTGCCTCCCAAACTCAATTAAATGTTGTAGAGTAGGACAATCGAGTCCCAGCAAAGCAGAAGGAAAGTGTGAGGCCCAAAGTTAAGTTGTGCAGTGAAGCACACTGAAAGCCTGTTGCTAAATATGATTTTCTTTCATGGACGTGTAAACTGAGGTGTGTTTTAATGTGATCAAACTTATTTCATATATCAAAGCCAGCAAAGAGAGGACATTTTCAGACCATCAGTCTGTTATTATCAGACTCCGCTCTCTTAGAGGTCAAACAATTATGTACTAACTTATTGCACGCTCAAGACTTCCATTTCACACCAAATTTCTCCCCTTCCTTCCTCTCTGTAGATGCAGATAATTCCAAAGCATCACACAGCCTCAATATTCGCACTATTATTCCTGTGTGAGCTTTGACAGTGAGTGTTGGAAGAGCATTTGACTATGCTGGGTGAGGGGCATCACAATCTAGTCCATCTGATGAAGGAGCTACGCTCCGAAAGCTCGTCATTTCAAATAAACCTGTTGGACTTTAACCTGGTGTTGTAAGACTTCTTACTATGCCCACCCCAGTCCAACACCGGCATCTCGACATCATAGTCCAATCCAATCCACATGTATGCATTTTGGCTGGGGTCACTGGATAATGATCAAGAGCAATGCCTACTTTTTCTCATTCTAACCTAACGGCACCTGGGCCAATTATACTGCAACTACTACCACCTGCTTCCCTCTTTGTGATCAACAGATTGAAGTGGTTGACTAAACCTGGGGTCTGAAAGTTTCATTTATTCGTTTAATAAACTCACCCTTTCAGTAGGTTTTTAAAAAAATTGGGTGGGATTTTCAGGCGTGTTTTCCTGTGGTGGAGGTGCCTTACCATTGGCCGCTGGCAGGATCTTCCGTTCCCGCCGATGTCTACAGCGTTTTGCATGGTTCGTGCATCCCATCGCCGGGAACCCACCTCGGGATGGAGGTGCGGGGGAGGATGGGGGGGTGGGGGGGTGGGGTGGGGGGAAGGGTTGCCTTCAGCGGGACGGATGAATTCCACTGGCAGGAAGGGTTGGAAAAACCTGGCCACAATGTCCTGGGAAAAACTATGCTCAATTTAAGTGATGACTAAAATATATCTTTGTGGGAGTAGAAAAATTCCAGCTTCATTGTGTGAAACAAGCACGGTGAAGAGCACATAATGCTCCAGCAGTGTGCTTTCTCAATATGCTAATTTAAATAGCTTCTCTCAGGCAAGGGAGAATGTAAACGTTTTGTTTCCCACAGTTGGTGAATATTTTCCTTAACTATACTTGATTTCCAGCTTATTTTCTTTAACTACACACATGGTACTGAGGAACATGGTTTAACATTTTAACATTAAAATATTCCAGTATGTTTTTGTTATTGAACATTGCGCACACCAGTACTGTGTATCATCCTTGAATCGGGTACAGTCTATAATATCAAATCGATTTTTCGATCATATCGCTTTATCCAGTAACAGTAATGGGGTTTGATGCCTCTTACCTGCAATGTGAGCAATTGCAATGCAGTTTTCCCACACACAGTGTTGAGCTCTGATTGATTAATCTCAGTATCTTCACCTTGAGTAACAGTGGGGGATCCTGTTGTGGACTTTGCTATCATGCTGAAGGCGGGTTTTTTTCTTTCCTCTCTCACCGTGTCTTTCAGCTTTCCATTTAATTCAACATAATTGTTGTGGAATGCTATATCAGCTGGAATGAAAATCTCTCATTAATTCAGGCAATTGCTGTCATTGAATCTCTAACGGTGAACTCCAAACTGTTTTACATACAGAATTGTTGGCGTCAGAGGATGCACTTCACCATGGAAAGGAGAATTCAACTTTTCTTTTAATAAATGGTAAATTTCAATATCTTGCTCAGATTTGCCCAGCATTCTAAAAGTGTCACATTTATTTTTCAGATAAACAGCAGCACTTTATCTTTTGCTGGCTGGTTTCACAAGTTTCCTCAAAACTGTTTCTGGGGGGAGAGTTGGGGGGGGGGGCAATGAGGGTGCAGGAGGACACATTGTGGGAATTTTAATTTGAAGGTGCATGTGTGGAGGAGGTTTTAAAACTGGAAAAAATGTCAATACATTGAGATGTTGCCTCCAATCCACCAACTTCCACATTTAACCTGTCTACATTTGGGCTGCTTGGGTTCAACTCCCTTGGGAGTGGAAGGTATGGAATGGTTTTGCTCAGTGGGCTAGACAGCTGGTTTTTAATGCAGAACAAGGCCAGCAGCGCGGGTTGAATTCCAGTACCAACTTACCCGAACAGGCACCGAAATGTGACGACTAGGGACTTTTCACAGTAACTTCATACTTGTGACGATAAAAGATTATTATTATTAAGCTGCCAATAACATTGATAATCACTCAGTTACAGAAATAATTCAATTGACTTTCAAATGTAATGCTGCATCCACGGGTTTCCTGCGTTCCCTGAACACTCAACAGTGAAAGCAAGCTGAGACACCGTGGCAACTGAGGAGGCTGAACAAAACTCAAGGAAATACTGCATTAAATATTCTGCTCTTGCAACTGCTTTCTTGCCTGCTGGTGAGAAAGGGTTTGTTCACAGATGTTTTGCTGAGAAATTACTTTCTACATGCAGCAGGGACTCTGGCAGTAAGTGACAATGGTGGGGGAAGAGCACTGTCAGGGGAACTGGTCCGTCCCTGTGGGCCCCGCTCTAAGGAAGCAATGTTATTGGCAAGTTGAGGGAGAAAGCCAGGTGCCATAAGGCGAGGGAGAAAGCAGCAAGGACCGTCCAGGACTTGTGAGTTGCAATGTGGCAGAAGCCAAGGCTATGAATAGGGTCGATGAAGCCTCTGATGGTGGCAAAAGAACTAAGAAAAGGGGAGCAAGGCAGCAGCAAGGAGCTGGAGCAGCAATTCCCAGACTGGTGAGGCACTGCGTCGAGGAGCCGAGGCCACAAGTAGGATCAATATTTCGAGCATCAGCCATGAATATTCACAGTAAATAATCTGTTCCTTGTGTTAAGCTTTCATTTGAGAATTTATACAGTTTTGATGCCGGTGGAATAACAGATCCCTATATTATGACCTTCATGCAGTCCATGTGCTTAAATCTCACATTACACACTTTGTCAATTTCTCAATTTTTTCAATTTTATCATGGTCTTAGATTGGACCTTAAACAAGGCAGCAGCCCCAGCGCCAGCCTCCTGTTCAGAGGTGTTTCGCTGGACAGCAGAGAAGGAAAGGACAAAAATGGGATTGTTTGCTCAGCATTTTGAACAGAGTACTAACACGCTGCATTTTATTTACCACATGATGTCTTTTGTTGGCTAACTTCATTGTGCATTGGTTTCCTCACACAATTACCTGTGGATGAACACATTGGTCCCAAAACCCAAACCTCATCCAAAACCCATTCACTTAGAGTTACAATCAAGGCCAATTGTAGGAAGTACTTTCAAATCACTCTAGATCAGGGCAGAAGAAAAAATCTTTTAAGCTGGAAATACACTAAGTATGAATGGTTGGAAAAACACAGTTGCTATTCCCGTACTAGTATGCAACCACTCCTGGTATCATGATGTGTTGGGTGTTCTGGATCACGTACAGGTCACCAACACTTGAAGTAGTGCAACACTATTTTATTAAAAGGTTGACTATTTAAACATACTTGAACTGTGGGTAAAAAAGATACTAGCTTTAACTAAAGACCTTTGCCTTGTCCTAACCAGTTGATGCACTCAGCACATGGTGAATGTCTGTGTTGCAGGCTATGAGCTCTGTGCTCCTAGCTAGATGCTACTCGAATGAGTAGGAACTCTGATGCCCCCTGCCTTTATAGTGTGTGTGCTCTCACTGGTGATTGGCTGCGGTGTTGTGTATGTTGATTGGTCCTACTGCGTGTCCATCAGTGTGTGTCTGCTCCATGATATACTGGTGTATATTATGACAAACATAAGGATGAGAATTATAAAATTAAGGTGTTGCTGAACCAAGAGCCAATGTATGGCAGTGAGAACAGGGATGATCAGGAGATGGAACTTGAAAAATCAACATTGTAGGTCTGTGACCTTTTATCAAACCAGAGATTTGAAATGCTATCTCTGGCCGAGGACTGTGCGTGCAAAGTTGGGAGATCCCCTGGGTCAGAGAAGCTAAAGTTTAAAAATGTCCGCTTGCGGGAGGAATGTCGGCGGAGGAGGAGTGTGGGGGGGTGTGAGGGGGTGTGGGGGGGGGGGGGGTGAGGGGGTGGGGGGGGGTGGTCGCAGGCTTAAATTTGAGTCAAATTGTGCAACCCTGGAAATGAAGAGGGTTTGAAGGCAGACTTGGCGCAAGTTCAGCAGCACAGACATGGAATATTTTATTAAGGTATTTGAAATTTTTTATAACATAAACAATGACATCAACATGGTAAAATAAACATTTCCCCCCCCCAGTCCAATCTTCACGCACATCAACCAAACAACAACAACCCCCCCCCCCTTCGGAATACTGCATCTGCTGACATTTTAATTTTCCCCGAGAAAGTTGACGAGCGGCTGCCCCCTCCGGGAGAACCCCAACATTGACCCTCTTAAGGCAAACCACATTTTCTCGAGACTGAGAAGCCCAGCCATGTCACTAACCCAGGTCTCTACACTCGGGGGCTTCGAGTCCCTCCACATTAACAAGATCCGTCTCCAGGCTACCAGGGAAGCAAAGGCCAGAACGTCGGCCTCTTTCGTCCCCTGAACTCCCGGATCTTCCGACATTCCAAAGATCGCTACCTCCGGACTCGGCACCGTCGTGTTTTTAGCACCGTGGACATTGCCTTAGCAAAATCCTGCCAAAACCCTCTAAGCTTGGGCATGCCCAAAACATGTGGACATGATTTGCTGGGCTTCCCGCGCACCTCGCACACCTGTCCTCTACCCCGAAAAACTTACTCATCCTAGTCACTGTCATGTGTGCCCGGTGGACTACCTTAAATTGTATCAGGCTAAGCCTGGCGCATGATGATGAGGTATTAACCCTGCTTAGGACATCCGCCCATAGCCCTGCCTTTATCTCTCCTCCTAGCTCGTCCTCCCACTTGACCTTAAGCTCTTCCACCGGAGTTTCCTCCGCCTCCGAAAGCTCCTGGTAAATATCCGATACCTTCCCCTCTCCCACCCAGGTACTGGAAACTACTCAATCCTGCATCCCCCATGGTAGCAACAGCAGAAAGGCCAGCACCTGTTTTCTCAGGAAGTCTCGCACCTGCAAATACCTAAAACCATTACCTGCTGGCAATTTAAATTTATCCTCCAAAGCTTTCAAGTTGGGAAAGCTCCCGTCTATAAATAGATCCCCCATCCTTATAATTCCTGCCCTTTGCCAACTCCGGAACCTGCCATCTAGCCACCCGGTACAAATCTGTGGTTATTATAAATCGGGGTCCAAATCGATGCTCCCTCCACTCTCATATCTCCTCCATTGCCCCCAGATCCTCAGTGCCGCCACTACCACCGGACTTGTGGAGTATTGGGCCGGCGAGAACCTCTGAGGTGTTGTTACCAATGCTCCCAGACTGGTGTCTTTACATGATGCCACTGTCGTGTTATTCACCCTGGGGTAACACGGACTGCAACAGGATGCAGATGAACAGTAAAGCATACACCAAACGTAGGCGTTGGTTTATTGATTTACATACGATTTATTGTAACAATGCACACAGCTGGCTGTGGGTTGACAGTCTACTACTCTAAGTGTACTAACTCTAACTTACTAGACCAGGTTAGCTCTGATCCACGTGTAGAAGGTGCTGACTGATATATACACCCTGACTGTCACTACAGTTATCACCAGTGGAAAGAGACGGAGTACTGGTGCCTTGTGTGTTTTATAGTTGGAAGCCCCACTCTGGTGTTCTGTCTGGTGATTGGTTGTGTTCTGTCCTGTATGTTGATTGGCTAACCTGGGTGTCTGTCACTGCCTGTTTTTACCTCATGATGTGCATGGGTGCATATTATGACAGCCGCCTCCATCTGCTCCCATGCCTCCCCCTCCCCCACTATCCACTTCCTAATCATGGCTATATTAGCCGCCCAGTAGTAATTGCAGAAGTTCGGCAGCTCCAACCCGCCCTCCCTTCGACTGCGCTCCAGCAACACTTTCTTCACTCGCGGGGTTTTACTCGCCCACACAAAGCCCAAAATAATCTTATTCACCCGCTTGAAAAAGGCCTTAGGGATGAAGATGGGGAGGCACTGAAAGACAAACAGAAATCTGGGGAGGACCGTCATTTTCACGGTCTGTATCCTCCCCGCCAGTGATAGCGGGAGCACGTCCCATCTCTTAAAGTCCCCTTCCATTTGTTCTACCAACCGGGATAGGTTTAACTTGTGTAGTACATCCCATTTCTGGGCCACCTGGATTCCCAGATATCGCAAGCTCTTCCCTACCATTCTAAGCATCAGCTCTCCCAGTCTCTTCTCCTGTCCTCTTGCCTGGATCGCAAACAACTCGCTTTTACCCATATTCAATTTATATCCCTAAAAATTGCCAGATTCCCCAAGATTCGGATAACTTCCCCCATCCCCTCCAACGGGTCCGAAATGTACAAGAGCAGGTCATCTGCATAGAGCGAGACCTGGTGCTCCACCCCTCCCCCGAACCAGCCCTTTCCAGTTCCTAGAAGCTCTTAACGCCATGGCCAATGGCTCTATGGCCAGAGCAAACAGTAACGGGGAGAGGGGACACCCTTGCCTCGTCCCTCGGTGTAGTTCAAAATACCCCGACCTCGTACACACACTCGCTACTGGTACCTCATAGAGCAACCGCACCCAGTCAATAAAGACCTCACCAAACCCAAACCTTCCCAGCGCCTCCCACAGGTAATTCCACTCCACCCAATCAAAAGTCTTCTCCGCATCCATCGCTACCAGCACCTCCATCTCCTCTCCTTCTGAGGGCATCATAATAATATTTAGAAGCCTTAAGTTGTCTGCCCTTAACTATTCCGGTCTGGTCTTCCCCATCACCCCCGGGACACAGTCCTCTATCCTTGTGGCCAGTATCTTAGCCAGCAGTTTGGCATCCACATTCAGTAGAGAAATCGGACTGTGTGACCCGCATTGCTCCGGATCCTTCTCCTGGTTCAGGATCAATGAAATTGAGGCTTGCGACATTGTTGGGGGGAGGACTCCCTTCTCTCTTGCTTTGTTAAATGTCCTCACCAGCAGTGGACTCGATATCTCTGAAAACGTCTTTTAGTATTCCGCCTTGCCCGACTGCATGCCCTCCAGCCCCTTGATTATTTCCTCAATCTCAATTGGAGCTCCCAGCCCCTCTACCAGGTCCTCCTCCACCCTCGGGAACATCAACGGATCCAGAAATTGCCTCATCCCCTCCATCCCAGCCGGGGGTTCCGACTCATATAATTTACTATAAAAGTTTTTAAACACCTCGTTCACCCCCGCTGGGTCCAGGACAGTATTACCATCTCTCCTCTTTACTTTACCTATCTCCCTAGCCGCCTCTCTTTTCCTGAGCTGGTGCGCCAACATTCTGCTTGCCTTTTTCCCCGTACTCATAGATCGCCCCCTTGCCTTCCTCAACTGTTCCACTGCTTTTCCTGTGGTCTACTGCCCAAACTCCACCTGTAGCCACGTGTCCGGGGCCTCTGAGTATCTCCTGTCCACCTGGAGTATCTCCTCCACTAATCTATCCCTCTCAGCCCGTTCCACCTTTTCTCTGTGGGCCCGTATCGAGATTAATTCCCCTCTGATTACTGCCTTCAAAGCTTCCCAGACCGTCGATGCAGAGACCTCCCCCGTATCATTTGCTTCCAGGTAGTTCTGGATAGACTTGTTAATCCGCCCACAGATCGCTTTAGCCGCTAGCAACCATACATCCAGTCTCCACAGTGGGTGTTGCCCTCTCTCCACACTAACCCGTAGATCCACCCAGTGCGGGGCATGATCCAACACTGCAATGGACGAATACTCAGTATCGACCACCTTCGGTATTAGTGCCCTGCTCAGAACACAAAAGTCGATGCGAGAGTATATCTTGTGGACGTGAAAAAAGGAAAACTCCTTCATCCTCGGCCGTGCAAACCTCCATGGGTCAACTCCCCCCGCATCTGTTCCATAAAACCCTTCAATTCCTTTGTCGCAGCCGGCCTCCTCCCTGTCCTGGATTTTGACCGGTTTCCATTGAGCTGGTAACATACAGTCCGGAAAGTCGTAATTTAATAATTCAAGCAGGCTTACATTAACATTGCAATGAAGTTAATGTGAACATTCCCTAGTCGCCACACTACAGCGCCTGTTTGGGTACAAGAGTTCAGAAGGTCAAATTCACCTAATAAGCACATCTTTTGGAACTTGTGGGAGGAAACCGGAGCACCCGGGAATCGAACCTGGGTCTCTGGCACTGCGAAGCAACAGTGCTAACTGTAACAATATGTGTATTGTAAGGAATACACGGGTTACCAATTTTATATTAATACTTCTCACCACCAGATGGAGATAAGTAGCAGTTATATAAATATCATGTGACTGCTCGCATTCTGGGAGAAGGTGTTTAGGCATGAGATAGATTAATTGCATAGTGTAGAGTTCTGTAGATAGAGATATTGTATAGTTTAATTTAGTAACTTGTACCTTGTGACTTGTTCGAATCTTATTTAAGTACTGTAAATAAATCAGCTTTGTTCAGTAACTCAGCTTGATGTTTTTTGTATAACACTACCTTCTCAAGACATCCTGATGGACACAACAGTGAACGTCACACAAACCACTGTGCTACTGTACTGCTCTGTAATTTGATATGGATCTGATGTGATATGATCAATACTAGTAACCATTTGTATCTTATTGTACTGATCTGGTCACGAACAATAAAATACTGTGCATCAATTAAAAAGTGTTAATATGTTTGAACTGGTGCTGGCTTGGTTTGTTGAAACACTGACATATGAGGCCTGAGTTTAACTCACTCAAAACCCATTCTATGTATATGAAGTGAATCCCCTCAGTTCAGTGCAACCAGTTTATTTCAGTTTGTGTTTAGCATTTCCACTTGTGCTCCAAAAGTCTTCAAATTCTAGTTTGTGACATTAGCATTCGAGTACATGACATGCTTGTTTGACTTTCCTCTGCCAGCTATTTTAATTGAAGTACTGACCCATTTCTTCAAATTTGTTAATGCTTCCATTAGAATAGGGAATAGAAATGGTCATTCAACCATGTTGAGCATTGCTATGTGAATAGCACAAGTAATAATTTATACTGCCTGAGTCATTAATCTGATGTATTTGAAGGTTTTGAGCAAAATGAAGCAGCAGACTTTTACTGATGAATAAAATATGACGGGCTGTGGAAGCCAATTCGGCCTGAATTCTGCATTTAAGCAGTTAACTCCCGAGGAATTTTATCATTTCCACAGCCTGCCCACTAACTGCGTGTCAAATTTCCACTGGCTCCATTTGAACATGTTAAAGCGAGAGCCGGCGATGAAGGAGCTCTGGGTTTCTTGGGGTTGGACTGCTGTGGTGCCTAACTAAATTGGACACAGGTCAGCAAGATGTAGTGACTTAAGGGTCAGCTGCCTGAAACACAGATTTCTGCAGGTTACAAATGATTTTTCAAAGTGCTTTGGGATTTAATTTCCCATTCTGCTGACAGCTCTAATTCAGTCTGCTCCTCACTGGACCAAGCCAGAGGCAGGTTCATACCTCCACAACCCCCTTTCATCCTTACCCTCCTGCAGGGTTTCTCAGCAGAAGGTGTGGCATTTCCAATGGGGCTCAGGTTCTTCTGCTTTTTCAGGATGCGGACTGAGGGTCTGAATTATGGGCGGCGATTGACAGTTTATGCTCTACAGAAGGATTATGGAAGAGAGGTGGCCCTCATCTCTTGTCAGCTTGTTCCTTGGCACTTGGTATCATCTCCCATATCCCACTGCAGGGGGCGCTTCGAGGCCTTCCATGTGTTCCTGCCCTCTTTAGTACCACAGAGCTGCGGCTATTGGATGGCTTGGTCCTCATCATCTTTACCATCAACATTATCTTCCTGCTGTGCTGCCCAATGCAATTCTAAATCTGCAGGAAAGAAGATGGGGAGCTACAAATTGGTGAGCATTAATTGGTGGGATAAGGAAACGATTATGGTTGTGGAGTGCTTCATGAGATGTCAGAGCGACAGTTTGAATGCTTAGACAGTAATGTGTGAGTAATTCTAAGTGGGGATTCCCCTGCATTGGCCTGTCTTTAGCAGGCATTGTGTGCCACTGTGTCCTGCAAGAAAACTGAATTCTTCAGGCTAAGGCCAGCAGTTGAGGGGTGTGTGTCACATGGCATGATTGAGTTTAAGTTGGATTTGAAAATGAACAGACTTATGAAACATGCACATATCTCCATTAAGAGATTTTTTTTCATTCTTTCATGGGGTGTGGGCATCGCTGGCTAGGCCAGCATTTATTGCCCAGAGATGGAGGTGGTGAGCTGCCATCTTGAATCGCTGCAGTCCATGTGATGTAGGTACATCCACAATGCTGTTAGGGAGGGAATTCCAGGATTTTGACCCAGTGACAATGAAGGAACGGCGTTATATTTCCAAGTCGGATGGTGTGTGGCTTGGACTGGAACTTGCAGGTGGGGGTGTTCGCTGTATCTGCTGCTCTTGTTCTTCTAGGTTGCATGTTTGGGAGATGCTGTCGAAGGAGCCTTGGTGAGTTGCTGCAATAGAACTTGTAGATGGTACACACTGCTGACATTCTGCAGCGGTGGTGGAGGGAGTGGATGTTGGTGGTTGTGGATGGGATTCCAGCCTAGTGGGCTGCTTTGTCCTGGATGGCATTGAGCTTCTTGAGCTTTGGTGGAGCTGCACTCATCCAGGAAACTGGATAGTATTCCACCACACTCCTGACTCAATGCTTATACGGGCTTTGGGGAGTTAGGAGTGGGTTACTGGCCATAGAATTCCCAGCCTCTGACCTGCTCTTACAGGCACTGTATTTATGTAGCTGATTCATTTCAATTTCTGATCAATGGTAACCCCAAGAATGTTGATATTGGGGGATTCTTGGATGATAATGTCATGATATCAAGGGGAGAGGCATTTTAACAGCCCAAGCCTGAATGTTGTAAATGGGCACAGACTGCCTTAGAATCTTGGGAGTTGCGAATGGTGCTGGAAACTATGCAATCATCTGCATACCATGAGGAAGGTTATTAATAAAGCAGCTGAAGATAGTTGGGCCTAGGATCCTACCCTGACCTGCAGTGATGTCCTGGGATTGAGATGATTTACTTCCAACTATCACAACAATCTTTCTTTGTGCTCGGTATGACTCCAACCAGTGGAAGGTTTCCCCCTTGATTCCCAATTACTTCAGTTTTGTTAGGGCTCCTTGATGCCACACTCAATCAAATACAGTCTCGATAGCAAAGGCAGTCACTCTCACCTCACCTCTTGAGTTCAGCTATTTTGTCCATGTTTGAACGAAGGTTGTAATGTGGTTAGGAGCTGAACGGCCTTGGCAGAACCCAAATTGAGCGTTATTGAGCAATTGTTGCGTACAACACTTTCTTCTTAATTGGTGCAGTATAACAGGAACCTAATTTCAATTTACTTTTCTCACAATTTTCCATCTTTAGTTCTCCTGGAAAAACACCATTTTGATAATAGATTTTTAGGTCAGAATTCCCATTGTGAATTCCTGCCATAACTCCAGCATATGGTATGGAAAATCAGGTGAGGAGCCATTTTGCCAAATCTTCACGTTCCTCTGTTACTTCCTGGATTTTTGTTTGAAAGTGATGTCAAATCTCATATTGCTCCCACAATAAATATTCCTGACATAAAGTCCAACAGAATATCCAGGAAAAACATATTCCAATTAAAGGTTAATGAAAGAAGATTTTCATATTACATACTTTTTGTTATTAATAATGCCATAGCAACACTGAATGCTAGAAATACTGGATCACTCCAGGCATCTAGCATTGTTGTGACGGGTGATTTAAAATTAAGCTGATCATTTATCTGATTGGCTGGTAGAGGGGTCTTACTGGGTGCATATTGGCTGCTGCATTTGCCAACATGCAAGTAATTCATGGGCAGCAGACCACTGAGAATGTGAAATGTTAAATAAAGTTTAAACTCTTCTTTCTTTCTTAATGCCCATGGTAATTTGTTAATTAGATGTTGCTTCATGTAATTTCCATCAAACAAATTATCGGAACAGGGTGGCCCTTTCAACCCTAAGCAGCAACCACAACTTGCATTTAAATATATTCTCTAACGTAGCAAAAAGCCCCGAGCCACTCCACAGGAATGTTATCAAACAAAATGTGACATTGAGTCGCATGAGATATTAGGACAGGTGACTAAAATTTTGGGCAAAGGGATATTTTTAAGCAATGTCAAAGGTTTCTAGTGTACAGCAATGATATTTTGCCAGTATTAAGCATACAAGGTTGCATTTCCATTCATAGGAAGAAAAGAATTGTTTATGGGGTGATCCCTTGTCACTGGCCACAACAGACTGGTCCTGACTGGAAAATCATAAAATTAATATCTTGAAGAGTAACCTTCCAGAGTGAAGCAGCAGAAGTTCAAGTATGGTAAGAATGACATGAGATAAACTGGAGTGGAAATGAAGATGGCAGAGGCCAAAGTGGGGAGATTTGATATGAAGCACTTCACACCCAGATGAGAGAACCATGGGCTCGATACTCCATTTGGGAGACTTTGGGCTGGATTCTCCGATTCTGAGGCTATGTCCCCACGCCGGCGTGGGAACAGTGGCGTTTTACGACTGAATGGCGCACCACGGCCACTGATCCTCTGTTTGGCCGGAGGCTAGCATGCCGGCAGGGTAGAGCACCCGGCTCTAGCTGCCGATACAGCCCGTAGAATTGCCGGGTACGTGGCCGCGTACGCGCATGGCGGCGGCTGTACCATGCTACGTGGCGGAGGTTGCTCGTGGACCCGGCCTGTGAAATAGTGCCCCCGCCCCCCCAGGCCGGCTCGCGTGCCCCGGACTAGATCATAGAATATACAGTGCTTGGCTCAGATATTAGATGCCGGGAGATCCCTCTTCCAGGATGTACCCACCTTGCCACACCTTGCGAGATCTCGCGAGATATTAAAATGTGAATCCCACCCATTGTGGACGGGATCACTTTCTGGCAAATCTGCAGATTAGAATGAGACAGCTAGTCTCACTCTAATATGCATTCCGAAGTGGCAGCATGGTCGCACTGCTGCCTCACGACGGGGAGGACCCGGGGTCAATCCCAGCCCCCAGTGACTGTCTATGTGGAATTTGCACGTTCTCCCTGTGTCTGCATGGGGCTCACCCCCAGAACCCCAAAAGAAGTGCAGGTTAGGTGAATTGACCACACTAAATTGCCCCTTAATTGGAAAAAAAATTGGTTCTCTAAATTTATTTTAAAAATGTGCATTCCCGAGATCTAACCAAGGCATGGGACCTCAGGCAAGTGCAGTTCAATGCTAATCTCCACAAATGGGGACCAGGCAGATCGACACTGGTGGGGCTCTCCCAGGGGATTGGAGGCCCCCCAGGTGTTGCCCTCTGGGCAGATTGGCATGCTGACCCTGCTGATGCCTCCTGGCCACCCTGGCACTACCAAGGTGCCCAGGTGGCATTGCCAGCTGGGAGGAGCACTGCCAGGGTGCTAGCCTGGCACTGCTAAGCTTGCATTTTCTGCACTATGGGGCTCGGGCCCGGGGGTGTCCTGTTGTGGGGGCTTGAGGGCCCCGTTACAGATGAGTTGGGAATTGGGGAGGGGTGGGGGGGTGGATTCGGGGTCTGCGTCATGGAGTCGAGAGATCTGGATGCCATTTAAAAATGGCTTTCTGACCTCTCCTTGCACTGGGCTCCAGCTAACGGTGCTCCTCAGTGCAGAAAACGGGACTAAGTATGGCCTCAGCCTTGCATTCCTCACTGAGTTCCCTGGTCTACCCGAATGGCCGCCGTTCGATAGCGTGGTGTTTCTCAGCTCTCCGAGCACCGGGAAACACCCAGATAATCGCATGCTCAATGAGACTCTGTTCTCATTCGTTAGATCGTGCCCTTGATTTCTGTCTGGACTGCTCTCTAGTTTCCAGGCGATGGTCTCTGTAATGAGGGGGTCTCTGGTGGGGGACTCTCTTATGGGGGATCTCTAGTGAGGGTCCCTGTAATAGGAGGGTCTTTGGTGAGGGTCTCTCTTATGGGGGGGAGGAGGGGGGTTTTGGTGGAGGGGGGCCCCAGATTGACTATGGTGGCAACTCCTGAGGTTAGCAAACATGGGACCTGCAATGGCAAACATTGGTCCAACCAGGGATGTATGCCAGCGATTCTCTTATCTAGAGATCTAGAAAGGCAATGCTGGGGGCCCCCTTGCATGTCCCAGGATATTAGTGCTCACATCTATTAGATTCTCCAGGATGATCTGCTGTTGCAAGGACTCTGGAAGAAAACAGCAGAGCTGATAGCTTACAACGAGTGAATGTCTGTCCAGGTGCATTTAAAATGCTACCAGGACCTTTAACCCCATGAAGTAAGTGCGGGGCGGGTGACTTCCTGCCTTTTCCACCATCAGGTTTGTCAAACTCCTAACTGATGAGTAACTAATGAGCTGAAAAGTGGAAGTTTCAGTTCAGCGAGATCATGCTAACTTTCCCACCTGCCAGCACTGTGTGTCTATTTCTTTTTCCAGTCTGTCTAGGCCCTCCTGAATCTGTTTTTATCCTCCACTCTTTATACTACATTTCTGTGTTTCATGCCATCTGCAACCTTTGAAGTTATGTTTTGTTTTGGTTATTAATATATATTAATCTGGATGCGCAGCCCCTTTAAGGGGGTGGGCCTGGCGGACCACATGACTGGCTCGAGGACAATGTGCGGGAGCCACGAACTTCGGCCAATAGGGAGTTTGTGCTTAGCCCTGGGAGCAGGACCCCGGACAATGTGGATCAGGGAGCCAAAGAGAGAAGACCCAACCTATTGCGTTCTGTGCCTGTTTATACAAGCCTTTCCCTGTCATCAATAAACACCTTTATTACTACTGGAAGCTTCCAGTCTGTTTCTTCAGGCACCATATTAGCAACAAAGTGAAAGGTTCGGTCGCAGGCTGCAGAACTTCATGATTCGACTGGGAAAGGAGAAGCAATTGGAAAGGGAAAGAAGGATAAACGAGAGTCGGGAACCATTAAAATGTGAGTCAAGATTTAACAGGGAACTGGACCCTTTTGACCAAGGGACTGAAGATTGGAAGTACATTGAACAGCTCTGCTATTTTCTTTACCGTGAATGAGATCACAGGGAAAGACAAGCAGAAGGTGATACTTCTAATGGTTTATAGGCCCAAAACGTTTAATCTAATTTGGAATCTCACGTCCCCAGAGACACCTAACTCAAAGACCGTTGATCAGATAGTCAAGTTGGTCAAAGAACACTTTAATTCAAGGACCTTGATTACCTTCCAATGTTATAAACTTAACACCGTGGTTAGGGACCATGAAGAGTCCATTTCAGCCTTCATACCCAGGCTTCATGAGTTCACTGAGAACTGCAAGTTCAGGACTGCATTTAGTGATATTTAGTGCGACCGATTGGTTTGTGGGACCCATGACTTCAATATTCAGAAGAAACCCCTGGCTGAAACTACCATAACATTGGAAAAAGCGATTGAGAGAGCTCAGCTGATGGAGTGCACTGAAATAGCACAACTCAGCTCCACAGCAAGGCTGAAAGAGAGGTCAATCAAGTGTGGGGCGGTATGTCTGCGAGATGCATGGTAGGATCAACAGACACAACAGAGAACTGGACATGGTCCTCAGACTGGACCGGAGTCAAAGAACCCAGAAAAGGACGGGGCAGCAACCCAAGACAGAGGTGGACAGCTATTGTTTGAAGGGGGACCATCCCCAAGAGAGCTGCCATTTTCGGGAATTTGTGTGTTTCTGGTGCAATTGTAGGGATCACATTCAAGCATGTTGCTGCGCAAAGCAAAGCAGGACAATATTTAAAAAAAACAATAGCAGCAGCATCCACAGCGCCAATGAACATACTTCATATGGATGCTAAAGAAATTCAGTATGTCTGCATCGACTCTCTCAAACTTCCACAGAGAGAGTATCCTATCCGGCTGCATTACAGTTTGGTATGGCAACAGCTCGGTCCAAGATCGCAAGAATCTGCAGAGTGTGGTGAACTCAGCCCAATGCATCACTGAAGCTTGCCACCCTCGCATTGATTCTGTATACACCTCCCGCTGCCTCAGGAATTATCAGCATTATCAGAGACCCCTCCCACCCAGGCATTGCCTTCTTCCAGACCTTTTCATCAGGCAGAAGGTACAGAAGACCCATACATCCAGACATAAGAATAGCTTCTTCCCCACGGCTACAAGACTCCTCAACGACTCCCCATTGGACTGATCTATTCCCTGTAAGAACACTATTCACTACGCCTTATGCTGTTCTTGCTCATGTATTTGCTTTGTTTGGACCCTTGTTCCACACTGTAACCAATCACTATTTGTCGATGTACTATTTGTAAATGTTCTCTGTTGATTATTCTTTTTGTCTACTGTGTACGTACTGTGTACGTTCCCTTGGCTGCAGAAAAATACTTTTCACTGTACTTCGGTACATGTGACAATAAAATAAAATAAAATAAAATGAAATCAAAAATCATAGTGGAAAAGACCTCTGAAGAGGACCATGCAATGTATCGTATGAATGCAATTCAGTTGAATAAGACGGCCCCAACTGAAATTGTCCTGAAGGTGAACAGCAAACTTCTGAAAATGGAAGCCGACTAGGGCCTTGGTGACCATTGTGGGGGAACAGACCTTCAAGAATATCCTGATGGGACTCAACCTTTAAGTTTGAGCAGCACCACAGCCAAGCTTCCCAGGAAACCCTGAAAGCCTTTGGGACCACCAGCACACCATGGCTGAAAAGAGCAAGGGGCCCATCTGCTCTTGGTCGTCATGTGAGGGATCAGATGCAGCATCATGGGAAGAGACTGGCGACTAAAGATCAAACTCAATTGGCTGGAAAATGTTGTAATTTCCAACAGTGTCCTTCCAGATGTCCTGAGGACATTTTTCACAGTGAACTAAGCCAGATTAAGGTGCCAAAGCCAAAGTCTATGTCGATCTAGATTTGTCACCCAAGGTCTTTAGATCCAGACCAGTTCCCTGCATCAGAAGTTGATGCTAAGTTTAAGAGGTTAGAAGAGCTGGGTATAAACAGAACGGTTCAGTTTTCTAAGTGGGCATTTCCTATAGCCCCCGTTCTCAACAGATCGTTCAATAAGAATTTGCGGGGGACAACAAACTACCCATAAATCAGGTTGCCCAGATGAATAAGTCCTTGATTCCCTGGATCGAGGACCTCTACGTCAAGTTGATGGGAGGCCTCACCTACTCTAAGTTAGACCTCGACCAAGCATACCCTCAATTAGAATTGGATGAAGAGTTCCAATGTTTGCTACAATAAACACCCACAAGTGCCTATTTCCGTGCACAAGGCTACCATTCAATGTTTGCGCTATTTTCCAGCTTATGATGGAAAACCTCAAAGGAAATCTCACAGTGATGGTTTATCTCAACAACGTTCTAGTCACCTGCCCCACCCCTGAAGTGCACATGTCTAGCCTCGAGGAAGTGTTAAGAAGGTTTTGGGAAGTGGGGATCTGCCTAAATCGCGATGCAGGTACATTTCAGGCCTCAAAAGTGACATCTCAAGGATTTTGCGTTGATGCGATAGGGTTCCATCCGTTGAAGGTGAAAGTGAAGGTGACGTCCGAGCACCCACAAATGTAAGCGAGCTCAAATTTGTCCTTGGCATGGTAAATTATTATGGAAAATTCATTTTGAATTTCGCCACAATTTAGCCAGTCAGGGCCTGTGTCATACGTGGTGAATGGCACCATTAGACCAGCTACTAAAGAAGCATCAGTGGTGACAATGGAGGGAACCCCAAGAAGAAGCTTTTCAAGTGATGAATCAAGCTTTGCAATCCTCAAACCTTTTGGTTCATTCGACCTGAGGAAACTGATCATGCTCATATGTAATGCATCCCCTTACAGTTTAGGGGCAGTATTATCCCACAAGATTGGAGATGGTTATGAGCACCCCATCGCCTTTGCCTCAAGGACTCTTTCAAAAGCTGAGCAGAGCTCTGCCCAAATGGCGAAAGAAGGCTCAGCAGTCACATATGGGTGTGAAGAAATTCCACCAATGTGTGTACGGATGCCGATTTGAGGGAAGATGAGGCAATACCACCAAAAGCCTGGGCTAGGGTGCAATGTTGGGCCTTGCTGCTGGTGGCCTGCAATTATTCTTTCCAGCACTGGCCAAACACACAAATTGTCAATGCAGCTGCATTGTGCCGACTCCCCCTGCCGAAGAACACCCCGCCTCCATCAGTATCCTAGGAGACCGTATTGGTCTTGAATTTCCCAGACACGTTGCCAGTGTCGGTCGGACACATTCATAACTGGACCCAGGGGGACCCCATACTATCAAAGGTAAAGAGGATGATACAGGCCGAGTGGCACAATGAAAAATTGGAACATTTGAGGCCCTATTTTACCCATGATGAATTAACTTAACCTGTGAGGGTGTTGTGATCTACTGGGGACCAAGAGGCATTGTTCCACCACCAGCCAGGGGACTCCTCTTACAGGAGTGGCATAGTGCCCACCCAGGGTAGACAAAGATGGCTGCTGGCACGCAGCTACATCTGGTGGCAAGGCATTGATAAAGCCACTGAAGAATGGGTATAACAGTGTCAGCCCTGTAAAACGCATCAGTCCCTGCCTCCCTTGGGAATGGCCAGGCCGCCCGTGAACCCGGGTCCAAGTTGACTATGTGGGACCTTTCATGGGCAGAAAGTTTTTAGTTTTGGTGGACATCCACTCCAAGTGGCTGCCTATACAGGAGATGGGACCATGACCTCAGTGGCCACGATGGACACCTGGTGCCGAGTATGCACTATTCATGAACTTCCGGAGTCATTCGTATCTAACATTGGCACCCCTTTTACAGGCGATGTCTTCTGGGTTTTTGTTCAAGCTAATGGCATGTGCCACAGTAGGATGGCTCTGTACTACTGAGACTGATGGATTGGCTGGCAGAACCGTTCAGACTTTCAAGAATGCAGTGCAGATACAGTCTCACAAACCGCTATGCCAACAGCTTGCCAATTTCTTGTTGTCTTACAGTTTATCTCTCCCACACATCACGGGGGTCACAGCTGCGAAGTTGCTGATGGGCCGTCACCTCAAAATCCACTTGGACCTCATGTTTCTATCATTGGCAAGGAGAATGGAGGTCTGTCAGGCCTCCCGGAGAAGTCAACGGGCTACGTGGAGGGGCGACAGATCGTTCCAGGTGGGGGACTCATTTTGGTTTGTAACTTTATCTCGGGCCACTTTGGTTAGCTGGACGGATTATGTCCCAGTCAGGGCCTGTGTCATAAGTGATAAATGTAAATAGGAGGACTGTCAAAAAACACATTAACTATTTGAGGAGCGTGGGAGGGCGAGGGGGTGATGACCCCCAATTTGGAGCAAATGAGTCCCACTGGTGTTGTCAACACTCCAGTAAATGTTCCTGACCAGAGGAAACTGAGGACTCTCGAATCCACCTTGTCAGGTGTACTTGTGGAGGCTGGTGAGGCCAGTTCTCTATCATTGAGGCAGTGCCTCCTGAAATTTTACCAGTCATCGATACCTTGACTACCTTGAAGGATGCCAAGCCTGTGGGTGGACTGCGGAGGTCTGGAAGGACGTGAAGGTCCCTAGACTGATTGACTCTTTGACCACTCTCTTTCCTCTGTGGTCCTTTGCCATGTGCATAGTTCTTGTGTAAAATGTTTCAATGGGCTTAAGGGGGAAGGGATGTGGTAATGTGGCCCCTTTAAGAGGGGGAGGCCTGGCAGATCATGTGACAGGCTCGGTGCCAATTGCGCAGGAGCGCATGAACCCTGGCCAATAGGGAGTTTGAGATTAGCCCTGAGAGCAGGACCACAGACAATGTGGACCCTGGATCTCAAGAGACAAGACCCATCCTATTGTGTTCTGTGTCTGTATTGTTACCAGCCTTTGCCTTTCATCAATAAGCCCCTTTGTTATTACTGGAAGCCTTCAGTGTGTTTCTTGAGTCACCACAAATTTTAACTGTGACCAGCTGCCGAGTTGTACAATACAAACTCCACCCTCCCTGTTAACTTCATGAAAGAAAATTCTGCTTGAATGTTCCATGATATTCAAAGGTAATTTTAAAAATTGCTGACTATTCCATATCCTTGCTGATCACCTGCTAACCTTGCTGACACTTCCTTTACCTCCTTTCCAGCCACAAGAGTCATGACACACCAATGGAGTATTTGACCTTCTGAGTCTACAACTATCCCATTCACCTGCAAATCTAGCCCAGCCAGATACTTGTTTAGCACTTTTCTGCATGAGGTAACTGTCCATGTACTACACAAATCCCCTAGTTATGACCACTGTGCTATGCAAAAACTTATCCATGAAGGCAGACAATTTCAAATGCCATTTAAAGTTAGGATTCTAAGTCACAATTATCAAGAAAAAAAGTATATTTTCCGAATGCCGCAGTTCCCAAACTCAATTTCTTTGTCAAAATGTTCTATAAGGGATAATAATAGTTCATATGAAACATTTAAAAGTGTAATTTAAAATTTGAATCACTCCAGTAACCAGACATCATAAAATATTACAGCCTGACTAATTGAAAGTCTGAAACTGTACCCTTCATACTTAACTTTTAGTTTAATTTACATTTCAAATATTACGATTCTAACAGTTCGTAATCATTTTGGTTTCAATTACCAAAATTCATCGATGTTCAGGGGCTAGATTCTCCGCACCCTGACGGCGAAATCACGTCCGGGGCCGGGGCGGAGAATCCCGTTCCAAGCATGGAATCTGGACCGGTGGCGGTGCCTCGATTGTCTGGCCCCGAAAAAGCAGCGTACACGGGGAGTACGCCGAGCCATGTATCTCCCACCTGCGGCCATTGCCAGAGGCCCGCCCCGCTATTCTCCGCCCCTGACCCGCCGAAGTCCCGACGGCGTGGATCTAATCTGGTCCTGCCATTCGGGATACTCGCTTGGTGGCGGCAGACTCAGTCCGCGGCCGCAATGGTCGGGGGCAGGTCGATCAGAGGACAGGGGAGGCCTCATACAGGACCGGGGTATTTTTGAGCGGGCAGTCCGGGTCGGGCATGCGGCCGATCGGGGACACTATTTCTATGGTCCAGGTCTGCGGTCTGAGTCCGCCATGGAGCATGGCGCAGCCACTGGAGGTGCGGGGGGCCATATCTTCAGCTGGAGCTCCGACCTTCACGAAGGCTCATTGCTAGCCCACTGCAAGGCTGTGAATCTGTGGTCATTTGATGCCAGTTTTTCTGGCATAAAAGGCCACAGTTTACATAACAGCGTGGGGACATAGTCACTGAAACAGAGAATCCAGCCCCCGTGCTAAGCTCATAATATCTAGAATGCTTAGTTATACTTCAGATAATTGTTCTCAATTTTGCTTAATGTTTTCATATCAATGCAAAATTGTTCAAATCACAAACCAATGGATATCTAGCACTATTCCTCAAATAACTGAAAATCATAATGTGCAGCAGATCCATCAGCATCTGAAAGAGAAATGACAAGTTAACATTTTGAATGTCAATGATTGGTGGAATGCCAGAATCATTGATTTAACTTTACTCCCATGTTGGCTATGGATGAGCTGTTAGCAATCTCAGCTTGGAGTGGGAAGCTTGTGGGGTTCTGACCCATCTGGGAACTGAGCACAAAAGTCAAGGCTCACATTCCATCGCAGAACTGAGGAAGTTTCACCGTCGAAGGTGCTGTCTTTCGGATGTAAAACTGTTCTCTCAGTTTGATGTAAAATATTCCATGCGACTATTTTCAAAAACATCATAAAACAGATTATTAGGTCATTATCTCATTGCTGTTTGGGGGAGTTGCTGTGCATAAATTAACCATACCATTTCTGACATTACAACAGTTTTAGCAGTGACTACACATCAAAAGTGCTGTAAAGCACTTTGAGATGTCCTGAGGTCATGAAAGACTCTAAAAATGTAAATCTTTCTTTTTTTTCAGATTCTGATGGACCTGAAGTATTTTCACAGCATTGTCTGTTTGTACTTCAGATTTTCAACATTTACAGTCTTCATTCCTTTTACCTCCACCACTACTACTTTCTGTTCTATCCTAATGTCTTCAGAAGCTATGGGCCGGGATTCTCCGAAATCCCGGCCAAGTGTTGACGCCGGCGTCAAAACTGGCGCGAGCGACGCCGACATCAACAGACCTCCAAGCCCAGTCATTCACCCCTTCCTCGGGGGCTAGAAAGACGCCAGAGTGCTGTGCGCTGCTCCGGCACTGAATGCTGCCCCCACACGGCCACCGCGGGTCCACGCATCCGGCCTGGCGTCGGAGCAGTGTGGCGGGATTCGCGCGCCCCCCCCCACAGCGATTCTCCGACCCGGCGCAGGCTCAGAGAATCCCGGCCATGATGTGGGTCGAGTTTCCATTAGTTACATTAGTGCCATCTCTGCAGAATCACTGAACCATGCAAAAGATCTAGGAATTTTAGACAAAGGTGAGTTTCAGCCAAAGTCACTTATATTTCTGTTTCCTGCAATCTTTTTGCCTTGGTTACAGATTCACTTTGCCCAGACCAGACCACTCCCTCAAACCTAATCATGCATCCCTGGTCGAAGCTGTGAATTCTGCCAATTGTGCTGGTTTGGGAAGCCTTATCAAATGTATTCATTTCCTTAGTCATACACAACCACCAGTAAGCATGCTTTAAAGATTTTCATTTTAAAAAAAAAGTAATATACCAAGAAACTGATTAAACTAATTAAACTATGAAATGACTCTGCATTTTTAAAGTCACATTGAATTCATGAAACTAAGAGGTGGAGGCATTGGATTTCTTGAATAAAAATGCATACTTTTTCATGGTGAAGCCATTTTCAGCTGTATTGATAAAACTGCACCAAAATTGCCATTCTTAATTACAAAGAATACTTTTTAATGGAAAAAAGAATTAATTATTCTATTGACACTGTCAGATTGCACTGGTTCATGGAATATTTTACATCTGTGACTATGCAAAATATAATTTGGCAGAAATTTACAAAATAAGCTAAATAGTGTATTTTTACACAACACTTTGGTGCAATTTACCAAGCAGAAACTCTGTCCTCTAATGTACTTTTAGGAAAATAATATATTTTCTGGCACATACCTGATTCCCTAATAATCTCAGAGAATGCACTCTGCACTTTGTGGTGTTGGCATTTGTACTTCGGTTCAGTTGTGTCATAATTGGTTCCTTTATTCATATTTGAAAGAAAAATAAAGAGATGAGCAGACCCTTCAGTTAAACTTGGAGTATCCTTTTTTTCAGAATGTGCATGCCCATTATGTTGGCATTCAGTTGTACAATCTTTCTGAGCAGTTGATATTTGTCCCTGAATGAAGTCATTGGTTCTCAGGGATACATCCACCTGTTTCTTATCCGACATTGTGAAAGCGACTTTTTGCTTTACGTTTCCAATGAATGAAATAAGCTTAACTGTGCCATTGTCACCATCTGCTGATGCTATGGAAGAAGTGCAGTTTAGTTTCAAAGATAGAGCTGCTTTTCGTATTAATCCAGATGAGCTGCTGTTTGTAAGAGAGCAAAGATCAACCAAAAGGGATTTGTCTAAGTAGTAAGTACTCTTAAAACATTGTGCTGGGACTTTGAAATGTGAGAAGGAAACAACGGACTGAACCTGCTGAGCAAGGATACAGGTTTTGCCATCATTGTTGCTGAGCAGCAAAGTTTCAGGAAGCCACCTGTCAATTTTTAAAGAGCTTGGCCTGTCTTCTGTTGAATGTAACACTGAGCGAGGCTCAGAGCACTTTCCTGAAGCAGTACATCCATCACTACGGAACTTGCTGATATTATCTGTGTGGAAATGAATGTGCATAGTATCTTCGCAACTCTTGAAATTTTTCAGGACTTTCACAGATCTGTCATGTGCTGTTGAATTTTTCTCATTTGTAGAAGCACTGACAGTTCTTTTAGAGAGTTTATTAGAAGGGCTTATTATTCTTCGGGCAGTAATTGTGATGGAGGAAAACCCTCTCCTAGATTTAGTCAGGGTTTTACCTTTCCTGCAATGTATAGTCGAGTCCAGAATGCTTTTCTCAACTGGTGTTGTTGTCAGTGCTGCTGTGTGTAATCTATTAATCAGAGATACATTTTGATTGCTTAATGGTTGATGGGAGTGTCCAGCTTGGGCATGCTGTAAACAAATAGATGAAGCAGATGAATGTTCTTTGCTTGCTTCCCCTCCGATTACTGGTGAGATTACAGCTGATGGAGCTGGTGCGTTTGCTTTGCAGGATGTTGTGTACTGCTGAAAAGAGAAAAAAATTGCAAATTAATCTAGAGTACTATGGAGAGCACTGTATAATTAAAGTGCTAAAATCCTTTATTTCACTTTACCATGCATAAATTGCTTAAATATTTTCCAGCTCAATTCCTATTAATTGAATGAAAATGAATATTAAATCTTTAATCCTGTTAAATAAGACAAAACAAAGCATGTATAATTGAAGGCTTGACTTTAATTGCAACATTCAGACAGCAACATTAGTACTCATATATAAACCTGTCGAGGCTCTTTTGGTTCAGCTAGGTGGCATGCATTTACAAGAAATTCACTTCCTATGTATCATATAATATGCTTTCAATTCAATGTGTGCAATGATTAATTTCCAACATGATGGGGGGGGGGCGGGGAGAGGCAGGAGTAGTACCTAAAGTCATGTGTTCATTGCATGTGGTAATGCATATCTTCTACTTAGTAAAGTAAATTAAATGATATTAGAAAACTCCCAATGGTAATAATTGAATATAAATGTCAAAATTTATGATGTTTCACATTATATGCACCACACATATTCAACCATCTACATAATTCAATAGCTTTGTTTGATATAATTTTTAATAAGTTTATTCTTTGAAGGGGAACATAACCTGAAATTAGAATCACAGATATCTGAGAGATAGATTACCATTTTTCTGATTTGATTTGATTTGATTTGGAGATGACTGAGAAAAGCCAATGGCTTCAGAAATTGGGGTGTTTTGCTTTTCTTTTTCAGGTCTTTGGCTAGAATCAGACGCGCAAGATCTTGTCCTTTTGAAATAACTATGAACTGTAGTGATCGTGTAATTAAATCCAATGTTACTTGGCGCTTTAGCAATCATCATTTTTGATTATTTAGAAATTGAAGGGGAATTACACCACAACTTATCAGCCGAACAACACAATTCATGGCCATGTCTCTGCAGAAAAGACACCACAAACTGGAAACATGGGAAAGATCTTCAATGCAGCTAAAATATTGCATCAGCTGATCTTCCCTCTTCCCTTGCATTAACGGTACTTTTATTGCAATGTTAGCAATACTATTTCTGCATTGCAGAACAAGTATTGCTTTTCTCTACAACTTAGCAGCCAGAGGCAGTCGTATTTTGCATCAGGCAATTAACACACATGCAGATCTAAGCGAAATGTTTGAGTAGGGTACAAATTACTTCTAAATTTAAATGCCTCTGGAGTATTTTTTCTGTAATTTTTAAATTGCAGTTTCTGCAGACGGGCCACACAGTAGCTGCAAGGCAGTACAGACAGCCAAATATTGAGGTGTATTTATTTGCGAGCTAGATCTTTGGCAATTGATTCTTCCACTCCCAAATCACCCATATAACGAATAAAAGGCTGAAAATTATCATTATTAATATGCAGCCTCTCGGGTCCAAATGACATTTAAAAAGTATTTAAATGACATCCACAAAAGGATTGTCCACCATATTTCACGGTATAAAATTGAATAGATGTGGGCACAGTGCTCTGACAGGGAAAGTGTAATTGCTTGTTTCAGAACATGTGAAAAATGATGTGTTGGAATTGTTGGTTCTAGATGAAGATTTAAGTTTAGAGTGACATTCTTTAAACATGCTATTTGATGACTTATTTATGAGTTTGCATTTTATGTTAGACACGCAGTTCAAATAAATATGGCATTTTGAGGTCTGTCTGCCCCTGGGTTAACCTTGTGTGAGGAACATGGGGCGTGATCTACCGGTCGTGCTGCGCCCGAAAAGCAGTGCAATGCGACCGGTAGATGCCGGGAGATCCCATTTCTGGGATCTACCCTGCGCGCCACACCTCGCAGTATCTAATGCGATCTCGCGAGATGTCAGGATGCGTATCCTGCTCATTGTGGGCGGGATCACTTTCTGAAAAATCTGCATTTTAGAGTGAGCTAGTTAGTCTCACTCTAATATGCATTCCCGAGATCTAACCAAGGCGTGCGTTCTAACTCTCTCGCCTTGGAGACCTCGGGCGAGCGCCATTCAATGCTGGTCTCCACACATGGGGACGAGACAGAACGGCACTCGTGGGGGACTCCCAGTAGATTGGATGACTCCAGGTGTGTGCCTTCTGTGCAGGGTGGCATCCTGGCAGTGCCACCTGTGTGCCTGCCTGGCACTGCGAAGGTGCCCAGGTGGCACTGCCAGGGTACGAAGCTGCCATTTATTGTGCGGCGGTGAGTGGACCAGGTGCCCTGCACGGGTGTGGAGGGCGGCCTGGGGACCCCCTTATAGTGAGTTGGAGCTCGGGACGGTTCAGAGGTTGCATCGGTGGCTCAAGAGTTTGGGGCACCACTTAAAAATGGCGTCCCAATCTCTCACTGCACTGAGCAGTTCCGGCAAACGGAGCAGGTGGAAAATGGGGCTAAGTGTGGCCTCGTCGGGGAGTTCCCCACTGAGGCCCCGATCTATCCGGATGGGCATTAGATAGCAGGGTGTTTCTCAGCCTCCAAGTGCTGGGAAACACTCGGCTAATGTCACACACTATGATACTCTTCCATTCGGGTAGGATTGCACCAGCCAGAGAGACCTGAAATATCTACAGTAGTCAGTCTGGATGCAATGAAGGTTCTGGCTTCAAATATTGTTCAGTCTTGTCCTGTAATTTAACACTGGCTAAAGCATCCAAATAAATGATCCTAAAATTCTGTTTTACGAGCTCATTAAGTTTTAAAAATGGAATGAATATCCATTCACTTAAGTTGGCTTTTCTTCTGACCCTGGCAGGAATGATCTCGTATTCATCTTCACAAATCTGCTGTGGTTGTTTACATTGTTTTTTGTTGGACACCATCCCTATATTAATAGGAAATTAACCATTATTATCAGTGTTAGCGATTGATGTTAATATCAGGTTGGAGGAAGGCGGAAATATCTGCAGAAATAATAAATAATACCATTTTAAATAAATATGACCAACAAAGTGCATTTCATCGGTATTCAAGCTTAGTTAATGACAAATAAAGGCACATGTGTAACTAACATCCAGGAAAGGTGATCAACTGTCACACAATGACACAAATTGGACTTTTAATATTTCACTAAAAAGACAATCGAACACACGGATGTGAATCGACATCAATCTGGTGACTCTTAGTCAAAAGGATAATTTTTAGGATCAAACTCCAGACAGTCTTCTGTAGGGCAGTGAGTTTATTTCCCAATTCTCAGTATTGCTGGAATTGCTTATTTAGAACCTATCAATTGACTTGAGTTGAACTTCACATTGATGTTCAACTATTTTCAGGTCGTAGCTCAGAATAAGCTGCTGATGCATCACCTTAAGTCTGAGCTGATCCAAATGGGAAACTGAAATCAGACCAAGTTGTATCAGATTCGAAAGCTACTCTGTTATCTGTTTTTATCAAATCATCAGTTCCCTGGGAGTTCTAGAGCAGCTTTTTGTCGATAAATCGGAGACCTGGGGCGTCATTCTCCGACCCCCTGCCGGGTCGGAGAATGGCCGTTGGCCGCCGTGAATCCCGCCCCCGCCCCCGCCGAAGTCTCCGAAGGGAGAAAAGTCGGCGGGGCGTTAATGGCGCCGCTGCCGCGGAGAATGTCACGGGTCTGCGCAAGGCAGCCGATTTTCGGCCTGCCGATATTCTCCCTTCTGGATGGGCCGAAGTCCCGTCGACGTGATGACCGTTCACGTCGACGTCAATCAAACCTCCTTTTCATCGGCGTGACCCGGTGCTCCAGGCTCACGCCGACCAGCGAGGAGGTGAGTGACGGCCTGGGGGGTTGGCTCTGGGCAGGAAATGGCGTGGCCGCAGACTGATTGCGTGAGGAGAGGTGTGTCTCGGCTTGTGTGTGTGTGCGGCGGGGGGGGGGGGGGGGGTGGTTAGAGTAGGCTGGGGGAGTGCCGGGAGGGGGTCCGTGCCGGGATGGAGGTTGGGGGTTGTGGAGGGGGTCCGTGCCGGGGTGGAGGTTGGGGAGGGGGTCCGTGCTGGGGTGGAGGTTGGGGAGGGGGTCCGTGCCGGGGTGGAGGTTGGGGGGGGGGGTCTGTGCTGGGGTGGGGGTTGGGGAGGGGGTCCGTGCCGGGGTGGAGGTTGGGGGGGGTCCGTGCTGGGGTGGAGGTTGGGGGTTGGGGAGGGGGTCCGTGCCGGGGTGGGTGATGGGAGGGCAAATGAGTTGGTCCACCTGGCCAGGTGCCAGCCTCCAACAGTTGGACCCATGCGGTCCATGCCACCTGGCTGGGGGGAGGAGGGGATATGGGCAATGATGACATGTCGTCGTTCCCCTCCCCCCCACCAGGCCGTCACGTTTTCAGACCATCCAGCGATGTTGGCCGCCGTGGTGGCAGCCGCTCATGTCTATGTTGCCCTGGATGAGGAGGAGGAGGAGGAGCGTGCCAGAGAGGCGGCGCAGGCTGCCGCAGAGGGGCAGGCGGCAGCCGCCCAGGCTGGAGGGACACCTGACCGACAGGACGAGGAGGGGGAGGAGGACGTCGTGGCCCCACGGCAACGGAGGCACCCGAGGGCGCCCCGTGTGTACCGGCCCCGGCAGTCATACCAGGACCTCACGGACCGGGAATGCAGGAGGAGAATCCGGATGAGCCGGGAAACTGTGGCACACATCTGCCACCTGCTGGCACACCTGTCACCGCGTGGCACTGGCGGGGGACACCCTCTCCCCGTGTCCGTCAAGGTTACGGTGGCCCTGAACTTTTATGCAACGGGGTCATTCCAGGCACCGAGTGGGGACCTGTCCGGCATATCGCAGACATCGGTGCATCGGTGCATCCGGGCAGTGACAGATGCCCTTTATGCCATGGCGCACCGCTACATCCGCTTCCCCGTGGACCGGGCCAGCCAAGATGCCCGGGCCGTGGGCTTCTCTGCCGTTGTCGGGTTCCCCATGGTCCAGGGCGCGATCGATGGGATGCACGTCGCCGTGCGGCCACCTGCAGGGAACAGGGCAGTGTTCACTAATAGGAAGGGGACCTATTCAATGAACGTACAGGTGGTCTGCGACCACCGCATGATGATCCTGCACGTCTGCGCCCGTCACCCAGGCAGTGTACACGATTCATTCGTGTTGTCGCGGTCATCCATCCCCAGCATGTACGAGGGACGCCAGCCCCGGCTGAGGGGCTGGTTGCTGGGCGACAGGGGCTACCCATTGCGATCGTGGCTGATGACGCCTATACGGAGGCCACGCAATGAGGCGGAGAACCGCTACAATGATGCCCATGTAGCGACAAGGGGAGTGATTGAGAGGTGCTTTGGCGTGCTGAAGATGCGTTTCAGGTGCCTGGACCTCTCTGGGGGCGCCCTCCAGTATCGGTCAGATAGGGTCGGCTGCATCATTGTGGTGTGCTGCGTCCTGCACAACATAGCCCAGCAGAGGGGCGATGTGCCGCAGGCCGAGGAGGGCGGAGTGGAGGAGCAGCAGGAAGAGGCCCAGTCCTCCCCAGATGAGGGGGATGGGGGCAATGGTCAGGGCAGATGGGGTAGACACAGGCGTGTGGCTGTCCACCGTTACCGGCTGGCCCAGCGGGCACGGGACAGACTGATAGACGCCCGCTTCACTGACTAGATGGGCGTGGGAATCGGGTAGTATGGCCACAGACCGCACACCATGACAACAGCCGACCACCCACACCCCCCACCCATCCACCCACCCAGCACCCTCACCCCCCTCCCCAACCCCACACACCCCACCCGCATGCACACCACCCCCCCACCCCCAATTGCCGATCCACCGGCGGCACAACGGGCCGGGCTCACCCAGTTGCGGGTGGACGCGTGTCTATCGCAGGCCATGGAGGATGATGACAACCCGCCTCCGATGAGCTCCTAGCTCTACATCGTTGGACGATGTCTGACCCATGGCCACAGTACCACCATCCACCCGGACCATCCCTGCATGCGGCTGTGACACTGCAGCGCACGGTCCCGTCCTCTGCCCGGGGGATGTTGATGGCGGCCCAGGGGGAAGGGGGCAGACTCACCTGGGGCTGAGGTAAGACCACCCGTCACACACACACTTGCGCTCAACGTACATGACATGCCCGCACACTTTGGACAGAGCACAAAGGCAGCTTCGGTAGGTGTAACATTGACTTTAATAACCAAAGGAGTTCATGCACATGCCCTAGCCCCTAAAACTCATCTGTGCCCTGCACCCGTGCCAACTTACTCAGTGTCTAATTGTTTGGCCTTACGGGCCCTTTGACTACGTCTACGTGGTTCCCCAGACAGTACAGCAGAACTGGAGGTGGACTCCTGTGATTCCTGCCCTCTGACACCGGATCCCTTTGGCGGCCGTTTCCTGAGGCGTCCTGGCCTAGATGGGCCAGGCTGCGGCCCGGGCGACTGGGATGGCGAGCTGCCAGCCTGTCCTGCCCGTTGCCCACCCGATGCACCTGGGACGGAAGGGGGGGAGTCCGAGGTGTCGCGGTGTACCGGGACCTCCCCTACAGAGGGAGCCGGGACGGACCACACCACCTCCTCCTCCCTCGGGGTGCCCGATGGCCCCCAGGCCTCTACATGGGTGGGGGATGCGAACGGACTGGCCATCCGACGCGCCCCCGACATCTGGCGCTGCCAGTCCTGGAGGCCCGTGCTGGTATCGACAGGGGTCTGCAGGTTTGCAGCCATGGAGCCCAGGGGGTTGCCGAACCCTGTCTGCGACAGTGCGACGCCAGCTCGCACATGGCCACTGGCGCCGATGCCCTCAGCGATGGCCTGCTGAGACTGGGCCATGGCCTGCAGAGACTGGGCCATGGCCTGCAGAGACTGGGCTATGGCCTGCTGAGACTGGGCCATGGCCTGCTGAGACTGGGCCATGGCCTGCTGAGACTGGGCTATGGCGTTGAGCGCCTCTGCCATCTGGCGCTGGCACTGGCTCATGGCCTCCTGTGAGAGGGCAGCCATTTCCTGGGCCACAGACGCCGCCTGCACGGAAGGCCCCAGGCCTCGCAAACCGTTCCCCATGTCTGACACCGTCGCACCCATTGCCTCCACCGCGGACGCCACCCGTGCGGTGTCAGCCTGGGTGGCACGCATGACCGGGACCACTCCCAGCTCCTGGACGCGGGTGGACTCCTCCACCTGCGACCGCAGCCGCCGCAAGCCACCCGTCACCCTATTCGCTCGTCTCCGTGTCGGTGGTTGCATCGGATCTATGTGTGTGTGTGGTAACTGCAGGAACCCGGGATCCATCTGGGTGGCAGATGTTCGTTTGGCCTGGGCTGCCCTCCGACCGCCCGGTCCCTCTGCTGCTCCTACCTCCACCTGCTGTACCGGGACGGCTGTGTTGTGCGCACCAGTGAGTGTACCAGACGCCTCATCACTAAAGTGCCCAACTGTGGTGAGTGTTTCTGCGATGGTGGAGGGTGTTGGTGACAGCAGTGGCGTTGTGTCGTGCTCTTCGTCCCACTCTGAGTCCATGGCACTTTGGGGTGGGGGTTCGTCTCCACCCATCCACTCTGAGTCACTGTCCGGTATTTCGTCTTCCCGGGTAGGGGTGTCCTGGGTAGTGCTGTCCCGGGTAGTGCTGTCCCGGGTAGTGCTGTCCCGGGTAGGGGTGTCCTGGGTAGTGGTGTCCCGGGTAGGGGTGTCCTGGATAGTGGTGTCCTGGGTAGTGGTGTCCTGGCTCGGATGTGACGGGGGCCTGTGGCTGCCCCCCTCATCGCTGGGTGGTCGCTCCCGCACGTGACGGGGGTGTCGTCTCCCTGTTGCTCCAGGTCTCTCCGTCTCCCGTGGTGTGCGAGGGGCATCCTGCGGGCGTCGCATGCTGGAGGGTGCGGGTCTCTCCGTCTCCCGTGGTCTCCGAGGGGCATCCTGCGGGCGTCGCATGCTGGAGGGTGCGGGTCTCTCCGTCTCCTGTGGTCTCCGAGGGGCATCCTGCGGGCGTCGCATGCTGGAGGGTGCGGGTCTCTCCGTCTCCCGTGGTCTCCGAGGGGCATCCTGCGGGCGTCGCATGCTGGAGGGTGCGGGTCTCTCCGTCTCCTGTGGTCTCCGAGGGGCATCCTGCGGGCGGTCTGCATCTGCGGGGATGGGTGCCTGGACGTTTGGTCCTGCGATACACAATGAAGCATGCATGGTTAGACATCAGGCAGTGATCAGGTGATACGGGGGAGGGGGATATAGGGGAGGGGGGATATGGGGACGGGCTGTTGGTGGCTCACTTGCTCTTGGGGCCCCGACCTCTGCATCAGCAACCTCCCGGTCCTCAGGTCCGCCAGCCAGTTCCAGGGCCCTTTCCTCGTGTACGGTCAGTGGCCTCTCATCAGCGGGCCCTCCTCCAGTCCTCACATGCTCCCTATTGTTGTGTGCGCGCTTCTCCTGTGGGGGGGGGGGTGGTGGCAGGGGTAAAAGGCAACAGTGTTAGGCAGGTATATGAATGCACGCCATCGGTTGCGCGTGCATTGCAGAGGTTAAGGTTAGGGCTGGATTCACTTGGGGATATGGGGGATATGGGGGAGGGGGGATATGGGGGAGGGGGGGATATGGGGGAGGGGGGATATGGGGGAGGGGGATATGGGGGAGGGGGGATATGGGGAGGGGGGATTTGGGGCGGGGGGATATGGGGGATATGGGGGAGGGGGATATGGGGGAGGGGGGGATATGGGGAGGGGGGATATGGGGAGGGGGGGTATGGGGGAGGGGGGATATGGGGGAGGGGGGATATGGGGGAGGGGGGATATGGGGGATATGGGGGAGGGGGGATATGGGGGAGGGGGGATATGGGGGAGGGGGGATATGGGGGAGGGGGGATATGGGGGATATGGGGGAGGGGGGATATGGGGGAGGGGGGATATGGGGGAGGGGGGATATGGGGATATGGGGGAGGGGGGATATGGGGGAGGGGGGATATGGGGGAGGGGGGATATGGGGGATATGGGGGATATGGGGAGGGGGGATATGGGGGATATGGGGAGGCTCACCCTGCCTGCTCTGACGAGGTCGTTCACCTTCTTGTGGCACTGGGTGCCTGTCCGTGGTGTTAGGGCCACAGCGGTGACGGCCTCTGCCACCTCCCTCCACAGACGCCGGCTGTGGCGTGGGGCAACTCTGCGGCCGTGCCCAGGATACAGGGCGTCCCTCCTCTGCTCCACCGCGTCCAGGAGCGCCTCCACATCGCGTGACTCGAACCTCGGGGCTGAGCGACGGCCAGCCATCAAGTCGGGTGTTGCGGTCGGGTGTTCCGGTCGGGTGGGGGGGAGCTGCGCGGCCTTATGAGCCGTCACGCCGTGCAGCGCGTATGACGCTGCACGGCGTGAACCACTGCGCAAGCGCGGATCCCGTTACGTCGCTGCTAGCCCATTTCGGGCCGCAGACTATCGGCCCATTTTTATGACGTGACGCAAGTGGGATTTGCGCCGTTTTTTGCGCCGATCGGCGGAGTTTCCGCCGATAACGGAGAATTTCGCCCCAGAATAGAGAAATAATAAACTAGAAAGCTGGTCCAGTCTGGAGTCATTTCCAAAAAGAGCAGGTATGATGCATTGCAACAATGCAAGGATGAACACTCGGTTGAAATTGGTCACTCAAATTAGTGTTCCAAATCCACATGAAAACTGACAAATAAAACAATGTGCATGCAAGCAGGGAAAATGCAATCAGGAGCCACCAGGAAATTATTGCATATCTGTTCGTCGTTTTATTAGAATGCCAGAGAACTAAAACAAACAATTTTACCAGGTAACCAGAGATGACTGTGCTGGCAATTCCTGCAGATAGTAATTCACTTCCAATCCACAAAACACAAAAGCATAACCGAGCAGGAACACAATTGGCCCTCTGTGGATCTGCACTGACACTTTCTTAAACCAACAAGTGGATTCGATTTGGACTACAATTTTGAATTTTTCTCAATTTGGATCATGTCAGATTTCTTATTTGGATGTAGTACTGATCCCTACAGATACACCTTACTGGCTCAGTAATAACATTTAATCGCTGATATGGCACTTAAAGATTCCAATGTCTGGTTTTAAAAATCAAATAAATCTGTCTGTTTCACATTACCTGATGTAAGATATGTGTCAAACATCCTTGCATTGCTTCCATTAGGCAAGTAGAAGCTGCTCCCCTTAAAAGAACTTACGTGAACTCCCATGTTGAACTGGCAGCTCCTGGTTTATTGTTCAGCCTTTTGCTGTATTCCCAGGGAAAATGACCCAGAAGGGTCAAAATCAATTTCTGTATCTTTATTTGCTATCACTTTTTAGAATGAGCAGTATTTCCATAAAATATACCTTTGTGGCAATTTTATCAAAGCAAACATAAACACACACACATGCACACCACACACAGTAACTTTATTACTTCCATCTATCAGTATTTCATCCCTTATTTTAGCCCAAATTATTTTTTCCTTTAATACAAAATCAAAACATTGCGGATGCTGGAAATCCCGAATTGTTACAATACAGAAGATGGCCATTCAGCCCATTGTGTTTGCACAGCCTTTGAAATAATACAATAACCTGCTAGAACTACTCTGCAGATCTAGTAACATCTGTCAAGAGAGAAACAGAGTGAACTATTCACCTTTCAGAACTGATGAAAGATCATAACCTGGAATATTAACTCTATTTCTCTCTTCAGTTTCTGCTGGACCTGCTGTGTGTTTGCAGCGTTTTTTGTTTTCGCTTTGGGTGGGACCTCCCAGTCTCCTTGTGCCTAAAAATCAGCGTTGGGATATCCCACTTCCAGGATCTACCCGGTTCACCACGCCTTGCGAGATCTGATGCAATCTTGTGATGTGAATCCCGTTTTTGGCACATCTGCATATTAGAGTGAGGCAGCTAGTCTCACTCTAATATGCGTTCTCGTAATCTACCCAAGGTGTAAGATCTAACTCCTTTGGGTGAGCGTCATTCAGTGGCCCCGAGCCCCCTGAACTATAGTAAGCTGGGGCTTGGGTGAGGTTCAGGGGTCTCTTCAGGGGCTCGAGAGATCGGGATGCCATTTAAAAATAGTGTCCTGACCTCTCACTGCACTGGAGAATTCTGGCGAGTGGAGCTCCTCAGTGCAGAAAATGGGGTTAAGTGCAGCCTCGGCTGTTTTCCCCGCTGAGGCCCCTGATCTACCCCGATGGGTGTTGATAGCGGGGCGCTTCTCAGCGCTCTGAGCACCAGGAAACACCCAGCTAATTGCGGGCACTATGAGACTGTTCCTATTCAGGTAGATCGTGTCCTTTTCTTGCCACACTGTGACTCTATGGTTTTCAAACTAGGAAGAAAGCTCATCGACAGGATAGAAAATGTGAGCTGATCCTATGCCAGTGGGTGGCAGGAATCTGGGAAAGCATTTTGCTGGCAGGCGGAATCACTGTCCAATAGAGAATGGAGGCTCACCCCTCAGAACTGCCAACCCAATTGATGAGTCAGTAACTCAGCATCTGCAGCTGCACCAAAACTAGTGGTAGCCATTGAATGGGGAAGAGTGTACCTCCATGCTGAGGCACCCTTGAAGACAAGGTCAGTTATTTTGAGCAAACTGGGACCATGCAGTCATGCCCTGGTGGTCAGGTGTGAGGGGGACATATTTCAGCAATAGTGCCTTAGCTATGGGAAGCCCCCACCCCCTCTGGGCTATAGAGTGGCCATTAAGGAAGACCCCCGTCCCATGGTTTACCTGACAGTGTGCCGACACAGTAGTGGCTCGTGACAATGCCAGTAAATTGACATCGGGGTGGGACGTGATCCTTAATTTGCATCAATTGGCCACCCGTTACTGGCCGTGCCACTGGCAATGTGGATTACCTTCCCAATGCCTTCCACCCCCATGTTATTAAAAATCCATCCCAATCCATCCAATGATCCCTTCTCTAAAATGTCTGCCCTTAATAGTTACAATTGTTATTCCTGCTCTTTAATATAGCTAACATAGTACATCATCAAAAATATTAGTTGTAATCAATTATCCTTCCATCACACCTAACTACAGATAAAAACCCAGTCATAGCTCTGAGAGCATTTTCATAAGCACTGGTAATAACTATTGTTATCAGGACTTCTCCATATTATTTCCAGTATTTCAGATTGAATTTTGCAGCTTGAATAATAAAAATTATGATCAATTCCTCTGGAGCAACAGATTGCCTCCCTGTAGGTGGATTGAGCAAACATTAAACAAGAACAAAATTCTCTTTGTTGCCAACATCATCTGATCTGACCTGTCCTTTAATAGATTAATGAGGCTTCTGGTGAGAGTGCTGACCAGTTAAATCAAGATTTGCTTGAAAATTGGAACATACAGTTCACCAGAAAGAAGTTGGTAAATGTGTGGTAGCAGGACAAAAATTAAACCCCTTATAATTATAATACTTTCTTATTCATCTTTTACCTCAGATTTTGGTTCTCTGAAGCGAAAATATGGCAGAGAAAAATAACCTTTAGCACTATTGCCAGCTTCTTCAGATAAACCTGAAAGACAGAAAAGGTAAGATATTACAAGCTTTATTTAGAGTACCATTAACAAAATAATCCCCTGTTCCACAAAAATACCTTGAGCATGAAAATAGCACAAGATTACAAGACAATATGTTCTGATAAAACATTAAAAATTAAGAAATATGGATGGGCCTTGAGTCCATATTTTCTCAAATTTGGTTTTTCTTTTGTCTTGGAACCATAGAAAAGTTACAGCACAGAAAGGGGGCTATTTGGTCCATTATGTCTATACCAGCCTGAGGACACCCAGGCGTTCTAATCCCACCATACTGCACACGGTCCATAGCCCTGTAGGTGCAGATCCATGTACTTTTTAAAGAGTTTAGTGCCTCCACCACCAACTTGGGCAGTGAATTCCAGACACCCACTACCCTCTGCGTAAAAAGGTTCGTCCTCATGTCCCTCTTACACCTTCTGCCACCTATCTTGAATCCATGTCCCCTGCTTCTAGAATTCTCTACCAAGGGAAACAATTTTATCCTGTCCACTCTATCCCTTCCCCTCATCATTTTGTACACCTCAATCAAGTCACCCCTCAGCCTTCTTATATCCAAGGAAAATAACCCCAACCTGTCCAATCTCTCCCGGTAGCTTCATTGCTTCTAAAATGTTTTAACTTACTAAATTACTGAACTAGCTTATTCAGAGAATATTGATTAAGTTTAGTGAACTCTAAAAGGACCAAAATGATTTTGAATCCATGTTAATGCAGAATTAATAAAGGTCACAGGCCCATAAATCTGTTTGGTAAATAACCCAATGTTGAGTCAATGTTCATGGATGGACAGAGAGTTTGATAGATATGAGCACAGTAGACTCTTGTTTAGTGGTATGGAAGAATCAAAAATTAAAATTAAAATGATGACCTAATAAACTGTGATGCAACGTCTTGGTATCCTGATGGTGCGGCATGTTGATGTACTGGTGTACTATCTGCATCGATTTCAGACTAATTTGAACTGCCATATGGTGACTGTCAAATTGCAAGAGGCAAGTGAGGAAAGAAACAGGGGTTTACTGACAGCCTTTTCACCCACCTCTTGGTAAACAGCTAAAGAACATATGTGAAACAGAATTAGCCTGCCAGTTTGCTTGAGGGTAAAATCTTCTCATTTTATAAAAACACAGAGAATGTCTATTTCTCCAATCAGTGACTAACTAATGAAATCCCAAAGACAGTTGACTTTGAAACCTGATTTCTGAGAATGTAATTTCATTCGTAGGTTATTAATTACGAGAAAAGGACTTCCGGTTGCGGCTATGCGGAGCTAAGTCGCACATTCGGCGGCTTCCGCTAAAAACGGACTTTTGGGCTCTTTTCAGGGCCCGCAACGGCACTTTTTCGACGTTTCCCGGTGTGGGAAGGAGATTGCAATTGTTCCCCGACAGTGTATGGCTTGGACCAGGAGCGGGGCGACTAAAAAAGTGGTGGTGAACCCAAAGAAGGTGCGAGGGAAAAAGGGCAAGATGGCGGTGGGCGGGGACCAGGCAGCGTGGATGCAGTGGGCGCAGGAGCAGCAGGAGGTTATCCAGCGCTGCTTCAGGGAGATTAAAGCGGACCTGCTGGAGCCGATGGAGGCTTCTATAGACAAGATGCTGGAGACCCAGACGGCCCAGGGGGTGGCGATCCGCGAGGTCCGACAAAAGGTTTCCGACAACGAGGTCGAGATCTTAGGCCTTGCGGTAAAGGTGGAGGCACGAGACGCTCCACAAGAAATGGCAGGAACGGTTCGAGGAAATGGAGAATCGGTCAAGGCGGAAGATTTTGCGGATTCTGGGCCTCCCGGAGGGGCTGGAGGGGTCGGACGTGGGGGCCTATGTGGTCACCATGCTAAACTCGCTGATGGGAGATGGGTCCTTCCAGGGGCCCCTGGAGCTGGAAGGGGCCCATAGAGTGCTGGCGAGGAGGCCCAAGGCTAACGAGCCACCGTGGGCGGTGCTGGTGCGATTCCATCGGTTCGTCGATCGGGAGTGTGTGCTCAGGTGGGCCAAGAAGGAGAGGAGCAGCAGGTGGGAGAACGCGGAGGTTCGGATATACCAGGACTGGAGTGCGGAGGTGGCGAAGAAGAGGGGCGGGTACAATCGGGCGAAGGCGGTGCTGCATAGAAAGGGGGTGAAGTTTGGTATGCTGCAGCCGGTGCGACTGTGGGTCACCTACAAGGACCGGCACCATTACTTCAAGTCTCTGGAGGAGGCGTGGGCCTTTGTTCAGGCCGAGAAACTGGACACAAACTGAGGGTCAGGATGGGTGGTCGGGATTGTTGTTGGGGTGTTATACTTTGAGGGGGGCGTTCTTTGCCCTTATTTCTGTTTGGTTCAATGAGGGTGGTTAGGGTGGGTTGGGCACTGTTTGGTTGAATCTGTCGGCTGGGCTCGGAGGTGGGTAAGTATATGGAGTAGGGGCGGATGGCCGGTAGGGGGGATGGGGCCCCAAGGGGGAGGGGGAGGCCTGAGTCGGGTGTGAGGGGACTGGGCCTGTAAAAGGAGCGGCGACAGGGGTGGCGGGGCCGGGCAGGTGGAAAGCGCGGGCTTTTTCCCGCGCTGAAGGCTGGAGGGGGTGGGGCCAGGGCGGGGAAGCGAGGGTTGTTTCCCGCGCTTGGGATGGAAGGGGGAGGCGGAGAGCCTGTGGATGGGTAATGGAGGAGGAGGATATGTCTCACAATGGGAGGAGTCGAAGGAGAGGCGGGAGTAGCCGGGGTCAGCAGGAGTCAGCTGACTTGCGGGAGTGCAATGGGGAGAGTAAAGCAGCTAGGAGGGATCTTAGCTGGGGCGGGGTGGGGGTTGGGGGGGTGGGAGGGGGTGGGGGTGTGGGGGAGGTGGGGGGAGGCAGGGGTGTGTGGAGGGGGAGGGGGGTGTTGGGGGGGTGGGGGTGTGGGGGGGAACCGGGTTGCTGCTGCTATGGTCAAGGGGGAGCTGGAGCGAGTAGAGGGGGTTGGGACGGGGGTCTGCCGCCGTGGGGAACGGGCCGGGCGTGGGGTGCGGGCGCGTGGCTGGCCAAGGAGGGGTTGTGGCTACTCGGTGGGGAGGGGGCCGGGTAGCCCCCTGATCCGGCTGACAACCTGGAATGTAACGGGACTGAACGGGCCGATCAAGCGGACCCGGGTGTTCGCGCACCTGAAGGAGCTGAAGGCAGATGTGGTCATGCTCCAGGAGACACACCTGAAGGTGGCAGACCAGGTAAAATTGAGGAAGGGGTGGGTAGGTCAGGTGTTTCACTCATGGTTGGATGCCAAAAATCGGGGGGTGGCGATCTTGGTGGGTGTCGTTCGAGGCGTCGAGCATTGTGACAGACAATGGCGGCAGGTACGTAATGGTAAGTGGTAAGCTGCAAGGGGAGAGGGTGGTTCTGGTCTATGTGTACGCCCCGAACTGGGACGATGCGGGTTTTATGCGGTGCATGCTGGGTCGGATCCCGGACTTGGAAGTGGGGGGCATGATAATGGGGGGACTTTAACACGGTGTTGGATCCGGCACTGGATCGCTCCAGGTCTAGGACGGGTAGGAAGTCGGCGGCGGCTAAGGTGCTGAGGGGGTTTATGGACCAGATGGGAGGGGTGGACCCTTCGAGATTTGCAAGGCCGTGGGCTACGGAATTTTCTTTCTTCTCGCATGTCCATAAGGCTTACTCTCGGATCGACTTCTTTATTATGAGTAGGGCGCTGATAGCGAGAGTAGAGGATACCGAGTACTCGGCGATAGCCATTTCGGATCACGTCCCGCGTTGGGTAGACCTTGAGCTGGGGGAGGAGAGGGACCATCGCCCGTTGTGGCGCTTGGAGGTGGGGTTGTTGGCGGACGAGGAGGTGAGTGAGCGGGTCCGAGGAAGTATAGAGAGATACCTGGAGGGCAATGATAACGGGGAGGTCTGAGTGGGGATGGTCTGGGAGGCGCTGAAGGCGGTGGTTAGGGGAGAGCAGGGGCGTCATTCTACCACCCCCCGCCGGGTCGGAGAATGGCCATTGGCCGCCGTGAATCCCGCCCCCGCCCCCGCCGAAGTCTCCGGTACCGGAGATTGGGCGGGGGCGGGAATCGGACCGCGCCGGTTGGCGTGACCCCCCGCTGGATTCTCCGGCCCAGATGGGCTGAAGTCCCGCCCAGACATTGCCTGTCCCGCCGGCGTAAATCAAAGCTGGTATTTACCGGCGGGACCAGGCGGCGTGGGCGGGGTCCGGAGTCCTGTGGGGGGGCGCGGGGCGATCTGACCCCGGGGGGGTGCCCCCACGGTGGCCTGGCCCGCGATCGGGACCCACCGATCCGCGGGCGGGCCTGTGCCGTGGGGGCACTCTTTCCCTTCCGCCTCCGCCACGGCCTCTACCATGGCGGAGTCGGAAGAGGCTCTCTCCACTGCGCATGCGCGGGAAACTGTCAGCGGCCGCTGATGCTCCCGCGCATGCGCCGGGAAACTGTCAGCGGCCGCTGATGCTCCCGCGCATGCGCCGCATTTCCGCGCCAGCTGGCGGGGCAACAAACGCCATTTCCGCCAGCTGGCGGGGCGGAAATCCCTCCGGCGTCGGCCTAGCCCCTCAATGTTGGGGCTCGGCCCCCAAAGATGCGGAGCATTCCGCACCTTTGGGGCGGCGCGACGCCCGTCTGATTGGCGCCGATTTGGGCGCCAGTCGGCGGACATCGCGCCATTGGGGGAGATTTTCGCCCCAGATTTCCATTAGGGCCCACAAGGAGAGGTCAGAGAAAAGGGAGAGGGAGAGGCTGGTGGGGGAGATGGTGAGGGTAGACAGGAGGTATGCAGAGGTGCCGGAGGAGGGACTGCTGAGGAAGAGGCGTGGCCTCCAGGCCGAATTCGACCTGTTGACCACCAGGAAGGCAGAGGTGCAGAGGAGGAAGGCCCTGGGGGCGATTTATAAGTATGGGGAAAACGCAAGCCGGATGCTGGCGCATCAGCTTCGGAAGCGGGACGCAGCTAGGGAGATCGGGGGAGTTAAGGACAGGGGAGGGAGTGAGGTACGGAGTGGGGTTGACATCAATGGGGTCTTCAGGGACTTTTATCAGGAATTGTATCGGTCCGAGCCCCCACGGGAGGAGGGAGGGTTGGGCTGCTTTCTGGACCAAGTGAGGTTTCTGAAGGTGGAGGAGGGACTGATAGCGGGATTGGGGGCCCCGATTGGGCTGGAGGAGCTGGCCAAAGGGATAGGGAGCATGCAGGTGGGGAAGCCACCGGGGTTGACGGTTTCCCGGTCGAATTCTATCAAAAATATATGGACCTGTTGGGCCCGTTGCTAGTTAGGACCTTCAATGAGGCAAGGCGGGGGGGGCTTTGCCCCTGACGATGTCCCGGGCACTGATCTCCTTGATCCTGAAGCGGGACAAGGATCCCCATACAAGCCGATTTCGCTCTTAAATGTAGATGCTAAGGTGCTGGCGAAGGTCTTAGCCACGAGAATTGAGGATTGTGTGCCGCAGGTGATCCACGAAGACCAGACGGGATTCGTGAAGGGGAGGCAGTTGAATGCGAACGTGCGGAGGCTCCTGAACGTGATTATGATGCCGGCAAGGGAGGGGGAGGCGGAGATAGTGGTGGTAATGGACGCTGAGAAAGCCTTCGATAGGGTAGAGAGGGGGTACTTGTGGGAGGTGCTGAAGATGTTCGGGTTTGGGGAGGGGTTTGTCAGGTGGGTTAGGCTGTTGTACGAGGTCCCGATGGCGAGTGTGGCCACGAACTAGAGGAGGTCTGAGTACTTTCAGTTGCATCGAGTGATGAGGCAGGGGTGTCCCCTGTCCCCTCTGCTCTTCGCACTGGCGATTGAACCCCTGGCTATGGCACTGAGGGAGTCGAGGAACTGGAGGGGGTTGGTGCGGGGCGGGGAGCAGCATATGCGGACGACTTGATGCTGTATGTGGCGAACCCGGTGGGGGGAATGCCGGAGGTAATGAGGATCCTCAGGGAGTTCGGGGATTTCTCAGGATACAAGTTCAACATGGGGAAGAGCGAGTTGTTCGTGATTCACCCAGGGGACCAGGAGAGGGGGATTGGAGAGCTCCCACTAACAAGGGCGGAGAGGATCTTCAGGTACTTGGGGGTTCAGGTGGCCAGGAGCTGGGGACCCTGCATAAACTCAATTTCACGAGGCTGGTGGAGCAAATGAAGGAGGAGTTCAAGAGGTGGGTCGCGTTGCCGCTGTCCCTGGCGGGTAGGGTGCAGTCAGGTAAGATGATGGTGCTCCCAAGGATTTTGTTCCTGTTCCAGTGCCTCCCCATTTTTATCCCGAGGGCCTTCTTTGGGCGAGTCAACAGGAGCATAACGGGGTTTGTGTGGGCGCAAGGGACTCTGAGGGTGAGAAGGGTTTTCCTGGAGCAGAGTAGGGATGGGGGGGGGCTGGCCGCTGCCCAACCTCTGTAGGTACTATTGGCCCGCCAATGCGGCGATGGTGCGCAAGTGGGTGATGAAGGGGGAGGGGGCTGCATGGAAGAGGCTGGAGACGGCGTCTTGTGAGGGTACGAGTCTGGAGGCGCTGGCAACGGCGCCGCTGCCGTTCCTTCCACTGAGGTATACCATGAGCCCGGTGGTGGCAGCTACCCTCAAAATCTGGGGGCAGTGGAGGCGGCACAGGGGGGAAGTTGGGGCCTCGGTGTGGACCCCAATATGGGGGAACCACCGGTTTGTCCCAGAGAAAATAGATGGAGGGTTTTCGGGGTGGCACAGGGCAGAGCTAAGAAGGATGGGGGACCTGTTTGTGGATGGGAAGTTTGCGAGCCTGGGTGAACTGGAGGAGAAGTATGGGCTCCCCCCGGGAAACGCCTTCAGATATTTACAGGTGAGGGTGTTTGCCAGGCGACAAGTGGTGGAATTCCCGCTGCTGCCGCCACGCACGGTACAGGACAGGGTGCTCTCGGGGGGGGTGGGTTGGAGTGGGGAAGATCTCGGAAACTTACCAGGTGATGCAGGAGGAGGAGGAGACCTCGGTGGAGGAGTTGAAAGCTAAGTGGGAGGAGGAGTTGGGAGAGGAGATCGAGGAGGGGATGTGGGCAGATGCCCTAGGGAGAGTGAACTCTTCCTCTTCGTGTGCGAGGCTCAGCCTCATACAGTTTAAGGTACTGCACAGGGCACATGACCGGGACAAGGATGGGCCGGTTCTTTGGGGGTGAGGATAGGTGTGTTAGGTGCCCAGGGAGCCCAGCATATCACACCCATATGTTCTGGGCATGCCCAGCACTGGAGGAATTTTAGACGGGCGTGGCGTGGACGGTGGTAGGATCCAGGGTCAAACTGGGCTGGGGGCTCGCAATATTTGGGGTTGCAGGGGAGCCGGGAGTGCAGGAGGCGAAAGAGGCCGGTATTCTGGCCTTTGCATCCCTGGTAGCCCGGCGAACGATTCTTCTTCAGTGGAGGGATGCGAGGCCCCCAAGCGTGGAATCCTGGATCAACAATATGGCGGGGTTCATTAAATTGAAGGGGGTGAAATTCGCCTTAAGGGGATCGGTACAAGGGTTCTTTAGGCGGTGGCAACCGTTCTTGGACTTCCTGGCAGAACGATAGAGAATGGTCAGCAGCAGCAGCAACCCGGGGGGGAGAGGGGGGGAGAGGGGGGAGAGGGGGGAGAGGGGGGGGAGGGGGGTTCAATTTTATTTTTGTTTATTTGCCCTGGGGGATCTGAGGGGGTGTATATATTTGCTAGGTTTGCTTTGTGTTAAACTCGGGCTGGTTAATTTATTATTTATGTATAGGGGGGAGGGGGCACGGGGGTTGTTTTAATTTGTTCTTTATTTAATTTTGGGTTTCTTTCCCATTCTGTTGTTGATATTTTGAGAAAACCCTAATAAAAATGATTTTTAAAAAATAAAAAAAATTAATTACGAGAAAAGCAAGCAATCTCTCATTTTTCATGAAAAGAGGTGTTTCACATTCATTGGCGGAGAAGTAACTGAAAATTGTGATTAAAAGAAAGAGAGGGTAATAATATATGATAATAGGTTACACAAGTGTCATCCCTCAATCAACATCTTTCAGAAATGTCATTTTCTACATTAGCCAGGAAACCTGGGTCTATTCATTAATGTGACAATGTGGTACTTTCAGTATTTTTGTTTGCCTTAACATAAACTTATAGAAAAGAAGGGAAGGTGGAAGGGGATTGAGTGAACATTCAGGTCTGTAGTTTCACCATGATGGACAGTATAAGTGGATTGCCTGACAACCATAAGACCCACCCGGAACACAGTAGTTTCCATTTTCATGGGGAAACTTTGCATTTTCCACTTGCGTGGTTTACGGAGATAGCTGACCATTTAAATCATCAGCTGCGTTCAATGAAGTCGGATTTGGTAGATGAGGGGCGAAATTCTCCGTTATCGGCGGAAACTCCGCCGATCGGCGCAAAAACCGGCGCAAATCCCATTTGCGTCACGTCATAAAAATGGGCCGATAGTCTGCGGCCCGAAATGGGCTAGCAGCGACGTAACGGGATCCGCGCTTGCGCAGTGGTTCACGCCGTGCAGCGTCATACGCGCTGCATGGCGTGACGGCTCATAAGGCCGCGCTGCTCCTCCCCACCCGACCGCAACACCCGACCGCAACACCCGACTTGATGGCTGGCCGTCGCTCAGCCCCGAGGTTCGAGTCACGCGATGTGGAGGCGCTCCTGGACGCGGTGGAGCAGAGGAGGGACGCCCTGTATCCCGTGCACGGCCGCAGAGTTGCCCCACGCCACAGCCGGCGTCTGTGGAGGGAGGTGGCAGAGGCCGTCACCGCTGTGGCCCTAAAACCACGGACAGGCACCCAGTGCCACAAGAAGGTGAACGACCTCGTCAGAGCAGGCAGGGTGAGCCTCCCCCATATCCCCCATATCCCCCCCTCCCCATATCCCCCATACCCCCCTCCCCCATATCCCCCCTCCCCCATATCCCCCCTCCCCCATATCCCCCATATCCCCCCTCCCCCATATCCCCCCTCCCCCATATCCCGCATATTCCCCCCTCCCCCATATCCCCCCTCCCCATATCCCCCATATCCCCGATCCCCCATATCCCCCCTCCCCCATATCCCCCCTCCCCCATATCCCCCCTCCCCATATCCCCCATATCCCCCCCTCCCCCAGATCCCCCCTCCCCCATATCCCCCCTCCCCCATATCCCCCATATCCCCAAGTGAATCCAGCCCTAACCTTAACCTCTGCAATGCACGCGCAACCGATGGCGTGCATTCATATACCTGCCTAACACTGTTGCCTTTTACCCCTGCCACCACCCCCCCCCCCCCACCCCCCCACAGGAGAAGCGCGCACACAACAATAGGGAGCATGTGAGGACTGGAGGAGGGCCCGCTGATGAGAGGCCACTGACCGTACACGAGGAAAGGGCCCTGGAACTGGCTGGCGGACCTGAGGACCGGGAGGTTGCTGATGCAGAGGTCGAGGCCCCACGAGCAAGTGAGCCACCAACAGCCCGTCCCCATATCCCCCCTCCCCTATATCCCCCTCCCCCGTATCACCTGATCACTGCCTGATGTCTAACCATGCATGCTTCATTGTGTATCGCAGGACCAAACGTCCAGGCACCCATCCCCGCAGATGCAGACCGCCCGCAGGATGCCCCTCGGAGACCACAGGAGACGGAGAGACCCGCACCCTCCAGCATGCGACGCCCGCAGGATGCCCCTCGGAGACCACGGGAGACGGAGAGACCCGCACCCTCCAGCATGCGACGCCCGCAGGATGCCCCTCGGAGACCACAGGAGACGGAGAGACCCGCACCCTCCAGCATGCGACGCCCGCAGGATGCCCCTCGGAGACCACGGGAGATGGAGAGACCCGCACCCTCCAGCATGCGACGCCCGCAGGATGCCCCTCGGAGACCACGGGAGACGGAGAGACCCGCACCCTCCAGCATGCGACGCCCGCAGGATGCCCCTCGCACACCACGGGAGACGGAGAGACCTGGAGCAACAGGGAGACGACACCCCCGTCACGTGCGGGAGCGACCACCCAGCGATGAGGGGGGCAGCCACAGGCCCCCGTCACATCCGAGCCAGGACACCACTACCCAGGACACCACTATCCAGGACACCCCTACCCGGGACACCACTACCCAGGACACCCCTACCCGGGACAGCACTACCCGGGACAGCAATACCCGGGACAGCACTACCCAGGACACCCCTACCCGGGAAGACAAAATACCGGACAGTGACTCAGAGTGGATGGGTGGAGATGAACCCCCACCCCAAAGTGCCATGGACTCAGAGTGGGACGAAGAGCACGACACAACGCCACTGCTGTCACCAACACCCTCCACCATCGCAGAAACACTCACCACGGTTGGGCACTTTAGTGATGAGGCGTCTGGTACACTCACTGGTGCGCACAACACAGCCGTCCCGGTACAGCAGGTGGAGGTAGGAGCAGCAGAGGGACCGGGCGGTCGGAGGGCAGCCCAGGCCAAGCGAACAACTGCCGCCCAGATGGATCCCGGGTTCCTGCAGTTACCACACCCACACAAAGATCCGATGCAACCACCGACACGGAGACGAGCGAATAGGGTGACGGGTGGCTTGCGGCGGCTGCGGTCGCAGGTGGAGGAGTCCACCCGCGTCCAGGAGCTGGGAGTGGTCCCGGTCATGCGTGCCACCCAGGCTGACACCGCACGGGTGGCGTCCGCGGTGGAGGCAATGCGTGCGACGGTGTCAGACATGGGGAACGGTTTGCGAGGCCTGGGGCCTTCCGTGCAGGCGGCGTCTGTGGCCCAGGAAATGGCTGCCCTCTCACAGGAGGCCATGAGCCAGTGCCAGCGCCAGATGGCAGAGGCGCTCAACGCCATAGCCCAGTCTCAGCAGGCCATGGCCCAGTCTCAGCAGGCCATAGCCCAGTCTCTGCAGGCCATGGCCCAGTCTCTGCAGGCCATGGCCCAGTCTCAGCAGGCCATCGCTGAGGGCATCGGCGCCAGTGGCCATGTGCGAGCTGGCGTCGCACTGTCGCAGACAGGGTTCGACAACCCCCTGGGCTCCATGGCTGCAAACCTGCAGACCCCTGTCGATACCAGCACGGGCCTCCAGGACTGGCAGCGCCAGATGTCGGGGGCGCGTCGGATGGCCAGTCCGTTCGCATCCCCCACTCATGTAGAGGCCTGGGGGCCATCGGGCACCCCGAGGGAGGAGGAGGTGGTGTGGTCCGTCCCGGCTCCCTCTGTAGGGGAGGTCCCGGTACACCGCGACACCTCGGACTCCCCCCCTTCCGTCCCAGGTGCATCGGGTGGGCAACGGGCAGGACAGGCTGGCAGCTCGCCATCCCAGTCGCCCGGGCCGCAGCCTGGCCCATCTAGGCCAGGACGCCTCAGGAAACGGCCGCCAAAGGGATCCGGTGTCAGAGGGCAGGAATCACAGGAGTCCACCTCCAGTTCTGCTGTACCGTCTGGGGAACCACGTAGACGTAGTCAAAGGGCCCGTAAGGCCAAACAATTAGACACTGAGTAAGTTGGCACGGGTGCAGGGCAAGGATGAGTTTTAGGGGCTAGGGCACGTGCATGAACTCCTTTGGTTATTAAAGTCAATGTTACACCTACCGAAGCTGCCTTTGTGCTCTGTCCAAAGTGTGCGGGCGTGTCATGTACGTTGAGCGCAAGTGTGTGTGTGAGGGGTGGTCTTACCTCAGCCCCAGGTGAGTCTGCCCCCTTCCCCCTGGGCCGCCATCAACATCCCCCGGGCAGAGGACGGGACCGTGCGCTGCAGTGTCACAGCCGCATGCAGGGATGGTCCGGGTGGATGGTGGTACTGTGGCCATGGGTCAGACATAGTCCAACGATGTAGAGCCAGGAGCTCATCGGAGGCGGGTTGTCATCATCCTCCATGGCCTGCGATAGACACGCGTCCACCCGCAACTGGGTGAGCCCGGCCCGTTGTGCCGCCGGTGGATCGGCAATTGGGGGTGGGGGGGTGGTGTGCATGCGGGTGGGGTGTGTGGGGTTGGGGAGGGGGGTGAGGGTGCTGGGTGGGTGGATGGGTGGGGGGTGTGGGTGGTCGGCTGTTGTCATGGTGTGCGGTCTGTGGCCATACTACCCGATTCCCACGCCCATCTAGTCAGTGAAGCGGGCGTCTATCAGTCTGTCCCGTGCCCGCTGGGCCAGCCGGTAACGGTGGACAGCCACCCGCCTGTGTCTACCCCGTCTGCCCTGACCATTGCCCCCATCCCCCTCATCTGGGGAGGACTGGGCCTCTTCCTGCTGCTCCTCCACTCCGCCCTCCTCTGCCTGCGGCACATCGCCCCTCTGCTGGGCTATGTTGTGCAGGACGCAGCACACCACAATGATGCGGCCGACCCTATCTGACCGATACTGGAGGGCGCCCCCAGAGAGGTCCAGGCACCTGAAACGCATCTTCAGCACGCCAAAGCACCTCTCGATCACTCCCCTTGTCGCTACATGGGCATCATTGTAGCGGTTCTCCGCCTCATTGCGTGGCCTCCGTATAGGCGTCATCAGCCACGATCGCAATGGGTAGCCCCTGTCGCCCAGCAACCAGCCCCTCAGCCGGGGATGGCGTCCCTCGTACATGCCGGGGATGGATGACCGCGACAACACGAATGAGTCGTGGACACTGCCTGGTTGACGGGCGCAGACGTGCAGGATCATCATGCGGTGGTCGCAGACCACCTGTACGTTCATTGAATAGGTCCCCTTCCTATTAGTGAACACGGCCCTGTTCTCTGCAGGTGGCCGCACGGCGACGTGCATCCCATCGATCGCGCCCTGGACCATGGGGAACCCGGCAACGGCAGAGAAGCCCACGGCCCGGGCATCTTGGCTGGCCCGGTCCACGGGGAAGCGGATGTAGCGGTGCGCCATGGCATAAAGGGCATCTGTCACTGCCCGGATGCACCGATGCACCGATGTCTGCGATATGCCGGACAGGTCCCCACTCGGTGCCTGGAATGACCCCGTTGCATAAAATTTCAGGGCCACCGTAACCTTGACGGACACGGGGAGAGGGTGTCCCCCGCCAGTGCCACGCGGTGACAGGTGTGCCAGCAGGTGGCAGATGTGTGCCACGGTTTCCCGGCTCATCCGGAGTCTCCTCCTGCATTCCCGGTCCGTGAGGTCCTGGTATGACTGCCGGGGCCGGTACACACGGGGCGCCCTCGGGTGCCTCCGTTGCCGTGGGGCCACGACGTCCTCCTCCCCCTCCTCGTCCTGTCGGTCAGATGTCCCTCCAGCCTGGGCGGCTGCCGCCTGCCCCTCTGCGGCAGCCTGCGCCGCCTCTCTGGCACGCTCCTCCTCCTCCTCCTCCTCCTCCTCATCCAGGGCAACATAGACATGAGCGGCTGCCACGACGGCGGCCAACATCGCTGGATGGTCTGAAAACATGACGGCCTGGTGGGGGGGAGGGGAACGACGACATGTCATCATTGCCCATATCCCCTCCTCCCCCCAGCCAGGTGGCATGGACCGCATGGGTCCAACTGTTGGAGGCTGGCACCTGGCCAGGTGGACCAACTCATTTGCCCTCCCATCACCCGCCCCGGCACGGACCCCCTCCCCAACCCCCAACCTCCATCCCGGCACGGACCCCCTCCCCAACCTCCACCCCGGCACGGACCCCCTCCCCAACCTCCACCCCAGCACGGACCCCCCCCCCCCCCAACCTCCACCCCGGCACGGACCCCCTCCCCAACCTCCACCCCAGCACGGACCCCCACCCCAACCTCCACCCCGGCACGGACCCCCTCCCCAACCCCCAACCTCCACCCCAGCACGGACCCCCCCCCCAACCTCCACCCCGGCACGGACCCCCTCCCCAACCTCCACCCCGGCACGGACCCCCTCCCCAACCTCCACCCCAGCACGGACCCCCCCCCCAACCTCCACCCCGGCACGGACCCCCTCCCCAACCTCCACCCCAGCACGGACCCCCCCCCCAACCTCCACCCCGGCACGGACCCCCTCCCCAACCTCCACCCCAGCACGGACCCCCCTCCAACCTCCACACCGGCACGGACCCCCTCCCCAACCCCCAACCTCCACCCCAGCACGGACCCCCCCCCCCCAACCTCCACCCCGGCACGGACCCCCTCCCCAACCTCCACCCCGGCACGGACCCCCTCCCCAACCTCCACCCCAGCACGGACCCCCCTCCCCAACCTCCACCCCGGCACGGACCCCCTCCCCAACCTCCACCCCAGCACGGACCCCCCCCAACCTCCACCCCGGCACGGACCCCCTCCCCAACCCCCAACCTCCACCCCGGCACGGACCCCCTCCCCAACCTCCACCCCAGCACGGACCCCCCCCCAACCTCCACCCCAGCACGGACCCCCTCCCCAACCTCCACCCCGGCACGGACCCCCTCCCCAACCTCCACCCCAGCACGGACCCCCCCCAACCTCCACCCCGGCACGGCCCCCTCCCCAACCCCCAACCTCCAACCCGGCACGGACCCCCTCCCCAACCTCCACCCCGGCACGGACCCCCTCCCCAACCTCCACCCCAGCACGGACCCCCCCCCCCAACCTCCACCCCGGCACGGACCCCCTCCCCAACCTCCACCCCAGCACGGACCCCCCCCCCAACCTCCACCCCGGCACGGACCCCCTCCCCAACCCCCAACCTCCACCCCAGCACGGACCCCCCCCCAACCTCCACCCCGGCACGGACCCCCTCCACAACCCCCAACCTCCACCCCGGCACGGACCCCCTCCCGGCACTCCCCCGGAGCCTAGCCTACTCTAACCACCCTCCCCCCCCGCCGCACACACACACAAGCCGAGACACACCTCTCCTCACGCAATCAGTCTGCGGCCACGCCATTTCCTGCCCAGAGCCAACCCCCCAGGCCGTCACTCACCTCCTCGCTGGTCGGCGTGAGCCTGGAGCACCGGGTCACGCCGATGAAAAGGAGGTTTGATTCACGTCGATGTGAACGGTCATCACGTCGACGGGACTTCTGCCCATCCGGAAGGGAGAATATCGGCAGGCCGAAAATCGGCTGCCTTGCGCAGACCCGTGACATTCTCCGCGGCAGCGGCGCCATTAACGCCCCGCCGACTTTTCTCCCTTCGGAGACTTCGGCGGGGGCGGGGGCGGGATTCACGGCGGCCACCGGCCATTCTCCGACCCGGCGGGGGGTCGGAAAATGACGCCCGAGGAGTGTGAAACCTGAAATGCATGAGAAACAGATGGTCGGGGGACTGGAAAATCCTGCCCATTGGCTTCAAATTACAGTGAAAAATGCACAGGGTCAGTTTCTCCATCGGCGGGATCCTCTGCTTTGCCAGCAGCGTACTCACACCCGCAGATTTCCTTTAGCGTGGGGGTGCCCAAAATAGGAAAATGCCATTGGTCGGTTGCAGCGACGGAGGATCCCGCTGCCAGCGGGGGGTGGGGGGGTGCTGCACCTGAAAATGGGTGTGGCGGGATGGAGAATCCCACCCATAGTATTTGCTCAGTCACCCATGTAACCTGCTAATTGTTGCTTTCATTGATTGCAATAAGAGAGTGATGCTTATAGGGAGAGGGTTTAAGGGGAGGGGTGGGTAAGAAGAGGGAAGTTTAAGGGCAGGGGAGCTTAAGGGTAGGGGAGTTTAACAGGAGGACTATTTTATTAATGTTACAGACCATGCTGCTCCATCAAGAAGGATTGCATTTTAACTTGCAGGGGCACCAGGGGTTGGGGGGCTTTATGTTAGGGAAATTGATAACACATCATGAAGCTGGGACATGCCAACATTCGCATGATAAAGACAGAAAGTGGTACCATATTAATTAGTTAGAAACTGAAAGAGCAAATACAAGGTGGGGTGGTGGGTGGGCAGGCATGGGGGTGTGTGGGTATGAGCCTCGTCTCCACTTCCACGTCCCCTCTTCACTATCATCCCTCTCATGGCCCTGTTGTACTTCCTGCTGGCAACGAGTTAAAGAACATAATATTGTAGATCAATGAAATGCCCAAGGCTATGGAACCAAGAGCCCTATTTAAAAGTGGCAATTGCGTCAAACTACCACTGCTCAAATGTTCTTACTTTAAAATGTAGCCGATCCTACCTCATAGAACATAGAACATAGAACAATACAGCGCAGTACAGGCCCTTCGGCCCACGATGTTGCACCGAAACAAAAGCCATCTAACCTACACTATGCCATTATCATCCATATGTTTATCCAATAAACTTTTAAATGCCCTCAATGTTGGCGAGTTCACTACTGTCGTAGGTAGGGCATTCCATGGCCTCACTACTCTTTGCGTAAAGAACCTACCTCTGACCTCTGTCCTATATCTATTACCCCTCAGTTTAAAGCTATGTCCCCTCGTGCCAGCCATTTCCATCCGCGGGAGAAGGCTCTCACTGTCCACCCTATCTAACCCCCTGATCATTTTGTATGCCTCTATTAAGTCTCCTCTTAACCTTCTTCTCTCCAACGAAAACAACCTCAAGTCCATCAGCCTTTCCTCATAAGATTTTCCCTCCATACCAGGCAACATCCTGGTAAATCTCCTCTGCACCCGCTCCAAAGCCTCCACGTCCTTCCTATAATGCGGTGACCAGAACTGTACGCAATATTCCAAATGCGGCCGAACCAGAGTTCTGTACAGCTGCAACATGACCTCCCGATTCCGGAACTCAATCCCTCTACCAATAAAGGCCAACACTCCATAGGCCTTCTTCACAACCCTATCAACCTGGGTGGCAACTTTCAGGGATCTATGTACATGGACACCTAGATCCCTCTGCTCATCCACACTTTCAAGAACTTTACCATTAGCCAAATATTCCGCATTCCTGTTATTCCTTCCAAAGTGAATCACCTCAAACTTCTCTACATTAAACTCCATTTGCCACCTCTCAGCCCAGCTCTGCAGCTTATCTATATCCCTCTGTAACCTGCTACATCCTTCCACACTATTGACAACACCACCGACTTTAGTATCGTCTGCAAATTTACTCACCCACCCTTCTGCGCCTTCCTCTAGGTCATTGATAAAAATGACAAACAGCAACGGCCCCAGAACAGATCCTTGTGGTACTCCACTTGTGACTGTACTCCATTCTGAACATTTCCCATCAACCACCACCCTCTGTCTTCTTTCAGCTAGCCAATTTCTGATCCACATCTCTAAATCACCCTCAATCCCCAGCCTCCGTATTTTCTGCAATAGCCTACTGTGGGGAACCTTATCAAACGCTTTGCTGAAGTCCATATACACCACATCAACTGCTCTACCCTCATCTACCTGTTCAGTCACCTTCTCAAAGAACTCAATAAGGTTTGTGAGGCATGACCTACCCTTCACAAAGCCATGCTGACTATCCCTGATCATATTATTCCTATCTAGATGATTATAAATCTTGTCTCTTATAATCCCCTCCAAGACTTTACCCACTACAGACGTGAGGCTCACCGGTCTATAGTTGCCGGGGTTGTCTCTGCTCCCCTTTTTGAACAAAGGCACCACATTCGCTGTCCTCCAGTCCTCTGGCACTATTCCTGTAGCCAATGATGACATAAAAATCAAAGCCAAAGGTCCAGCAATCTCTTCCCTGGCCTCCCAGAGAATCCTAGGATAAATCCCATCAGGTCCTGGGGACTTATCTATTTTCAGCCTGTCCAGAATTGCCAACACCTCTTCCCTACGCACCTCAATGCCATCTATTCTATTAGCCTGCGGCTCAGCATTCTCCTCCACAACATTATCTTTTTCCTGTGTGAATACTGACGAAAAATATTAATTTAGTATCTCGCCTATCTCTTCAGACTCCACACACAATTTCCCATCCCTGTCCTTGACTGGTCCTACTCTTTCCCTAGTCATTCGCTTATTCCTGACATACCTATAGAAAGCTTTTGGGTTTTCCTTGATCCTTCCTGCCAAATACTTCTCATGTCCCCTCCTTGCTCGTCTTAGCTCTCTCTTTAGATCCTTCCTCGCTACCTTGTAACTATCCATCGCCCCAACTGAAACTTCACACCGCATCTTCACATAGGCCTCCTTCTTCCTGTTAACAAGAGATTCCACTTCCTTGGTAAACCACGGTTCCCTCGCTCGACGCCTTCCTCCCTGCCTGACCGGTACATACTTATCAAGAACACGCAGTAGCTGATCCTTGAACAAGCCCCACTTATCCAGTGTGCCCAACACTTGCAGCCTACTTCTCCACCTTATCCCCCCCAAGTCACGTCTAGTGGCATCATAATTGCCCTTCCCCCAGCTATAACTCTTGCCCTGCGGTGTATACTTATCCCTTTCCATCATTAACGTAAACGTCACCGAATTGTGGTCACTGTCCCCAAAGTGCTCTCCTACCTGCAAATCCAACACCTGGCCTGGTTCATTACCCAAAACCAAATCCAATGTGGCCTCGCCTCTTGTTGGCCTGTCAACATATTGTTTCAGGAAACCCTCCTGCACACACTGTACAAAAAACGACCCATCTATTGTACTCAAACTATATCTTGTCCAGTCAATATTTGGAAAGTTAAAGTCTCCCATAATAACTACCCTGTTACTTTCGCTCTTATCCAGAATCATCTTCGCCATCCTTTCCTCTACATCCCTAGAACTATTAGGAGGCCTATAAAAAACTCCCAACAGGGTGACCTCTCCTTTCCTGTTTCTAACTTCAGCCCATACTACCTCGGAAGAAGAGTCCCCATCTAGCATCCTCTCCGCCACCGTAATACTGCTCTTGACTAGCAGCGCCACACCTCCCCCTCTTTTGCCTCCTTCTCTGAGCTTACTAAAACACCTAAACCCCGGAACCTGCAACATCCATTCCTGTCCCTGCTCTATCCATGTCTCCGAAATGGCCACAACATCGAAGTCCCAGGTACCAACCCATGCTGCCAGTTCCCCTACCTTGTTTCGTATACTCCTGGCATTGAAGTAGACACACTTCAAACCACCTACCTGAACACTGGCCCCCTCCTGCGACGTCAAATCTGTGCTCCTGACCTCTATACTCTCATTCTCCCTTACCCTAAAACTACAATCCAGGTTCCCATGCCCCTGCTGCATTAGTTTAAACCTCCCCCAAAGAGCACTAACAAATCTCCCCCCCAGGATATTTGTGCCCCTCAGGTTCAGATGTAGACCATCCTGTCTGTAGAGGTCCCACCTTCCCCAGAAAGAGCCCCAGTTATCCAGAAATCTGAATCCCTCCCGCCTGCACCATCCCTGTAGCCACGTGTTTAAATGCTCTCTCTCCCTATTCCTCATCTCACTATCACGTGGCACGGGCAACAACCCAGAGATAACAACTCTGTTTGTTCTAGTTCTGAGCTTCCATCCTAGCTCCCTGAAAGCCTGCCTGACATCCTTGTCCCCTTTCCTACCTATGTCGTTAGTGCCAATGTGGACCACGACTTGGGGCTGCTCCCCCTCCCCCCTAAGGACCCGGAAAACACGATCCGAGACATCACGTACCCTTGCACCTGGGAGGCAACATACCAAACGTGAGTCTCTCACGCTCCCACAAAATCTCCAATCTGTGCCCCTGACTATAGAGTCCCCAATTACTAATGCTCTGCTCCTCTCCCCCCTTCCCTTCTGAGCAACAGGGACAGACTCCGTGCCAGAGGCCCGTACCCCATGGCTTACCCCTGGTAAGTCCCCCCCCCACAAGTATCCAAAGTGGTATACTTGTTTCTCAGGGGAACGGCCGCAGGGGATCCCTGCACTGACTGCTTTTTCCCAGTCCCTCTTACAGTTACCCACCTATCTCCAATCTTTGGTGTAACTAATTCCCTGAAGCTGCTATCTATGACCCCTTCTGCCTCCCGAATGATCCGAAGTTCTTCCAACTCCAGCTCCAGTTCCCTAACTCGGTCTTGGAGGAGCTGGAGATGGCAGCACTTCCTGCAGGTAAAATCAGCAGGGACACTAACTGCATCCCTCACCTCAAACATCCTGCAGGAGGAACATTGCACTCCCTTCCCTGCCATTCCTCTAACTTTCTACCAAGATCTGGCTAACAACTAAATTAAAATTTTTATAAAAAAACAATAATAATATAATAAAATATGGTACTTACCTCAGACCAATGGGTTTTATTATTAGGTTAGAGGAGGAGGGTGGGTGGGAGACACTACACGTGTAGTGTCTCGGGTTTCCTCTCCACCAGAATTTATTGGTGAGGGTCTTCCCAGACGTCCGCGGGTCGACTTCCTGTTCCCGCCTAAAACACTAATTTAAAAAAAAAAATTCTCAGCTCCTGCTGAAATTGACTAACCAGCCAGCTCCACTCCCGCCGAAATCGACTGGCCTGCCCCTGCAAAGACAAGTGCTTTTAAAGGACACACTTACCTCCCAGCAGCCACTTCCGCACTGCTCCCGCTGAAACTGACTCACCAGCTGATTCTCCCGCCGAAATCGACTGGCCTGCCCCTGCAAAGACAAGTGCTTTTAAAGGACACACTTACCTCCCAGTAGCCACTTCCGCACTGCTCCCGCTGAAACTGACTCACCAGCTGATTCTCCCACCGAAATCGACTGGCCTGCCCCTGCAAAGACAAGTGCTTTTAAAGGACACACTTACCTCCCAGCAGCCATTTCCGCACTGCTCCCGCTGAAACTGACTCACCAGCTGATTCTCCCGCCGAAATCGCCAAACCTTTGACTCAGACTGGATGAAATCTGGGTAGTGCAGTACATCCCGCGCATCAAAGGGTTTTAGAGCAAAAGGTAAGTAAACCTGCCCCTTTTTTAACGGCACTAGTTGCCATAAACCAGGTACATTAAAAGTCCAGCCAAGTTAAAGGTAATTGGCAAGGTAAGTAGGTAGGATTTGGGCTGGGAAGGGGGTCAGGTGAGGTGGGGCAGCGAGGTGTCAGGATAGGCCTTGCGTGGGAGGGGCGGCGTCAGGCCTCAGGACTGGGAGAGGAGCAGGATAGGCCACTCGGGCTCATCGAGCCTGGTCCACCTTTCACTAAGGTCATGATTGATCTAATTTTAACTTAACTTTACTTTCCTGTCTACTCCGATAACCTTTTACTCCCTTGCCTCGTAAGGAACTACCTAGTTCTGCCTTAAAGATATTCAAAGACGTTCCCTCAACCACTTTTTTGAGGGAGAGTATTCCAAAATCTCACAACCCTCAGAGAAAATCTGTCTTAAATTGGGGAACCCCTTACATTTAAACAGTGACCCCTAGTTTTAGATTCTTCCACAAGAGGAAACATCGTCTCCACATTCGACCTGCCAAGTCCCATCAGGACCTTACATGTTTCATTTAAATCGCCTCTTCTGAATTCTAGTGGACAAACATAACCTGTCTTGCCTTTCCTCATCTGGGGCGGAATTCTCCGCAATCGGCGCAATGTCCGCCGACCGGCGCCAAAAACGGCGCGAATCAGTCCGGCATCGCGCCGCCCAAAGGTGCGGAATCCTCCGCATCTTGAGCGGCCGAGCCCTAACCTTGAGGGGCTAGGCCTGCGCCGGACTGATTTCCGCCCGCCACCTGGCGGGAAAGGCCTTTGGTGCCCCGCCAGCTGGCACAAAACTGACTTTGCCGGGCGGCGCCTGCGCGGGAGCGTAAGCGGCCGCTCACGGCATCCCCGCGCATGCACAGTGGAGGGGGTCTCTTCCGCCTCCGCCTTGGTGGAGACCGTGGCAAAGGCGGAAGGAAAAGAGTGCCCCCACGGCACAGGCCCGCCCACGGATCGGTGGGCCCCGATCGCGGGCCAGGCGACCGTGGGGGCACCCCCCGGGGCCAGATCGCCCCGCGCCCCCCAGGACCCCGGAGCCCGCCCGCGCCGTCTTGTCCCACCGGTAAGAGAGGTGGTTTAATCCACGCCGGCGGGACAGGCATTCCAGCAGCGGGACTTCAGCCCATCCGGGCCGGAGAATCGCCGGTGGGGGGGGGCCCGCCAACCGGCGCGGCGTGATTCCCAGCCCGCCGAATATCTGGTGCTGGAGAATTCTGCAACCGGCGGGGGCAGGATTCACGCCAGCCCCCGGCGATTCTCCGACCCGGCGGGGATCGGAAAATCCCACCCCAGATAATCTGGCCATTCCGGATATTAGTCTAGTAAACCTTCTCTGAACTGCTTCCAATGTATTTACTTCTTTCCTTCCTCCTAATTAATCTCTCAGTCATTTATGGCTGTTATTTTACCTTCTGTCCAATCCTCTGACCTGCCACCGATCTTTGCACATGAATACTTTTTTCTTAAGTTTGATACTTCTGAAAACATTTTTTGTTAACCACAGATGGTGGGTACCCACCTTGGAATTTATATTTCTTGGTTGAATATATTTATTTTGTGAATTCTGAAATACCAATTAAATGTCTATTGATCCATGCCTTAACCTAAATTGCTAGTTAGCTCTGCTTTCATGGTTGCCCTTATTTAAGTTTAAAATATTTGTCTTAGACCAACTCTTCTCTCCCTCAAATTGAATGTAAAATCCAATCATATGATCACCTAGGAGTATTTCCACTGTGAGATAATTAACTAATCCCATTTTATTGCACCATACCAGGTCTGGTATAGCGTACTCCCTGGTTGGCTCCAAAATGTGCTGCTCTAAGAAATTATCCCCAAAACATTCTATGAATTCATAATTTATGCTACCTTTGCCCATATAATTCTTTCAGTCTATATGCAGATTAAAATTCTCGGGTGAAATTCTCCGGTATCGGCGCGATGTCCGCCGACTGGCGCCCAAAACGGCGCAAATCAGTCGGGCATCGCGCCGCCCCAAAGGTGCGGAATGCTCCGCATCTTGGGGGGCCGAGCTCCAACCTTAAGGGGCTAGGCCTGCGCCGGACAAATTTCTGCCCCGCCAGCTGGCGGAAAAGGCCTTTGGTGCCCCGCCAGCTGCCGCGGAAATGACATCTCCGGGCGGCGCATGCGCGGGAGCATTAGCGGCCGCTGACGGCATTCCCGCCCATGCGCAGTGGAGGGAGTCTCTTCCGCCTCCGCCATGGTGGAGACCGTGGCGAAGGCAGAAGGAACAGAGTGCCCCCACGGCACAGGCCCGCCCGCGGATCGGTGGGCCCGATCGCGGGCCAGGCCATCGTGGGGGCACCCCCGGGGCCAGATCGCCCCGCGCCCCCCCCCCAGGACCCCGGAGCCTGCCCGCGCCACCTTGTCCCGCCGGTAAGGTAGGTGGTTTAATCTACGCCGGCGGGACAGGCATTTTAGCAGCGGGACTTCGGCCCATCCGGGCCGGAGAATCGCGGAGGGGAGCCCGCCAACCGGCGCGGCGCAATTCCCGCCCCCGCCGAATATCCGGTGCCGGAGAATTCTGCAACCGGCGGGGGCGGGATTCACGCCAGCCCCCGGCGATTCTCCGACCCGGCGGGGGGTCGGAGAATCTCGCCCCTGATGTTAATCAATATCTTTCTGACAAGTTCTTGCTATTCCTTCAGCAACAAAAGCAGAAAATGCTGGGAAATCACAGCAGATCTGGCAGTATCTGTGGAGTGAGGAAATAGAGTTCGCGTTTTGAGTTCTTATGATTCTACTTCTTATCCTGACAGTTCTTTTTTAATAACCCATCCAGCTATGTGGTTACTGTTAAGAGGCCAGTACACCACTCTCACAAGTGACTTCTTGCCTTTATCACGCCTCATCTCCACCTAAACCACTTCTATATTCTGGGGTGCGTTTCTCCGGAAACATTTCCAAGTTCATTGTGGCAGGTTTTTCAGGGAGTTTCCCACCAGCTCTGCCGGTGAGTTCCTCACCTCTATTCAATGACACTTCGTCACTTTTATTGGGCCCTGGGAAGTTTCTCACTGGATCAGACACACATGGGCGCGATTCTCCAGAAAGATTTCTAAGTGCTGTAGCGAGCGGGAATTGCCGTGAGCTTCCCGGTGCTTGGCCCAGCAGTGCCGTCAAGATGATTCAACGTTAATTGGTCCACTTAACGAGGCCTCACGGGCTTCTTGCTGCAAATGAAGGCTCACCAGCTGATTTGCTGGCACCGCGCTCGTCAGGCCCCGCTAACAAGGTCGAGCAGCACTTAAGCTGCACTTGCTCAGCCAACCCCAGCCAGCTCGCAACAATGGTACCGGGGAGACCGGCCCCAAGATTCGGTGACAGACCTGGGGAGGCTACTAGATGCCGTGGAGACCAGGAGGGTCAGCCATAGGGCAGTCAGTGTCACTTGGGATGAGGTGGTGGCAGTTGTGAGTGCCGGGTGTGTGACCAGGACGACTGGCCTCCAGTGCAGAACGAAGGTCAATGACCTACACCAGGCAGCACGAGTGGGTAGACACCAACACCTCCTCCCCCACCGCCCCCTGTTCCCCGCACCCCCCCACCCCAATGGGAGCATCCACCCCGCAACTCTCCATACAATCCCTCAACCCTCCCTCTACCCCCTTCTCCTTCAACCCCACCCACCAACCCTCTCTTCACACACCCCCTCCCACCACTGTGAACCATGCATATGGCTAATGATGCCTTCACTGGGCTCCTCAGGAAAAGCTCTCCCACAATCACTAGAATGGGGCCCAGACTGGCGGAGGAGTGCCAGACATCAGAATCCTCACCAACTTAAAGGCGGGTGCTCTGGAGGTGACCAGTGTGGCCGAGGACAGGACTGTTACCAACGCGGAGGTTGGCGGACACTGCCAAGGTGAGGAACCACTGGGCTCCACCCGGGGGACTGTCAAGCATGAGTTATTATTGCCTTACTGACTGACCCATCCCTCCCACTGACCACGAGTCCATTCCCCCCCAGGTCCTCCAGCTGACGGCTCCCCCACTTAGCCCTCTCCGCTAGATGGAAAATTGAAATCAAGCCCAAAGTCTTAGATGAGGCACTGAAGGAAGCACATATCCTATTGCATCAGATGTCTAAACACCCTTAAACACAAAAAACAAGTAATAAGACAGATCTTGTAACAAAGAACAGTACAGCACAGAAACAGGCCTTTCGGTCCTCGAAGCAATGCGCTAATCACATGCCCTAACTACACAAACCCCTTGTATCCTTCTATACCCCATCTGTGGGCGGCACGGTAGCACAGTGGGTAGCACTGTTGCTTCAAAGCTCCAGGGCCCCAGGTTCAATAGCTTGGGTCACTGTCCGTGTGTAGTCTGCAAGTTCTCCCTATGTCTGCATGGGTTTCCTCCCACAAGTCCCGAAAGACGTGCTGTTAAGTGAATTGATCATTCTGAATTCTCCCTCTGTGTACCCGAACAGGCACCGGAATGTGGCGACTAGGGACTTTTCACAGTAACTTCATTGCAGTGTTAATGTATGCCTACTTTTGACAATAAAGATTATTATTATTATTCATTTGTCTATCCAGATAAGACTTAAAGGTCGCTAACGTATCTGCCTCAACCACCTCACTTGGCAGTGCGTTCCAGGCCACCACCACCCTCTGTGTAAAAAACGTCCCCCGCACATCTCCACTGAACCTTTCCCCCCCTCACCTTGAACTTGTGCCCCCTTGTAATTGTCATTTCCGCCCTGGGAAAAAGCCTCCAACTGTTCACTCTATCTATACCCCTCATAATTTTATATACTTCTATCAAGTCGCCCCTCAGCCTCCTTCTCTCTAGGTAGAACAATCCCAGTTAACTCAATCTTTCCTCATTGCTAATGCCCTCCTAACCAGGCAACATCCTGGTCAACCTTTTCTGTACTCTCTCCAAAACCTCCACATCCTTCTGGTAGTGTGGTAAACAGAATTGGACACAGTATTAGGATCTCTGGACCTGCACACCCAGATCTCTCTGTGTCTCTTTGCTCCTGATGGTTCTGCCATTTATCTTAGAGCTCCCATTTGAATTGGATCTACCATTGGACTTCATCTTTAAAATTAGAAACAAATTAATTACATTGTTCATAACATAAATATATTCCATTAGATTACAGTGCATTACTACGTTTCTGAATCCATTTAACTCAGCAAGTGTTCGACTTGATCTTTTCAACTTCTGAAAAAAAATTCAATGGAATGATAGTGTCAAAACACCTTGGGCTGGATTCTCGGCATTCCGACACCGAAATCGCGTTTGGCGACGGGGCGGAGAATCTAGTTTCCCGCATGAAATCGGCGATTCTCCGCCTCGAAAGGCGGCGTACTCGGGGAGTATGCCGTGCCGATTATCCACCAGCTGAGGCCATTGCCGAATTCACGACGGCGTAGACCACTCATGGTCCCGCCATCCGTGATACCCGCATGGCGGCTGCGGACTCAATCCGGGGCCGCCACAGTCGGGGGTGGGCCGATCGGTGGGTGGGGGGGGAGGGGGCCTCATTCGGGACTGGCGCTTTCTCGTACGGGCGGTCCGGTTCGGCCGAGTGGCCGATCGGAGCCACTATTTCCGTGGTCCAGGAAAGTCCTGAGTCCGGTCTGAGTCCACCATGGAGCGCGGCACGGCCGCTGGAGGCCGCCGGCTTGCACATGCGAGGTCTCTGACCCGGACGTGCGGTGGGGGCTGTATTGGCAGCTGGAACTATGAGCTCCACGACAGCTGCCTGCTAACCCCCTGCAAGGCTGTGAATTTGTGGCCTTTTGACGCCAGTTTTCCTGGCATAAAAGACCACAGTTTTCACGACAGTGTGGGGACATAGTCCCTGAAACAGAGAATCCAGCCCTTTAAATTTAGTGAGTATAAATGTATCTAACGCATAAATAATTTACATTCCAGTATGTAAATGTAAGGTCAAATAGTGAACTTTTTAATCTATTCAAGAAGCTTGAGAATTTTCATCTCTGTGTCTTTCCTGTGGTGAAAGCGTGATTGATTCAGGATGTTTTGGTCTTCTATCTCAGGACTTCATCTGCTGTACTACAAATTTGCTACAACTGATGAAGCTCCAAGATAATGGGCCTATGTAGCATGAATTAATTAAATTTGAGTTCTGAAGGGAAAAGCAGGGTATTTGTAGAGAAAAGAAAAAGGGACAATAAAATAACTGTCTAATACATTACACTGTTACCTTCTTCAGTAGTTTTATGGACATACACATACAGAATATACTTGTAATGTATGCATAGATCATAAAATATATCATTATAATCCCTCTATTTAACATTTTCCTATATAACTATAGCCTAGAGTTATTTAACTGATTGTGGCTTGATTTAGGGTATCCTTCGGCTATGATGCTGTGTCCTATAATGCACATTATTTTTACTGTATCATACAAACTAAAGGGCAGGATTCTACTGTCCTTCAACTGTGTTCTTCTCGCAGGCAGCGGGATTCTCTCTTCCCGATGCTTGTCAGGTATCACAGCCTGGTACGGCAACTGCTCGGCCCAAGACCGCAAGAAACTTCAGAGAGTCATGAATACAGCCCAGTCCATCACACGAACCTACCTCCCATCCATTGACTCTATCTACACCTCCTGCTGCCTGGGGAAAGCGGGCAGCATAATCACCTCCCACCCGGCTTACATTCTTCCAGTTTCTTCCATCGGGCAGGAGATACAAAAGTCTGACAACACGCACCAACAGATTCAAAAACAGCTTCTCCCCCACTGTTACCAGACTCCTAAATGACCCTCTTATGGACTGACCTGATTAATACTACACTCCTGTTTGCTTCACCCAATGCCGGTGTCTATGTATTTACATTGTGGATCTTGTGTTGCCCTTTTATGTTTTTATTTTATTTTATTGTCATGTACTAAATGATCTGTTTGTGCTGCTCACAGAAAAATAGTTTTCACTGTACCCCAGTACACGTGACAATAAACAAGTCCAATCCAAGCCACCCGGCCTTGCTGGGAAACCCGCTGGGAAGCAGGGATGCGCTGCCAGCAGGAAAAGAGAATCCGAATAGCCAGAGAATCCCGGCCAATGTCTGATTCAAATGCCATTCTGTGCAACTAATCATCGAATCAACAGTGCAGAAGGAGGCCATTCGGTCCCTGGAAAGAGAACACGACCGAAGCCGACACCTCCACCCTATCCTCGTAACCCCCCCCCCCTTTTTGGAAACTAAGGGACAGTCTAGCATGGCCAATCCGCCTAACCTACACATCTTTGGACTGTGGGAGGAAACGGGAGCACCTGGAGGAAACCCACGCAGACACGGGGAGAACCTGCAGACTCCGCACAGACAGTGACCAAGGCGGGAATCAAACCTGGGACTCTGGCGCTGTGAAGCAACCTCTATAGATACGCAGTTTGTGGTCATGACAGTAGGAAAATTGTGCTTCAGATCTGCACCTCGAGGCAAGAAGCTTATTTTATTTATAGTTTAAGATCAGCAAATTAACATTCAGTGATGTTACTCATGGACAGTACCATTGGATGCCAGCAATTCTTTAAGGATTGTTAGTCACAGCATAAAATACTTTGAAAAACCTCAGGATGGTGCAGAGGCAGATGGGAGTGCTTCAGTAAAGGGAATTGTTGCAGAGCTTTCCAATATAAAATATATTAAAAAGTAATCAGCATGATACAATTATCTAAAGGAATAGTTGCAAGCAAATAAATACTGGTCTTAAGTCACTCAAGTGAAGCTAAGGACCCACTATACTGGAACTAACCCCATATGGCCACTGTGTGTTGGCAGAATCATTCAAATGCTTCAATTATTAAATGGTCTCCAAATCCGAACAAGATTCCGGGCCCTAAACTTGCAGAGTGCATAGAGGTTGACAGGCTGTGAGACGCACTTATTCAGTCACATTCCAACAATGCACAGGAGGCACTGAGCTAACCTCCATTTTCACTGCTCAACGTTCAGGGGAATTGCTACCTGCTAAGCATCATATTACCAATCCCTATTTGCGCATAATAACATAATGGTATGTCAACAACAGCAACTTAGATTTATGTAGCATCTTTAATGCAATGAAACATTCCAAGAGGTTTCAGAGGAGCATTATAAAATAAAATGCGACACTGGAGACACATGTGGAGATATTCAACAGATGACCAAAAACTTGGGGTGAAATTTTCTGTCTGGCCCGGTTGCCAGAGTAGAAATGAGTGACTTCCACTGGACAGCAGTTGGCTGAAAGTGTGTGATTTTGCGCTGTCCAGCTAATTAATTATGCATCCATGAGGAGTACGCAATATCACGTGGTGAGGCGGGCAGGAAGTGGCCTGTCCCGCTGTTACTTCATAAATCTAAGGGCGCAATTCTCCGGAAAGATTTTTAAGTGTTGTAGTGAGTGGGAATTGCCGTCAGCTTCCCCGCGCTCGGCACAGCAAGGCCGGCAACGATATTCAATGTTAATTGGTCCACTTAAAGAGGCCTCACGGCTTCTCACCGTAAACGAAGGCTCACCAGCTGATTTACCGGCACCACGCCCGCCAGCCCGAAGGCCGAGCAGCACTTAAGCTGCACCTGCTCAGCCAACCCCAGCCAGCTCGCAACAATGGCACCGAGCTGCATCCTCTCCAGCCTCCCAGGAGACCACCTCGGAGGAGAGCTCCGAGGCTGTCACCATAATAGTCGCGGCACAGCTGTCACCTCCACCATCCACCAGCGCAGATGCACAGCTCAGTGGGAAATGTTAGTACTCAGTCTTCTGGGGCATAATCTAGTGAGCACCACACTGCTGCTGATGTACATCAGGTGGAGGCAGGAACCCTGAGGCAAGACAGCAGTCGGAGGATTGCTAGATCCCAGGACCCAGCTGGGTCCCAGCCTGATGCTGAGCCTGTGGAAGAGGTCATCCCGGAGCAGATGGAAACATTAGGGAGCGGCCGGGACATTCAGAGAGAGATGTCAGCATTGCCCCAGCAGATCCATAGACGATTGGAGGAGTCCCAGAGGCTACACGGGCAGGATATGGCACCGGCAATGCGCGGCACTGAGGCCAGCACTACTAGGGTGGCGACCACAGTCTGGTGCACGATGTCAGCACCATGAGTGAAGGTGTCCAAGGCATCGCGCAGTCGGAGACGGTCATGGCTGAGGGTCTTGACAGAATGTCCGCCTCACTGGGGAATGTCACCCAGTACCAAGCTGACCGTGATGAGGTTCTGTGGGACATGTCCTGTTCTCAGATGGGAATGGTCGAGGTGCTGCGGAGCTTGTCCCAGTCGCAAGTGGGCATTGCCGAGGCGCTGCAGAGCATGCCACTGAGGAGCATCGCCGAGGGAGTCGACATGAAAGTGCAGACCATAGGAAACCGCAGGGCTGGCAGAGCCAGATGATGCTTGGGCAGCTGGGGCTCGAACCAGCTGCCCCTCCGTACCAAGGTGAACCCCAAGGCCCTATGGACACCAACTGGGAGGAGGGGGTGCTGAATGTCAACCCAGATCCATGAAGTGGGGATGGTTGATATCAGCTCCCACACGTTTCACCCCTCTGATGAGGCTGCATCTCTCAGTCAGCACACGGGACAGCGGGGGGCACAGCTGTGCATGTGCCGTCGGCAAGTGTGCTGGGGCTCTCCGGACCCAGAGACCCCAGAGGACACCCGCTGGGGGCTTCGAAGGCCACGGAACATGGTAAGCAACTGGCTGCCTCCACCTCAGATGTGGATCCTCGGGACACACCTAGAAGTAGAGCTAGGAGGGAAAAGCACATCGAGGATTAGAGGCCTCAGCAATCAGTGGGGGTTATGGGTGGTTGGTGGGGCAGACAGGCAGGGACAAGTGTTGCCCCAGGAACAGGTACACAAGATCCAGGGGTTGGCATGGTTGTGCCATGAGAAGTTGCACCTCAGTTGCCCCCCAACGCACCCCTCCCGGTCCTCCCATGGAGGTCCACCCCTGTGGATAGTTTCCCACCCTCAGCTGACGGTCCCCCACCGGGTTCTTTGCCTGTGAGCAAAGATGGCTACTCCCCTCCTTGGCTCCCTATAGACGCCATGTTTACGCTTTCAAAAGGAGTGCTAATCGGCGCCAGCGTGACCACTTGCTGGGGAGGTGCTGAATGACAGGGAGTCATTGGATATGGGGTGGCTCTCGTTAATGGTATGGAAATGGGGCTTAAGTGTGTGGTGATTTGCATGTGCACATCAATGTATCAATGTATATAGTTATCATTACGGACTCCGACCAGCATGTGGTGATAGAGATTCAGCAAATGACAGAGAGATTCAACAACTGGTAGTAAGTCGTACTAGAAGACATTTACACAAGATGTAGTTCCAGGAGAATTCACGGAATTCAACCATTAGCCATCACCTGTATTATAGTCTGTTCGTTATCTTTCCACGTGTTAGTTAATAAATCATCTTACTAGTTAAAGAACTAGATGTTCTGTGTACATCATTAGCACAGCCATAATACAGAACGCAACAAAGTGGTGATAATTGGGTTGTCGCCACGCTACGGCGAGATCCCGATTTCAGCGACAGGTTGCATCGCAAACTGGAGCCTGGCGCAGTTCTCGTTTTTGGCCTCTCCCGCTATTCACTGGCCTCGTTTCGCTTGAGCGGGAGGGTAATGAGGCTGGAAAATCGTGCCCTAAATTACACCCGGACCACAATCCATTCTTCCATTTTGCTCCTTGACTAGCACCCTACCCTCACCACCTCACCTTCCCAAAGTCCTGATTCTGTCTCACCCCTTCCCTGTGCCCAGCCGTGGTGCAGCTTGTGCTACAAGCAGCTGATCTCTCTCAGTGAAGTTGTGAAAGACAGTTGAAAGCAGCGTCGACTGCCCTGAAAGTCCAGGAAGAGGGCTACCTCACCAGCTGCATGCCACTTATGTATGGTCATGAAAGTGAGCATTTTAAATTCCTGCTCGCAGACTCTTAACCTGGAAGGAGATCAAGATTCTGGTGTAACAATAACAGAGGAAGCTGGACAAACCCAGCAGGCCTGCCAGCATCAACAGGGGAGAAACAAAGTTAACGGGGGCGAGAGACTAGCGGGAGAGCCCCTAAACAGTGTTTGCACCGGCCACTGAAAGTGTGATGCCCTGGCCCGCGGCACCTGGCACAATCTGGTTCAGGCCTTCGCTGGGCATAAACTATATTATCATTTTAAAATAACTGTTTAAATATGCTTGCTGAGTTTAAAGCCAATTTCTCCAGGCTCCCGGTATTCTTCCCCTCCCTGCCAGTGCAGCAGAGGATGGCAGGAATCACTACTGGCCACCAACATGGGAGATCAGACGGGATGACCATTCTGGAGGGGCTCGGAGACCATTGGAGCCCCCAGGTGGTCAGGGACATGACCGGCACTACTAACCTGGCAGCCAAGTTGGCACTGCCAGGGTGTGAGGTTGGCACTACCAGGGTGCAGTGCCATGGGGCAGGGCCTGAAAGGGGTGGACCTGAAGGGAGTAGGACCATGAAGGAGTGTTTTAGGGGAGGCATGAGGGGGGGAGAGGCACGGCGGAGGCAGAGAATCTAGCATCCCCCAGAGCAGTGTGTCGCTCATCTGTGGGGAGAGGCTTGATGCCGATGAGGATGGTTGGGGGGGTGCTTTTACTATCACTTAAGATCGGGGTGCCATTTAAAAACAGTGCCCTGATCTCTGTGACACTGGGTCCACCGGCATGTTTAGATCCCACCCCTCTTCGTGCCAGTGCAAAATTCGACCCCCTGCAAAACAATCTCTAAGTGTGGGTGGATTGTGATCTGAATCGCATCTTAACCAAGTCCCTCATATCTGCACAATGCCATGGTAAAATAGTGTGATTAAGATGGAGTAAACCAGCTACTTTGGAGTGATAGCCGCTACATCCATGGCACAATGCGTATGTGCAGAACCATTTTCTCCACTTAAGTGTGATGATATGTTGAAAATGGTTAATTCCTTTAAGCACACAAAATGAATGTGAGCACTGTAATCAGAATGGCTCACTTCCACTTTTGCTTTATATTATTAGAATATCACACAGAGGAGCCACTAGGGAAGGGATGGGTCCAGTTGCCCCAAGCTTCTCACATCAGGATCTGCAAGTTTTAACCAAAGATGACAGCTCCAGGGACCTGGGTTCAATTCCCGTCTCGGGTGACTGTCTGTGTGGAGTTTGCACTTCCTCTCCGTGTCTGCTTGGGTTTCCCAAATGCTCCGGTTTTCTCTCTCAGCCCAAGGATGTGAAGGTTAGGTGGATTGGCTACACTAAATTGTCCCTTAGTGTCCAAAAGGTTCGATGGGGTTACTGCGTTACGGAGACACGGTGGAGGTGTGGGCTTAAGTAGGGTGCTCTTTACAACAGCCGGTGTAGACTGGATGGGCCGAATGACCTCCTTCTGCACTGTAAATTCTATGATTCTATGATTAGGAGATTAGTCCTGTATTCTGATGGTCTGCAAAATCCACCAGCCATCACAAAGAAGGCCTGAATTCAAATTGTGGCTGGGGTGAGCATAGCATGAGACCACGAGAGGTCATGGATACAGTGCCCCAAATATTCAATGACCTGCTGCGTTCTGGCATGGTGTATAACTTGGATCATCCTCACAAATTTCCAAGCAAAGGGTCGCATCTGCATGCTGCAGCTAAGGTGCGAAACCTGCACATTCCTGTACAACAATGAAGCTTGTATGTGTAAGCTGCTCATTTAGATGTGCCCTGAACATGTTAATGCGCACTGTGATGCACTGATGCAGTAAAGAGAAACATCCCGGCATGTCCTATATATCAGGCTCACATGAAATCATGTTGTCAATGTTATCGAAGAGGGTGAAGAACATCAAGTGGTGGCCAAGACAGGGGGTGGGTCAACTGGCTGAAACCAATATCTTTCAGTGGAGCACTGACAATGGAAATAACCAGGGTGTCAGAGCAGCTGTCAGTTGGTGATGGTGAATCACTGATAGGAGATGATAAAACCAGTGTTAAGTACACCTTGGCGTATTGTGATAATGGTGAAAGTCATACGTCACTTCACTGAGCAAAAGAGGATGCTGGCGTGAGAGGGAGTGCATCAAAAGGGCAGCACAAATATAGTTATGGCAGTGTCATGCATCAGAGCATGATTTCACAATGAGAAGGGTTATAACTAAATAGCCCATTTCGTCTCTCACACAGGTCGAGCTCTACTCGCTCATTGCCACCCCAGCCAACCACCTCCCTGCACCCCTCCTCACCACTGCCAGTCCCATCCCCACTAGGTCAGATCTTACACAGCAGGAGGAGGAAGTGATGTCCCAGGGTTCAATGTTGTTGAAATTTTTGTCGGATAACCTGATTTATATTATAAGAACACTTGTAGCTAAAGCTATAAATGATTTATTGACATTAACTGTGGGTCAAATATATACAAAACAACAGATGATTAACAGTATAAACATGCACAAGCAAACTCTCTCCTTGCTCCCTAGTCAGTCTGAGGTCATCTGACTCTAACATTCACCTATATACTAATGAGACTCCTAGTGGTCAGTTGGTGAATTACAACACAACCCTGATATCACTACATCCCCTTTCCTTTGAAGGAATAAATTAACATATTATTATCAGTATATTTGCATGTGATATCATTAGCCTGTGAGTCTAACAGTATTATTATTTTTTTAATTTTTAAAATTTGTTTAACAAATATATATATATGAACAGCAAGCATAGTATGTTCAAATCGACCAAATTTACAAATTGAGTCGATCAAGTTTTCTTCTGACTCTGGTTGATCTTCTCAAAGTTTGACCTTGCTGCTCAGAACTTGTAGATTTAATGTTCTCCATGACATTCTCATGTTGAGGAACTGCTGAACTATCTGACACTGCAGCTGACGTTGGTTCGGGTGTAGATTTGTCATCATTGTTGTGAAAGTCTTGTCCAGTTTTCAAGAGTGCGCGACGATTTCTTCTGAAAACCAACCATACCTGACGATTTATTCTTAAAACCAATCCTTCCTCTGTCTGTACATTACAGGAACGAGGTGATACCTCTTCAAGTACAATGGATTTTCTCAACCAATTGCTTGAATCTTCTATTCTCACAATGTCATCACTACTCGTTTGTAAATTTAAGCGTAATAAGCCCAGCAATTGCTTCGGGCCCTGCTGCTGTTTGGAGCATCGCTATCTTACACAAACTTAATTGATCTCCTAAATTTACTGCAGTAAGAAACAGATTAAATTGTTGTTTAAACACAGGCCAGTTGCTGTCCATGTTATCATTAAATCTGAGACTCATTGGAGACTTCAACGACTCCATGTAGTTCCTTCTTGAAGTCTGCAAAATCTTCAAATCTCTGTGGACCTCATGGCAGGCTTCACTTGATGATGTGATAGATTTTTCTCAGTGTTTAATACCATCTAACCTTGGTACCATGTGATGTTCTTGTCGCATGGCCTGATTTATATTACACGAACACTGGTAGCTAAAGCTAGAAATAATTTATTAACATTAACTGTGGGTCAAATGTATACAAAACAACAGAGGAATAGCAGTATGACATGCATAAGCAACCTCTCTCCCAGCTTCTTCGTCAGTCTGAGTTTACCTGACTCTAACATTCACTTATATACTAATGAGACTCCTTTTTTAAAAATATATATTTTATTAAAGTTTTTCGATCAAAAATAATTTTCCATTTTTACAACTTTGTAACATAATGTACATTGACCGCTATTTAAACAATATATTAACTAACAACAAGTGCAGAAAAAGAAATAATAACATTGAAAAAACAACTAGCATGGAAAAGAACAAAAAAAAACCAAGGACCCACATGTACCCTCCCCCCCCCCCGCCCCCCCCCCCCCCCCAACCACCCCAACCCCCCTCCCCCCTGGGTTGCTGCTGCTGTCTTTCCTGTTTTCCCTTATCGCTCTGCGAGATAGTCAAGGAACGGTTGCCACCGCCTGGTGAACCCCTGAGCCAAACCTCATAGTGCGTACTTTATTCGCTCCAGTTTTATGAACCCTGCCATGTCATTTATCCAGGCCTCCACGCCCGGGGGTTTAGCTTCTTTCCACATAAGTAGAATCTTTCGCCGGGCTACTAGGGACGCAAAGGCAAAAACATCGGCCTCTCTCGCCTCCTGCACTCCCGGCTCTTCTGCAACCCCAAATATAGCCAACCCCCAGCCTGGTTCGACCCGGACCCCCACCACCTTTGCGATCACTCTTGCCACACCCACCCAGAACCCATGCAATACCGGACATGACCAAAACATGTGGGTGTGGTTTGCCGGGCTTCCCGTGCACTTCCCGCACCTATCCTCCACTTCAAAAAATCTACTCAGCCTTGCTCCAGTCATATGCGCCCTGTGTAGAACCTTGAATTGAATCAGGCTGAGCCTGGCACACGAGGACGAGGAATTTACCCTACTTAGGGCATCCGCCCACAGCCCCTCTTCAATCTCTTCCCCCAGCTCCTCCTCCCATTTACCCTTTAGCTCCTCTACCATCGTCTCCCCCTCATCTCTCATTTCCCTGTATATATCGGACACTTTACCATCACCGACCCATGCCCCCGAGATCACTCTGTCCCGAATCCCCTGCACCGGGAGCTGCGGAAATTCCCTCACCTGTTGCCTTGCAAATGCCCTCACTTGCATATATCGGAAGGCATTCCCAGGTGGCAACTCGTATTTTTCTACCAGTGCTCCCAGACTCGCGAACGTCCCGTCCAAGAACAAGTCCTTCAATTTCACAATGCCTGCTCGTTGCCAAGATTGGAATCCCCCATCTATCCTTCCCGGGACGAACCTGTGGTTGTTCCTTATCGGGGACCACACCGAGGCACCCGTCACCCCCCTATGTCGTCTCCACTGCCCCAAAATCTTCAAAGTCGCCACCACCACTGGGTTTGTGGTGTATTCTTTCGGGGAAAACGGTAACGGCACCGTCGCCAGTGCTTTTAAACTTGTTCCCCTACAGGACGCCATCTCCAGCCTTTTCCACGCCGCTCCTTCTTCTTCCCTCATCCACTTACATATCATAGACATGTTGGCGGCCCAATAGTAATCACTCAGGCTCGGCAGTGCCAATCCCCCTCTGTCCCTCCTACGTTGCAGGAACCCTCTCTTTGCCCTTGGGGTCTTTCCAGCCCACACAAAGCTCATAATACTCCTATCCACTTTCTTGAAGAAGGCCTTTGTAATCAGTATGGGGAGGCACTGAAACATGAAAAGAAACCTCGGAGGACCACCATTTTGACCGCCTGTACCCTACCCACCAATGACAGGGGCACCATGTCCCACCTTTTAAAGTCCTCCTCCATCTGCTCTACCTGTCGTGTCAAGTTAAGTTTATGCACGGTTCCCCAGTTCCTAGCCACCTGGATCCCTAGATATCAAAAGTCCCTTGCTACTCTCCTCAGCGGCAGATCGTCTATTCCCCTGCCCTGTTCCCCGGGGTGCATCACAAATAGTTCACTCTTTCCCATGTTCAATTTGTATCCCGAGAACTCTCCAAACTCCCTGAGTGTCTGCATTATCTCAGGCATCCCCTCCACTGGGTCCGCCACATATAGCAGCAGATCATCCGCGTATAATGACACCCGATGTTCCTCTCCTCCTCTAAACACCACTCTCCACTTCTTAGAGCCCTTCAGCGCTATGGCCAATGGCTCGATTGCCAACGCGAACAGTAACGGGGACAAGGGACACCCCTGTCTTGTGCCCCTATGTAATCGGAAATAGTCGGATCGTTGCCTGTTTGTAACCACGCTTGCCACCGGGGCCCCGTACAGGAGCTGAACCCATCTGATGAACCCCTCTCTAAATCCAAATCTCTTCAGTACCTCCCACAGGCAGTCCCACTCCACTCTATCGAATGCCTTCTCTGCATCCATCGCCACCACTATCTCCGCCTCCCCCTCCGGTGGGGGCATCATCATTACCCCCAGCAACCTTCGTATGTTGGCATTCAATTGCCTCCCTTTAACAAACCCTGTCTGGCCGTCATGTACCACCCCTGGGACACAGTCCTCTATCCTAGTCGCCATCACCTTGGCCAGTAACTTGGCGTCTACATTTAGGAGGGAGATGGGCCTGTATGATCCGCACTGCAGCGGGTCTTTGTCTCGTTTCAGGAGCAACGATATCGTCACCTCCGACATCGTCGGGGGTAGTATCCCCCTTTCCTTAGCCTCATTGAAGGTTCGCGTCAGGAGTGGGGCCAGTAGGTCCACATATTTCCTGTAAAATTCCACCGGGAACCCATCTGGCCCCGGGGCCTTTCCTGCCTGCATGTTCCCGATTCCTTTTACCACCTCCTCCACCTCAATCTGCACTCCCAGACCTGTCACCTCCTGCTCCTCAACCCTCGGGAACTCCAACTGGTCCAAGAAGTGCATCATTCCCTCTTTCCCCTCCGGGGGTTGGGACTTATACAGCCTCTCATAGAATGACTTAAACACCCTGTTCACCCTCTCCGCCCTCTGTTCCATCCTTCCCTCCCCGTCCCTAATTCCTCCGATCTCTCTCGCCGCCCCCCTCTTCCTAAGTTGTTGGGCCAGCAGTCGGCTCGCCTCTTCCCCATACTCGTATTGTATTCCCTGTGCCTTCCTCCACTGCGTCTCCGCCTTACCCGTGGTCAGCAGGTCAAACTCCGTCTGTAGTCTCCGTCTTTCCCTGTATAACCCTTCATCCGGGGCCTCCGCATATTGCCTATCCACCCTCAGAATCTCCCCGATCAGTCTCTCCCTTTCTTTACCCTCTTCTTTCCCCTTGTGGGCTCTTATGGAAATCAGCTCCCCCCCTAACCACCGCTTTCAGCGCTCCCATACTACTCCCACCTGGACCTCTCCATCATCATTGACCTCTAGGTGCCTTTCAATACATCCCCTCACCCTTCCACATACCCCCTCATCTGCCAACAGTCCCATGTCTAATCTCCAAAGTGGGCGCTGCTCCTTCTCATCTCCTAGATCCAGATCCACCCAGTGTGGGGCGTGATCTGAAACGGCTATAGCCGAATATTCCGTTCCTGCCACTTTCGGGATCAGCGCCCTTCCCAGGACAAAAAAGTCTATCCGGGAGTATACTTTATGGACGTGAGAGAAGAAGGAAAACTCCTTACTCCTCGGTCTAGCAAATCTCCAGGGATCTACTCCACCCATCTGCTCCATAAACCCCTTAAGCACCTTGGCCGCTGCCGGCCTCCTCCCGGTCCTAGATCTGGACCGGTCCAGCCCTGGGTCCAGCACCGTGTTGAAGTCCCCCCAATACCAAATTTCCCATCTCTAGGTCCGGGATGCGCCCCAACATATGCTTCATAAAACCCGCGTCATCCCAGTTCGGGGCATATACGTTCACCAGCACCACCGCCTCACTTTGCAATCTGCCACACACCATCACGTACCTGCCCCCACTGTCCGCCACTATGGTCTTAGCCTCGAACAGTACCCGTTTCCCCACCAGTATTGCCACCCCTCTATTTTTCGCATCTAATCCTGAGTGGAAAACCTGTCCCACCCATCCTTTCCTTAATCTGACCTGATCCGCCACTTTCAGGTGCGTCTCTTGAAGCATAACCACATCCGCCTTCAGCCTCTTTAGGTGCGCAAATACCCTTGCCCTCTTAATCGGCCCGTTCAACCCTCTCACGTTCCACGTGATCAGCCGGGTTGGGGGGCCCTTTACCCCCCCCCCCCATCGTCGACTAGCCATCCCCTTTTTTAAACCAGCTCCTCGCCCGGGTCCCACGCACCCGTTTGTCCCCCAGACGGCGCCCTCCCGTCCTGACCATCCCATCCCATATCAGCTCCCCCTTACCCTCAGCAGCAGCAACCCAGTTAATCCCCCACCCCCCGCTAGATTCCCTTCTAGCTTGATTGCTCCCCCCATATTGCTTCCGGGAGTCAGCAAACTCTGGCTGACCTCGGCTTCCCCCGTTTACCCTTGGCCTCCCTGCATGTGGGGCCCCCTTCCTTCCTGCGCCCACTTTTCCCGCCACAATTTCCGTAGCGCGGGAGAAAAGCCCGCGCTTCCCTCTCGGCCCCGCCCCTGATGGCGCAGTTCCCTCTCCCCTTCCCTGTCCCCTTCCCCACCGGCGCCCACATTTCTTCATGTCCCACCCCTCTAGGGGTGGGGGAGAAAAAATTCTCCCGTCCAACATTTTTACAGATAAGCCCTCCCCCTCTCCCCCCTTTACAATTCCTTGCCACCACCTCGCTACTTCTTTCCAAACATCCATTCCTCAAATCTAGTCTAACTTCTCTTCTTGAATAAATGCCCACGCCTCCTCCGCCGTCTTGAAGTAGTGGTGTTTGCCCTGGTGTGTAACCCACAGTCTTGCCAGCTGCAACATTCCAAATTTCACTTTTTTCCTGTGGAGCACCGCCTTGGCCCGATTGAAACTCGCCCTCCTTCTCGCCACCTCCGCACTCCAATCTTGATACACGCGGATCACCGCGTTCTCCCACCTGCTACTCCGTGTCTTCTTAGCCCATCTCAGGACCATCTCTCTGTCTTTGTAGCGGTGGAACCTCACCACTATTGCTCGCGGTATTTCCCCTGCCTTCGGTCTTCTCACTAGGACCCGGTATGCTCCCTCCACTTCCAGGGGGCCCGTCGGTGCCTCAGCTCCCATTAAAGTATGGAGCATCGTACTCACATACGCCCCAACATCCGCTCCCTCTGACCCTTCGGGAAGACCCAGAATCCTTAAATTCTTCCTCCTTGAGCTGTTTTCCAGGGCTTCCAGCCTTTCTATGCACCTCTTGTGTAGTGCCTCGTGCGTCTTCGTCTTCACCACCAAGCCCTGCATCTCGTCTTCATTCTCGGCTGCCTTTGCCTTCACTCCACGGAGCTCCATCTCCTGGGTCTTTTGCGTCTCCTTCAATCCCTCATTCGCCAGCAACATCGGCGCCAGCACCTCCTTCTTGAGCTCCTCCACACATCGCCGGAGGAACTCCTGCTGTTCCGGGCCCCATACCATCTGGGCTCCCTCAGCCGCCATCTTGCTTCTCCCTTCTCTTCTCTGCCGCTGCTCCAGAGGATCCTCCGCAATCTGGCCACTACTATCGCTTCTTTCCATCCACACCCGGGGGGACTCCTTCCTTTATCGCCTCACACTGAGTTTGGCTATGAAAAATTTCCGTTGGGGCTCCCGTTACGAGCCCAAAAGTCCGTTAAAACGGGAGGTGCCGAAACGTGCGACTCAGCTGGTCATCGCCGCAACCGGAAGTCCTAATGAGACTCCTAATGGTCAGTCAGTGAATTGCAACACAACACAACACAACCATGATATTAGTTACGTGAAATGACCCCACAATCCACCAACCAAGATATCAGCACATTAGAGGGACGTAGAATATGTGTAGAGCCTGTGACAGAGGCTGAAAAGCACCACACCAGAGTGTTGGAGGAGATGTCAGAGTTATCTATGCACAGTCACCTGGGAGGAGGAAGGCAAGGCATGATAATGTTCCAGTGGGCTGCAACATGGAGACTCAGGAGATACCTTTTGTACAAGTATTTGGACAATCTGTGGATACGTGGACATCTGGTGGAGTTCCTTGAGGCAGTGGGAGCTCTTGGACTGTAAATTGAGGAGCCATAACTATTATGAGCTCCATATTGTCCTGTGGGCTCAACCGTATGAACTCCAACCATGGGAGGTTGGCTAGCCTCATGGAGAGACACATGTAGCATTGGTTGGAGTGAATGCAAGAGCAGTGTCTTGGCCAGGAAAAGATGCAACCCTCGCTCAGCAGCCTGGACCAGCCTGCTTAGAATTTAAGTGTGGATATCCATAGAATAGAGGATGCCTGCATGGTTGCTGGAATGGACGACTGCTACACACCAGCAGTCAGCCCCATTAACCCACGAAGGCCAACCAGGGCTCTGGAGGACACTGAGGTGAAATTATCAAGGCCTTCTCAGCACCCTCAATGTTTTCCATCTGCCAAGATTTTCTTTATCTTCCCCACAGGTGCCAATGACCATGGCTGCCCATGCAGAGATGCAGAGGCTGCAGTCTCAAGGGGGTTCAAAATGGATAGCTGCATGATGAGTCTAACCACTGTCCTCATTATCATATAGATTGAGAAGTAAACAGCCTGCCTCCACTATAGGGGTCTTCGCAAGCAAAGGGCGCTGTATCGGCTACAGCACTAACAATAATCTTTATTAGTGTCACAAGTAGGCTTCCATTAACACTGCAATGAAGTTACTGTGAAAATCCCTAATCGCCACACTCTGACGCCTGTTCAGATACACTGAGGGAGAACTCGGAAAATCCAATTCACCTAACAAGCACGTCTTTCAGGACTTGTGGGAGGAAACTGGAGCACCCGGAGGAAACCTACGCAGACAAGGAGAGAACATGCAGACCCCAGACAGACAGTGACCAAGCCGGGAATAGAACCCAGGTCCCTGGAGCTGTGAAGCAACAGAGCTAACCATTGTGCCACCATGCCACCCAACTAATGGGTGGTTACACTTTCATATTGTAAAGATCACATTTGAACACTTTTTCCATATATGTTTATGTACACTCACAGCTAACTCAGTGTGTGTTTGTACACCACATAACTTGAAGGTGGCATGCTGAAGTCCATCTCGCAATGGCATCATCAGGATCAAGGTTGTGACCATATTTGTGAAGCATTGGAAAGCTTCACCCCTCTTTTGTGTAACACATAATAATCCAGTGTTCAAATGGTCAAGAATTACGATGTTTCTTTCTGCATGGGTCTCCTCCGGGTGCCCCGGTTTCCTCCCACAGTCCAAAGATGTGCGGGTTAGGTGGATTGGCCATGCTAAATTGCCCCTTAGTGTCCAAAAAGGTTAGGTGGGGTTACTGGGTTACGGAGAGAGGGTGGAGATGTGGGCTTGGGTAGGATGCTCTTTCCAAGGGCCGGTGCAGACTCGATGGGCCAAATGGCCCCCTTCTGCACTGTAAATTCTCTGGTCCTATGGTTCTTGCTTCTTTCATTGTCCGGTCATGCTTAAATTCACGGGAGGAAACTACGGCACACAGTTTAAAGATTAGGGATTTTCCTTTTAATACTGAGATAAGGAGAATTCTTTTGTCTGAGAAGGTTGTTGATCTGTGGGCCTACCTTCCCCAGAAAGCAGTGGAGGTTGGGTCATTGAATTAATTCAAAGCTGGAGTAGATCAACAAGTAAGATAGGTTAAGACAGTGGTCATAAATTTAGCAGACGGAGTATATTGTGGGAAAATGTGAACTTCTCTATTTTGGCAAGAAGAATAGGAAATCAGCATATTATTTGAATTGAAGGAGACTGCAGAATGCTATGGTTCCGAGGGTTCTTGGTGACCCGATGCATAAATCACAAAACGTTAGTGAACAGGCCCAACAAATAATTAGGAAGGCACATGGATTGTTGACATTTATTGCAAAGGGAATTAAGGATAAAACTGGGAAAGTCATGCTACAGCTATACAGGGCCTTAGTGAGTTGGACCGCATCAGGAATACAGTGTACAGTTTTAGTCTCCTTACTTAAAGAATATAACTGCAATAGAAGCAGTTTAGAGGCGGTTCATTAGGTTGATTCCTGTGATGAAGGTACTGTCATATGAAGGAAGGTTGAGAGTGTTGGCCCCATAAAGAGGTGATCTTATTGATACATAACATCCCGAGGGGATGATTGATCTGATTATGGTCAGAACTCCACTTTCCTGTCTTCCCCATTGCCCTTGACTCACTTGTTGATCAAAAAAGTAACTCAACGAACGACCCACCTCCATTGCTTTCTGGGGATGATAAGTCCACAGCCTAACTACCCTCTGAGAGAAAGTCATTCTCCTCATCTAAGTGTTGAATGGGAGCACCCTAAACTTTAAACAGTGACCCCTCAGTTCTACATCTTCCACAAGAGGAAACAGCCTCTCAGCATCCATTCCATCAATCCCCTCGGGATGTTATGTATCTATAAGATTACCTCTCTATAGGATACAGTATGCTTTATTAACTGTGCTCTCAACCTGTCCCACCACTTTCGATGATTGATGCACATTTACACCTGAGGTCTCTCTTGTGCTTTTGCAACCCCTTAAGAGTTGTATCCTTTATATTGTCTTGTATGTTCTTCCCACCAAAATGAATCAGTACACATTTCTCTGTATTGAACTTTGGGCGGAGAATCGCCGGGGGCTGGCGTGAATCCCACCCCTGCGGATATTCGGCGGGGGCGGGAATCACGCCTCACCAGTCGGCGAGCCCCCCCCTCCCCCCCCCCCCCCCCCGGTGATTCTCCGGCCCGTGATGGGCCGAAGTCCCGCTGCTGGAATGCCTGTCCCACCGGCGAGGATCAAACCACCTCTCTTCCCGGCTGGACTAGGCGGCGCGGGCGAGCTCCGGGGTCCTGGGGTGGCCTGGCCCGCGATCGGGGCCCACCGATCCGGGAGCGGGCCTATGCCGTGGGGGCACTCTTTTCCCTCCGCCTCGGCCACAGTCTTCACCATGGCTGACGCAGAAGAGACACCCCCTCACTGCGCATGCGTGGGGATGACGTCAGCAGCCGCTGACACTCCCACGCATGCGTGGACTTCCGCTGCCCGGTGAAGTCCTTTCGTCCCCAGCTGGCATGGCACCAAAGGTCTTTCCTGCCGGCTGGCAGCGCACCACCCACTCCGGCGCGGGCCCCTCAAGGTGAGGGCTTGGCCCCTAAAGGTGCGGAGAAATCCTCACTTTTGGGGCGGCCCGATGCCGGAGTGGTTCACGCCACTCCATCCCGCCAGGACCCCCCGCCCCGCCGGGTAGGGGAGAATCCCGCCCTTTGTCAGATTTGATGCCGACATTCAGTACAGTAAACTTACCAATCAGCCGGTGCTGGAGTGCAAATAGCCCAGGAATATGAATGAACTACTCACATTCAGTTTAATAATTTTAAACAGAGTTTCTGCTAAATTTACAGTAGCAGATTGAGAAACGGCAGAAAATAAGAAAATTCCCAACAACCTAATTCACAAACACCCTTACCTACATGCACAATATTATTAATCGTCCCTGAGGGAATGAAACAGAAACATTTTGGTAGAATAGTTGGAAACGCACAGAACAAATGAATAGATCAGAAAGCAGACAGGTAACAAATATAGAAGAAAGGACAAAAATGCTGGAAGCAAAAGTAGCTGCTCGAAGCTCAGGGAAAAAACCCCTCTACCATCAGCATTACGTGTCGGAAATATCAATGTTTTAATCAGATTTATAGACTGAAATATAAGCATTTCACCTCCCCTGATGTTTATTCATGTTTGATCAATCTCTCCAATCTATTCAAATACATTATTCTATATTTAACTATATGCAACAAACCTGAAAATCTTATCCTACAAATGCAATCGAGGATTTTATGCCTAATTTTCTTTGCATTTTGTGTTTTATTAACCAAGTGATTGTAATCTATTCATATTATTGGTTGTCTCGACGTCAGTGGTACTAAATAAAAGGTACATTATCCAAATTCTCTTATTCTTGATCACATCTTCAATCAAGACTCTACGACTCATTCCCAGCACCTCACAACTTAAATCCCTGCTCTCTCTACCTTCTTATAAAACACAGATTTGAAATCAATCACTCCTGCCTGATATACTTCAATCTCATTTTGATTTCTTCATCCTCGGTTGCCGCCTTTACGATGGGTCTTGTGGACTTCTCATTAGAAATTCCATTCAAAGATGTCACAAAGTTGACTGAAATGGATAATGGGAATGTAACAGTGGGCAGCTCTGCTGAAGCTAAGAACAGAACCTGACCAATAAACAGCAAAATGTCAGTCCCGGCAAGAAAATACTGAGTTACTTCTCACGGAATCTTACGTCTCTTAAAGAAAAGTTTTTCTCCCCTCAAGAATCTCGCTGCGCTCTTGGTACCCTCCCGCCGTTCCGCTCACCAGCAGTTAACACCCATGCTGCTCGATAGTATGTCAGGACCCGTAGGGTCCAGGCTGCCCTGGGGTTACCCGCAAAAGTGATCTCAGGCAACAGGACATGGAAGGCAGCACACCACCTCAACCATAGCTGGACAGACACCTGGATGTAGAGTGTGGGTGAGAAAGAGTACTACACTGTAGAACCTAGTGGGCATGGGTGAACCTAGGTACTAGTTGAGATAGGCCATCATTGTAAATCGGCACTTGTAATTAAACATCACTTTGCTCACCAACAGATCCTCCACCCTGTCCTTTCATGATGCCATACTCCGCAAAACTCTGTGTACACTCGGTGTCTCATCCCTGTGCAGTCTGAGCGTGGCAATGCTATGTCTCTGCCAACTCCCACACTGCTGACTCAGTGAAGTGGTGCTGCTGCAGGCACCTCCTGACAATAATGTTCAGGCCTCCCATTGCAGCCACTCTTCTCCAGTGATGAGGATACCATGAGCTGAAGTGTAAAGAGGCTGACCCACCCCGGAGGTGAGTTGGAAGAACACACCAGGATCCCGGCCTCAGAGGGGGCTGTCGTAGATGAGAGCTCATCCTGCATCTCTAAACCCCTTGATCAACCCTTTCCTTGACAGGATGCATTCAGCTCTCTGTCAGGCAGATGTCAGACGTTTCACTCAGGAATAGAGGAGCATCGCTCTGTCCTCAATGCAGGTCATCATTTTTCTACAAAGTCCGGCCAATGATATTGGGATCCATCATGGAAATGTACGATTGGCACCACAGTGAGTTTGAGATAGCAGACCCCATGGTTGGAGATATCCTCACCCCTAGCCCTGCTCATCCCCAAACTTAGATGCTACGAGGGTGTCCCTAACCAGATGGCCAAGGGAGCACTGGCCATGGCCCAAGGTCCTTCCTCCTCCTCCTCCGTGGTTTACCCCTCGCCACCCTTCTCTCTCATCTGAGGAGATGTGGCGCTCCTCCAACTCCTCCTGATCCATGTGATCTCCCCTCTGCAGTGGCAAGTTGTAGAGAGTGCAGCAGACCACAATAACGCGGGACCCTGTCTGTACTGGAGGGCACCCCCCGATTGGTCCAGGCACCAAAGCGCAACTTTAACTATCCAATCGGTTGCTCGAGCAGTTTGCACGTTGAAGCATGAGCCTCGTGGTAACGGGTCTCTGCCTCAGTTGTGGCATCCGTACAGGGGCCATCAGCCACCTCCTATAGGGTACCCCTTGTCCCCGAGGGGTCATCCCTCCAGCTGCTGCTCTCCTGCAAACACGTCTGTGAACTGCGAGAGCCCCAAGATGTAACTATCACGAACCCTTACCGGGAAATGGGCACACACCTGCATGATTCACATTGTGTCGTAACAGATGATCTGCATGTTGATGGAATGGAATCACTTGCAGTTCATAAATGGCACCGCATGATGCCATGGAGACCGCAGGGCCACGTGGGTGCAGTCTACCAAACTCTGCACTTTGGGCATGCCTGCTAAACAGGCAAAGCCCATGGCTCAAGGGTCTTGGCTCTTCTGGTCCCTCCAAGTTAATATACACGTATAAATGGCACCTGTCACTTCCTTAATGCATTTGCAGCTGACAGAGAGATGCCACACAGATCACAGGTGCTGCCCTGAAATGAGCCGCTGGCAAAGATGTTCAGTGACTTTATGAGCCATGGGCAGTGGGTGTCCTCACATTCCATATGGTGTCAGCTCTTGGAGGACATGGCAAAACAATGTACACCACTCCCGGGACAGGCACAGTGTTCTCCGGTACTATGACTCCAACATTTATAGAAAGGAAGATCGATGTTGGAAGACCTTGGTCGGCACAATTTCAAATGGGGCTGTTCCCTCTGTGGTGCTACTCCTTGTAAAGTTATGGGCCCAGCCTTCCCCTCCTCAAGAGGGCATTGGTCCTGGCCCCGTGCAACGGCTTGTCTCTGTCTCTGCCACTGAGTAGAAATGCCAACTCAACAGGTTCCATATTCTCCGGAATCATGCATTAAAAAGAGAAGGAAACCAAAGTGAGCGGTGAATATTCCTGAGAAAGGCCTTCCTGTGGAGCTGAGCCCACAAAAGATCAGCCATGATCTCATTGAATGGCGGAGCAGGCTCGAGGGGCCAGATGGCCTACTCCTGCTCCTAGTTCTTATGTTCCTCCCCAACCCTCCACTCCTCTGGGACCTCCAGCATGCACTTCACCCATCAGTGAGTGCCTCTCCATTAAGTCTCACACCCTCTCTCTCTCACACTGGCACACTCTCATCCCGTCCCTCTCAAGTCCACCAGGATAATGGGGCTGTACATTCGAAAGTCTCACTGACACATTTCTCCTGGTAATTCCCAAGCTCCACCCCTCTTTCCACTCTTTGCATTAGGTAATATATCTATTGAGTGGATGCCTGGGACCCACGTCTGCATCACATCTGCCCCCTGTCATGATATCTAAGATAAAGTAAAGTCGCTATAGTCCCAGATGCGGGGAAAGAGCTGACTGGTGGTGATTTACCCTAAGAATCACCAAAGGTGAGGGACAAAGTTGAGAAGACAGGCCTTCATAAATAACCTCAGCCGCTAAGGGAAGTGATGTCATGACATCACGACAGAACTTGTAATGGGGTGAGTGATAATAGACTTCACCATGATGCTTTGCTTTGGGGGTCACATCAATGAATCCTGTGTGATGTAAACTCTTGATTAAGTATTGATGTTCAATGCCTGGGACTCAAATCAGTTGCGTTTCGCTTTAGCTTTAGCTTTGCATATCTCATTGGCACTGTTGCATTGCCAATGAAGAGTAAAATTGTATTCCAATCAATAGAATGCCTCTTGTGACAGATGAGGCATAGCTGATTAGAGTAAAGCCTGCAATGAGCATGACAAGTACACATCTAGAATGCACCCTCATTCTCCCATTTCACAGCCCTACACACTTATTCCGGAGAGACAAACCTCCCAGTCAAATGCAATTGATATTCAATAGAACTCAGGTCCTTGGCCCTCAGAATGCTCCCTGCGTGTGGCGTCCTACACAGAGTTCAATTTGTGTTTCCCCAAGTGTGAGGGTCTTCATTACTCATGAGGCAGCAGTGCAAGCTATTCCTGAGGCACCCACTCTGACCTTGCAGCCTGGCTTCTCATGGGACTCCACCTAGTTACCTCACAGTCGCCCCCAGTTCTGACCCTCAGTATTCATCTCCTGACACCTACATTCTTGATCCCACTAAAGACAATCACTCTCTCAATGGTGACTTAGCCACAAGTCCAGCAAGGAGGACACAAGAAGCTTTGCCTGCAAGCCAGTCTCCAGATCCCCTAAAAACCAAGGGCTGCCCCAAAATGACTGGAAGGTAAGGCCTGCTACCGATCCCCCTCCCACCCCACCCTACCCCCCTGGCCTGAGAATGGGTGACTGACCCTAGCCCCATCCATGTGTTGAACTTAAATCTGTGTTGCACATGTCTTCTCCAGTACACCCTGAACAGTGAAGTGCCTGGCGAATCATGGTTGCCTGAGCGTTTACCTCAAATATCCCTCTTGGAGGTGAAGCCACCAGGTTCATGCTTTGTCGACCTGTTATAAATGATGCCAGCGTGCCCGGTGAATATTCCATGAGGGGTGAAGGTCTTGATACAGTGCTCACTGACAACAGGCCAATGTATTAAAATTAGGTTCCCAGGCTCACACAACGCGATTTGCACCACTCCATTGGTGATCCAAAATCCACCCAGTGCAGGAAATGATCTGAAGTGCACATTCACTCTGTGCCTGCATGGGTCACTACCCAAAAATATGTGCAGGGTATGTGAATTGGCCATGCTAAATTGCCACTTAATAGGGAAAAAAAGAATTGGGTACTCTAAATTTATTTTAAAAATAAAATAAAGTGCGGCCTCAGTGGGTGTTCCCTGCTGGGGTCCAGAATTAAAACAGCGTGTCGTTCGATACCAGGCCTGTACCCGGCGCTTGCCCAGAACACAATCTGTTTTCTTTCAGTTAAATTGCGCTCATTGGCTGACAGAGTTAAAATTGGTCCATAGGCCAGAGGCAAGTTTCTAACATTGGGCTCTCAATGGAGAACTTGAGTATCAATCAAACCTGAAGTTGCAATGTGTATTTTGGCCAAAAAGGCTCCATACTGAGAACACAAAGTCAGGTAAATCTATCCATAGTGGATTTCAATGGTCCTGGCAGGAGCCCCAAAGGCATTAAATCTTAAACTAGGCAGACTGCCAGCTGCTGTTAGCAATAGGTCCCAAGGAGGAGGATCATTGTTGGAAGTTCAGACAGAGATACATGGAGTGAGATGGCCAGGGCTAGTCAGAGAGAACCTGACAAAGTGGTGTTAGGGACTTGGCTAAAGAATGGCAGGCATTGTTGCTGGAAGGCTGTTACTTGCTGCCAGCAGGTCCCTCTGTCCGGCATAGGGGAAGAGTTGGGAAGTCAAGGCTCTTCCCCTTTGGTCTTCCCGCTATATCTTAGCCCATTACAGTCTCCCCGTTCCCGTTGTGGGGCGTGAGGGGTGGCACTGGTACAGGGCGGGGGGGGGGGGGGGCGCTTTAAATTCAGCTCAACATTTCAGTTCAATGATCTTTTATCTGAACCAGAAAAGGTTAGCAATTGAATATGTTTTAGGCAACTGAAAGAGCAATGGATGGTGGGTATAGTCCAAAAAGGAGGGTCTGTGATACGGTGGAAGACAAGAGAAATTAAACAACCAAAGTGTTGGTGGTGTGGGATCAAAGGGAGTGGTAATGGGACAAGTAAGAAATAAAAGATGCGTATACAGCAGGGTCTAGACCCAGGGGTCAGGAAACCCAGCAATGAAAAGGAAAGGCAATCATTCAGTTCCACATTAAGCAACATACTTTGTGGGCCAAGAGCAGCAGGAGTGCTTGAGTAACTTAAAAGGAATGACTAGTGCACAGCCTGCACAGGCACTCTCAGATTGCTCTATCAATGTGTAGCTTAGAGGCAACATTGGTTCGCATTTCCTTTAAAATAGTGGAGAAAGAATTGTCAAAGAAATAAATGAACCATTTGTCCATTAACATCCCCAATTCACATGAGTTACTTATGATTTTATGACAAACATTGCATATGGTTTTTCCTGTATTTGTCCTTCCGAGAATAAAAATGATTTGCCAGACCATTTTTCAGTAAAAAGGTAGCCCTTGAAGTGTATTGGAATGTAACGTTTCCCTTAGTATCTCTAACAAATCATTTAAAATTTTGGCAGATGGTAGACTTGACTGTGCTGCACCCTCAGCGCCCCAAAACAATTCTGGTCTCTGCACTCTCAATGTACAACTTAATGCGTGATATTAAAAATAATCAAAATGGAAATAATAGCTTGAGGACCAGAGCAGCAGTGTATTCTGGGGCGGGATTCTCCGACCCCCCCCGCTGGGTCGGAGAATCGCCGGGGTGCGGCGTGAATCCTGGGCGAAATTCTCCGTTATCGGCGGAAAGTCCGCCGATCGGCGCAAAAAACGGCGCAAATCCGACTTGCGTCACGTCGGAAAAATGGGCTAGCAGCGACGTAACGGGATTCGCGCTTGCGCAGTGGTTCACGCCATGCAGCATCATACGCGCTGCACGGCGTGACGGCTCATGAGACGGCGCTGCTCCCCCCCACCCAACCGGAACACCCGACCGCAACACCCGACTGGATGGCTGGCCGTCGCTCAGCCCCGAGGTTCGAGTCACGGGATGTGGAGGCGCTCCTGGACGCGGTGGAGCAGAGGAGGGACGCCCTGTATCCCGGGCACGCCGCAGAGTTGCCCCACGCCACAGCCGGCGTCTGTGGAGGGAAGTGGCAGAGGCCGTCACCGCTGTGGCCCTGACACCACGGACAGGCACCCAGTGCCACAAGAAGGTGAACGACCTCGTCAGAGCAGGCAGGGTGAGCCTCCCCATATCCCCCCTCCCCCATATCCCCCCTCCCCCATATCCCCCCTCCCCCATATCCCCCTCCCCCATATCCCCCATATCCCCCCTCCCCATATCCCCCCCCTCCCCCATATCCCCCCTCCCCCATATCCCCCATAACCCCCCCTCCCCCATATCCCCCTCCCCATATCCCCCATATCCCCCCTCCCCCATATCCCCCTCCCCCCTCCCCATATCCCCCATATCCCCCCCTCCCTCATATCCCCACCTCCCCATATCCCCCTTCCCCCATATCCCCCATATCCCCCCTCCCCCATATCCCCCTTCCCCCATATCCCCCCTTCCCCCATATCCCCACTCCCACATATCCCCCCTCCCCCATATCCCCCCTCCCCCATATCCCCCATATCCCCCCTCCCCCATATCCCCCATATGCCCCCCTCCCCATATCCCCCCCTCCCCCATATCCCCCCTCCCCCATATGCCCCATATCCCCAAGTGAATCCAGCCCTAACCTTAACCTCTGCAATGCACGCGCAACCGATGGTGTGCATTCATATACCTGCCTAACACTGTTGCCTTTTACCCCTGCCCCCCCACCCACAGGAGAAGCGCGCACACAACAATAGGGAGCATGTGAGGACTGGAGGAGGGCCCGCTGATGAGAGGCCACTGACCGTACACGAGGAAAGGGCCCTGGAACTGGCTGGCGGACCTGAGGACCGGGAGGTTGCTGATGCAGAGGTCGGGGGCGTACTAGCGAGTGAGCCACCGACAGCCCGTCCCCATATCCCCCCTCCCCTATATCCCCCTCCCCCGTATCACCTGATCTCTGCCTGATGTCTAACCATGCATGCTTCATTGTGTATCGCAGGATCAAACGTCCAGGCACCCATCCCCGCAGATGCAGACCGCCCGCAGGATGCCCGTCGGAGACCACGGGAGACGGAGAGACCCGGACCCTCCAGCATGCGAAGCCCGCAGGATGCCCCTCGCACACCACGGGAGACGGAGAGACCTGGAGCAACAGGGAGACGACACCCCCGTCACGTGCGGGAGCGACCACCCAGCGACGAGGGGGGCAGCCACAGGCCCCCGTCACATCCGAGCCAGGACACCTCTACCCAGGACACCACTACCCAGGGCACCACTACCCAGGACACCACTACCCAGGACACCACTATCCAGGACACCCCTACCCGGGACACCCCTACCCGGGACAGCACTACCCAGGACACCCCTACCCGGGACAGCATTACCCAGGAAGACGAAATACCGGACAGTGACTCAGAGTGGATGGGTGGAGACGATCCCCCACCCCAAAGTGCCATGGACTCAGAGTGGGACGAAGAGCACGACACAACGCCACTGCTGTCACCAACACCCTCCACCATCGCAGAAACACTCACCACGGTTGGGCACTTTAGTGATGAGGCGTCTGGTACACTCACTGGTGTGCACAACACAGCCGTCCCGGTACAGCAGGTGGAGGTAGGAGCAGCAGAGGGACCGGGCGGTCGGAGGGCAGCCCAGCCCAAGCGAACATCTGCCGCCCAGATGGATCCCGGGTTCCTGCAGTTACCACACCCACACATAGATCCGATGCAACCACCGACCCGGAGACGAGCGAAGAGGGTGACGGGCGGCTTGCGGCGGCTGCGGTCGCAGGTGGAGGAGTCCACCCGCGTCCAGGAGCTGGGAGTGGTGCCAGTCATGCGTGCCGCCCAGGCTGACACCGCACGGGTGGCGTCCGCGGTGGAGGCAATGGGTGCGACGGTGTCAGACATGGGGAACGGTTTGCGAAGCCTGGGGCCTTCCGTGCAGGCGGCGTCTGTGGCCCAGGAAATGGCTGCCCTCTCACAGGAGGCCATGAGCCAGTGCCAGCGCCAGATGGCAGAGGCGCTCAACGCCATAGCCCAGTCTCAGCAGGCCATGGCCCAGTCTCAGCAGGCCATGGCCCAGTCTCAGCAGGCCATGGCCCAGTCTCTGCAGGCCATGGCCCAGTCTCAGCAGGCCATGGCCCAGTCTCAGCAGGCCATGGCCCAGTCTCTGCAGGCCATCGCTGAGGGCATCGGCGCCAGTGGCCATGTGCGAGCCGGCGTCGCACTGTCACAGACAGGGTTTGCCAACCCCTTGGGCTCCATGGCTGCAAACCTGCAGACCCCTGTCGATACCAGCACGGGCCTCCAGGACTGGCAGCGCCAGATGTCGGGGGGCGTCGGATGGCCAGTCCGTTCGCATCCCCCACCCATGTAGAGGCCTGGGGGCCATCGGGCACCCCGAGGGAGGAGGTGGTGGTGTGGTCCGTCCCGGCTCCCTCTGTAGGGGAGGTCCCGGTACACCGCGACACCTCGGACTCCCCCCCTTCCGTCCCAGGTGCATCGGGTGGGCAATGGGCAGGACAGGCTGGCAGCTCGCCATCCCAGTCGCCGGGCCGCAGCCTGGCCCATCTAGGCCAGGACGCCCCAGGAAACGGCCGCCAAAGGGATCCAGTGTCAGAGGGCAGGAATCACAGGAGTCCACCTCCAGTTCTGCTGTACCGTCTGGGGAACCACGTAGACGTAGTCAAAGGGCCCGTAAGACCAAACAATTAGACACTGAGTAAGTTGGCACGGGTGCAGGGCACCCCAGCACGGACCCCCCCCCAACCTCCACCCCAGCACGTCACGGACCCACCCCAACCTCCACCCCGGCACGGCACGGACCACCCCAACCTCCACCCCAGCACGGACCCCCCCCCCAACCTCCACCCCGGCACGGACCCCCCCCCAACAACCTCCACCCCAGCACGGACCCCCCCCCCCCCCCAACCTCCACCCCGGCACGGACCCCCCCCCCAACCTCCACCCCTGCACGGACCCCCCCCCCCAACCTCCACCCCAGCACGGCACGGACCACCCCCCAACCTCCACCCCGGCACGGCACGGACCCCCCCCCCAACCTCCACCCCAGCACGGACCCCCCCCAACCTCCACCCCAGCACGGACCCCCCCCCAACCTCCACCCCGGCACGGACCCCCCCCAACCTCCACCCCAGCACGGACCCCCCCCAACCTCCACCCCAGCACGGCACGGACCCCCCCCCAACCTCCACCCCGGCACGGCACGGACCCCCCCCCCAACCTCCACCCCAGCACGGACCCCTCCCAACCTCCACCCCAGCACGGACCCCCCCCCAACCTCCACCCCGGCACGGACCCCCCCCAACCTCCACCCCAGCACGGACCCCCCCCAACCTCCACCCCAGCACGTCACGGACCCACCCCAACCTCCACCCCGGCACGGCACGGACCCCCCCCAACCTCCACCCCAGCACGGACCCCCCCCAACCACCACCCCAGCACGGACCCCCCCCCAACCTCCACCCCGGCACGGCACGGACCCCCCCCCAACCTCCACCCCGGCACGGACCCCCTCCCGGCACTCCCCCGGAGCCCAGCCTACTCTAACCACACTCCCCCCCCCCCCCCCGCCGCACACACACACACACAAGCCGAGACACACCTCTCCTCACGCATTCAGACTGCGGCCACGCCATCGCTTGCCCAGAGCCAACCCCCCAGGCCGTCACTCACCTCCACGCTGGTCGGCGTGAGCCTGGAGCACCGGGTCACGCCGATGAAAAGGAGGTTTGATTCACGTCGACGTGAACGGTCATCACGTCGACGGGACTTCGGCCCATCCGGAAGGGAGAATATCGGCATGCCGAAAATCGGCTGCCTTGCGCAGACCCGTGACATTCTCCGCGGCAGCGGCGCCATTAACGCCCCGCCGACTTTTCTCCCTTCGGAGACTTCGGCAACCGGCGGGGGCAGGATTCACGGCGGCCAACGGAGAATGACGCCCCCTGCCCCTGCCGGCTGCCAAATTCTCCGGCACCTAAAATCTGGCAGGGGCGGGAATCGCCGTGTGCCGGTTGGCGGGCTCCCCCCGGCGATTCTCTGGCCCGCGATGGGCTGAAGTCCCGCTGCTGTCATGCCAGCCCACCAGCGTGAATCAAGCCACTTACCTTACTGGCGGGACTGGCGGCGCGGCCGGGCTCCAGGGTCCGGGGGTGGGGGGGGGGGGGTGCGGAGTGATCTGCCCCCGGGGGGTGCCCTTCCCCGCTGGCACACCAACCACTCCGGCGCGGGCCTAGCCCCTCAAGGTGAGGGCTTGGCCCCTAAAGGTGCGGAGGAATCTGCACCTTTGGGGCAGCCCAACGCTGGAGTGGTTCCCGCCACTCCACCCTGCCGGGACCACCCGCCCCGCCGGTAGGGGAGAATCCCGGCCCTGGCGGGAATCTCCCCTACCCGGCAGGACGGGAGGTCCCGGCGGGATGGAGTGGCGGTAACCACTCCGGCGTCGGGCCGCCCCAAAGGTGTGGAGAAGGGGCCTTGAGGGGCTAGGCCCGCGCCGTGGTTTCCGCTCCACCGGCTGGCATGGAAGGCCTTTGGTGCCACGCCAGCCGGGGTCGAAAGGACTCTGCTGGCCGGCGCGAGACCGCGCATGCGCGGATGCGTCAGCGGTTGCTGACGTCATCCCCGCGCATGCATGGGGGGGGGTCTCTTCCGCGTCGGCCATGGTAAAGGCTGTGGCCAAGGCGGAGGGAAAGGAGTGCCCCCACGGCACAGGCCTGCCCGCCGATCGGTGGGCCCCGATCGCGGGCCTGGCCACCCTGGGGGCACCCCACGGGGCCAGACCGCCCCGCGCCCTCCCCCCCAGGGCCCCGGAGCCCGCCCACGCCGCCAATCCCGCCGATAAGGTAGGTGGTTTGATTCACGTCGGCAGGACTGGCATGACAGCAGCGGGACTTCGGTCCATCGCAGGCCGGAGAATCGCCGGGGGGGGGTGGGCCCGCCGACTGGCGCGGCACGATTCCCGCACCCACCGAATTTTCGGTGCCGGAGAATTTGGCGGCTGGCGGGGGCAGGATTCACGCTGCCCCCCCACCCCGGCGATTCTCCGACCCGGCGGGAGGTCGGAGAATCCCGCCCCAGATTCTTCATCATACTTACCCCACCACCTTCATTCTTGTGACATCCATTATTACTGGTACAGATATTGGTAATAGAATTCCAAATGTAACTTTAATTTTTTTTTGTGCACTTGCATGTAAGGAATTATCATGTACCAAATAAGCTGTGTGTGCCGTTACAAATCTTAGGAAAATGGGAGCCGGTATCTTTTTGCCTTTTATAACAGTCAAGCGTTCAGTCAAATCAAGTAAAAGTAATGCCTAGAATCTCCCAGTAGGCTAAGCTTACACTTCAAATAACACCATTGATTTTCCAGATACTTCAGATGAACCTCACGGTTATCAATCTCTAGCACAATGGATTCACTAATAATAATTTGATAAATGGAAGTCAGTTTCCCCCCGATGCAGGATTAATTGTCAGCTGAGTTGTGAGATTTGTACAAGAAGCTGCGTTTGTTTCATTCCTGTAGTCAAACCTGCACAGAATTCTTTTTATGTCAGTCTTACAATATGCAGGAGACCTCTGGCAATTTCTGCCAGATAAAATGAGAGTTATAATCAGGTAATCAACCATCATCTCTGTTCTGAATTTCATAAAATACCCAGTGCAGCATTTCAGACAGCACTTTGGAAATTCTAATGAACATTTTCAGAGGGTTGGAGTCTTATAAAAGGCATGCTGAGGAGATCATGATTGCTGCATTAACTGTTTTCTGTGACAGCAAAGTAAGGTCAGAGAGATAGTTCTCCACCTCTATTGAGAGATGGAATATGCTGCACAGAATTTTAGCTGCACAAGTATAAGGAATTTGATGGCAATGCAATTGTAGGGTTCGGAAAATGACATAAATTGCATTTTGTTTTATAATGGTTAGCATTCACAGATATATTAGTTGTATAATGGGCATTTTTAACAACCAAAATAACCATTTTAATTTTACCTTTTACTGAATGCTGAATGTAGTTACAAGATTGAAGTGCCATGATTTAAGAAAAATTGTGATACATCTATTTGTAACTTCTGGCATGAATGTAATGTTATTGGTGCTGTAATCATTTTTTTCCAAGCCATTTACCAGTCTATCTGCTCTTTTAATGTATTGTTTACTTGTTAATTCACGAATACAGGGTTTTATTATATACATATAAATATATAGAAATATTGCAGAGAAATGAAATCAGGTAACTTCTTTGAAAGAGTTTTTTTTTATATTGCAACCTAAGAAACGGAGTCGCTCATGTGACACCTTCATAAACATGTCTGAGTATCATAAAACCTGTTGCTTAGCAACAAAAATTATAGTGAGATTCATCATGGCATTTATTAGCATAATGAAAACAGAAGCCGCTGATCAGAACCAGAAAGTAACTTAAGTAAATCTCTTTAAAAGCACAAACTAGCAGAAAGATATTTTATCTTTCTTACTGGGAATGCAGCTTTCCTAATACTTATAATTTAAAGAGCTGGCTTTTCAATTCTGGCCATAAATTATGCCTTTCAAAAGAGCTATGTATTACTGGAACTGCGTAATCTGTAATTCTGTTTCCACTCAATCTTTTTCATATGGTTGTGTGACCAGTTAAGCAAGAATGAACCAGAAATTTCAGACAGGACCCATTTACAGGAGCAACTGAACCCATTTACACTGCCCCTTTATCGTCCAGAGGTCAGGCCATATGGATTGTTCTTCTACCAACCATCGCACTCCCAAAGCTCACATTCTGTGGAAGAATATTTTAAAATGCTACCTGCTCTGTAACCAGCACTTTTTGTTTTTATTTCAGATTTTCCACTTTTGTCGAAGTTTACTTTTGCAATATTGGACATAGATCTTGCTTTGTAATTCCTGGATATTCACCGAGCACTTTAGAAATGATGGGTGGGTGCCCATCTCTTGGCTGTCTGATTTTCAGGAGTATTACTGCAGGATGCAGGCTGGATCCTGTCAAATCCACGCATCCAGCACTCCCAACTTTGCCAGCTCAATTTCAAAAAGTTATGTTCTACTATCTGCAAATTTCAGGGAATCGTACCAATTTTTTCAAGGGCCATGGCTCACATCCCCTCAGAGGAGGCGTGAGCCATAGGCCGCGATCAACCGGCCTCATTGCGCCCAACACAGGATGCAATGAGGCCGTTAAATCTCAAGAGAAGCCTCTCGTGAGGCCTAACATGATCTCACGAGGTATCGTGATCTGGCTATTCTATATCTAGTATTATGTAATGAGGAAGGGTTGATAAATAGTTTTGTCGTTCAGGATCCTCTTGGGAGGAGTGATCACAGCATGCTAGAATTCCAAATTCAGATTAAGTGAGAAGACAGAGTGCCATACTAGAGTTTTAGCGTTGGGCGGAGGTAATTATACAGGCCCGAGGAAAGAGTTGGCCCAAGTAGAATGGGCACAAATAATTGAGGGTGGGACAGTTGAGGAACAATGGTGGGTGTTCAGGGAGATATTAAATATTAATTAGAGGATATTCTTTAGAGGAAGAAGAATTGCAAAAGGGAGAAAAACGTTCCATGGCTAAAAAAGGAAGTCAACGAGGACATAAAGGTAATAACTAGGGCATACCACATTTCAAAAGCTAGTGGTAAGATGGAGGATTGGGAGAACTTCAAGGTTCAGTAAAAGGCTACTAAAGATAAAATTAGAAGAGCTAAGATGAACTATAAAAGGAAACTAACAGAAAACATGAACATTGATACCAAAAGCTTCTATAAATGTGTAAAGAGGATTGGGATAGTTAAATTAAATGTTGGCCCTTTAGAACACAATACTGGTGAGGTAATAATGGGGAACACCGAGATAGCAGATGGACTGAACCAATATTTTGCCTCTGCCTTCACGGTAGAGGATAATAAAAGAAATCCAAAAACTGCAGTTAATGCAGAGGAACTTGATGCAATAACCATCACTAGGGAGAAGGTATTGAATAAACTAATGGGATTAAAGGCAGATAAGTCTCCGAGACCTGATGGCCTGCATCCTAAGATATTAAAGGATGTGGCAGCAGGGATAGTGGATGCATTGGTTATGATATTTCAAAATTCCCTGGAAAGGTACCGATAGTTTGCAAACATGCTAATGTGACACCCCTATTCAAAAAGGGAGAGAGGCAGAAGGTAGGAAACTATAGACTGGTTAGCTTGACCTCTATGATGGGGAAGTTGTTGGAATCAATCATTAAGGAGGAGATGACTGAACATTTGGAAAGACAAGGTTCAATCCACCATCGTCACCATGGTTGTATGTAGGGTAAGTCATGCTTGACAAACTTTCTTGAGTTCTTTGAGGATGTAACCAGCAAAGTGGATAATGGGGAACCTGTGCATGTTGTATGTCTAGACTTCTAGAAGGCGATTGACAAGGTGCCGCATAAGAAGACTGTACAGTAACTTCATTGCAGTGTTAATGTAAGCCTACTTGTGACACTAATAAAGGTTATTATCAAGACTGATCCGGAAGGTGAGATTACAGGGGATTGTGAGTAGAGTACTAGATTGGATTGATGATTGGCTGACTTTCAGAAAGCAGAGAGTTGGGATAAATGAGTCCTTCTCTGGCTGGCAAACTGTATCTAGTGCGGTGCCACAGGGGTCAGCCTTCTATATAAATGATCTGCAAGCAAGGGTAGAGTGCAAGATAGCAAAATTTGCGGATGATACTAAATTAGGTGGGAAGGTAGGCAGTGAAAAGGAGATAAAGAGTTTACAGACGGATATTGATAAGCTAGGAGATTGGGCCAAAATTTGGCAGATGGAATTTAATGTGGATAAGTGTGAGGTTATCCACTTTGGCGGCAAAAATAGAAAGGCAATTATTATCTAAATGGAAAGCAGATTCAAAATTTGTCTGGGCAGGGGGACCTTGGGTGTCTTTGTTCGTGAATTGCAGAAAGTTGGTGTGCAGGTACAGCATGTGATTAAAAAGGCAAATAGAATTTCAGCGTTTATTGCAAAAAGACTGGAGTACAAAAGTAGAGAAGTGTTGTTGTAAAAGTATAGAGTGTTGGTGAGACCACATCTGGAGTATTGTGTCCAGTTCTGGTCTTCTTATTTGAGGAAGGAAGTGGTGGCATTGGAGGCAGTTCAGAGGAGGTTCACCAGATTGATTCCGGGGATGAAGGAGTTGACGTATGAGAAGAGATTACAGTTTGGGCTTATACTCGCTGGAGTTGAGAAGGGGATATGATTGAGGTATATAAAATACTAAAAGGGATTGATAAAATAAATGTAGACCAAATGTTCCCCCTTGTGGGGCAATCTAGAACAAGAGGTCACAGATTGAGATGCGGTAGATTTAAAACTGAGATGAGGAGGAACTACTTCTCGCAGAGGGTAGTGAATTTGTGGAACTCACTGCCCCATAGTGCGGTGGAGTCTGAATCATTAAATGATTTCAAGAAGGAGATAGATATATTTCTGATAAAAACAACAGGTTAAATGGATACAGGGCCCAGGCAGGGCGGTGGAATTGAGACCAGGAAGAGATCAGCCATGATCTGATTGAATGGCGGAGCAGGTTCAAAGGACTGAATTGCCTACTTCTGCTGCTAATTCCTATGTTCCTATGGATCTCGACCATTGAGGTCGCGATCCAGATTTTCATATTCAAGTGTGCAGTCAGGTTCACTTGAATATGCTCTCGCCAGAGTTACCCAAGGTATGGGCTCTGACCCCCGTGCCACGGATACCCTAAGGGACTTGGTGTGCCTTTGGCTGGGCGTTCTTTGCTGAGGCCCCGAAATGAAGCAGAGTCCCGTTTAATAATGGGGTAATTCTCAGTGCTGCGAAACAAGGGAAACTCGACAAGCAATTCTGTTTCATTTCCGTTAAATCTGCATGAGGAAATCTTTTAAAAAGTAAGTTTAAAAGATTTTCCTTATGTCCCCAATGCAAGCTTTGCCTTCCACCGACCCCCTACGTCCCTTATGCCATTCCCATTGACCCATTATACACTTGCCTTAAACCTATTCATCGTGCAGTGACAGTTGAATGTGTTTTAAAACAGCTTGTTAATAATTTTCTATCATGTTGAAAAAAAAATCTTTTCACTACAAACTAATAAAAATGTCAATCATCCAACCCCTTTAAAGTATCACTAACAAAAACCACAAACCTTTGAAACCACTTAAAGTTGTGTAAAGAAACATTGTGTAATAGGCCACACAGACCAGAGAGCCCGATCTGTCAATCAAATAAAGGTTTCCATGGGGCGGGCATGCCACTGGGAAAGTTCCTAACTCTCGCAGCCCTCTTCGAGGATGAAAATACAGGCCATTATTAGGCTCTGACTAATTCCCATTCAGAGAAAGTTTGTCCATGAGAGGAGAAGGGAATGCGGTGAGAGATATCTGGAATGAAAAAGAGTGAGTATGGGCGGGATTCTCCGACCCTCTACCGAGTCGGAGAATCGTCGGGGGGGGGGGGGGGGGGGGGGGGGTGAATCCCGCCCCGCCGCCGGCTGCCGAACTCTCCGGCGGCGGTTTTCGGGTGGGGGCGGGGATCACGGCGTGCCAGTCGGGGGCCGTTGGCAGCGGCCCCCCGGCAATTCTCCGGGCCCCGATGGGCCGAGTGGCTGCCCGTTTTCGGCTAGTCCCGCCATCACGGCGGGTCCTGGCTTGTCGGCCATCTAGCGGGGACCTCAGGAGGGTGTGGGGTTATCTGGCCCCAGGGGGGGACCCCACGGTGGCCTGGCCCGCGATCGGGGCCCACCGATCTGCGGGTAGGCCACTCTTTCCCTCTGCGCCGGCCTCTGTAGGGCTCCACCATGGCCGGCGCGGAGAAGAGCCCCCTAGCGCATGCGCAAGAACACGCCGGCAGTTCTGCGCATGTGTGGGACCACGGAGGCCCTTCGGCGCCGGTTGGCACGGCGCCAATCTCTCTGGCTCCCTGAAGTGTGGAGGATTCTGCAACTTCCGTGTGGCCCAACGCCGGAGTGGTTTGAGCCGTTCTTGGCGCCGGCATCACGCCAAGTGCGGGAGAATCCAGCCCCACATGCTTGAAGGCCTGAACATCGGGATTGCTCGGTGACAAACCAAAGTCCACCTGATTTATCTTCTATCATTGTGGTTGGGACGATACATTAATATTGGAGTAATCTCTATTCTATAACAGGCCCCAGGGACAAGAAATGAGGAAAACCTCCAGCAAGTTATGACGTCCCTGAAGTTATGCATAGGTTAATAGCCCAAAATAATTGGATCCAAATAAAATCCAAACTCAGAGAACAGAGCACATAGCAAGCTCAAAGCTGCTTAAAACAGGGCAGACTTGTGGGGAGAGAGTTAATTTTTTAGGCAGTTGTGAATAGTGATTTTAAGCCCCACTCTAGGACCTGCGAGCACAATTCTGCACTCCTTCTGTGCGGTATTGCAATGTCATAGCCACCCTCCTTTAGATGAGGCAGTAAACTGAGGCCCAGTCTGCTGATCATATGGATGTTCAGGATGGCACAACGCTACTTAAAAGAGAACCTACTGGTCCAGTCAGAAACACCAGCAAAATAAATGGGTATTCAACTAATTGTTGCTGTTTGTGGGATGCTGCTGTGTGCAACCCTTTTAATGTTTATTAATCTGCATTAAAGTAACTGGGTTATGTTTAGTATTTGCAACAGAAAAACAATGTGGAACCTTTGTTTACATGCTATTTTAACCTCAAACTATAGAAGTGTTACGGTGAAGAACAGAGCCATTCAGCCTATCATGTCCACACTGGCAAAAAAAGATAAAGAACCGTAGAATCCCTACAGTACAGAAGGAGGCTATTTGGCCCATCGGGTCTACACTGATCCTCTGATGAGCACCCTGCCAACGCCCACTCCCCCACCCTATCCCTGTAACCCCATAACCCCACCTAACCTTTTGGATACTACGGGCAATTTAGCATGATCAATCCACCTAACCTGCACATCTTTGGAGTGTGGGAGGAAACCGGAGCACCCGGAAGGAACCCATGGAGACACAGGGAGAATGTACAAACTCCACACGGTTACCCGAGGCCGGAATCGAACCCGGGTCCCTGGTGCTGTGAGGCGGCAGTGCTAACCACTGTGCTGCCTTGCCGCCCCGAATTGATCAGTGAGCAACTGACTAGCTACAGAAATCCCCAAAGTTTTTTGAGGCTAAAAAAAGCGACAAAAAAGAAACTAGCTATTCATTTTAATCCCACTTTCCATCAGCTGGCCCATAGTCTTGCAGGTTAAAGCACTTTAGATGCAGATTGTGATTTCAGCCTCAGCCGTCATCTCAGGCAGTGAATTCCAGATGGCCACCATCCTCTGGGTGAAGAAGGTTTTCCTCATGCCCCCTCTAAATCTTCTACTAATCACCCAACATCTCTGCTCCCTGGTGACCAGACCCCTCAGCTAGGGGAAACAAATCTTTCCTGTCAACCCTATCTCGGCCCCTCATCATCGTGTATACTTGAATTATGTCACCCTTTAGCCTCTTCTGTTCTGAGGAACACAACCCTACCCTGTTCAATCTCTCCTCAAAGCTGCAATTTTCAGACATTGGCTTGAAAACTACCTCTTGTAGTGGCAAAAACAGTATCACAACAAAGAAGTTAGCAGTAAGAATGTTACCTGGAATGGAAACATTAATATAACATGAATGTCATAACAGTAAAAGCTGTACCATCAGTCACTTTAAATTTAAAGTAACTGATTTGCTGCAGAAATTCTCTGTCAAAGTTTTTTTGAGACTAAAGAAAGCCACAAATGAAAAGTTAGCCTGTGTAAAGGCCCCGACTTCACGGTACATTTGCTTCATTCTTGTAGTAAGTTAAAATGTCAGTCTGTGCTGAAATCCGCTGGGATTCTAGTGAATATGTTGAACTTGCTAATTGCCTTCAAGCTCTACTCTAAGCCTTTGGTAGCTCTGAGCAGTCCTTAAGATATTGAAATATGATGACGGCTCCATTCTTTATTACTGCTGGAAAAGACACTGCAATACATTAATTAAATTATGTAAAAAAATGTCTGGGAGTTTTCTGCAGAGCGTTCACTACAATAATCTGGGGATTAAAATAATTTAAGAATTTAGACTGATTGAACATCAATTTAATCGCCCCATTAGGTGAGCATAATTGTTTGCAGCTGAATTGGAAGCATTATTAGGTGCATTTCTTTCTTGGGGAAGGTGGGCTAAATTTTATTGTGTCACTGTTTTATCCTCTTTCACGTGATGACATGAGAACATAAGAAATAGGAGCAGGAGTAGACAAGTTAGCCTCTCGAGCCTGCTCCGTCATTCGGTAAGATTATGATTGATCTGATCATGGCCTCAACTCCACTTTCCTGTTTTCCCACATAATCCTTGACTCTCCTCTAGTTCGACATCGACAAACTGCTAACTACTCTCCTCTGATAAAACATGAAAAACATGAACAGACAACCATCATGCAGGGGGCAATTAAAATGGTGCTTATCATCAGAATTAGTCTTATGCTCTGCATGACGGCTATAATGGAGTTACCTATAATGTTGGAAAGAGGAATGTGAGATGTGTGTGTCACCTAAGTGCCTGAGTCATCAGCCACCCTCCAGGATTCTCTAAGCATGCAGCATTTAGGCTCCTTTTACATGTGTGGTATAAAAGTGTTCGACATAACAAGAATTAATGAAGGACCGGAGAACTGTATGGTGTAGAGAGTCACACGGCATTAGACAGGAGACAGAATTGCATGGAGAGACTCCAGCAAGAGTCAATATGGAGTTAGCGGCTAGTTTGGGCTATAATTTGTACATATCTAAATAATTATGTGTTACCAATAAACACTGGGCGCGTTTCTTCATTCTCATTACGCTCTCACTCAAGTGAAACGAGGCTGCGAAATAGCGGAAGAGGCCAAAATCGAGAACTGCGGCAGGCGCCAAACAGCGACGCATGTGGGGGAAATCCTGATCTCACCGTAGCGTGGCGAGTAACCAATTATTACCACTTAAGCCCTATTTCCATACAATTAATGGTAGTCACACCATATTCAACAGCCTCCTGTCATTCAGTGGCCACTCCAACAAGTGGTCACACTGGCGCATATTAGTACTCCGTTTGAAAAACATGAACCTGGCGGAACGGCTTCTGTGGGGAGCCGAGGACACGAGTAGCCATCTTTGGTCACACGCAAAGAGTCCGGGGTTGCTGGGCTTGCTGCCCCCATGATCGACGGGGCGTGGGGAACCCTCGGCAGGGGTGGGCTGCCATAGGAGTGTTGGGGGAGGCACTGGGGAGGGGTAACGGGGGAACAATCTCTCGGGCACCACCATGCCAACCCCTGGATCGTGTGTACCCATTCCAGGGGCAACGCTTGTCCCTGCCCATCAGCCACAATTACTACCCATAAGCCTAATGACTACCCATAACCCCCGCCAATTGCCGAGGCCTGTGGCCATGCAGCTGAAGGCTATTGCTAATAGGGAATTGGCAATCGTGGTTAAGTGAGCACTTCACAAGTGGATTCCCATGAGTAGGGGAGCCATGTAGCATGTGGGAGTCATTGCCTAGCATCCCAATCACACCTTGATGCATGGACACTGTGCCTGATCACTTCGGGAGGCAACACCACATAAGCAGCAGCCAACATCCGAACACACAGTGAGGGGGAGATGCCTGGAGAGATAGGCCAAGCGTTCAGAGGTTGGCCTGCATTGCAGAGGAAAGTGACAGAGGCGTCATAATAGTTGTGCACTGGGGTGTTTAATGTGTTTGATAATTCCCCACTCTGGTGCCGCCCCCCCATCCTCCCAACCCCCACTTCCCCTCAACCCCCACTCTCTACCTACCCCCTTCAGTGATCCTCGATGTGCCTGGCCTTCCTAGCTCTACCACTACATCTAGGTGTCTCCCCAGGATGCACATCAGAGGTGGAGGCAGGCAGCTGCTTACCACATCCCATGGCCTTCAATGCCCTGAGCGGGTATCCTCTAGGGGCTGTGAGGCCAGAGGGCCCCGGCTCATTTGTCGGCTAAGCCAAGCCGCTGTGTCCCGTGTGCTGACTGTGAGATGCAGCCTCATCAAAGGGGTGGAACCCAGGGAAGTTGGTGACCACTGATGACACTCCATGGGACAGGTCCCGTTTGGCACTCCTCCCGCTTGGTGCGCAATGGGCCCTGGGGTTCACCATTGGGACGGAGGGGCAGCTGGTACGAGCCCGGCTGCCCCTGCATTATCTAGCACTGCCAGCCCTGTCGTTTCCGCACCATCGTGTCGACGCCCTCAGTGATGCTCCTCAGTGACTGGGACAAGCTCTGCAGTGCCTCGTGTGGTGAATGTATAGTACTAGTAATTCACCAGTGTATTAGTATCATGTTCTGCCATTGTGTTACAGCTATGTTATGTTGTTGACCTTGTGGGCTCCACCTATGGGCCATTGCGTGGCTTCACCCACATGGGGGTATGTTGGGGCATGTACGGGCATCGCCCATGGCTCCTCCCCTTGAAACGAAGTATAAAGAGCAGTTGACCTGTAGGCAGTTCACAGTATTGTACCAGTCGCAGGCAGGCACTGTTCTAAGCTGATTAAAACCACGGTTTACTTCTACTCGAGTCTTTGAGTGAATTGATGGTCGCATCAATTTAATCAGCTTAAACACAACTATGGAATCAGCCCTCAAACCTGATTGACTGGAACTCGATCCGCAGGCTACGGAGGCGGAATACATTTTTTCGCACTGGCTTTGATGCTTCAAGGCCTATCTCGCTGCCTCTTCCACGCCTTCCGTCACCGACGAACAGAAGCTCAGCCTCCTCCACGCACGGGTGAGCCATCGCATTTCTGTTCAGCTGGATGAGGCCTCCTCCTATGCAGATGACCTCGCCATGCTTGAACGCCTCTACGTGTGGCCCATGAACGAGATCTATGCGCGACACATCTTCACCACTCACCGCCAGTGCCCCGATGATTACCTACGCGACCTCAAAGCCCTCGCGCGCAACTGTAACTACCAGGCCGTTACGGCCACTCAACACATGGAACTCGCCGTCCGAGACGTCTACGTGGCGGGAATCCGGTCAAATAATGTGAGACAGCGTCTGCTCGAAAAGGGGGCCCAGGATCAGGAGGTTGCGTTTCAGAGCCTTACTGCGTTCCTGGCTGACCACGCGACCCCCTCGTGGGCCCCCTACCAAAGACTACCCCAGGCCTGTGCCGCGCGGCCGTCCGCCCATCATGGGGGGCCACCCTGCTATTTTTGCGGCCAGTCTCAACACCCCCAACAGCAATGCCCGGCCCGCAACGCGAATTGCAGCAGCTGAGGGAGAAAAGGACATTTCGCCAAAGTCTGCCTGGCCAGGTCTAAGAACTCTAACTCACCGACCCGATCCTCAGACTCACAGGCCCGCAGACCCCGCAGGGTGGCAGCGTGTCTGCCGACTCCACCCCCTGCAGATGCCTCAGCCTCGTGCTATCTTGGGGCAGCCATCTTCCAGCCTTCAAAGCACGTGCGACTCATGGGGGCCGCCATCTTGGCCACCCTCCCCCACGCGGCCAGCCACGTGTGATCCATGGGGGCCGCCATCTTGGATGCCATCTTCCTCACCACCCGCCATGCTCGACCAACGGGGGCCACCATCTTGGCCGCCACCTGCTCGCCACTCGATGCGTATGATGAATATGGACAGTCATCGCGGGGCCGCCACAGCACCTCCAACCACGCCGCCGGCTACCCGCAGCTCAGCGCGGTCACCCTGGACCAGTCGCGACCTAAGCACCTCCGGAGCTCCGTGATGGCCGTCCAGGTTAACGGGCACGAGACGCCTTGCCTCTTCGACTCCGGGAGCACAGAGAGCCTCATTCACCCGGAAATGGTAAGACGCTGCTCGCTCCTAATTTTCCTGGCGCAACAAACCATCTCCCTCACCTCTGGGTCGCACTCGGTGCAAATCCAAGGGTGCACTACTGCAGCCCTAGCGATACAGGGCGCTGAGTACGCTAACATTAAATTATATGTGCTCCCAGACCTCTGTGCTCCTCTCCTATTGGGACTCGACTTCCAATGTAACCTCAGGAGCCTAACCCTGAAGTTCGGGGGGCCCCTGCCCCCACTCACCATATGCAGCCTCGCGACCTTAAAAGTCGACCCTCCCCCTCTCTTCGCAAACCTCACCGCCGACTGCAAGCCAGTCGCCACCAGAAGCAGGCGGTATAGCAGGACGTTCATTAGGTCCGAGGTCCAGCGTCTCTTGCAGGAGGGAGTCATCGAGGCCAGCAATAGCCCCTGGAGAGCTTAGGTGGTGGTCGTCAAGACTGGGGGAAAGTTCCGGATGGTGGTTGATTACAGCCAAACCATTAACCTGTTTACGCAACTCGATGCGTACCCCCTTCCCCGGATTGCAGACATGGTAAACCAGATCGCACACTACCGGGTGTTCTCCACGGTGGATCTGAAGTCTGCATACCACCAGCTCCCAATCCGCCTGGAGGACCGCCACTACACGGCTTTTGAGGCAGACGGCCACCTTTTCCATTTCCTCCGGGTCCCCTTTGGCGTCACGAATGGGGTTTCGGAGTTCCAAAGAGCAATGGACTGAATGGTGGACCACATTTGGGCTGCGGGCCACATTTCCGTACTTGGACAATGTCACCATCTGCAGCCATGATCAGCAGGACCACGACGCCAACCTCCACCGATTTCTCCAAACCGCCCAAACCCTCAATCTTACCTACAACAAGTAAAAATGCGTTTTCCGCACAACCAGACTAGCCACCCTCAGCTACGTCATGGAGAACGGGGTCTTAGGGCCCAACCATGACTGTATGCGCCCCCTCTTGCAACTTCCCCTCCCCCACTGCCCCAAGGCCCTGAACAGGTGCCTTGGGTTCTTTTCATATTACGCCCAGTGGGTCCCCAATTATGCGGACAAAGCCCGCCCACTAATAAAGGCCACCATCTTTCCACTGGCAACTGAGGCCCGCCAGGCCTTCAGCTGCATCAAGGCGGACATCGCCAAAGCTGCGATGTGCGCGGTGGACGAGTCCGTCCCCTTCCAGGTGGAGAGTGACGCATCAGAGGTCGCTCTCGCCGCCACCCTCAACCAAGCAGGCAGACCGGTAGCGTTCTTTTTGCGCACCCTCACCTCCTCTGAAATTCGATACTCCTCGGTCAAAAAGGAAGCCCAAGCCATCGTGGAAGCCGTGCGGCACTGGAGGCACTACCTCGCTGGTAGGAGGTTTACCCTCGTCATCGACCAACAATCAGTAGCCTTCATGTTCAACAATACACAGCGGGGCAAAATCAAGAACAATAAGATCTTGAGGTGGAGGATCGAACTCTCCACCTTATAACTACGATATAGTATATCGTCCTGGGAAGCTCAACGAGCCCTCAGGAACCCTGTTCCGCAGCACATGTGCCAGCGCGCAAGATGACCGACTACGGGCTATCCACGATGACCTCTGCCACCCGGGGGTCACCCGGCTCGCCCATTATATCAAGGCCTGCAACCCAATAGTTCGACAGGGCTCTGATCACTGTTGATTTCGGACAATAAAGGGGCGGGTGCCTTGGTGGCTGGGCGGGTCCTGAGTGGTCATTGACCTTGGCAGTTGTGCTTTCAGAGTAAGGGGAGTGGCGCCGATCAGTCTGTGGCTGTACCGGTTGCTTGATTGGAGTTCTATTGTCCTGGGAAAATAGGCCATTAAAATGCAAACGAGCGGGGGTTTCGATCAGGTCTGGTTACCTGTGTTTTAGATACACATAGGCTGTGTATCTGTCTGAGTCTTGGGTTGGCCATAATTTCCATGGTCCTTTGCAGGTGGCCATCTTAGATGGCTACACTCACATAATGAAAAATGCCAATTCCTAATTAGCAATAGCCTTCCGCTGTGCAGCTAGGGTCTGCCCACAGTCAGTATGTTTGCCAAAGTTTCTCTGTTGGTCCCACTTCAAAAGATGCAAAGCTTAGAAATAACCAGCAATCTTCCCATTGGAGACAGGTAAAACAGCATTGGGACAAGTGCAGATGCGTTGTTACCTCACCCATTTCTCAGGCAGCCATGTAAGGTATACATTATTGAACCAAGAGCTGTACCACTACAAACATAATTAGACAATTTTAGTAACTGGGCTCCACTGTGACTTAAGAAAGCAATAATTGGAATAATTATGTGCCTGCACATCTGGTTAAATTTTAAGTACACGTGAAAGAGGCAGAATTTAATTGGGGTAGCTAATTGCTTTCTAGTACCCAGCCTAACAACAGATGTCCTCTAAATCAGCCACACCATATGTGCTATGTCTGACTTATTAAAGAGAAAATGAACACGAAGGATTTTTAAAAGGCAAACTACTGTATTGTATCGTCGTGGGCTGAATTTTCTAAATTGAGTCGGGAGCCTGGTGCTGGACTGATTTCTCCATCGCAAACCTGTGTGTGTGTGTTGGGACATTGGCCGTGATCTTCCGAGAAAATGCCAATTAAAAATCCGTCTGCAGGATTCCCATCCAGTAAGGGATGGGAATGGTGGTTGGGGAGCTGTCATGGATTGGGGGAACTCATTACATGAGGCACGTTGTGATATGACTTTAAGGGAATATGCAAATGAGCGAGTCAGCAGGATGTAAAGCAGCACGTGGCCACCAGCGAATCGTGAATATGTAGTATTGCAGCTGTGAGTGATAGTTGCTGAATTGATATATTAGATTTGTCTGTTGAGCGACCCTGTACTATATCTTCAAATAAACTGAACCTCTGTCTCACTTCACAGTCCTGTGCCTGAGATTGGAAAATTTGTGTAAAGCAGACAACAGGCCCACAGCCTTCACTGCGTTGCAGTGGAAGTGCAGCTCTGGTGACCTGGACACAAAGAGAGCAATCCGAGTAATGGGGGATGGGCTTGAAGATGCAAAAAGGCCTTTCTTTGACCTGATCACTCTCAGTGGCAGCAGTCTCTGTGAGAGAATTCTGCAAAGGCAGGCCCATGCCTGGGGATGATCGCTGACTTTCCATTTTCAGCAAGTAAAGGTCAGATTGGAGGTAATTGACAAGCGGCTAAGACCTCCTGCTGTTTATTTGCCTCTTGTGAGCTTTTGAGTTCTGCACACTATGGGGATTCTGGTCACCTCTCAGAAGATTGGAAAGTCCAAGAAAAATCTCTATTGATTACCCCCATAAATAACTTAATTGGCTTCATGCAATTGACAGGTTCTGAAGCTGCCTCCAGTAAAAAGTCTGAACTAACATCCTGATCCATTTTTTTGCCATTCCCCTGCACCTCCCCCCTCAAACCCAAGGTGCAAAGAAAACTCACATCAATGTGTCTATATCACTCAAGGAATAGTCCCAATTACTTTTCATACATTGAGCAGGATATAACCATTTTTGTTTGATTCCATAATATCACAATATACAGTTTGTAAATAGCACATTGTTACTAGTAGTTTTCCTTTTTAATAATCTGCCACTCAAAAATCAGTTTGTCCATGATGCAGCATTTCAAGCATCACCAGTAGGATTCTTTCTGCTTCCAAATCAACAATTGATGATGTAGGGGAAGTACTGTGCTAGCAATTTCCATCATTAATTTCTAAAAGTTAATTATACATGAGTGAAGTGTTGCTAATAATATAGAAGTCTAGACCTCATTGCATCCCTTTAAAAAAATGTTCTAGACATTGCGATCGGCTCGTGGGTGGAGAATGTGCGTCAAACCCGCGATCAGGTCCAATGCCGTTCCCGCGATTCTCCGGTCCCTGGACCGGGTGTAGGGGCATAGCCCCATTATTGGAGAATCCCACCCCAGATAGGGAATAGCCCAGACTTACTAACATTGTTCTCTGCATTTGGCATGATGGGCATTCATGGTACAAATAATGAAAGATAATTACCCACTGTTTGTACCCTTTGGCTGCAGAAATTGTTTCCTGTGCCAGCCCTGCTATGGGCTCGTAAAAATCAGTTAATGAGGAGGCATATTGGTTAACATCTCTTAAGGGACATAACAGCCTTAGTTACTTGTATAACATAGATGTGGCTGCGGATGTGGACAGTGGAGGTTTTCATGTGCAACAGGTACCAATGTCTCCTGTGTTTTGAAACACTCAGATAAATTATTGGACTGACAGGATGGGTTACCTTTAAGTTAGAGGGTAGTATGATAAGTAAGGCACAAAATAATACCTGGAGAAGCCCACTGTTATAACCTGCCCAGTTACCACATGTTCCTTGGTGAATATGAAGCCCAATGAGGGGAGGGAGGGGAGCGGGGGGGGGGGGGGCGGGGGGAATCATTCGCAGTGCAACTGTATAAATAGAGCTGGCCAATGGGGTACCGGTTAGAGAGGGAACCAGTAGTGAACTGTTGGTAATATGTACATAGTGTTGTAAATAAAGTTACTTTCTGTTTGACTCTACAAAGTCGTCCTGGAATCTTCGTGACCCTCATGAAACCCACCAAGAGAATATATGTGTGTCCTCAAGCTAAAAACTAACAAGTTAAGTGAACAATATGCAAAACTTAATTCTCATTGTATTACATAATGGTGCCCAATGTCTAGAATTGGAAGCATATAGTATTCTCAAAGGGAGAAAAAAACTAACTTAGTTCATCTTAATGCCAAACCCTATTAAGCAGAAGGAGTCTGAAGCGGGCGGCTGTCGGGAGGGTCATGGAGCAATCAGCCGGGGCATTCTGGATCACGGGAAAAGCACCCAATGGCCTTGACCGACTTTTAAATACAAACAACGGAGTCTTTCCACCATGAAGACGTGGCAGAAAGCAGGTCACATGCCCGGCACATACACTGATGTCATGCGTACGTTCGTGCTTTGGACACAAAATCACGGAGGAGTGATTCCTCCATTTTGTAGCTGCCAGCAAGCAAGGCAACAGGACTGTGTGAAGAACTGAAGATGGGTCATTTTGTAATAAGGAAGAGGGGACCAGAGACACAAACAGGCCAGCATCTCACAACTGAATCTGCTGGAGAGAGCTTCACAGGAGAGTCCACGGCTGGACCAAGCAGTGCTGGTGTGAGCTGTAAACAGAGCTCCAGGACCTCTAGTTAACACCCCATTCAGATGAAACTAAAATCGAGAACAAAACAGTACAAAAATGATTTCTTGAGGTGTGGCTTTGATAATTATGCCAATGCAAATCAGGATGCAAAGTCCATGTGCATTATATGCAGGGAAGTACTGGCAAATGAAAGTTTAAAACCCTCAAAACATCAAAGGATTTTGAAGACTAAGCATGGCGAGGACAAACCTCTTGATTTTTTTCAAAGGATGCAGCAAGAACTTAAATGGTGAGCTGAAGTCCTCAGCAGAAATGTAATATTGAACGACAAAGCAAGTGAGATCATAAGGACCACGCAGGCTCATCTGTCGCATTAAAGATAAGCAATAATGGTGTGCCGTGAAGGCCAGCAGCAAAGGTCGCGAAGGTCGGCCTGCGTTGGTCTCAAAGGTCAGTCAGCGTTGGTCGCGAAGATCGGCATGCATGGGTCCCGAAGGTCGGTCAGTTGGTAAAAGTGGGCCCCACGAAAAAAAGTTTGTAAAACACTGGTATAGATTATGTAAAATCCTGCGACAGAAAAAAGCTGTTGGCTTTATGAATATGTGAGAACAAACTGTATTATGAAAGTTGGCAGCTATTCTATGCACAAGATATAGAGAATTCTAAATAATAAAGTAGTACTGCTGAGGAGCTGCAGAGTGATTGTCTAAATCGCAGACTTGCACCTAAGTATATCAAAAGCGTAAATGTGTGCAAACTGCTTTACAGCGACAGAATCTTTACTCTATTTGTTGCAGGCCAAGACTCCCAAACCACAAGGCCACAAGTGGGAACTAATAGTGGTCCGGCTAATATTAAGACCAACTTGAAATTGGGGGAGAGAACTGTCACCCTGAAGTCTTAAAAATTGATTTTGAGAAGCATTATTGTGGTTATTTTGATTGTGTTTCACTGCCAAACATTGCTTTTGCTGTGATATGGGAGGTTTCTTACAGAATCAAGGTGAATGAATTTTCAGACAGTTATTCATTTGATTTTTTAAAAGAATATAACTGATGAAAAACAATTTTCCACGGAAACTTAACTGCCTTCATGTACCGAAGCATACACATGTCTGCATGATCTTAATTTTATATATTGATCATTTAAGCAGATAATCCTCTGCCCATTAGTTTTTTTTAATTAAATATTTTATTGAAAATTTTTGGTCAACCAACACAGTACATTGTGCATCCATTACACAATATTATAACAACACAAATAACAATGACCTATTTTATAAACAAAAAATGAATAAATAATAAATAACAAAAATGAAAACTAACCCTAATTGGCAACTGCCTTATCACAAGTAACACTCTCCAAAAATATAATTTAACAGTCCAATATATAATTATCTGTAGCAACGACCTATACATACTATACAGTATATATTAACAATCCTGAGAGTCCTTCTGGTTCCTCCCCCCCCCCCCCCCCCACCCCCCACCTATCCTGGGCTGCTGCTGCCTTCTTTTTTCCACTCCGTCTATCTTTCTGCGAGGTATTCGACGAACGGTTGCCACCGCCCGGTGAACCCTTGAGCCGACCCCCTTAGGACGAACTTAATCCGCTCTAGCTTTATAAACCCCGCCATGTCATTTATCCAGGTCTCCACCCCCGGGGGCTTGGCTTCTTTCCACATTAGCAATATCCTGCGCCGGGCTACTAGGGACGCAAAGGCCAAAACATCGGCCTCTCTCGCCTCCTGCACTCCCGGCTCTTGTGCAACCCCAAATATAGCCAACCCCCAGCTTGGTTCGACCCGGACTCCTACTACTTTTGAAAGCACCTTTGTCACCCCCATCCAAAACCCCTGTAGTGCCGGGCATGACCAAAACATATGGGTATGATTCGCTGGGCTTCTCGAGCACCTCGCACACCTATCCTCCACCCCAAAAAATTTACTGAGCCGTGCTCCAGTCATATGCGCCCTGTGTAATACCTTAAACTGAATCAGGCTTAGCCTGGCACACGAGGACGACGAGTTTACCCTGCTTAGGGCATCTGCCCACAGCCCCTCCTCGATCTCCTCCCCCAGCTCTTCTTCCCATTTCCCTTTTAGTTCATCTACCATAGTCTCCCCTTCGTCCCTCATTTCCCTATATATATCTGACACCTTACCATCCCCCACCCATGTCTTTGAGATCACTCTGTCCTGCACCTCTTGTGTCGGGAGCTGCGGGAATTCTCTCACCTGTTGCCTCGCAAAAGCCCTCAGTTGCATATACCTGAATGCATTCCCTTGGGGCAACCCATATTTCTCGGTCAGCGCTCCCAGACTCGCGAACTTCCCATCCTCAAACAGATCTTTCAGTTGCGTTATTCCTGCTCTTTGCCACATTCCATATCCCCCATCCATTCCCCCCCGGGGCAAACCTATGATTGATTCTTATTGGGGACCCCCCAAGGCTCCAGTCTTTCCCCTATGCCGTCTCCACTGTCCCCAAATCTTCAGTGTAGCCACCACCACCGGGCTTGTGGTGTAGTTCCTCGGTGAGAACGGCAATGGGGCTGTCACCATAGCCTGTAGGCTAGTCCCCCTACAGGACGCCCTCTCTAATCTCTTCCACGCCGCTCCCTCCTCCTCTCCCATCCACTTACTCACCATTGAAATATTAGCGGCCCAATAATACTCACTTAGGCTCGGTAGTGCCAGCCCCCCACTATCCCTGCTACGCTGTAAGAATCCCTTCCTCACTCTCGGGGTCTTCCCGGCCCACACAAAACCCATGATGCTCTTTTCAATCCTTTTAAAAAAAGCCTTCGTGATCACCACCGGGAGGCACTGAAACACAAAGAGGAATCTCGGGAGGACCACCATCTTAACCGCCTGCACCCTCCCTGCCAGTGACAGGGATACCATATCCCATCTCTTGAAATCCTCCTCCATCTGTTCCACCAACCGCGTTAAATTTAACCTATGCAATGTGCCCCAATTCTTAGCTATCTGGATCCCCAGGTAACGAAAGTCCCTTGTTACCTTCCTCAACGGTAGGTCCTCTATTTCTCTACTCTGCTCCCCTGGATGCACCACAAACAACTCACTTTTCCCCATGTTCAATTTATACCCTGAAAAATCCCCAAACTCCCCAAGTATCCGCATTATTTCTGGCATCCCCTCCGCCGGGTCTGCCACGTATAGTAGCAAATCGTCCACATACAAAGATACCCGGTGTTCTTCTCCTCCCCTAAGTACTCCCCTCCACTTCTTGGAACCCCTCAACGCTATCGCCAGGGGCTCAATCGCCAGTGCAAACAATAATGGGACAGAGGGCATCCCTGCCTTGTCCCTCTATGGAGCCGAAAATATGCAGATCCCCGTCCATTCGTGACCACGCTCGCCACCGGGGCCCTATACAACAGCTGCACCCATCTAACATACCCCTCTCCAAAACCAAATCTCCTCAACACCTCCCACAAATAATCCCACTCCACTCTATCAAATGCTTTCTTGGCATCCATCGCCACTACACATTCCGTTTCTCCCTCTGGTGGGGCCATCATCATTACCCCTAACAATCTCCGTATATTCGTGTTCAGCTGTCTCCCCTTCACAAACCCAGTTTGGTCCTCGTGGACCACCCCCGGGACACATTCCTCTATTCTCATTGCCATTACCTTGGCCAGGATCTTGGCATCTACATTTAGGAGGGAAATAGGTCTATAGGACCCGAATTGTAGCGGGTCCTTTTCCTTCTTTAAGAGAAGCGATATCGTTGCTTCAGACATAGTCGGGGGGCAGTTGTCCCCTTTCCTTTGCCTCATTAAAGGTCCTCGTCAGTACCGGGGTGAGCAAGTCCACATATTTTCTATAGAATTCGACTGGGAATCCATCCGGTCCCGGGGCCTTTCCGCCTGCATGCTCCTAATTCCTTTCACCACTTCTTCTACCTCGATCTATGCTCCCAGTCCCACCCTTTCCTGCTCTTCCACCTTGGGAAATTCCAGCCGATCCAAGAAGCCCATCATTCTCTCCCTCCCATCTGGAGGTTGAGCTTCATATAATTTTTTATAAAATGTCTTGAACACTCCATTCACTCTCTCCGCTCCCCGCTCCATCTCTCCTTCCTCATCCCTCACTCCCCCTATTTCCCTCGCTGCTCCCCTTTTCCTCAATTGGTGTGCCAGCAACCTGCTCGCCTTCTCCCCATATTCGTACTGTACACCCTGTGCCTTCATCCATTGTGCCTCTGCAGTGCCCGTAGTCAGCAAGTCAAATTCTACATGTAGCCTTTGCCTTTCCCTGTACAGTCCCTCCTCCGGTGCTTCCGCATATTGTCTGTCCACCCTCAAAAGTTCTTGCAGCAACCGCTCCCGTTCCTTACTCTCCTGCTTCCCTTTATGTGCCCTTATTGATATCAGCTCCCCTCTAACCACCGCCTTCAACGCCTCCCAGACCACTCCCACCTGGACCTCCCCATTATCATTGAGTTCCAAGTACTTTTCAATGCACCCCCTCACCCTTAGACACACCCCCTCATCTGCCATTAGTCCCATGTCCATTCTCCAGGGTGGGCGCCCTCCTGTTTCCTCCCCTATCTCCAAGTCCACCCAGTGTGGAGCGTGATCCGAAATGGCTATAGCCGTATACTCCGTTCCCCTCACCTTCGGGATCAATGCCCTACCCAGCACAAAAAAGTCTATTCGCGAGTAGACTTTATGGACATAGGAGAAAAACGAGAACTCCTTACTCATAGGTCTGCTAAATCTCCACGGGTCTACACCTCCCATCTGCTCCATAAAATCTTTAAGTACCTTGGCTGCTGCCGGCCTCCTTCCAGTCCTGGACTTCGACCTATCCAGCCCTGGTTCCAACACCGCATTAAAATCTCCCCCCATTATCAGCTTTCCCATCTCTAGGTCCGGAATGCGTCCTAGCATCCGCCTCATAAAATTGGCATCATCCCAGTTCGGGGCATATACGTTTACCAAAACCACTGTCTCCCCCTGTAGTTTGCCACTCACCATCACGTATCTGCCCCCGTTATCCGCCACTATAGTCTTTGCCTCGAACATTACCCGCTTCCCCACTAATATAGCCACCCCCCTGTTTTTCGCATCTAGCCCCGAATGGAACACCTGCCCCACCCATCCTTTGCGTAGCCTAACCTGGTCTATCAGTTTCAGGTGCGTTTCCTGTAACATAACCACATCTGCCTTAAGTTTCTTAAGGTGTGCGAGTACCCGTGCCCTCTTTATCGGCCCGTTCAGCCCTCTCACGTTCCACGTGATCAGCCGAGTTGGGGGGCTTCCTACCCCCCCCCCTTGTCGATTAGCCATCACCTTTTTCCAGCTCCTCACCCGGTTCCCACGCAGCTGTATCTCCCCCAGGCGGTGCCCCCCCGCCCATCCTCCCCCATACCAGCTCCCCCCTCTCCCCAGCAGCAGCAACCCAGTAATTCCCCCCTCCCACCCCCCCCCTCCCTGCTAGATCCCCCGCTAGCGTAATTACTCCCCCCATGTTGCTTCCAGAAGTCAGCAAACTCTGGCCGACCTCGGCTTCCCCCCGTGACCTCGGCTCGCACCGTGCGACGCCCCCTCCTTCCTGCTTCTCTATTCCCACCATGATTATCATAGCGCGGGAACCAAGCCCGCGCTTCTCCCTTGGCCCCGACCCCAATGGCCAACGCCCCATCTCCTCCACCTCCCCTCCTCCCCCATCACCACCTGTGGGAGAGAGAAAAGTTACCACATCGCAGGATTAGTACATAAAACTCCTCTTTCCCCCCTTTTTAACCCCCCTCTTTGCCCCCCACATTCGCCCCACCACTTTGTTCAAACATTCTTTTTAATAACCCACTCATTCCAGTTTTTCTTCCACAATAAAAGTCCACGCTTCATCCGCCGTCTCAAAGTAGTGGTGCCTCCCTCGATATGTGACCCACAGTCTTGCCGGTTGCAGCATTTCAAATTTTATCTTCTTTTTATGAAGCACCGCCTTGGCCCGATTAAAGCTCGCCCTCCTTCTCGCCACCTCCGCACTCCAGTCTTGATCCGCGTTCTCCCATTTACTGCTCCGAGTTTTCTTCGCCCATCTAAGGACCATTTCTCTATCCTTAAAACGGTGGAACCTCACCACTATGGCTCTGGGAATTTCTCCTGCTCTCGGTCCTCGCGGCATCACTCGGTATGCTCCCTCCACCTCCAACGGACCCGCCGGGGCCTCCGCTCCCATTAACGAGTGCAGCATCGTGCTCACATATGCCCCGACGTCCGCTCCCTCTACACCTTCAGGAAGACCAAGAATCCTCAGGTTGTTCCTCCTTGCGTTGTTTTCCAGTGCCTCCAACCTTTCCACACATCGTTTCTGATGTGCCTCCTGCGTCTCCGTCTTCACCACCAGGCCCTGTATGTCGTCCTCATTCTCGGCTGCCTTTGCCTTCACGACCCGAAGCTCCCGCTCCTGGGTCTTTTGTTCCTCCTTTAGCCCTTCGATCGCCTGTAGTATCGGGGCCAACAGCTCTTTCTTCATTTCCTTTTTGATCTCTTCCACACAACATTTCAAGAACTCTTGTTGTTCAGGGCCCCATGTTAAACTGCCACCTTCCTACGCCATCTTGGTTTTTGCTTGCCTTCCTTGCTGCTGTTCTAAAGGATCCACTGCAATCCGGCCACTTTCTCCTCCTTTTTCCATCCGTATCCAGGGGGGATTCCCTTCTGGTTTACCACACAGTGTTTTTAGCCGTCAGAATTGCCGTTGGGGCTCCTATCAAGAGCCCAAAAGTCCGTTTCACCGGGAGCTGCCGAAACGTGCGACTCAGCTGGTCATCGCCACACCCGGAAGTCCTGCCCATTAGTTTTGATTGCATCAAGGAGCCCTAGCAAAACAGGAGTCATTGGGAATCAGGAGAAAATTCTCCACCAGTTGGAATCATACCTGGCACAAAGGATTGTGGTTGTTCGCCAGTCAGTTCATTTCCAGGACAATACTGCAGGAGTTCCTCATGGTAGTGTCCAAGGCCAAACCACCTTCAGCTGCTCCATCAATGACCTTCCTTCCACCATAAGGTCAAAAGCGAGGATGTTCACTGATGATGATTGGACAATGTTCAGCACCAATCGCGACTCCTCAGATACTGAAGCAGTCCATGTCCATCTGCAGCAAGACCTGGAAAATATCCAGGCTTGGGCTGTCAAGGGGCAAGTAACATTCACGCCACACAAGTGCCACAGCAATGACCTTCTCCAACTAGAGAGAATGTAACTATCACCCTTGACATTCAATGGCATTACCATTGCTGAAAATCCAATGATCAACATCCAGGGAGTTACCATTAACTGGAAACTGAAATGGTCCAGCCATATAAATGGTGTGGCCACAAGAGTAGAACAATGGTTTAGGATTTTGCGGTGAGTAATTCACCTCCTGATGCCCAAAGCCTGTTTATAATTTACAAGGCACAAGATAGGAGTGTGAGGGAATACCTTCCACAAAGTAACCTGCTTGATTGGCACCTCATCTACAAAATAGTTACTCCCTCCACCACCAACACACAGTAGCAGCAGTGTGTACCATCTAAAAGATGCAATGTGTCATAATATACACACAAGTATATGATGGTGCACAGACAGACAGTGATTGACACAAAGGATGACCAATGAACATACAGAACACAGCAGCCAATCACCAGACAGGACACAGCCACTATATAACCAGGGGCACTAGTTTTCCCGCTCTCTGGGGGATGCAGCCTCTGAGACAGTCAGAGCCTGTGAGCAACAACTTGAACATACACCATGTGGTAGTAAGATATTCTGGTCAGATTAGCCACAGGTCTCCAGTCAACTCAGCATAGTGGCAACCCACAGTTCAAGCATGTTTAATAGTTAAGAGGTTAATAAAATAGAGTTGCATTTCTTCAAGTGCTGGAAGCCTGTCTCTCTCTCTCTGCTACAGTAAACGCAGTCCTCGCAGACCCAGCTTACCCAACACATCACAATGCAGCAACTCACCAAGGCTCCTTAGACAGCACGTTCCAAACCCACAAAGGTGGGTAGAAGGTTGAGGGCAGCAGACACATGGGAACAGCACCACCTGAAAGTTCCCCTCCATGCCACTCACCATCATGACTTGGATATATATTGCATTAAACAATTTCTCCAGTAAATTTCTCTTTAAATTTATTAAAAACATGCTGCGGGATTCTCTGCCAGGGGGATCTTCCGCTTCGCCGGCAGCGCACCCACATCCGCGGGTTTCCCGATGGCGTTGGATGGCCACAATGTGAAAGCCCATTGGCCGGCTGCCGGCACGGATGATCCAGCTCCCGGCAGGGGCACGCTGCGCCATGCCGGAAAATGGGGCTGGCAGGACGGAGAATCCCACCCATAGTTTTTATTGCCTTTGATCCTTTATACATTGGAAATGTGCATGTCGTTTGCAATTTCACCATTTGCGAGGTTTTGTGGGAACGTTGCCCCCCACAAATGGCAAGACTTTACAGAATTTGAAATTTAAGGTACAAATCAATTATTTTGTTGAACCTCCTATGCTACTCTAAACATAGAGCAAACAGGTATTTTCAATATTTTGTCTTAAAATGTCCTTGATGTTTCCATAATAAATTCAAATTCTTCTGAAATATGAGTCATGCTCGTTTTAACTATACGTTACTAAAAGGGTAATCCAAAAAAATTCCCTCGGTTTTGAAAATCTGCTTGTAGTTATCTTAAGAGCTTACGGAGCCGATTGCACAAGTGTCCAAAAATACAACTTAACTATATTTTACAGATGATGTGGAGATGCCGGCGTTACACTGGGGTGAGCACAGTGATGCACGATCAATTGCACAAAGACTAAAGTTGGGTACAATTGTGGCTTTATTACAGTCAGATGTGTGGCCTCCTGTGGCAGTTAGTGAAATGGCAGGGCACTGGAGGTCATGCATATTTATACAGTTCTCCGTGTGCGGAGCCAGCCGGCAGGAGCTACCGGTGAACCTGTACTGCAGGTCCTACCTTATATCACCTAGTACAGTGGTTTACCACACACAGTAAGAAGTCTTACATCACCAGGTTAAAGTCCAACAGGTTTGTTTCAAAGAGATATTTTACAGAGACAGAATAACAGGATTCACAAAGGCGCATTGAAAAGTGCGAAAGAATACAACAAAAGAAGGAATTTTTCTCCTCATCTCCTTCTTTCTGCCTTATTAGCAATCATTGGGTGCAATTTTGCAGATCTATTAGTCGCGGTGCAAATCCCATCATGGCCGCAAAATATCGCGAGGCCAAAAATGGTATTTGCGCCAGTGAGATTTCCGATCGTGATCTTCCCGGGCAGTCCCCGCTGAAGTGATCAGGAAGGGCAAGAACCTGATTTGAATGTGTTTTAATCTAATTAGGGAGTTTAAAGTAAAATCACCAGACCTCATTGCAATCCGCCAGCATGAAGTCATCTGGGTCTGAATTACTCCTGGTTTTTAAAAATGGGAATGAGGCACCACGACCTCTGAGAGGGAGGAAGGTGGTGAGCACCCCACTCTGTCACAATATGTGAATATTGTAAAGCACATAAAGGGTTAATATAATGTTACTACTTTATTCACTAGATGGTGCTATAGAGCAACCATATAAATATCACATGTCTCCTTGACGTCTGGGAGAGAGTGGAAGGGAGCCAGACAGAGTCGGTATGAGAAAGGTTAACTGATAGCATAGTTTAGTATTGTAGAAGTGTACTGTAATCTTTACTTATCTGATTCCTTGATAATATATTCAAATTTAATTCAGTGTAGTAATAAATTAGCTTTATTTGTTTTTTTTTAAATAAACATTTTATTGAGGTATTTTTGGAATTGTAACAACAAAACAAACAATATACATGAAACTATAAACATAGTGCAAAAGCCATCTCCCTTCCTTACAGGTCCCACCTTTATTAACCCCCTTCTCGAAGCTAAACTAACCCCTCCCCCCCCCCCCCCCCCCTTCTGCTGACGATTAATTTTCCGCGAAGAAGTCAGCTGGGTCGACAAACCAGAGGTCCGGTCCTCCGCCATGCTGTCTCCTGCGGCAGCTTCAGCCCAAGCCTTCTCTGTCTTTCTGTTTCTGTCTTAACGAGCACTTCTAGTCCTTCTCTCCATGCACCGATGTGGGAATTCAGTGCACAATTGCCTCTGTCATCAGTTTTACAATTCAAGTCCGGTAGAAAATTGGGGGGAAAGGTCCAAAAGTCCGACCAGAGCGGGAGCCACCAAATGTGCGACTTACTCCTTCATAGCCGCCACCGGAAGTCAGCTTTATTTGTTAAACACTGCTTGCTCGTCTTTGTTAACACAACAACCGTCACCATCCTGAAAGAACAATACAAAGAACACAACACTCTCCACCTTGTATCAGGGTGCACAAGTGGAAAATTCCTGCTGGCTCCACAGGGTGGGGGGTCTCAATGGTGGGGAGGGGGGGGGGGGGGGTTGGGAGGGGCAGGGGTTGGCAAACATCTAAAATTCATTGTGTGGCTGTCAAGGAATCCTAAGAGTAAATGCCTGACAGCATTGAGATCACCTGATGATGCAGCCTTGGTGAGAACGGTGCCTATTAGCCTTGCCTAGCCCTGATGCTCAGAATAATTGTGCTTTCTTCTTCTTGGGCAGTTCCTCAGGGTTGAGGATAATTTGCTTCCACCCCGAGGCGGTGGGTTCTGTGGTGGCTGAATAGTCCAATACCGGATCTGCAGGCTCTACCACAGGTTTGCAGATGGGGCTTGATGAGGTGGTTGGGTGGGAGGCTCTGGATTCTGCACTCTCTTTCTGCTATATAAGTTTGGCCTCCACGTGCTCCAGCCTGTGACGCTTGAAGTGATTGCCGCTTTCGTGGATGCTTCTTTTCCAGTTTGTGCATTCTAAGGCAAGCGATTCCCATGTATCGATGGAGATGTTGCATTTATTTAAGGAGGCTTTCAGAGTTTCCTTGTAGAGTTTCTCTGCCCTCCTAGTAATCGCTTGCTTTTGCGGAGCTCGGAGGAGAGCACTTGTGGCCCACACATTGCAGCTGGTGGAGCATGACCACTGCCTCGTTACTGGGGATATTGGCCTGGGAGAGGAAGCTCATGTTGGTATGCCTATCCTGCCAGTGGATTTGCAGGATTTTGCGGACGCAATGTTGGAGATATCCCTCCAAGGTTTTGAGGTTCCCGTGGCGCAGAGTAGGGGATTCCTAATTTCCACAGTCGGACATGTCTCCTTTTTGGAAGATGGTCACAATAGAGGCATCTCACCCGGCATGTTTTCTTTCTTCCATATAAGGGTGATGAGGTTGTGGGTTCTTGTCAAGAGTGCCTCTCCGTGCATTTTAATACTTTTGCGGGAATTCTATGTGCACCAGAGGCCTTGTTGCTCTTCTGCTGTCGGTCGGACCGATAGTCCTGAGACTCAATCTAGTCAAATAATTAGCCACCATGAGTTGACCCTTAACAATGTCAGCTGTCCACATTCGCAGAGTCAAGCATGTGGGTGAAAACTCATGTTTCAAGGATAAAAGGTTGTGTGCAGGGGGTTAAGAGGGAATGTGTAAGAATAATTGCTGGACCTTAGCGCCTGCCATAGAAGATCCATTATCCCTCAAGGCCTAAGTAAGATCTCAGGCAAGTGACCATTTGGAAGCGATGACTGTTGAAAGGTTTTAATTTATTCTCCCTTCTATTCACAACTCCTACTCCCTGAAGGGTCTCCCGCTGCCCAGCCCACACCCGGGCCGGGGTATTTATATCTCAACAGTCCTAGGACAAGGGGATAGCCCTGCCCCATTCATCTAGGTACATCATACTCAGGTGAGGCTAGAGGGACTCTGAGGTTGCAGTATACATAAGTGTCCAATTGACCTTGCCCATGAGGGATGGGTGACCATTGAACCAACCTGTCAGAACATCCAGTGATTTATATATTAAGGGAAGAGACTGCCTTCCACAGCCCTATTGCCTGAGATGCCCTTGGCAAGCGTCTCTGGAGGGCCGGGACTTGGAGGGTCCCAGCCTACTTTCGGGTGGTACTGATGTTGCAGCATTACCCTGTTCTGCCCGCTGTCCTTTTGATACACTGGTATTAGGAAGAGTGGATTGGTATTAGGAAGGGTGGATTCAGAAAGGCTGGTCACTCTCAGGGGCTCCTGGCTGGAAGGCCCTGGGATTTGTGACTGCTCCATTCAACCTTGCAGTCACAGGAATGTTGGCGACAACCCCTCCTGGTATTTGTAGTTCTGTCTTTGTATCTCAAACAGAGAGGAACGTGTCCAGAGGCATGGCACCTGGCTGGGGCACAGCTGAGTCCAGAGATCCAGCAGACCTCCAACTGATCCTTGGGACATCACTGTCTCCACCTGTTGTGCATTAGAAGCAGCGTAGTGCTCACCAGGTGGTGAGCCAGAAGCCAGTCTGCTAAGTTCGCCCACCGAGGTGCTTGTCTCTGCGATGCTGGATGGTGCGGGTGGTAGCTGTGATGCATCATTTATATCCTCCTCTGAGATCTCCTCCAAGGTGCTTTCAAGGCGGTGCGGTTCTTGCAAGGCCAAGGCAAGTGACATGGTTTTAGTACATGGCCTGGTCAAGAGTTTGGACAACAAAAACGTACTTGAGACTGGTCAGCTGGATGAAGGTGCAGTGCCTCCTCACTTTTCTGTCACGGGCCAACCTCACTCTCTGCGCAGGCCCACTCCTGTTCCTATTTTACGAGCTACATGGCCCTCTCTACGAAAGGAGTCAGGTTTGGGCATTCCACCGACCATCTTCTCGCTCTCTCTCTGCAGTTGTGGGCAATATCCCAAAAGGGATATTGTGTGCAGGACACATGGTGGGTCATAGGACAACTGACATCTGTGGGCGCTGCGCTTAAGCAGGAAAAGGTTCTGATGAGTGCGGGAGTGGTAGGAGCAAATGAGGATGGTGCTGGTAGGTTGAATGCTGGGAAACTATGAGGTGACAGCATGTGGGTTCAAGGTGGCATTCCTGACGGAAGAGTGGAGTGCCAAGGGCAGACAGGGGACACTTATGCTTTCAGATCATAAAAGATCATCTTTTTCTTACATTGAACTGCTGTGCTCTTGGTCCAGCTGCTGGCACTGACTAGTACTGCGATCGCCCAGCGCGAGGCCTTGCTGGAGGACCTCCTGCCAACCCATGGGTAAATTGTGGTCCATCTGTCCTCCACACATCCAGCAATCCAGTGAGGGCCTGCTCCGAAAATCTGGGAACTGGTCTGCGAGCTGCCATCCTCCTGGCTTGAATGAGATCAACTGTTTTGGAGCCGTTTAAATGCCCCACCCACCTCATTGAAGGGCTCAGATGACCCTCGGGGTGGGCAAATCAGACGCTTTGCACCTCAGGTGCAGCGTTTTTCACGTGGGGAACAAAATTGTTTTCTAAGTGCCTGAAGATTGCGATCCGGATCGCCGCTGGTGCCAGCAGGATTTGCCCTGAGTTTGGCGCCAAAATTCACGCTTTGCCATTTCTTTGGAAAATTACACGTGCTAATATCTCTGATCTAAGTAGTTCATTTTAAAAACATTGATGAATGTTAGTAGTTTGTTCTGCTAACCCAAAAATATCAGTTCTGAGGGCAGCACGGTGGCGCAGTGGTAGCACTGCAGTCTCACGGCGCCGAGGTCCCAGGTTCGATCCCGGCTCTGGGTCACTGTCCGTGTGGAGTTTGCACATTCTCCCCGTGTTTGCGTGGGTTTCGCCCCCACAAACCAAAGATGTGCAGGGTACGTGGATTGGCCACGCTAAATTGCCCCTTAATTGGAAAAAATGAATTGGGTACTCTAAATTTATATATTTTTAAAAATATATCAGTTCTAAAGATTTTTTGATGTGGGCTCAAACCTACCTAATGATCCAGTCTCTAAGGGCATGATTTTCAGCCTCATATGGGTTGTGCCAGTGTTCATGCTCCTTCTATGTCCCACGTCATTTTCCAGGAAGGTGGGGCAAAGTTGGCAGGGCTACCCACTCTAAAGCCTGTGTAACCAATTAACCAATTCAAGGCCTAATATCAGTGCCCAACTCAAATTTTCCAGTTGGCCTGTAAGCTTCCGACTGTATCCGGGGCTAGATCCTAGATCAGCTGCTTGGAAGTGGTCTCTTACTGGCAAACCAGCATGTCAGCTCTCCAGGCAGGAGCTGAGGTCATCCCGCCCGTCTGGCCTCAGTTGTGGCTATAGGCTGCTCTGTGGACATGATTCATTCCCCCCCCCCCCACAACCCCTTCCCCCACCCACCAATGCCCCCTTTCCCTCCCACCCCTTCATCCTCCCTCGATAATGGAGGCCAGTTGCTGAGAGAATTATTAACTTAAAAGTTAAAGAACTGCAGGCTGCCGCTTCCTCTGATCTGGGAGGACTCCTATTAGCCCTCCAGCTTTGAAAGCCCACTCAATGTTCTCAATTGGGGAGGCGATCCCACCCCTGTCCAGCAATTGGCTAATTCAGGGAAAACCACTGCCGGGTGACTGTTTCCCATGGAGTATGGGGTTCTGAGCCCCATTTGATGGCAATGTTGGGTCCTGACACAAGGGGTGAAATCCTGCCCCATGTTTCCCATTTAGTTATGGGTAGATGTTTTGTAACAAGCAGATATGTTTAGAGCTATAGCCGATCAGGATTTCTGGCTGTTGTTCACCCTGGCATGTCTTATTTCATGCACTGCCATTGCAAGCATAATATACTGTGATTGGAGTGCTTCCGAACAAGCGTCCAACTTCACAGTTAATCAGGCATTCATGTAATCTACTGGTGCCATTAGGTTTACTTCTTTCTGCAGATCTGTTTTGCAGCGAGTGGACAAGTACCTTTCCTGCTGTCTGACCTGCTGTCTATCCCTCCTTTCATCCATCTTTTCATCAAACTGGGAGATTCTTAATAGAAAATCTATTGGTACCATTGATAGGGCAAGATACAAAATTTTTAGAACTATCGGCAAAAGGATTTACGACAGCATATAGAGGAGAAGACAAGCTCCATAAATTGCTTTGAAAGTGTTGAATCAATTCAAGTTATACTACCTCTTAAATGATTGTTCATCGTCATAAATATAATTCCGCATACACACTTAAACATGAAGGTGATAGGTATTTACTGCTTTGATGAAATTTCCATCTCTTTCAGGCAGGTGACTCCTGTCCTGATTTCTGCCTCCCTCCATCAGGCAATGCATGCATTTCACAAAGTGGCCCGAGTGGTATTATAGATCCTCCAGAGATCGGTATTATAGATCCTGCAGAGTACTATAGATCCTCCAGAGATCTGGTACTATAGATCCTCCAGAGATCGGTATTATAGATCCTGCAGAGTACTATAGATCCTCCAGAGATCTGGTACTATAGATCCTCCAGAGATCGGTATTATAGATCCTCCAGAGATCTGGTATTATAGATCCTGCAGAGTACTATAGATCCTCCAGAGATCTGATATTATAGGTCCTCCAGAGATCTGGTACTATAGATACTCCAGAGATCTGGTACTATAGATCCTCCAGAGATCTGGTACTATAGATCCTCCAGAGATCTGGTATTATAGATCCTCCAGAGATTGGCATTGGAGATCCTCCAGGGATCTGGTAACAGAGATCTCCATCCACTTTTCTCATTGGGTTCACTTGATTTACACTGAAAGTTGTGAAGCCAATCAGAAAATCAACGCAAATACTGACTCACGGCTAGAAGAATACTAGTTCAATTGCTGCCACACTTTAGACTTCAGATTTTCAGTGTAATTACTTTTCTATATTACAAATATTGTACATGAATTTAACAGTGTGATAAGGTTATCCTATTTCATGCTGATTAATCCTGCTTTTTTTTTGGACCCATTACTCTTTCTCTCTCACTCGCTCTGGCTGTCCCCTGGTACAGTCCTCATCTTCACTTCCTTAAGTCCAAAGGATGCAGGTATAAAAGGGTATGGATGATACCTGTTTAGCCATCCCCTACCTGATCTGGCTAGATTACTTAACACAGTGAGCGGGCTTCTCCGTAGTCCGATGCTGAAATCGGGAACGGTGATCGGGTGGAGAATGGATCCCGACGTCGAAATCGGGACAGGCGCCGGTTTGACGCTGGTTCGAGATTCTCCGCCCCCCCTCCAAATCGGCATCATCGGGACACACGCGCAGTCGCAACGCCGTTGCCGCATCATTAGTCGGCCTACCCGTGATGATCCGTCTCCGATGGGCTGAGTTCCTGACGGCGCGGGCCACGTGTCATCCCAGCGGTCATGAGCCTGGAATGCCGGCCGTGTGGACAGTGTCCACTGGCCACACTCGGCCAGATCTGTGCTGCTGACCGGTGGACTTCAGCTGGGGCTGGGTGGGGTGGTGGGAGGTGACCAGGGTGTGGGCTGTGGTGTCGGGGTGGGCGGTATGCGGTCGAGCACGGCCGGTGCCATGATTTCTCCTGCAACCGGTGCATGTGTGGGGGGTGTAGGCGTACGCTGCTGCAGCTTGTCAGCCCTACGCGTGCATGGCCTGGAATGCGCCGATTCTCTAACCGTTTTCTGCGCCTTCCGATGGTGTTTCACACGGTGCTGGTGCTAGCCCCTCACCGGTACCAGAAGCTGTGAGGGTTTTACGCCGACTTTCCCGTCGTGAAACACCGCAGATGTTCCGTTGGCAGCGGCCGGCGGTTACTGGCCAGTCCCGCCGGGGTGAATTGGACATGGTCCCACACGGCGGGAGGCCAGCTAGTGCGGTCCTCGAGGGGGGACCCTGGGGGATCCAGCCCCGGGGGGGCCCACACGGTGGCCTGATCCGCGATCGGGGCCCACCAATCTGCGGGCAAGCCTGTGCCATGGGGGCACTTCTCCCTTCACGCCGGCCCCTGTAGGGCTCCGCCATGGCCGGCACGGAGAAGACACCCCCCCTGCACATGTGCTGGGATACGCCGGCCGGCCTGCGCATGCGCGGAATCACGCCGACAGTTCTGCACATGCGCTAACTCGCTCCTGTCCTTTGGCGCTGGTTGGCGCAGTGCCAACCCCTCCGGCGCCAGTGCAGAGGATTCCATAACTCCGGCCGACGCCGGAGTAGTCCGCACCGCTTTTTACGCGGCGTCGGGCCATCGCGGGAATTCGGGAGAATCCCGCTTCACAAGTCAGAAGGTGAGTTACTCGTTGCAGAATTCCCAGTCTTTGACTTGCTCTGGTAGCCACAATATTTATAAGGCTAGTTTAGTTCAGTTTCTGGTCAATGGTAACCCCCATGATGTTGATCGTGGAGGATTCAGCGATGGTAATGTCTTGAATCTCAAGGGGTTATGGGTAGCTCTTCCCTTGTCATTGCCTGCACTTGTGTGGCACAAATGCTACTCACCACTTGTCAGCCCAAGCCTGGATATTAAGACCATAAGACATAGGAGCAGAATTGGGCCATTCAGCCATCGAGTCTGCTCTGCCATTCAATCATGGCTGATATGTTTCTCATCCCCATTCTCCTCCCTGCAGTTTTGCTAGCGCTTATTAATGCCCTACTCAGTCAAATGCTGCCCTGATGTCAAGGATAGTCATTCTCACCTCATTTCTGATCCTCTTCTTAATCAATATCCTTTCTATCTCTGCCTTAAAGACACTCAGTGATTTGGTCTCTACAGCCTTCTGCGGCAAAGAGTTCCACAGATTCACCACCCTCTGGCTGAAGAAATCCCTCCTCATCTCTGTTTTAAAGGATTGTCCCTTTAGTCTGAGATGGTGTCCTATGGTTCTAGTTTTTCCTACAAGTGAAAACATCCTATCCACGTCCACTCTATCCAGGCCTTGCAGTATCCTGTAAGTTTCAATAAGATCCCCCTCATCCTTTTAAACTCCATGAGTACAGACCCAGAGTCCTCAACCGTTCCTTATAGGACAAGTTCTTCATTCCAGGGATTATTCTTGTGAACCTCCTCTGGACCCTTTCCAAGGCCAGCACATCCTTCCTTAGGCCCCAAACTGCTCACAATACTCCAAATAGGGTCTGACCAGAGACTGATACAGCCTCAGAAGTACATCCCTGCTCTTATATTCTAGCCCTCTCGACATGAATGCTAACATTGCATTTGCCTTCCTAACTGCCAACTGAACCTGCACATTAACCTTAAGAGAATCTTGAACTAGGACTCCTAAGTGCTTCTGATTTCCTAAGCCTTTTCCCATTTAGAAAATAGTTTATGCCTCCATTCGTCCTCCCAAAGTGCCTAACCTCACACTTTTCCACATTATATTCCATCTGCCATATTGTGCAGACCATTTGGACATGGACTGTTTTAGTGTCTGAGGAGTCGCAAATGGTGCTGGACATTCTGCAGTCATGTGCAAAAATCCCCACTTCTGACCCTATGATGGAAGGAATGTCATTGGTGAAGTAGCTCAAGATGGTTGAGCCAATGACACTACCTTACAAAATCTTGCACGGATGTCCTGAAGCTGAGATGATTGACCTCCAACAACCACAATCTTTGTTTGTGCCAGGTATGACTCCAAACAGCGGAACATGTTCTCCATGCGCTTATGGACGCCATATGCGGTCAAATGCTGCCCTGATGTCAAAGGCAATCATTCTCACCTCATTTCTGCCATTCAGCTCTTTGATCCATGTTTGCACAAAGGCTGTAATGAGGTCAAGAGCTGAACGACCCTGGTGGAACCCGAACTGAACGTCCATGAGCAGGTTGTTGCTGAGTATGTGCCTTTTAATAGCGCTGTTGATGACCTCTTCCATCACTTTTCTGATGATTGAGAGTAGACTGCTGGGACGATAGTTGGCCAGGTTGGATTTAGAACATAGAACATAGAACAGTACAGCACAGTACAGGCCCTTCGGCCCACAATGTTGTGCTGACCATTTATCCTAATCTAAGGTCAACCTAGCCTACAATTTACTGCTGTCCATGTGCCTGTCCAAGAGTGGCTTAAATGTCCCTAATGACTCTGACTCCACCACCTCTGCTGGTAGTGCATTCCACGCACCTACCACTCACAGTGTAAAGAACCTACCTCTGACATCTCCCCTATACCTTCCTCCAATCACCTTAAAACTATGTCCCCTTGTGACATTTCCACCCTGGGGAAAAGTCTCTGGCTATCCACCCTATCTATGCCTCTCATCACCTTGTACACCTCTATCAAGTCACCTCTCTTCCTTGTTCGCTCCAGTGAGAAAAACCCTAGCTCCCTCAATCTTTCTTCATAAGACATGCCCTCGATTCCAGGCAGCATCCTGGTAAATCTCCTCTGTACACTCTCCAAAGCATTCACATCCTTCCTATAATGAGACGACCAGAACTGGACACAATATTCCAAGTGTGGTTTAACTCGGGGTTTATAAAGCTGCAGCAAAACCTCGCGGCTCTTAAACTCAATCCCCTTGATAATGAAAGCCAACACACCATGCGCCTTCTTAACAACCCTATCAATCTGCGTGGCAACTTTGAGGGATCTATGTACGTGGACCTCAAGATCCCTCTGTTCCTCCACACTTCCAAGAATCCTGCCTTTAACCCTGTATTCAGCATTCAAATTCGACCTTACGAAATGAATCACTTCACATTTATCCAGGCTAAACTCCATCTGCCACTTCTCAGTCCAGCTCTACATCCTGTCAATGTCTTGTTTTAGCTGCAACAGCCCTCAGCACTATCTACAACTCCACCAACCTTCGTGTCATCAGCAAACTTACTAACTCACCCTTCCACTTCCTCATCCAAGTCATTTATAAAACCACAAAGAGCAGACACCACTGGTCACCGGTCTCCAGGCGGAATACTTTCCATCCACTACCACTCACTGTCTTCTTTCGGCCAGCCAATTCTGTATCCAGACAGCCAAATTTCCCTGTATCCCATGCCCCCTAACTTTCTGAATGAGCCTACCATGGGGAACCTTATCAAATGCTTCACTGAAATCCATATACACCACATCCACTGCCCGACCTTCATCAATGTATCTCGTCACATCCTCAAAGAATTCAATGAGACTTGTGAGGCATGACCTGCCCCTTACAAAGCCATTCTGACTATCTTTAAACAAACTGTTTTTCTAAATAATCATAAATCCTATCTCTCAGAATCCTTTCCAATATTTTGCTCACCACAGACGAAAGACTGATGGGTCTGTAATTCCCAGGGATTTCCCTATTCCCTTTCTTGAACAAGGGAACAACATTCGCCTCCCTCCAATCATCCAGTACTACTCCGGTGGAGAGTGAGGATGCAGAGATCATCGCCAACGGCGCAGCAATCTCCTCCCTCGCTTCCCGTAGTAACCTTGGGTATATCCCATCAGGCCCAGGGGTCTTATCTATCCTGATGCTTTTCAAAATTTCCAGCACATCCTCCTTCTTAATATCAACCTGTTCGAGTCTATTAACCTGGTTCACACTGTTCTCATGAGCAACAAGGTCCCTCTCTCTAGTGAATACTGAAGCAAAACATTCATTTAGGGCCTCCCCCATTTCCTCAGACTCTAGGCACAGGTTCCCTCCACTATCCCTGATCGGCCCTACTCTCACTCTGATCATCCTCTTATTTCTCACATAAGTGTAGAATGCCTTGGGGTTTTCCCTAATCCTTCCCGCCAGGTCTTTTTCATGCCCCCTTCTAGCTCCCCTAAGTCCATTTTTGAGTTCCTTCCTGGCTACCTTGTAACCCTCTAGAGCTGTGCCAGATCCTTGCTTCCTCAACCTTACATAAGCTCCCTTCTTCCTCTTGACTAGAAGCTCCACTTCTCTGGTCATCCAAGGCTCCTTCACCTTACCATTCCTTCCTCGTCTCAGTGGGACAAAACTATCCAGCACTCGCAGCAAGTGCTCCTTAAACAACTCCCACATTACTGTCGTGCATTTCCCCAAGAACAATTGTTCCCACTTTATGTTCCTGTTATTTGTGTACAAGACTTACCTGGGCAGTTTTCTACATTGCCAGGTAGATGCCCGTGTTGCCGCTGCACTGAAACAACTTTGCTAGGGATGTGGCAAGTTGTGAAGCACAAGTCTTCAGTACTGCTGTCAGAATATTGTTAGGACCCATAGCTTTTGCAGTATCCAGTGCCTTCAACCGTTTCTTGATGTCACGTGACGTGAATCAAATTGGCTGAAGACTGACATCTGTGATGCTGGGGACCTCCAGATGGATCATCCACTCAGTGCTTCTGACTGAAATGGCTGGGTGAACTATCCCGGTTCAAAGAGAATTAGGGATTGGCAGCAAATGCTGGCCCAGCCAGTGATGAATTAATTTTAAAAATCTGTTAGAGCCTACTCAAACAGGCTTCTTTGTTTTATTCATTCATAGGGTGTGGGCGTCGCTGGCAAGAACAGCATTTGTTGTCCTTTCCTAACTGTCCTTGAGAAGATGGTGATGATCTGAATTCTAAAATCGCTACCACCCACAGTGCTGTTACGGTGGACGTTCCAAGCTTTTGACCCAGCAGTAGTGAAGGAATGGCGATATATTTCCAAGTCAGGATGGTGATTGGCTTTGAAAGGAATGTACTGCTGCCCTTGTCCATCCAGTAAGAAGTCTTACAACACCAGGTTAAAGTCCAACTGGTTTGTTTCGAATCACTAGCTTTCAGAGCGCAGCTCCTTCCTCAGGTGAATGAAGAGGTGTGTTCCACAACCACATATATACACAAAGTCAATGATGCAAGATGATGCTTTGAATGCGAGTCTTTGCAGGTAATTAAGTCTTTACAGGTCCACATGTTGCCACTGGAGAGAGGGATAATCACAGGTTAAAGAGGTGTGAATTGCCTCAAGCCAGGACAGTTAGTAGGATTTGGCAAGCCCAAGCCAGATAGTCGGGGGTGAATGTAATGCATCACGAATCCAAGGTCCCGGTTGAGGCCATGCTCATGCATGCGGAACTTGGCTATCAGTTTCTGCTCAGCAATTCTGTGTTGTCGCACGTCCTGAAGGCCGCCTTGGAGAACGCTTACCCGAATAAGGCCTTCAGGACGCGCGAGGGAGTGAATATTTGATGATGGGATGCGAATCAGGCATGCTGGTGTCAAGCTTCTTGAGTGTTGTTGGAGCTGTACACAACCAGGCAAGTGGAGAATGTTCCATCATACTCCTGTGCCTTGTGGATGATGGACCTACTCTTGTAGCCACAGTATTTATATGGCTAATCCACTTCAGTTCCTGGTTAAACAGAAACCACAGGATGTTAATAGTGGGGGATTCAGCAAAGGTAATGCCATTGAATATCAAGGGCTGATGCAATGGTCGTTGCCTGGCCCTTGTGTGGCACCAACATTACTTGCCTCTTGCCAGCCCAACCCTGGATATTGTGCCGTGTTGATGCACTGCAATCGCTCAGCTTATGGGGAGGGGGAAACTCATTCCTGTGCATAGGTTTTTAACACTACCAGTGGGAAATTCATTGATATCCAGTGCATTCAGTGGCTTCTTTAATGTCACGAGCAGTGAACCAAATCAGGAATTCAGCCGTCACATAAAATATATTCGTAAACAAGGCCCTTTTACAATCAAGCACATTCCAGACAAAACAAAAAAATGTCAAGACACAAAATAAGTATACTCACAGAGATCAGGTATTAGGTTAACATGCATGTTGACAAAAATCTGTACAGATTGTAATTGTAATGATTTAGAAATATATAGACTCATTTTGACTCCTTCTAAAATGCGAATTTTTGTCTGAAAGATAATGCATTTTAAAATGAAAAGTCAATTCACTTTGTGAAAAATGAGAAAATGTAATTCAGATAAAAGGGAACAGCATTAGTGAATATTAAAAAAACAATTTCTGCTTGAGTGGAATTTGATGAGAACAATACCAGGCATTTACATATGTCTTTAAAATCTAGACACTAAAGTATTGTTGAACTGCCAGCCAACACTTGAATACAAAAGTGTGTTATTCAATTTAAGAACCAGGAACATAATGAACTATCAGGATTATCTTGCAAGCAGTTTTGTGGTCAGATTCAGACAGTCTAATTTTGGACTCATTGTAATTACTCTTCAAATGTCAAATTTGAATGTCAATCAAACCTTTTGAATTGAAGTTTGCAATTCTAACAGTCACAATTAATTTTCCATTTCAAAATTTTTGATTTGGAAACAAATTAAATTTTGTTTTACAATCTTCTCCCTTCTGAAGGTATTAATTCTGCTTGAAGTCTGCGAGATTTAGCAGCCGGGTCATGTCCCACGTCGGGCGTGACACGGCTGTTAGACCGCGCCCCTTAACTTTAGGTGGTTTTGGAGCTGGCCCAACTCCTGTTTTCCATCTCAGGAAAATGTCAACCCTGACTGACTGTCATAATGACTTCTCTTAAGGTCAATTAATTCTACTGTGGTTTCTGGAACCATATTCTACACTTTGCCAAGAGGGTAGAATGAGTTTCTATTCCAGTGCCTCATCAAATACCTCAACTGTCAGAGAGTCGGCAGAAGGTCAATTGTACATGGAACTCTATTGTCAACATTTGTAAACTGAAGAGAATGTAACTGTCTTAACATCAATGAGCGCATGATGCAGCCACTGTAAAAGAGAGTGTGTGAGGGCATAAGTATATCTTATGTCAGAAATACAGGCATTAGAAGATCCAATGCAAGTATTTACCTTTACTCTAATGTCTTATTTAAGTGAGGCTGAGCGAAGCCAATAACTTCTAAAAATTGTCCAGAGAATTTCACCATCGACAGACTCGGGAGGGTTGTTTTGGCAAAAGGACGAAAACAGAGACTAAATGAGTTCTGTGTTAGGTGGACATGCCTGTTTGAAAATTTGGTTTTAGCCAACAATTTTGGCCCTAATTGCCGATTACTGTAATTGAACATTCCCCGAAAGCCTAAAATAGTCACCTACACTTTTAACATTCAAGGGTTGATTATACTGATTTTTGATGTAAGAGTATGTAGGATTTCCACTAAAGATGTGGACGATGCTGGCTAACCTGCAGTGGCAGGTTTTAGGAAGGCTGATGGAATGGACTGGGAGGCTGCACAGTTGCTCGAACAGATGCTTGAACATGGCATTGGGGGTCCTGGCAGAGGCGGTAGAACAGAGGAGGAATGTCTTCTACTTCAAGAAGGGAAAGAGTCCATCTTGCTCTATTATCCATCCCACCTCACTGCGCTAAATCACTGGCTTTTAAAGCAGACCAAGGCAGGCCAGCAGCACGGTTCAATTCCCGTACCAGCCTCCCCGAAGAGGCGCCGGAATGTGGCGACTAGGGGCTTTTCACAGTAACTTCATTGAAGCCTACTCGTGACAATAAGCGATTTTCATTTCATTTCATTTCATACCTTATAAGAAACACCATGCTCTTTTTAGGTCCTCAGAGCATATCTGAAGTAAATGTTTTTTTAAAAATATTTTTATTCTCCTTTTTCACATTTTCTCCAAAATTTACACCCACCAACAATAAACAATAATCATCAACAAATATGTCAGTCCCCATAACAATAACAACGATCCCATCCTCCCATCAACCCCCAAACATTAGCCCGCATGTTTACATAAACAAATGACGAAAGGAATCATAGTCACCCTTAATACACACAGCCCCCCTACCGCCCAACCCTCCCACCCATCCCCCCCAACTAATGTTCGATGTTATCCAGTTCTTGAAAAGTGCATAATGAATAATGCCCATGACTTGTAGAACCCCTCCGTCCTTCCCCTCAGTTCAAACTTAACCTTCTCAAGTCAAGAATTCCAACAGGTCCCCCCCCGCCACGCCAGGGCACAGGATAGAGAGGCTGCTCTCCATCCCAACAGGATCTGCCTTCAGGCGATCAACGAGGCGAAGGCTACGATATCTGACTCCGCTCCAGTTTCCAACTCTGGCTGGTCCGACACCCCGAATATGGCCTCCTGGGGACCCGGGTCCAGTTTCACACGCACCACCTTGGAAATTACCCTAAAAGCCTCCTTCCAGTAATCCTCTAGCTTTGGACAGGACCAAAACATATGAACGTGATTTCCCCCCCCCCACCCCCCGTTCAGACACATCTTCTACTCCTTCAAAGAATCGGCTCACCCTCGCCCTCGTGAGGTGTGCTCTATATACCACCTTCACCTGTATCAGCCCCAACCTCGCACATGAGGTGGAGGCGTTTACTCTCCAGAGCACCTCACATCAGATCCCCTCCTCTATACTCTCTTCCAACTTTTCCTCCCACTTTGCTTTGATCCCTTCCAGTGGTGCCTTATCCTCTTCCAAAATAGCTCCGTACACCACTGACACTACCCCCTTCTCCAGTCCCCTTGTTGTCAGCACCTACTGCAGCAATGTGGAGGCCGGTTCCTCCGGGAAGCTCTGTATCTCCTTTCTGGCAAAATCTCGAACCTGCATGTATCTGAACATTTCTCCTTGCTCCAGCCCATACTTCGCTTCCAGCTCCCTCAATCCTGCAAACCAACCCGTAAGAAACAAATCTTTTAGTGTCTTAATCCCCTTCTTCTCCCTTTTCTGAAAATTTCCATCCCATCTCCCTGGCTCAAATCTGTGGTTCCCCCGAATTGGCATTTCCCTTGACCCTGCCCCCAACCCGAAGTGTTGGCAAAACTGCCTCCAAATTCTCAATGAAGCTATTATTACCGGACTCCCTGAGTATTTCCCCGGAGCTATCGGGAGTGGCGCTGTTACTCGTGCTTTCAATCCCGACCCCCAGCACAAACTCTCCTCCATTCTGACCCACTGGGAATCAACCCCTGTGACCCAGCTCCGCACCTTCTCCACATTCGCCGCCCAGTAGTAATACATCAGGTTCAGAAGACCCAAACCCCCTGCCTGCCTTACCCTCTGTAGCAGCACCTTTTTCACTCTGGCCACCTTCCCTCCCCATATGAACAAGGTAATCCTTCCCTCAGTCTCCCTGAAAAAAGCCTTTGGCAGGAAAATCGGCAGGCATTGAAAAATAAACAGAAATCGCGGCAACACATTCATTTTAACCACCTGTACCCGACCTGCCAGTGACAGAGGAAGGCCGTCCCACCTTGCCAGATCGGCTTTCACTCTTCCCACCAAACTAGAGATATTGTACCTGCGAAGCCTTCCCCCACTCCTGGGCAACCTGCAACCCCAGGTACCTAAAGTGAGTCCCTGCCCTACGGAATGGCAGCTCCCCAACCCATGCCCCCACCCCCGGCCGAGACACCACAAAGTATTCACTCTTGTTTAGGTTCAGCTTGTACCCCAAGAAATACTCGCAGTAGCTCCAATATCCCCCCTATCGACACACTCGGTTCCGACACATATAACAGCAAGTCATCAGCATATAAGGACACCCTATGCTCTATCCCGCCCCGCACTATTCATTTCCATGCTCCCAAACTTCTTAATGCGATGGGCAATATCGCAAGTGCCAACAGCAGGGGGGACATAGGACATCCCTGCCCCGTCCCACGGTGGAGTGAAAAGTATCTCAAGCTGATGTTGTTTGTGTGGACACTCGCCTTCGGCTCCTTATAGTAGCTTTACCCAGTCCACAAATCTTGGTCCAAACCCAAACCGCTCCAGAACTGCCATTAAGTACCCCCATTCTACCCGGTCAAACGCCTTCTCGGCGTCCAACGCCACAACCACCTCTGTCTCCTTCCCTTCCGCCGGTGCCATAATGACCCTCCTAATGTTCGAAAAATGCTGCCTCCCTCTCAGGAACCCCGTCTGATCCTCACCTATCACCTTCGGGAGGCACTCCTCCAGCCTACCCGCCAGTACCCTCGCCAATACTTTTGCGTCCACATTCAGAAGTGATATGGGCCTATACGACCCACACTCCGTCGGATCCTTATCTTTTTTTAGCAACAGTGAAATCGATGCCTGCCCCAAGGTTTGTGGCTACATCCCCTTCCCTATCACCTCTTCAAACATCCCCACCATCAGGGGTGCCAGCTTATCCTTGAATTTTTTATAATATTCCACCGGAAACCTATCCGGCCCTGCCACCTTCCCCGACTGCATCCTCCCAAACGCATCCTTTATCTCCTGCTCCACTATCGCTCCTTCTAATGTAGCCCTGTCCCCCTCCCCTAACCTCGGGTACTCCAACCCATCTAGAAATTCCTGCATCTCACGGTCTCCCCCGGTTGGCTCTGACATGTACAACCTCTCATAAAACTTGCCTGTAGTTCCTTCCTCTTTATCTGAAGTAAATGTTGATGAGTGTTGGTGAGTTCTTGACAAAGTGTCCATAAGACCATAAGACATAGAAGCAGAATTCGGCCACTCGGCCCATCGAGTCTGCTCCGCCATTCAATCATGGCTGATATTTTCTCATCCCATTCTTCTGCCTTCTCCCATTACTCCTGATTCTCTTATTAATCAAGAACCTATCTATCTCTGTCTTGAAGACACTCAGTGATTTGGCCTCCACAGACTTCTGCAGCAAAGAGTTCCACAGATTCACCACCCTATGGCTGAAAAAAATTCTCCTCATCTCTGTTTTAAAGGATCTTCCCTTTAGTCTGAGATGGTGTCCTGTGGTTCTAGTTTTTCTACAAGTGGAAACATCCTCCCCACGTCCATTCCATCCAGGCCTCGCATTATCCTGTAAGCTTCAATAAGATCCCCCCTCATCCTTCTAAACTCCAACGAGTACAGACCCAGAGTCCTCAACCGTTCCTTATAGGACAAGTTCTTCATTCCAGGGATCATTCTTGTGAACCTCCTCTGGATCCTTTCCAAGGCCAGCACATCCTTCCTTAGATAAAGGGGCTCAAAACTGCTCACAATACTCCAAATGGGGTCTACCAGAGCCTTACACAGCCTCAGAAGTACATCCCTGGTCTTGTATTCGAGCCCTCTCGACATGAATGCTAACATTGCCTGAACCTGCACATTAACCTTCAGAAAATCCCAGCCTCACACCCAGGTGCAAATGTGGGTTAAGATGCTGGTTGCCAGGTTTAGACACCGGTTTGGAGACGTTGGCTCAGTACTGCTTCATCTGTCAAGAGCACCAGAAGCTGCCCACAGCAGACTCCCTATACCCGTGGGAGTGGTCGGGGCACCCTTGGACTCACGTACACATCGATTACACTGATCCATTCCTGGGTTTGACGTTTCTCGTCTCACCCCAAGTTGGTGGAGGTCCACAAGATGATGACGACCACCTCCCAAGTGACCATCTAGCGACTGCACATTTCTTTTTCGATCCATGGAATCCCGGAGGTGCTGGTAACAGATGACGGGGCCTCTTTCAAGAGTGCAGCGGAATTCGGCATGTACGCACTTCTTCAGACAATCTGGCATCAAATTGCTTGTCAGAGAGGGCCATGTAGACGGTTAAGCAGGAGCTAAAGAAGCAGACTTTAGGCTCGACGGACAGCAGGCTAGCATGCTTTTTGTTATTGTATCGGATTACTCTGCCCCCGCTGAGACGCTCATGGGTTGTCGGCTTCACACCTGACTTAGTTTGTTTCTCCCAGACACTGGCATGAAGGTGCGTCGTAATCAGGATTTGCAAGGGTATTCCCGGTTCAACCTTTATCGCCTCTGACGCTTCACACCTGTTGACGTGGTGCTCGTTGTAACTTCACCAACAGTGCTTGCTGGCTCACTGGCATTGTCATCCGTCAAATGGGACAAGTCTCTTACCAAGTTACGATCCGGGGGCAACTGATGTGATGGCATTTAGATCATATTCGCTCGCGGAGGTTGGCCCTGCGTTCGGTTCCTCGGAAGAATCCTGTCCTGGATCTCCATCTCCATTGCCGTACCAGCCTGCTGTGATGCCTCCTGTCTGTGGCGATGGCGACATGGCCGATGTTGTATCTTTGGTTTCATTCATGGAGATGAAGACGTCTGAAATCTTGGGTGCAGATTCATCGGTTCAGCCACTTCCTGCTGATCATCCGCCACGGCATTCCTGCCACAGACAACGTTACCCTTTCAGGTATACGCCTCCTGATCCAGCCCTTCAGGGACTTGACGTTTCACTGGAGCTGAAAAGGGTCTGATATCCTCCACCTATTCCTTCTTCTCCTCATCGACATCAAAAGTGTCTTTGGACTTTGGGCGGGGGGGGAGAGAATGTCATATCCTGCACGGGACTTACTGGGTGGGAATAATTACCTTCCCAGTGGTGCTCACGTAGTACGAGCTCTCCCGCTGAGGGGTGGAGGAACTCCATTCAGCTATGTAAAATATGTTGACCAATAAGGCACCTAACGAGGAGAGACCCGGTAGGTATCTACCGAGAGTTATATATAATGTAATTGTAAATAAACCAAAGTTCTTTATTCTTACTCGATGTGGACTCCCGGGCCTGAATTCTCTGACCCGGCGCCTGGTCGGAGAATCCCCAGGGAGACGCGAGAATCGTGCCCCGCCAGCCCGACGCCGGCTTCCCCATTCTCTGACACCGATTCTCGGGCCCCAGCGGGATTCCCGCCGCGCCGGTCGGGGGCCATTGACAACGGTCCCCCCAGCGATTCTCCGGGCCTCCGAGCGGCCGACAAGTTTGGCCAAGTCCCGCTGGCGTGGGTTACTCACCTGCCACATGGCGGGACCTGGAAGGTGAGTCTGTGGCACCCGACCGGGGGGGAATCCGACCCCGGTGCCCGCAATCGGGGACTACCGATCGACGGGCGGGCTGGTTCCTTAGGGGCCTATTTTACTCCGCACCGGGCCCCCGTAGGGCTCCTCCATACTGCCCGGGGGCCAGCGTGGAGAAGGGAACCCCCGCGCATGCACGGAATTACGCCGGACATTCCGCGCATGCGTGAACTATGCGGGCCGTTCCGTGCCGGCTGGAGCTGCGGGGACCACTCCGGCGCCAACCTAGCCCCCTCGAAAGGGGAGAATTCCTCACTTTCGGGGACCGTTGACGCCAGTGTGGTTGGTGCCGCTTTTCACCCCCTGTGCCCTTATTAAATTACCAATGTCACATTTTGATGTTCGTTGATTTGCCTCATTCAGAGTGCAGACATCATCTCAAAAATGTTGTTATTGTCTCTCTTGATGTGAATTACCTTTTGAAACTGGTGCCTGTTTATAAAAATCTGTATTTAAGCTGGAATTTCCTGGAAGCTCTACTGCTACAAAGACAGTGGGCAGGATTCTCTGATCTCCCGCTGCATGTTTCCTGGCGGAGGGAGGCAGCCTGCCATTGGCTGCTGACGGGATGTTTTGGTCCTGCCACTGCCAATGTGATTTCCCCTTGATTCCACCCCCCGAAGCCAGGAAAACTGCATTGGGGGTGCGCCGTCAATGGAAAATCCCACCGGTGTGAATAGCTGGAAGGTCTCGCCCAGCGTTCCTGCCACGGTAAGGTAGCACAGTGGTTAGCACTGTTGCTGCACAGCTCCAGGGTCCCAGGTTTGATTCCCGGCTTGGGTCACTGTCTGTGCGGAGTCTGCACGTCCTCCCCGTGTCTGCGTGGGTTTCCTCCGGGTGCTCCGGTTTCCTCCCGCAGTCCAAAGATGTGCAGGTTAGGTGGATTGGCCATGATAAATTGCCCTTAGTGTCCAAAAAAGGTTAGGTGGGGTTACGGGAATGGGTTGGAGGTGTGGGCTTAAGTGGGTGCTCTTTCGATGGGCCGATTGGCCTCCTCCTGCACTGTAAATTCTATGATCCAGAGAGGTAATGATAGCAGAGCAGCAGTAGCTGCAAGGGAACTGAATGGTGGGTGCAACCTGAATGAAGTAAACATGAAACACAACAGTCAACAGAGGATATAATGATCAGAAAATGATTCACACCTTCTCTCTTCAGCGTCAGGCATTTGCTCCAAGACATTAATCCAGCAACTAAAGTCCAGTTGGCAGCAAGTCTGAGCACAGGCTGGCCTCTTAGAAAATGAGTTGAGAAATGATGGGGTCTGGCACCAAAATGCTCACCCACCCGCCTGCAATACAGATCCCGATCTGTTTAAAAAACCCAGTGCATGGTCTGTTTTAACTGCTCAGAGTGAATAAGATGTAATTGCTGTGCAGGAGGTAGCAGTTCTTAAACCACTAGCTTTCATTACTCCATATGCATTCAACGAGAAAGGCCAAGCTGATCAGAAATTCAATCTACATTTACCACTTTGAATTGAGAAAAATGTTAATCAAAGCAACTCCAGGGAACGACAGCATTAATTTAGAAATAGCGGGTTACATACTAATAAGTAGGCTGGGAAAATTTACCTTTCTCAAATCGTGTCCCCTTATCACTGCTCATCAGTCCCTCATCGATAAGGTCAATCATATCTACCTGATAGAAATGTTCAAAAAAATCTATGCATATGAGCTGTGTGCTGAGTTATACTTGACATAAAATTGAATTTGAAAAGTACATAATCTGTCATAGATATATCCTGCCTTATAAATAAAGCATGTCATGTTGCTAAGCTCTGAAATTGGGACAGGTTTCAATATTAACACGGTGTAGGCTTAGTGACCTATTGGACTCCATCTTTTGATTGTTAGTTTAAGAAAAAGCTAATTGGTATTCAGTTTGTGCATCTCACTTCTTGTCATCATAAAACCCTTGACTAGACTGTAAACAATTGTTTCTTGACTTCTAAGAGTATTACCAAACAGTGCTCAAGTTTTACAATACTGCAGGTATCCTAAAGGGGATAGGAAATTGAGCAACACATCATGGTTTTGGCAGGTAGCCAAGCAATTGTTTAAATTGCTACTCCTGTTGAAGTGAAAGCAAAGAACCACAACACTTAAATGGAGCAAGTATGGACCCAATAACAGGAACAAATGAAGCAAGTACAAGCTTTGTCCCTTTTTAGATTCTAGCGATATATCAAAGCTTTCAAGGTTAATTTACAGTTTAATGCAAGTTGCTGCTCTCAGCACTGCTCAGCTGAGCAATGCTTTGCTCAAAGTGGCAGCTTTTAGTTTGAACACTGCAGCACAGGACACATCAAACTTTTCCATGCAATCATCATTTGTTTAAAGTGATCATTTTGGGACCGACCTAAATCGATGACTTATAGCTATCGGATCTGTTATGAAACTTATAAGCTATTTGGATACTTGCAATGAACTGACTGTTGCAGGTGCAAGCAATCACTTGGAAAAGTCCCAGAACTCAAAATGAGAATTCTGATGCTGAATTGCTTACTGAGGCCCAAATTTCCACCGAGATGGAAGATCTCCGCACCTTAGTCAAAATGGCGTAGGAGTCCTGAATCCAAAATTATTGCCAGGGAGGGAACAAGGAGCGACATATTTCACACATCCACGATTCACAGAGGCAGCGGTACATTTTAAAGTGGAGGTGTCTGTTGTGCTATCTCTTCAAGAGAGATGATGCTAATGAGTAAGTAGCCAGAAGGTAAATCATGTGACCTGCAGACATTGTGACATTTTTCAAAGGAGCTTCCTGTGTAGCTAGTAGCATGTGATGCGAAGTGATTGCAGATGTACTTTCATGTTAACAATAGTTGTTGGATCCTTATATTAAATCGGCTATTGAGCAATCCTAGACTACAACTTCAAATAAACCTATGTTTAACTTACCAGTCCTGTGTGAGATTGATAAATTTGTATTAAGAAAGCATGGAAATATAATAATATTTATTATTGTCACAAGTAACACTGCAATGAAGTTACTGTGAAAATCCCCCAGTCTCCACACTCCGGAGGGAGAATTCAAAATGCCCAATTCATCCAACAGCACGTCTTTTGGGACTTGTGAGAGGAAACCGGAGCACTCCGAGGAAACCCATTCAGATACAGGGAGAACATGCAGATTCCACACAGACAGTGACCCAAGCCGTGAATCGAACCTGGGACCCTGGCACTGTGAAGAAACTGTGCTAACCACTGTGCCACCCATAACATGAATGCTGAAGATTTGAAGAACACAGGAAAAGCCACAGACAAGAATTTATGCTATACAAAGTTGATGTATGCATTCAAAACCCCGGGAGGCAGATTTCCTACACAGACAGTGTTTTACAGAGCTGTGAGGACATGACTAGTGAGGCACTTGGATTGGTGGCGAGTCAGGCAGTTTATTTTGAATCTGGTAGCAAATTTTGGGGTGGGCAGCACAGGCCGCTGGGCCATCGTGACATCTTCAGGAGCCATTCCAAAACAAAAGACAGAAAGTGTGTGAAACAAAACAAACCCAGAACTCCAGCCAGCAAAAAAAAACAGAGGCCGTGATTCTCCGAACTCCCGGCCAAGTGTTGACGCCGGAGTCAAAACCGGCGCAAGCGACGCCGGCGTCAATGTGTCTCCAGGCCCAGGCATTCACCCCTTCCTAGGGGGCAAGAACGGCGCCGGAGTGCTGTGCACTGCTCCGGCACCGAAAGCCGGCGCGGGGTCACGCGTGCACGCCACGGCCTGCTGCGCATTGGTCCCTGGGCAATATGCGGAGCCCTACTGGGGCTCGGCACGGAGTAACATAGGCCCTCCCCGGAATGAACCCGCCTGCCGATCAGTTGCCCCCGATCGCGGGCCTGGCCACCGTGGAAGCCGCCCCCCGGAGTCGGCTCCACCCGCCCCCCCCCCCCCACCAGGATGGCCCCCGCAGCCAGAATGCCGAGGTCCCGCCGGGTAGGACAATGCGCAAATGACCCCGGCGGGACTTGCCGGAACTCGGTGGGCACTCGGGTCGGTGAGCACAGAGAATCGCCGAGGGGGGCGCTTTCAACGGCCCCCAACCGGCGCCGCAGCGACCGCGCCGGTGCGATTGGCGCCGATTCTCCGGTCTCCAGAGAATCGGCAGCCCGGCGTCGGAGCGGAGTGGCGGGATTCGCGCCCCCCCCCCCGGCGATTCCCCGGCCCGGCGCGGGATTTGTAAAGGACATGAAACATCAGGATGGTGACTACTACATTTTCCACCATGAATTGGAAGGCAACGGATGTCCTATCTGAATTCCGGATTTTGAAACAAAGGATCGAGCTACGCTTTTTAGATATATCCATCATAGATAAACTAGCAGTGATAATAAAGATAGTCATTCTAAATAAGTGGCTACGCAAAGTCAACATTTTGGGCCTATCGAACATGCTGGAGAATTTCTGCAAAGGTGAACTTTGGAAGACATAATTTAGAGCTGACAACAGACACAAGAATCAATTGATCAGTTCATCAGCAGGAGCCGTGATAAGTGTAAGAACTGATTTCTTCAAAGCTGAGCATCTAAACAAATAATGAAGTTGGTTACAGTGTCAATGCCAATTGAAGCTTTCCAAATCGATCTTTGGAAAAGAAATGTCACAATATTGGCACACTTCCAAAAGGTGGCAGAAATTATAGAGCTATTTTAGCTAGCATGCAGAAAACAAGCAAGTCATTTGGGAAGAACGGTCTGTTGTACCCATTGCGAAATTGTCTTGCGTTCCAAGATAGATTAATATGATGTGCATGCAAGTTATGTGCTGTAAAAGGACATTGGGCTCACCTCTACAGAAAATCCGGTCTCATAGGTGTGACCAGAGATAAGATACAACCAAACAATAAATATGTGTACCATACTGGCAGCAACAACAGGGAAAGAATAAAAACAAACTTTTCAATCATTTTATACATACCAAAATAAATATGAGTACATACAAGTGGAGATTAAGGTAGACGGTGAAATATTATAATTAAACTATGAAAATAAAATAATTCTTGTCTTAAAACCTTTTATCATAATGGAGAAATTTGACATTCCACAAATACAAAATTTGTGGACAAGAAAGATCGTCCAGCAGTTATTATGATCTTAGTACACTGCCTAGTTACAACTTATTCAACAAGGCATAACTTTTCAAAGGTTTTTTACAGAGAGATTAGTCATATAAAATTGGAAGTTTGTGTCAATTTTAATTTTTTTCCACCTGCTAAAAAATCAACAGTACCCTCTGTGGAGGAACAGGGAATCACCGACAGCAACTTCCCAACTTCTCCCCCCAGACTTGGAACTATATTGCATTCTTGCACTGATGCTGGGTCAAGATCCTGGAACTCTATCCCCAATAGCACTGTGGAGTACCTACACCACATGGACTCCAGCAGTTCAAGGAAGTGACTCGTTGAAGTGGGAAATGGTTCAAAAGGGCACTTGGCACAGAAGGTGGCTGCCTGACACACAAGATGGAGACACAGAGAATAAAGCAGACATAACTGATGGCTGGAGTCCAGCGGGGTGCCAGTAGGACAGATAGGAACAGATCCAGGACAAAGGGAGCCAGACAAGAAGATTAAGAAATGCATAAATGCGGGACACCACTTGAATAAAGCTGACTTCAACTAAGGTGTACACAATGAGATGCTAATACGAATGTCTTGGGCCATTTCCTAAAACAAAGGGACAATCGATACTGCTTTCCTGCTGCTGCCTGTAACCTGTAAAACCCCTTTAACTATAACCATCTGTAAATGGCAAAACACTTACAAATAGCGATGTACAATCTATAAAATGTTTCAAGATAACAAGGTGATAATTGTTTTGTATCTGGGCTCATTGTGAACCCAAAGTATAAAATGAATGACTGCCATTCAAACCGGGAGAAAGGCTGGCTACCGTACCGCGGGGTACGTACGCTTTCTCCCGAAGCTTCGTGTAACAATAAAACTGCACTGATTTGAACGCAGCAAGTCTGACTCCTGAAGTGGTTGATTTTTCCCACAACACTCACCGACACCTTTTCAAGGACAATTAGAGATGGACAATGAATGTTTACGAGTGACGCTCACACCCCATGAGTGAATTAGAAAAACACTTCTGGATTTCGGTGCTCAACTGCACATCAGGAGATGCCAGAAGTTGCTGTCAGTTTCACAGTTGCAATAACGGTAAATGCTGACAGTTTTGCCATTAATACAACACCAAATTTTGGACTAAGAAAATGTCTGACACTTAACAGGAACTAATTCATGGATATAATTGCTAGATATAATATCTGGCAAGAGTTCTGGTTTAGCTCAGTGGGCTAGACAGCTGGTTTGTAATGCAGAACAAGGCCAGCAAGTGGGTTCAATTCTGGCTTACCCAAACAGGCGCCGGAATGTGGCGACTAGGTAACTTCATACTTGTGACATAAAAGATTATTATTACTAGTCTGTCAATATATGGAGCGTCCGCTGCTTAATTTTGTCATGCATTCTTAAAAACTGACATTCTTGTTGTGTTTGTGGAACTATTGCCTGTTTAAATGGAATCCTTGTGGTAGCTGCCAGCCTGTATGTATTTGCTAAACATACAAGTTGAGGATCTTGCAACCAGTTCACACAAAATAAGGTGCGTAACAGCAGTGTATGTATGATATTATGCCTATGAGAATGGGCTTGCTTAATTAAAAGATGGCTTAACATTTTTTTAAATTTGTAATGGTTAAGAAAGGGAATTCTGCTCGAATCTGTATGAAGCTGAAGGAAAAGTCTGTATTTGGTTTTCTGAATATTTAGTAACAACAGTAATATCATTTTGCTGTTTAAATAAATATGTTTTAGAGCTGGAGGTTAAAGGAACAGTAAGAAAATATCTGCATTAATTATATCCATATTCTATTTAAGCCACAGAAGTGCCGATCTTTAAAGGAGCAGTACACGCTCATTTTAATTTTAAACAAATTAATTTAATGGGTAAGTATAGCTCATTAAAATTTTTCATAAGATTTTCACTAGCATAAATAGTTCCATAACTACACCTTCATCACCTTCAGAGTCAACCATATTCAGAATCACATGGACAGGACTGCAGCCTGTACCCACCAATAACTATAACTCATTCAAAATTCTGCTACCTTCCTCCGATCCTTTACCGATTTCTGCATATCCATTGCCTCAATCTTTGCTGACTTATTTTGTTTTCCATAGCCCCAAGACCTCAAATTTAAAACCTCTATCCTTGTTTTTAAAGTCCTTCATGCTTTCACTCCCCTCTATCTCCATGGTATCCACTAATCTTACAACTCCTGCCCCGCTATGAACTCTTCGATCCTCTGCCTCTGACCACTTGTACATCCTCTGTCATTACCCTACCATTGGCGGTCCTGCCGCCACGTCATCCAGGCCTCATATTCCTGAAATCTCTCCTTGATTCCCTCTTCCTCTTCTTCGTCGACCCTGCTTTGGTCACCCTTCCTGATATTTTATTATAATTTTTTAAAATTAATCTACCCAGCGCTTGACTCACCCAGTAAATCGTGGCCACAATAGGCTCCAATATCATTTAGGAGTGCAGTTTGAATGACAGAGCAGTTTGCTTCCTGGTTTCATCTCAGACTGCCGATTAATTTCTGAGCCATTCATTGACTATTTTCTGTGCTCATCAACTGAATTCTGCTAACACATTTTTGCTGACTCTGGACTGCTTTTTCCGACACACATTGACTTGCATGCTCTCCATTTTTGCGAGTTGCAACAGTGAATTTCATGCATTCCTTGTACAATTTCTTGGCCTTTGCCTCTGTTTTACAATGTTGATTGTTTATTATGCCAACCGATCTTCAATTTGGGATTTTGAGTGAGATCATTCAAATGTTGGCACCGAATTGGATGTTCAATTATATCCAAAGCCACACCCACATAGGCCAGACCAAAGTATTTTTTTCTCAGTTTGGTAGTCAATGAACTTAGAGCATGTTTAAGAATTTGTCACATTTCTCCTGACTTCGATGTGAAAACAAAATTAACAGCATAGTCAATCCCAAGGCTGTCGAATCTGGGTCAGATTTCCACCAGTTAGGCAGTATTCTTTCACTCCTGTTGCACCATATTGCATTCTGCACTGTTACTAACCTAGTTCAAAGCCAAATTTATAATTTCCATGAGCAAACACAATGGGCAGAATTCAGGACGAAGTGCGGTGGCAGGTGGCTCTGGCAGCAGCTGTCTGTGCTTAATTATGCACAGGCAAATTCCCCTCCCATTTTCCTCACAGGCCAGCAGCTGATTCAGCCACCCACCATCAGCTGGCAGGTTCAAAGGTCCCACTGCCATAGTTAAACACCATTAGCACTTTCATATCACTCTCTCCAGTCCATCTGTCTTCACCAGACCATGCAGGGCACCAACAACCCTGAGGTAAAAGGCTAGCAGCTTCAAGAAGAAGGCATCACTGGCTTTCTCTGCCAGGGCCTCCCTTATTTGGGGAGTAAGGGCCCATGTCCGCTACCTCAGGGGCAGCTCAAAGAACCAACCTCACCTCTCCGCTTATCGTTGCCCGGGAGGTCAGTATGAGTACCCGACCACGAAGCCACCGATCTGCCAGCAATCCTGCCGGTCCACGCGCCCACCGCGATGCCAGCGATCCCGCCTTTCCAAGCGCAGGCAGCTCCTGATCCGCCTCTGCAGTGATCAACAAGAATTTGTTGCCCACCACAAAGACTAAATCTATAGACTGAGCTTTTGTACATTTTTGTGACTTCACCAATTGGACCTCTGTAAATATTGTTTCGTTTGCCATGTATCTGCACTATCGCAACCTTCCTATGTATGTATGTTTGTTTAGACATATTTCTGTATATAGTCTGGCACATATATATATATATATATATATATATTTAAGCATCCACACCCTAGTATATATTTTAACAAAAAAACAAAAAAAGGGGGGTCGAAGAATGCTAGGACCTAGGCTGTCGTGAGTTCTGCTTTCAGCTCGCGCTATTCCTCTTCGCTCGTGGGCAGCCACTGGAATTCCGTTGACTTTTTGATGAGATGGCGGAGGGCCGTGGTGTGGGATGCCATATTGGGATGAATTTCCCGAGGACGTTGACCATTCCGAGCAAGCGGAAGACCGCCTTTTTGTCCTCCAGGGTCTTCATGGCGTTGATCGTCGAGACTTTGTCGGCGTCTGGCCGTACTCCCTGCTGTGAGATGTGGTCACATAGGAATTTGATCTCCGATTGACCAAATGAGCACTTGGCCCTGTTGAGCTGAAGACCATGTTCATGGACTTTTTGGAATACCTGCTTGAGGCGAGCGATGTGTTCCTGGGGCATTGTGGACCAGATAATGACATCGTCAACGTATACTCACACCCCTCGATGTCCTCCATCGTCTGTTCCATGATGCAATTAAATACTTCGGAGGCAGATATGATGCCAAAAGGCATCCTGTTGTAGCAGTAATGACCAAACGGGGTGTTGAAACTGCACAGCTTGTGCGACTGGACACGTCCAGCCATATTTGCCAAAAACCCTTGGAGGTGTTGAGCTGAGTAAAGAATTTGACATGAGCCATCTCACTGGTCAACTCTTCTTGTTTTGGTATCAGGTAATGCTCCCTCATGATGTTTCGGTTTAGATCCTTAGGGTCAATGCAAATGCGAAGCTCCCCTGACGGCTTCTTGACGCAGGCCATGGAGCTGACCCAGTCTGTGGGCTCTGTAACCTTTGATATGATGCCCTGGTCTTAGAGGTCCTGTAATTGCTTCTTCAGATGATCCTTGAGGGGCGCCGGCACCCGGCGTGGTGCATGAATTACAGGGGTGGCGTTCGGCTTGAGTAGGATTTTGTATCGGTATGGGAGCATGCCCATTCCGTCGAACACGCTGTGGTACTGCGTGATGATGTCATCTATGTCGTTTGCAAGTTTCCATCGGGCGAGGCCGTCGCCGGTGATGATGACATGGTGTGGACGTGTTGAACAAGGTTCAGGAGCTTGCAGGCATGAGCACCGAGCAGAGATGCTCTGTCAGGCCCAACGATTTCAAACCGCAGCGTTGTCTTGATCTCCTTATTGGATACCCCCAGTTGACACGAGCCACTGGCAGCTATGGCTTTGCCATTATCGTCAAGGAGCTGGCAGGCCGGTGGAAGAATGCTTGGTTTGGCGGCGATTTTGTTGAGGTCGGATTTCGAGATGAGTTTCGCCGATGCGCCGGTGTCCATTCTGAACCAGATGCGAGCCTTGTTCACTATGAGGACAGCAGACCACTCGTCGACGTGATCCACACTGAGGATCGAGAGGTGTTGCTTAGGTGTGGCGGAGGGCAGCGCATGTGTAGTTATGATGCCCACCTGGTATTGGGACTTGACGCACTCAGCATCAGGGTCTGTTGGGCTGTTGGGATCGGAATCTGGCATGCCTTGTTGTATTGAGCGGACACTTCTGCGCCGCAGCTAGGATTGCTGGCTGCTGAGCGGTGGAGCAGATCTGCAAAGGGCTGCGTAGTGGCCAAGTTTGCCACACTGTCGACACCGGCGTCCTTTTGCCGGACATTGCCGTTTTAAATGGGCGGAGCCACAATTCGGACACGTCATGACGCCGCCGTCAGCGCGTTCCATGCGCCATCGCATATGCACAGTGCGGTCGGTCGACGTACGCACCTGCGCAGTCGGGTTGTCCACTCGGTCGTGGCGCGCATGCGCAGGGACCTGGGAAAAGCACGCGAAACGGCCACTCTCCTCGATGCTCAGGCCCTGCATTTGTGCAACAGCCTGCACCCGTTCCGCCTCGTGGGAGGCCAGCTTCGCAGTTTCTGCCGCCCTGATGTGGGAGTAACGATTCTTAGCGTGCTCATGGACAACGCACGTCTCGATAGCGATAGAGAGGATCAACTGTTTGACTTTCAGGAGCTGCTGCCGAAGGGAGTCGGAGTGGACCCCGAAAATGACCTGATCCCGGATCATGGAATCAGCCGTCGAGTCATAGTTACATGACTGCGCTAGGATGCGGAGATGGGTGATGAAGGACTGAAAAGGTTCATCCTTACCCTGAAGCCTCTGCTGGAAAACATACCGTTCAAAACTCTCATTCACCTCAATGTCGCAGTGGCTGTCAAACTTCAGCAGGACTGTTTTGAATTTTGTTTTGTCTTCGCCGTCAGCGAACGTGAGGGAGTTGGAGATGTGGATGGCGTGGTCCCCCGCGGTGGAGAGAAATAGCACGATCTTCCTGGCATCCAATGCTGCTTCGAGGTCGGAGGCCTCGATGTACCAGAGGAACTTTTGATTGAAGAGCTTCCAATTTGCGCCGAGGTTGCCGGAGATGCGGAGCTGTGGAGGAGGCTGGATGTTTTCCATGTCACCAGGTGGCTGCTTGCTGGTCAATGCTGATTCACTCGAGGTAGGTCCGTCAATTATCAGTATCACTCCGTGGTACCATGATGTGTTAGGCAGGTCGGTTCGGTGTGGACTGCACTTGATGCAGTGATGCGAGAAACAGACCTCTAACACTGTAGAAGATCCAACACGGTTTTATTGAAGACAGAACTACCATACATATTTAACTGTGGGTCGACACTATACTGAACTGACTGGAGACCTTGTACTAGCCTGACCAGACTTACTAGCTACCGCATGGTATTAGCACTGCACTAGCTCGTGGACTCTGACTGTCTCAGTGGCTGGGTCCCGAGAAAGCGGGAAACCTAGTGCCCTCTGGCTTTATAGTGGTGGTGTCCTGTCTGGTGATTGGCTGCTGCACCGTGCCGTGTGCTCACTGGTCCTCCTTTGTGTCAATCACTGCCTGTCTGCACTTCATTATATACATGCGTGGATATTATGACCCAACCTAGTATGGAACTTAATTTCATCACTTCACCCAATCCTGCAGTTCACACTAAGCGCTATGAATTCTGAATCAACTTCACTAAAACTGTCCTTTTGTCTTTTGCAGGTACAAGCAGACCAGGGCAGCCAGCCAGCCCAACAGCTCTCTGAGCCCACAAGACCACGCCCGAGGATGAAGGGACACTGGAAGAACCATCACATTGCTCACCCGCACCCGCCACCAGCGCAGATAGACACACATTTCCATTATGTCTGATGTCACGGCACTGACATCCGAATACCTTGAGGCCATCATGGAAAGGTTGTCAATCACCATGGAGACCTTGGTCCAGCAGATATGCCGGATATTCGCTTGGCCATGTACCCGATGGCCATACACTCTGGTGGGCACCATCAGGATGTAGGCCACATGGGGCCAGGCATCTTGACCTCCCATCAGGTGTCCCACTCCTGCAGGATGTACAGAGAGGATGAGCCTCTGCCGGATACCCCAGAGCCTCCAGCCAGGGCATTCCAAGGTATGCAGGTGCTCTCTGCCTGTGTCTGCACCAACTCCAGAAGTACAAGCTGCCAAGGGTGCTTCTCCCCTGAGCCTTAGACCCTCTTGAGGCGCTGGTCAGTGAGATGTTGTAAATCTTTATTTGGAGTGTATGATGGGTGAGTTCTCAAGTATTAGTCATCAAGGGAACGCACTGGCTGATGGGGGCTCAGCAGATATGTGACTGTCTGTGTCTGGTTGCCAAACTGAGAGTGCCCCAAACCAAGACATACACTTTAGGATGACAGCCCTATGCTGGCCCTCATTTCCTTTGCAGCAGTGGTTGCATCCTTACATGGCATGGGAAGTGTCCAGCCTCCACTCACATTGCTGTGTTTCCTTGCTGGACTCTAATTTGACACAGTGTGTACATTAGCAGGACACCGATAACCACAACTAAGATCTCATCCACGTGAACCATGAACACTTAAGGTCCAAGTGTGAATGCAGGACCTCTCAGCAATGGCTCGGTTATTCCCCCAGAAGTCACAAAATGGCTTGGAGGGCTTGAGGAAATGTCTTCCGACCATCGGACATTTTTGAACTCCTCTTGGAACATTTCAGCTATGAGGTTATCATAAGCATGCCTCCCAAGTCCCCCATCCACAATGGCAACAGGGAGACTCATATTGCCTTCAGCACCTCCCAGGTCTTCCTGCACACCCTCAGCTTCATTTCCAAGGAGGCTCTTCCTCTAGTTCACCCTCTGGCAGGGCCTCACCTCTCTGCATAGCCAGACTTTGAAGGGTACAGCGAACTGCAATCATGCGACAAACCTTCTCCTGTCCATATTGCAGAGAGCCACCTGAGCAGTCCCGGCATCTCAATCACATCTTCAGCAGTCTGTTCTGTGAGGAAACGTATGGTGTCATGAGTGGTGTTGTACCTTTCCTTGGCTGGAGTTTGAGGACAATGCACCAGAGTCATGAGCCAATGTTTAAATAGGGAACTATTATTCTCCATCAACCATCCCTGCAGAAATTCTGGCCTCTCAAAGCTTCCAGGCACCTGAGAGTGACTGAGGATGTAGGAGTCATGGCAACTGCCAGGGAATCATACACAAATGTACAGGATGTGCTTTCGATGGTTGCATGTCAACTGCACGTTGACAGAATGGGAGCTCTTGTGGTTGATGAATATCAAGGGGCAGCTGCCTAGGAGCCCCTATAGCCACATGGGTGCAGTCTATTCAGAACATAAGAACTAGGAGCAGGAGTAGGCCATCTGGCCCCTCAAGCCTGCTCCGCCATTCAATGAGATCATGGCTGATCTTTTTTGGACTCAGCTCCACTTTCCGGCCCGAACACCATAACCCTTAATCCCTTTATTCTTCAAAAAACTATCTATCTTTATCTTAAAAACATTTAATGAACTGGGCAAGGAATTCCATAGATTCACAACCCTTTGGGTGAAGAAGTTCCTCTTAAACTCAGTCCTAAATCTATTTCCCCTTATTTTGAGTCTATGTTCCCTAGTTCTGCTTTCACCCGCCAGTGGAAACAACCTGCCCGCATCTATCCTATCTATTTCCTTCATAATTTTATACGTTTCTATAAGATTCCCCTGCATCCTTCTAAATTCCAACGAGTACAGTCCTCGTAATCCAACCCCTTCAGCTCTGGGATTAACCTAGTGAATCTCCTCTGCACACCCTCCAGCACCAGTACATCCTTTCTCAGGTAAGGAGACCAAAACTGAACACAATACTCCAGGTGTGGCCTCACTAACACCTTATACAATTGCAGCATAACCTCCCTAGTCTTAAACTCTATCCCTCTAGCAATAAAGGACAAAATTCCATTTGCCTTCTTAATCACCTGTTGCACCTGTAAACCAACTTTTTGCGACTCATGCACTAGCACACCCAGATCTCTCTGCACAGCGGCATGTTTTAATATTTTATCATTTAAATAATAATCCCTTTTGCTATTATTCCTACCAAAATGAATAACCTCACATTTGTCAACATTGTATTCCATCTGCCAGCCCCTAGCCCATTCACTTAACCTATCCAAATCCCTCTGCAGACTTCCGGTATCCTCTGCACTTTTTGCTTTACCCCTCATCTTAGTGTCGTCTGCAAACTTGGACACATTGCACTTGGTCCCCAACTCCAAATCATCTATGTAAATTGTGAACAATTGTGGGCCCAACACTGAACCCTGAGGGCCACCACTAGCTAACGATTGCCAACCAGAGAAACACCCACCTTTGCTTTCTATTAATTAACCAATCCTCTATCTATGCTACTACTTTACCCTTAATGCCATGCATCTTTATCTTATGCAACAACCTTTTGTGTGGCACCTTGTCAAAAGCTTTCTGGAAATCCAGACATACCACATCCATTGGCTCCCCGTTATCTACCGCACTGGTAATGCCCTCAAAATATTCCACTAAATTAGTTGGGCACGACCTGCCCTTTATGAATCCATGCTGCGTCTGCCCAATGGGACAATTTCCATCCAGATGCCTTGCTATTTCTTCGTTGATGATGGATTACAGCATCTTCCCTACTATCGGAGTTAAGCTAACTGGCCTATAATTACCCACTTTCTGCTAACCTCCTTTTTTAAACAGTGGTGTCACATTTGCTAATTTCCAATCCGCCGGGACCACCCTAGAGTCTAGTGAATTTTGGTAAATTATCACTAGTGCATTTGCAATTTCCCTAGCCACCTCTTTTAGCACTCTGGGAGCTAATTGCTCCCTACACTCTTGGGAATCCAGAGGTAGCTGCAAAGCCTGTGAATCTCTGAGTTTGACTATCTTCGTCAAGAGCAAAGATCACACAATGTTGGGCCCTCCTGTGATGTGGGCCCTCTTGTAAAGGACTTTGGTCACCTCCTGAATGCACCAACATATTGCAGACTGTGAAGTTCCGCACAGGTTCCCAGTTGTTCCCCTGAAATACCCAGAGGCAAAGAAATTGAGTGCTGCCGTCACCTCAGGGCCACTGGCAGGGGGAAGTCTCCAAACCCACATAGCGTTAAGTCTTTTTGAAGCATTTAACACATGTGGTGGACCAAATCTATGGACAATCTCAGCCTTGCCCTGCACTGCCTGTCACTCATTTGTAGAAGGGAGACTCAAGAATGATATAGATCCTTGATGTTGCCAATCATCTCTGCAATCTGAATCTCTGTTCCTCAACCTCCAGTTGATAATCACGCCGCCCCTGGTCTTGTCCCACATTCAGTGTCTCCTGCTGGAGCTGCACTTCCAGGCACCTTTCCCTTCTTTGCCTCCTGCCTTGAATGAAGATTTTTATAAAAGCTCCCTGGATCACTGAATCCATGCTCACTTCTGCCTCCTCTCTGAAAAGAGAGATATTGAACACTGGAATGGTGAAAGGGTGCTGAGTCCAAAGGTGTGAATGGGCAGCTAAGCTTTGGCACCTTCGATTGCACTTTTCCGCACTCTACATTACCCCAGGGACTCACACAGAGGTTAGCAGCATTCCAATTCATCCAGAGCCCTGTGGCGGCAGAGAACATGTGATTTACATCATTGAATCTTTTTTTTTAAATTTAGTGTACCCGATTCTTTTTTTTTCCAATTAAGGGGCAATTTAGCGAGGCAATGTAGCATGAGCAGTCCGCTAGTCTGCACATCTTACATCATTGGATGATCATTTGGTTGCTCATGGTGAATTAATGGAATCTGTTTGGCCACTGATGAATGGCCTTAATTGTTAACCCGTGACTCTCCTTCACTGATTGCATGGCACAATTTTGTAGCTCTGCCACATCATTATAGCCTTCTCTTTCCGAGGTTGCACTAATTTCTTCCACTATCTCACTTTTTCAATTTTGATGTGAGGTTACTTAGTTGTGCCTATCCCTTTAAAAGCAAAAATTAAAAAATCTGGCTTGCTGTTGCTTCTCGGGCAACGGGCTGTGCATCCTTTGTGATTGATCTGGACCCTGTCCACTGTAGCATTTCCAACAAGTGAGTGTTTATTTCAAGAAGGAGGCCCAGAGCCCAGCTTAGCGGTCCTCCCACACTTCTGACTTCTCACTGTGAGTTCTCATTGTTATGCATTTGCATTCATTCTTATTAGCTCTAGTGAACATCTGTTGTATTAATGTATTCACTGGAAGTGACGTCATATGTCCTAGCCCAGGAAACAGAGAGAGAGAACAGCCATATAAGAGAAACACCCTGTGAATAAAGCTCCATTGTTTCAAATCTCTGTGCTCCCTAGTATCACACCTACAAAATGAACACACATAGCCCCTGGACTGTCTATCATCTATGACTTCTTTCCATTCCAGCAGGAATGTCTGCAATCTGTGACTTCTGACTGCCAGCCCCTGAGCTTAAACGAGAGCCTTTACATTTCCAAAGAGGACTAAGGACAACAGCAAATCTCACAAATCACTGAAGGCGACCTGCTCAATGTTCATGTAAAACTTCCCTCATCCGCCATACTGACAGGCCCCCAACCCTTAATTTACAGCCTGTGTTCATCCCCTTCCAGTAATACATGTGCTATACATTTGACCCCCTTGTTGGTCTGCATTTCATGCAGCCTTGTTGGGGTTCAGCTTCCTTCTCCTCAATCTTCCCTCTGCCTTTCATCATGTTCAACCCTTCATCAACCCCCTTGCCCCTCTGCCTGCCTTTCTGAACCCTCACCTTTCCCCCACCCCCACCTTGCACAGCCGTCCTTCCACATAATCTCCAAGGCTTCACTTGTTTTCCACCGATCCCCGGCCTCATCTCACACTCCAGCTCCGGATGAACGTTGGACCTTTGTTGCGGTTGCTGCATAGGTCTTGCAGAATAGTGTAGTCCAGATAGACATTGGTGTGTGGTGTCAAGGGAAAGGAGACCTCTGTACTCCCCAACCCTAGCCACAGTAGTGAACTGAGACAGTGACACAGGAGGGTCCATTGGTTCAGCAGCATGGTATTTCATGAATAGAATTTACAGTGCAGAAGGAGGCCATTCGGCCCATCAAGTCTGCACCGGCTCTTGGAAAGAGCACCCTACCCAAGGTCCACACCTCCACCCTATCCCCATAACCCAGTAACCCCACCCAACACTAAGGGCAATTTTGGACACTAAGGGCAATTTATCATGGCCAATCCACCTAACCTGCACATCTTTGGACTGTGGGAGGAAACCGGAGCACCCGGAGGAAAACCGCGCACACATGGGGAGGATGTGCAAACTCCACACAGACAGTGACCCAAGCCGGAATCGAACCTGGGACCCTGGAGCTGTGAAGCAATTGTGCTATCCACAATGCTACCGTGCTGCCCATGAGGACCAGTGTGGCATGGAGGTGGAGGGCAGGAATAAGTTACTCTGGCAGAGTGGTGTTCAGCGCATCAAGAGCAGCAAAGCACTATGGCAGGTATCCTTGTACTCACTTCATCGGGTGGGATTCTCCATTAATGGGGCTGTGTCCCCACCTCAGCATCAAAACATGGGTGTTTCACTCTGGGGGCTAGTAGGGCCCAGAGTGCTCCTCGCAGCTCTGGCTGCCAAGACGGGTACTGCACTTCCGGTCGGGAATTCGCGCGTGCGCACGGTAGCGGCCTCCGGCAGCCGCCCAGCGTGAGATGGCGGACTCACAGCGCGGACCGGCCCCGAAAACATACCCCCCCCCGAGATGCGCATGCCCAGGGATCGGTGGCCCCCGATCGCTAGTCTGGCCATCCAAGAGGCCCCCCCCCCACTGAAGGATCCTGCAGGGCGGTCGCAGACTTACTCTGCAGCCGCCACCGGCCGTTCCCGACAGACAAAACCTGGTTCAAACCACTCCATCGAGAACTTGGCCAGTTTTCGTCGGAAAATCGCCATGGGGGACTCTGTCAATGGCCCCCTACCCGCGCCGCATAGACCGCGTGCGCGCAATTCTCTGGGGGCCGGAGAATCATGGGAGCAGCGTCGGACCAGGGGCGTCATTCTCCGCCGGCGGGAGTCTCCGTTTTGCCGGCGCCCGGGGGTTTACCGACGGCGTGGGGCTGCCCCACAATGGGAAACCCCATTGACCGGCCGGTGTTACGGAGACTCCCGCCGGCCGGTCGGGGCAGAAATGTGGCGGGGCGGGTAGGAGAATTTCGCCCCTGATTTCGGGATTGATGCCCATTATCTGCCCCCACGCTGAGGCTCGGAGAATCCCGCCCATCTACCTGCCCGCTGGGTGACTGACCCACCATTTAAAGAATAGAATATGGGCCGGAGGTTTTCCGTCATTACGATTCACATTTGCCGCTGGCAGCGCACCCCCGCCTGCGATTGTCTTGGCGGAGTGGGATGGTTACAATGGGAAATCCCACAAACAGCGGGAAGATAGAATCCCACCACCAGCGAGTGGCACGCTGTCAAGGGGACCGGAGAATCCAGCCCATGATTTTACGCCAGTGGGTTTCCAGCTTTTTGGCTCCTGCCAGATGCTCCATGTGCATCCATCACTAAACCTGCCTCATGCAGGTTTGGTGAATTCCAACCAATGATTCCATTCTTCAATACAATTGTTTCTTGCAGCTTCCCAAAATGTGATTTGCCTTCAGTCTTCATTTGAACAACCTTATTCATATTTTCCATTCTAGTGGTTGAGATGATTTTATGTCTGACCGTCAGAAAGTGCTTGTGCCTCACAGCTGCAAAATTGCCTGTATTTCTCGGTGCAACGTTTTGGATTCAAAATGGTGTCCAAGGCACTACCTCATGCTGTGATGGGCATCATAATGTGGGGATGGGGTTTGAGAGTTTTTTTTCTGTTGAATATGTGTTCAGCTGTGAATTTTTAAGCATTGGCTAAAGTATTGTGCTTCAAAATGTCACAGCTGGATTCAAATCATCAATACCCTTTGACTAATGTCAAAATCTGCCTACTCTTGTATATGTTCGGTGGACACTCCCTATGTGCATGTGAAAGCAAATACCCTCACAAAATGAAATTGGCTAATGGGTGACATGAGCTATTAGTTAACCACATGGCTCATGAATCCAGTGCACAACCCATACATGTGTGGGCAACAGACACACAACGAAAACCATGCTGCCATTCAAAATCTGATAGAGCAGGCCCTTGGCAAGCTGAAATCCTTCTTTGAACATAGAACAGAATCCCTACAGTGCAGAAGGAGGCCATTCAGCCCTTCAAGTATGCACCAACCCTCCGAAAGAACACCCCACCTGGGGTCACTCTCCCACCCTCACCCCATAACTCCAGCTAAGAAATGAAATGAAAATCACTTATTGTCACGAGTAGGCTTCAAATGAAGTTACTGTGAAAAGCCCCTAGTCGCTACATTCCGGCGCCTGTTCGGGGAGGCTGGTACGGGAATTGAACCATGCTGCTGGCCTGCCTTGGTCTGCTTTAAAAGCCAGTGATTTAGCCCAGTGTGCTAAACCATCCCCTAAGCTGCACATCTTTAGCATGGCTAATCCATCTTACCTGCACATTTTGAATTGTGGGAGGAAACCAGAATACCCGGTGGAAACCCACGTAAGCCATGGGGCGAACGCAAAGATTCCACACAGTCACCCAAGGACGGAATCGAACTGTGGTCACTGCCGCTGTGAGGCAGCAATGCTAACCACTGTGCCGCCGTGCCACCCTAAAACAATGGTGTCCAACGTGGAGTTGGGCCATCGTGGGTCTGCCATCTGGACCGCTCTGGTGGAGCACTGCAGTATTTAGCAGAGTGGATGTCAAGGTTTGTATTAGTCTGCTGCACAAGTTGACCATTACAAGAGAACAGCCCTTCCCACGTAGCTATAACGTAAGCAGTTGAGGAGCAAGAGGAAGAAGAAAAAGAGAAGAGTCATTGTACACAACCTCTTTCTGTCCATGAACAGCTCATCTGACTGTGAAAACAATAAACGCAACCAATTCCCCATTCACTATCAGTTTCATACATTGCCTTTCTTGTCACTGACTGTCACAGCATTCATTTGGCAACATTTCAATTATAAAAACTAACACAAAATAAACATTCCAAACCAAGTTTATAAATCAAATATTCCAAAATAACTTCAGTCTAAGCTTCCACTGTGCACACAGATATTTACTCGCGTTGCAATGAAAGCTGGGACATTGGTCACCACATCATGATTGGGTTCACCAATAGAACTGGCCACAACTTCCATGATGCACGGGATGGGCCTGAATGTCCAAGCATAGCCCCTTACAAAGTAGATACCACATATTCCTCACGTATGAAAATCCCACTCCAAATGTTATCATGGACAGAGCTCTATTTGTGTAGAAATTAGCAAAAGGTAGACATTCTGTTATGTGGTAGTTTTATCTGAGGAAGTAAGGTTAGTGTGGAATATTTTTCAGACATTTCTGTACTATCATCAAATGCATACAGACTTGTTGGCAGATGTTTTCTGGGGTTCAACCCATCGAAATGTATCTGAATCCCCTGCGGTAGAAGTAGTGTAACTTCCCCTCTGGCAAGCTGGCAACAATGTTCCTATATCCCCTGCCCTAGCACCAGGCCACTTAGGCTCAGAGCTTCATCATGTGCAGATCTCACCTCTATGCTGTGCTCTAAATTAGCTGTAGTGTCAGTATATGAGCTGGTGGCTGTGATGGTGTTTCCTCTTCATCACCTGCTGCTCTTCCATCACTGTCAATCTAGGTTGCATTTCTTGGGTATCTGAGAAAAGAGAAAGGCCTAATGGTATGGTTGCGGTGATGGGGGTGGTGGTGGTGGGGTGGGGGGGGGGGGGGGGGGGGAAGCACGAGGTGCAGTTTGTAAATCAGAAGAGATTGTGATATGAGAGGGAAGTGGGATGTGAGAAGAAGGATTAGGTAGGAGGATATTGTCATCTTCTCTAGTCTCAGCTTACTTGCTGGTCACAGTTTCAGCAATTGATGCTCCAATAATGGCCATATCCTCCATCGTGCAAAGTCATGTCACCATGCCTGTCCCCCACCAGTTAGGTGCTGCTGTCTCCGATTATGTGCAAGGGAGAGGAAGTGTAACGGTGAATGTGGTCCAATGGGTTAGAGTGTTTTGGATGAATAGCTAGCAGTCTGCACAAGCTGTGAGATATGTGTTTGAGGCTTGCACTGATGCTACGTGTGTGAGGGTAAGGTGAAGCTATGACTGTCAGGTATGAATTGTGATTGTCAGAGATTGCTGGCAAATGAGTGATGGAGGCGTGATGCACTACACCACAGTGTGTGACGCAAGTGGTGACGTTTGTTGGGTTTGGCATTTGAAGATGTACTCATTGACCTTGACCATTCATGTGAGGTCATTGAATATTTTATGGTACTACCGCCAAGTCTTTGGGGCTTAACTCCTGAGCTTGATCACAACAGTAATCTAATCCCACAAACTTCTGAGAGCTTACCTACTGAGCTCTATGGATAAATGGCCTCTTTTTTCCTTTCCAATTCCTTCATCGCAGTGTCAGAGCATCTTGAGATATGTTAAATGGGAATCTATTGAACTATAATTCACTTTTCTTTCTGCTCAGAATCTCTTCCATAAACACCTCCCGCACCTGTTCCATCTCCCCTTCAAGTGGTGCAGGCTGGTTTTATGTGATACCAGCCTTGCACAAACATGAAGCCCCTGCTGAGGTGTGCATCTGTATATTTGACACTGGCTGTGCAAACATTGCAAATTAGCAAACAGTGCAATGTTGGCATTTGTCCATATTGGAAGCAACATGCATGGGTGAATGATACATTGGGACCCCCATGCCTGTTTTAGGAAGCTAGGGAATTTTGCTCCCTTGGTTTTGAATTGACCAAAATGGAAAACGCACAAATACCGATGTAGCTTTCAAGCTGGAAATTCTCACCATGGCTATGTGATCTCTCAAATCAATCGTAATTTCAGCATCTCAAAACACTTCCACTGTTGTAAATCTAACCTGCATTCAACAGGTTTTGGTTAATGACAATCAGCGGTGTACATCTAAAGTTAATATTCAGATTGAACAGCTGTTGCTCCACATCAAATTGTGTTGCTGCATTTTTCATTATTAACAAACAAAATATGAGACAGCCAGGAGACATAAATTTAAAGAGGGAGTAGTCAAAGCATGTGCATGACTGATTTACATATTAATTACCACATTAATAAAGAGATTCTTCTATCACAAAATATTCTAATGTCGAATGTTTCGGAAAGTTATAATTAATTTAAAGAATTAATTGCATTACCTAAGCAGCTGTCAGAATTGCACATGGATCATCTATTTCGAAACTCTGGCCACTTCAACAAAATAGTTCTCTGAGGTAATGAAACACTACTGTGAACTATCCAAACACAGTCTGGTGGGTTCAGTTTTGTCTGCTTGACCAGTGCATTTTTCCAGCAAAGCTTACAGGACAATACAGAGACCAGGGGCTGGATTCTCCGGTCGCCGACGGCGAAATCACATTCGGCGATCGGCCGGAGAATCAAAGTTCCCAACCAAATCGGGCACGGCGCCACTTTCGCGATGCTCCTCCCCCTCCAAAGCAGCATACCGACGGCCTCAGGACATTGCCTGAGACCCGTCCCTCCGATGCTCCGCCCCCGACCGGCAGAGTTCCCGACGGCGTCAGCCGCATGTGGTCTCATCTGTCAGGAACCCGGCGTGGCGGCTGTGGACTCAGTCCAGCGCTGTCAGAGTTGGGGGAGGGCCGATCTGCGGGTAGTGGGGGACTTTATCAGGGGCTGAGGGCAGGCAGCGGCCCTGCGCATGCGCGCCCACAGACCCAGCAATTCTCCGGGTCGTATGGGCAGCTAGAGCCGGGTGCTCTACACTGCCAGCATACTAGCCCCCGGCCAAACGGAGGATCAGTGGCCGTCTTACACCATTTTTTCTATCGTAAAACGCCACTGCTCCCATGCTGGCGTGGGGACATAGCCTCAAAATTGGAGAATCCAGCCCCAGGATTTTCCAGTCCGGGCCCAAGTCCTGCGGCGGGGTGGGATGCAGGAGTATTTCGCTCCTTGAAGTCCAGCAGGAAATTGTGCTGAATCACATGATACTGGTTTTATTAATTATGCAGTTGGGGTTTCCCAAAATCTTATGTGGTGGGGTAGGCAGGATGTTTCGCCGTTGTATCCGGTGACCACATTTAAAAGATGCCTGGGTAGCTGCTGCTCTCGCCAAATGTGAACAACACTCCAGGAGTATCTGGAGACAGCAAGATGCACTGGCGCCCAGATTTAGTGACGCTTCCCTGGAGGTACCACTGAATGCAGTAGAGGAAAGGAGGGATATCTTGTACCCCAGAGGTGGAAGGAGGAGGTCCACTCAACCCACCAGCCCTGGATGGGACGCAGTTGCCAGGATGGTGCATGCAAACAGCGCACACCAGCGGACAGTCCTGCAGTGCAAGTAAAAGATGAACGACCTTATCTGCGCTGCCAGGGTAGGTGAACACTCTACTGCTCCAACGCACCTCACCAAGTGGGAATTGTGATGGGCCTCAGTGGACAGGCTGTCATTGTCATTGTCACATGAAGGGCTTATTAGCATGAAGCCTCATAGTCATACTGCAGTCCATCTAGTCTGCACACAGAAGTGATTACGTGTCACTGACCCTGCCACACAGAGAGCTCCTATTGTAGAAGTGGGGGCTATGGCGTCTGGTGTACAGGACATCAGCAAACACAGCACCTGCCATACCTCCTCATGCCTATTCCATCTATGAGCATGAGCTCACCGTTCTGGAGGGTACTGCCAGAGAATCCTAGTGGTCCAGTTGCAGTGGAGCTTTCACATGGTATACAGTAGCTGAGGGTTATTGCTATCAACTGACAGCATGTATAAGCCACCTGCTTACCAAATGCTCCCAGTCTATTTTCTCTCCTTGTGCAGGATAAATTGGTGCACGACAAGTGAGAGAGAGGAAATGGAGAAGGGTACGACTGTATTCGGGCATCTGATGCCGTACGAAGTGTGGGCTGCCGAGCTAACAGGGGAAGACCAGGAGCAGGCATATGGAGACTGCGAGGTTGGTGTCTGGCCCCCATCCAGCAAGGAAAAATTTAATGTCTCAACTTAGAAACTTAAGGTTCATGCATGGTGCCACTCACTCTCTCCTGCGCAATTGCAAGTGCCACCAAGAAGAGGGTGAGGGCAGACCTGGAGGCCCAGTCCACCACATCCTGCAGCCGACAGATGAGCGAGCAAGTTGAGTGCGAACATTTTTCACCCGTAGATCCATCACAGCAGTCACTTGCACCCTCCACCAGCCCAGAGAAACATACATCAGTGGGTTTGTTAGTTAGTTCAGGCAGGGTTTCACATTCTGGCGGTCACAGCATGGACACGTTTCTACAGCAGGAGGAGGCAGGTGATGTGCCTTCCTTTTACTGTCTTTGCCTGAGGTTCTGTTCCAATTATGGAAATCAGTGAGGTTGCCCTCCTTTCTTTTGATATCTATATTCTAATACTCAGAGTCGCCAGGTATCGAATGATACCACCACAAGGTTCAACCGGCTATCGATCAAAGAGCCAAACACCAGTTAGTTAGTTCAAGGTCAAGGGTCCTTTATTTACACACAATTAATCATGCAACATAAACACTACTAGTTAACTACACCTATCGACTAAGACAACCTGTACTTAACTTCGGGCACCCGGCTTAGGTCAGAGGACAGTGGCCGCTGTTCGATTCTGGATCTATCGAGTCTGGAGAAGTAACTGCTGCTCAGCTAGACTCATCCGTCTGGTAGCGAGCGTTGAACTTGGCATTGCTTCTGGTGTTGCTGCACTTGGAGATGGTCGTGACCGGGGCGCTAGATCCAAGAGAGGATGAACATATGGCGAACTCTCTTAAACTTGGAGGTTTTCGCGCTCTTTCGGGCGGTCCTTCAGTTTGGACTCCACTAATTGGGTGATCCCTGATCACTCTGTTCGATTCCTAACCAATAAATGGGCGGGGATCTGGATGGCTGGGCGTGTCCCAAGCGGTCACTGACCCCGTTGTTTACGCTTCCCATGAACAGGGAGTGGCAGCGAAATGTCTGGGACTGTACCGGTCGCTCGAGTACCAGTCCTTTGTTTTGGTGAAGATGGGCCATCAAATGCTAATCGGCCCCACTAAAATGCTAATTGGTCGGAGTTTTGATACCGTCTGGACTTCTTGCTTACAAACATACATTTCAGGCCCTGAGCCTGCCTGAGTCTTGCCTTGTCCATTTTACCCACTAGGCTTTGTGCGTTTCTATGTTCCTAGTTGTAAGTGGCCATCCCAGACGGCTACACAATGACGGCCAAACTCACTGGCACTCGGGGAACCGCTGGGGAAGGAACCTCTGGAAAGTCTAAGTTAGACGGCGAGCCTCTTGGATTGGTCCTACAAAGAATGCTCGACATGCTGCAGGAAGTGGGGGAGCATTAAGCAGAGGTGTCAGGCCTTTAATAGAGTGGCAAGTGAGGTGGGGGAGTCTATCTGCCTGCTGTCTGATGAAGTGATACCAACATATGCGTACATTGAGGTCATTATGGTGCTACGATCCCAGTTGATGTTATAACTGGACAGGGAGATCCCAGTTTAGAACCTTGGTTCAAAAGACCCTGGATGGAATTCTATGAGCCTCCGTGCCGAAATCGCGCACACGGCGTGGGGTCGGAGAATGGGGTCTCAGACCCGCGGAGCCGGGACGTGATTCTCCACGGCCTGGAGATTGCCGCCAGCCGTGCGCGCGGTCGATGCGCGCCAGTCGGGGGTCGTTGAAAGAGGCCCCCGCGGCGATTCTCCGCGATGACCCGCCGAGTTCCGCCGGCGTGGTTATAACCTGGTTCCACCCGGTGGGAGCTCGGGCTCGCAGCCGCGCTGGCCATCCTAGTCTTCTCAGAATTCCTACAGATGATTGTCAGGTGAGAGTTTCCACACTCCACTCCCAAAAACACACTTTAAAATCTTTTTTAATAATTCTGTTTTCCCTTAGCGGTGTTCATTCCAAAATCTAGAGCAGGTTTTCCAAGTTACACTTTTGAAAAAATCCACTTTTAATAGTGAATCCAATTCAAGATTTTACACCACACACATGGGTTTCCTTTGGGTGCGATTGAACGACCTCATCGCTCCCGACCCGGTGGCGCGATGTGGCCGCTAAATCTTGTGGGAGGCCTCTTGCGAGGTTTGCAAAGCTCGGAATGCCTCATGCAAACCAACGAGATCTGACAAGATGTCGCAATCTGGATCTCGCGACAGCATTAGTCTGGACTGGACATGTTCTGGACCAGCATGGTATCGTGCCAGTGGGTGGGGGAGTGGTCGATGCGCGCCAGTCGGGGGTCGTTGAAAGAGGCCCCCGCGGCGATTCTCCGCGTTGACCCGCCGAGTTCCGCCGGCGTGGTTCCAACCTGGTTCCACCCGGTGGGAGCTCGGGCTCTTTTACTGTGGGGGTAAATTGCAGTCAGGGGTTCATGTGTCCCGCCATTATCCCACCATGGCGGTAGGGACCATGGGCAGGATTCTCCGACCCCCTGCCCCGGGAGGTGCCCCCGCGATCGGGGCCCACCAATCCACGGGCGGGCCTGTGCCGTGGGCATACTCTATTCTTCCGCATCGGCCGCTGTGGTCCTCCGCCATGGCCCACGCGCAGAAAATCCCCCCTGCGCATGCGCTGGGATGATGCCAGCACACGCTGGCGCTCCCGCACATGCGCCAACTCGCGCCGGCCGGCGGAGGCACTTTGGTGCCGGTTGGCGTGGCACCAAGCCCCTTCCCCGCCGGCCGGCGCGGCACAAACCACTCCGGCGCCAGCCTAGCCCCTGAATTCCGCACATTTGGGGTGGCCCGACACCGGAGTGGGTCACGCCACTCCTTCGCGCCGGAGTTGCCCACCCCGCCGATTCCCGCAGAATCTCGCCCCACATGTTCCCACTGTCGGGTAAATCAATCTCACAGTTCCTGTGTGAATATCTGCCACCTCCCCACCAGCCCACCTACCCGGTGGCTGGGCTGGAGCGGGGTGGGGGGGGGGGGGGGGGGGGTGATTCCGCTCAATGAATCAGACTCAACAACAACATTCCAAGCTAACCGCGGTTACAGCAAAAATGTTCAAATTATTTGTTCATAATTCACTGCCACATTCTGAGCTTCAGCATTTTCTTTTGAAGCTAAATGACAAAATCTTGCTCATTGTTGTTTTTGTCTCCCTTCCATCACATCAAGATTATCGAGCCACCTGTTTTCAGGTTTTAATGAAAAGTAATTGTCACGCAACTACTCACCTACAAATTCAGACTTAATAAGATCCAGTAATTGGAGCCATAAAATTGCAATCCCATGGGTTGCAGAAAGGTTAAGCTGGCTTCCATCATATACAATGTCACAGCTATTGGGTTGGCAACCTGGGCAGGTTTGAAACCAGTGCTCACCCAGTCCAGGCAGTTTCTCACCAGGCAAATTCAGTGAAAAAGACAAACGTTGTACTGAGTTAGCAAGAAAACAGTGATGCTGAGAAGGCTAACTGGAAGTACAGCACTGGGCGGGAAGCCATTCAGCCGATTGTAACAACGGTGGTGCTCGCTTTTCGGCTGGAGCTATCCGCAGTAATCTCATTTCACTGCCCTTTCCTACATTCTTTTATGTTCCACTTTTCAAGTAATTATTCAGTTGACATTTTAATATTATAATCGCGGCCCCAATAGTAATTTGCAATAAAGCATCTCCAGTCCTACTAAAAATCTGCATGAAGAAAATTATTTGAACTCCCCCACCCCCTCCCTCCCCTTTTCTCATCAGCACGATTCTCCGGAAAGATTTCTAAGTGTGGTAGCGAGTGGGAATTGCCACAAACTTCCCGGCACTTTGACCAGCAAAGCTATTGAATGTTAATGGGTCCACTTACCGAGGCCTCACAGGCTTCTCACCGCAAATGAAGGCTCACCAGCTGATTCACCGGCAGGCCACTAACAAGGTTGAGCAGCGCTTAGGCAGCACTTGTTCAGCCAATCACAGCCCGTTCACAACAATGTGCCCAGGAGACCGGCCCCATGATTTGGGGACGCAGACCTTGGGAGGTTGTGAGACGCTGTGGATGCCAGGAGGGATGTCCTGTTCCTCTGAGGGTCCAAGAGGGTCAGCCTTGGGCAGACAGTGCTGCTTGGGATGAGGTGGTGGTGGCTGTGTGCACCGGGCATGTGGCCAGGAGGACTGACCTCCAGTGCAGGAAAGAAGGTCAATGACCTAACCGGGCAGCACAAGAGTAGACACCAATGCCACCCCTCCCATCCCAAGACCTTTCCGCCCCCACGGGCGCATCCTCCATGAAACCCCCAACCCTCCCTCCACCTCCATGCCCCCTACATCCCCCCTCAGTCCTTTCTTCACACCTCCCCCTCCCACCTCTGTGAACCACGTGTGAGGCTAACGATGTCTCGTCTGTATCTCCTCAGGAAAAGCTCCCACAATCGTTGGGAGAGGGCCCAGATTGGCGGTAATGTAATGGACATCAGAATCCTCACCACCTTCGAGGAATGGGCCCTGGAGGTGACCTGTGTGGCTGAGGACAGGGCGGTCACCAACACAGAGGTTGGCGGACGCCACAGAGGCGAGGAATCACCAGGCTCCACCCGGTGGTCCTGTCAAATGTGAGTTGTTATTGCCTTACTGACTGATCCATCCCTCCCACTGACCATATGTCCATTCTCATACAGGCCCTCCAGACGACGGTGCCATCCCATCCTGGGTCGACCCCTCTCCAGCCTCCCAGGAGACCACCTTGGAGGAGAGCTCTGTGGAAGCTGCAATAGTCGTGTCACAGTTGTCATCCCCACCCTCCACCAGTGCAGATACACACACCTCGGTGGGAAATGTTAGTGGTCAGGCCTCTGAGGCACAATCTGGTGAGCACCACACTGCTGATGATTTACATCAGGTGGAACCCCCAGATGAGACTGCAGTCAGAGGGCTGCTGGATCCCAGGACCCAGCTGGGACCCAGCCTGATGCTGAGCTTGTAGAAGAGGTCATCCCGGAGATGACAGAGATGATAAGGAGCGGCCAGGACGTTCAGAGGGAGATGTCAGCGTAACTTCAGCAGATCCATAACCGCTTGGAGGCCTCCCAGATGCTACGGGTGCTGGAGCTGTCATCAGCAATGAGTGGCACCGAGACCAACACTGCTAGACTGGCGACCGCAATTGAGAACCTGGTGCACGACAACGACACCATGAGTGAAGGTGTCCAAGGTGTTCACAGTCGGTGATGGAATATGACCCAATGGGAATATGACCCAATACCAGGCTGACCTTGATGCAGTTCTGCGGGACACGTCCCGCTCTCAGATGGGCATGGCTGAGGCACTGTGCAGCTTGTCCCAGTCACAGGTGGGCATTGCCGAGGCACTGCAGAGCATGTCCCAATCACTGAGGAGCATTGCCGAGGGCGTCAACATGATAGTGCAGACCATGGGAAACCACTAGGGCTGGCAGAAACAGTTGATGCAGGGGCAGCCAACTCCCTTGTTCTACGGTGAACCCCAGGGCTCTATGGGCACCGAGTGGGAGGGTCACATGGAGTGACGATGGTGGACACCAGCTCCGCCAAGTTCCAATCTCTCTGATGAGGCCGCATCTCACAGCAAGCACACAGGACAGGACATGTGCCGCCGACAAGTGAGCCAGGGCCCTCTGACCTCAGAGCTCCCAGAGGATGCCCACCAGGGGCATTGAAGGCCATGGGACATGGCTGCCTCCACCTCAGATGTGCATCCTGGGGACACACCTAGACGAGGGCTAGGCGGGCCAAACACATCAAGGATCACTGAGGGCATGGGGGAAGGGTGTGGGGAGGGTAGGTAGAGGGTGAGGGGGCTGGGGTGGGGAGGGGCAGCATCATTAGGAGGGTGGGGAATTGTAAAACTCAATAAACACCTTTGTGCACAACCAGTATGACGCCTCTGTCATTTTCTTCCGCAATTCGGCCCGACCTCCAAACGTTTGGCCGATCTCTCCAGGCACACACACACCCCCACCCTCCCCATGGCACTCGCCCACGCTCCAGCCATGGACATGTCCCCGGAGCTGTGTCCCATTCCCTGGGTGTTTTGATGTTGGCTGTTGCGTGTGTGGTGTTGCCTCCTGCAGTGTCCAGGCATCAAGGTGTGATTGGGATGCTAGGCAATGACTTCCACAAGCTGTACGGCCTGCCACCCACAGGAATCCTCTTGGGTTGCGTGAAGTGCTCACTTAACCACAATTGCCAGTCCCCTATTAGCAATAGCCTTCAGCCACACGGCTAGAGGCAGTCTGTGGATTATGGGTGGTCGGTTGGGCTGACAGGCAGGGACAGAAGCTGCCCCCGGAATAGGTACACACGATCCAGGGTTGGCATGATAGTGTCATGCACAGTTATCCCCCAGTTGACCCCCCCCAGCACCTCCCCCCCGCACTCCCATAGTGGCCAATCCCTGCAAAGGGTCCCCCCACCCCCATTCATGGGTCACCTACCCCTCACCAAGCACAGGCAGGTCCAGCGCCCCCGAGCTCTTTGCCCATGAGCAAAGATGGCTTCTCACCACCTTGGCTCCCGACAGAAATCCTTCCGCCAGGTTCACGTTTTTTAAAAAGAGTACTAATCGGCGCCAGCGTGACCACTTGCTGGGGAGGCGGTTGGATATGGGGTGGCTCTCGTTAGTTGTATGGAAATAGGGCTTAAGTGATGATAATTGGTTTCTCGCCACATTACGGCGAGATCCCAATGTGACCTATGGGAGTGGGCAAGTTGGATCGCAAACTGGCACCTGGCACGGTTCTCGTTTTCAGCCTCTCCCGCTATTCACAGGCCTAGTTTTGCTTGAGTGAGAGCATAACGAGGCCGGAGAATCATGCCTTAAATGACTTATTGCTAATTTCAAAACAAGCAGAGTACGCTTTCACTTTTTGAACTTTTTTTAAAGTTTAGCTTCTCATTTTTGGCATAGTCTACTCCTGCGAATTCAAAGTCTTTATACAGTAACTTGAATTAAGCAATTTCATTAAACGAATACAACTGTAGCCCAACTCATATCTTGTATAAATTCAACGTTACTTCCAAGCTTTTACATTCAATGTCCTGTGTGAAAGAGCCAGAATTCTACTCTATCATTTTTCACTGTTAATTCTACCTGCACCTTTCAATCAACATCCGCGTCAATTTTGACTCCCCTCGCCTGGTGGAAATTAGGCTTAAAAGGGGGAAATTAGGCTTAAAAGGGAGATGGTGGGAGTTAACAAGTAAAATGGAGTAGGGAATTTATCCACTCAATTCCCACTCTTTTCTCATTAACCTTTCCGTGCAAGTAAAGGCGATCCAACACCTGCCCTTAACTTCTTTGTTTCCCACCATCCAGAGCCCAAAACATTGCTTGCAGGTGAACCAGTGTTTATTTGTACTTTCAATTTAGTTGTACTGTATTCCCATCTCCTCGTGTCGTCTCCTCTACCAAATGCAGATTGAGTGATTGCTTTAAGGACCACTTTTTTTCAACCTGCAATGTAACACTGAGCTTCCGGCTCCCGTCATTTTAATTCTCTGCTCCACTCCCAATCTGATCTTCCTGTCTTTGATCTTCTGTACTTTTTAATGGATACTGAGAGCAGATTGCCAGTTTAAGACATTGGGTGCAATTCTCTGGCCGCGTCGCACTCGAGTGAGAGCACAACGCAGCCGGAGAATCTTGGGAGAGGCCTCTCACAGGCTTATGGGCAGCCTCTGCGTCTCACGGGATTCACCCAGGTTCTGCGAGGTGTACCATGCAGAACTCCGTACAAAACGGGCAGGACCAAACAGCGATCCCAGAAGTAGGTCTTAAACCTACTTAAGACTTACTTACCCAGATACACCGGTCTCCCTTGATTCTCTGGCCTCCCCATGGAGACTGCAGCCCAACGCCGATCAGTGCTGGTCTACAAGAGCATGGACCAGATGGAACAGCACTCGGGGATCTCCCGTGTCATCAGAGACCGCTGGGTGGTCAGGGGAAGTGCAGGGTGGCCCCCTGGGCCTTCTCCTGGAACATGGGCACCTTGGCACTGTCCAGCTGCACCTTGGCACTGCCACCCTGGCACAGCCAAGGTGCCCAGGTGGCACTGCCAAGCTGGCTGGAGAAATGCCCTGGTGCCAGTGCAAGGGTACCCAGGTGCTAGGGGGGCACTGCCAAGGATCAGCCCAGTGTTTACAAATATTCTAAGGGCGCGATTCTCCAGAAAGATTCCTCAGTTCATTTGTGGCGGGTTTTTCAGGGAGTTTCCTGTTGGCTCTGCCGGCGAGTTCCCCACCGCTATTCAATGATACTTAGCCACTTTTTTGAGCCCTGGGGAATTTGTCACTGGTTTAGCCAACACATAGGACTGGATTGTTCCACCCTGCCAGCCACAATATCACCACGGGCGAGACGCGGACCATGGAAATGTCCATTGAACTCGGGTGGAATTCTCTGGTCGCCTGTCAGGAAAATCCCACCCTTAGAATATTTTTTAGGACTGGGGAGCTGAACTCACTGATCGGGCTGCCATATTGAAAGGGTGTCCCGATCTCTAAGTGAGCTTGTGGGCACCCCCCAGCCATGGGAAATGTCACCCCCCACACATATGGACACCCGGTTATGGCCCCCCCAAGTCCCCTTACAGCACCCCTCCCTTCCAGGACCGCCACACATCACCCCTCCAAAATTCCCAGAGGCCCCTACTTACCTGCCCTGCACACCCCAACTCTTCAAACACCCCTCCAGCCTCATTTCATGGGCATGGCTCATCTTGCCCCATGGCACTTGCACACCCTTGCACTGCCACCATGCCACCCAGGCATTACTCCTGCCAGCTAGATATCTCCAGGGTGGCAGTGCCAAGTTGCTAGCTGGGTAATGCCAAGATGCCCACATTCCAGGGGAAGGGCCAGGTAGTCACCCTGCACTTATCTTGATTACCCAGGGGTCTTCGATGGCCAGAGAGACCCCCTGGTTGCTGTTCCACCTGGCCCATGCTTGTGTGGACCAGTGCTGAATGCTGCCCTGGTGCGTCCTCGCTGGGGAGGCCAGTGGATCCCATATTGTCGGTGGATACCGGGTAAGTTCGCCGAAGCCGATTTTAAACCGGCTTCGGCGCGCGCCGTTTGGTCACGCCCCTTGTGGGAACCGATGCAAGGAATCAGAGGAGGAAATAAGGACAAAAACAAATGACTGAAAGGGGAATAATAAAAGTGCTAGGCAGATAAACCAAGAACCAGATTCAAACAGGGCCACATTGCAAAATATTGGGAATGGGCCAACTAATGTTAAAAAGACAAATTTAAAGGCTTTGTGTTTTAATGTGTGGAGCATTTGCAATAAGGTGAATGAACTAATTGCACAAATAGACGTGAACGGGTATGATTGAGTCAGGATGACGGAGACATGGCTGCAGGGTGACCAGGGATGGTAACTGAACCTCCAGGGGTACTCAGTATTTAGGAAAGACAGACAAAAAGGAAAAGGCAGTGGGTTGCATTGCTGGTTAAGTAGGAAGCTAACACAATAGTGAGGGAGGATATTAGCTCTGACAATGCAGAATCTGTATGGGCAGAGCTGAGAAACCAGAAAGGGACAACAAAGCATGAGTGGCCGTCATATATAGACCCCCAAACTGCAGTGATATTGTTAGGAATGGCACTAAACAGGAAATTAGGGTCGCACATGATGAAGGAACAACTGTAATTATGGATGATTTAAATCTGCAGAGAGCTTGGGAAAATCAAATTAGCCCCAATACCATAGAGAAGAAATTCCTGGAGTGTGAGATGGTTTTCTGGATCAATATGTTGAGGAGCCAACTAGAGACCAGGCCATCCTAAATTGGGTACTGTGTAATGACAACGGAATCATTGGCAATCTAGTTGTGCGCGACCCCTTGGGGATGAGCGACCATAATATGATTGATATTTTCATCAAAATGGAGAGTGAAGTAGTTGATTCTGAGACTAGGGTCTTGAATCTTAAAAAAGGAAACTACGAGAAAATGAGGCGTGAATTGCCTATGATCAATTGGGGAATGTTACTTAAAGGGATGACAGTGGATAGGCAATGGCAAACATTCAAAGAGCGAATGGAGGAACTAGAACAATTGTTTATTCCTGTCTAGCACAAAAGTAAAACAGGAAAGGTGACCAATCCATGGCTTGCATGGGATATTAGGGATAGTTTTCGATCTAAGGAAGTAGCATATAAATTGGCCAAGAAAAACTACAGGTCTGAGGATTGGGAGCTGATTAGAATTCAGCACCAAGGGATTGATTAAGAAGGGGAAAATTAAGTACGAAAGTAAGCTTGCATGGAACATAAAAACTGTCTGTAAACGTTTCTATAAGTATGTGAAGAGAAAAAGATTGGTGAAGACAAATGTAGGTCTCTTACATTCAGAAACAGGGGAATGTATTATAGGGGGCGAAGGAATGGCTGATCAACTAAACACACACTTTGGTTCAGTCTTCACAAATGAGGACACAAATAAGATACCAGAAATGTTGGGGAATGCAGAGTTTAGTGAGAAGGAGGAACTGAAGGGGATCAATATCAGTAGAGAAATGGTGTTGGGAAAATTGATGGGATTGAAGGCAGATAAATCCCCAGGGCCTGATAATCTACATCCCAGGGTACTGAAGGAGGTGGCTCTAGAAATAGTGGATGCACTGGTGGTCACCTTCCAGGTTTCAATAGACTGCGGAACAGTTCCTGCAGATTGGAGGGTAGCTAATGTCACTCCAATATTTAAAAAGGGAGGTTGAGCGAAAGCAGGGAATTATAAACCAGTAAGCCTGATGTCAGCTTGGCGGTGCCACCCAGGCACCTTGGCAATGCCAGGGCAGTGCCAACGTGCCCATGCTTCAAGGGGAGGGCCAGGGAGCCACCCTGCACTGACCACCCAGGGGTCTCCGATGCCCGGGAAACCCCTCGGTGTCATTCCGCCAAGTCCACGTTGGTAGGGACCAGTACTGGTCGGCATCCAGCTGCAGCCTCCCTGGGGATGCCGGAGAATCGATGGAGGCCAGTGAATCCCGGGCAGGTAAGTCATAAGTAGGTTTAAGGCGCACTTCCGGGAGCACCGTTAGGTCATGCCCCGTTTGGGCGGAGTCCCGTCTCTGACGTCTTGGGTAAATCCTGTGATGCGCGGAGGCTGTCGGGAAGCCCGCCGGAGGGCTCTCCTGGGATTCTCCGGCCGCATTGTGCTCTTGCCTGAGCGCAACGCGGCAAGAGCATCATGCCCTTGTGTGGGCTAAACTGGTGAGAAACTCCCCAGGATCCAAAAAAGTGACTAAGTGGGCTGGATTCTCCATTGGCGGGATCTTCCGTTTTGACGGCAGCGCACTCACACCCACGGATTTCCCGGTGACGTGGGGGTGCCCACAATGGGAAACCCCATTGGCCGGCTGGTGGGACGGAAGATCCCGCTGCCAGTGGGGGAGCGCCATACAAGGAAATGGGCGCAGCGGGATGAAGAATAGCCCAGTGTCATTGAATAGCGGTGGGGAACTCACCAGCAGAGCTGGTGGGAAACTCCTTGAAAAACCCGCCAAAATGAACTTGGAAATTTTGGGGGAGAATCGAGCCCATTGAATCGATGGATTTGTTTTTTTTTCAATTTAGAAAACAAAAAGATATGGGCTGGATTCTTCTGCCCTGCCTGCGGTAAGATTGCCATCGCGAGACGCCGACAATGGAGAAATGACTTGACCTCGGGCGGGATTCTCCGGCCACCAGGCGGACGCGGACGGAGAATCCTGCCCGATGTTTCTCTCCAATAAGCCTGTTAAAGGACGAATATCACTAATGGAGATGATCAATTTATCATTTAACAAAGTCATTTTAAATAGGTACTGTTTAAATAGGTATTGTTCAAGCAGAATTCCTGATATTAGTAATCATAAAATCACGATAGCCAAGATTTAAGCAAATTCTTTATCTTTGTGAAGCAGAACAATTTTTTATTGATTTTATTTTGCATTCAGATTGTTAAATTAATGAAGCAGTGTCCCATGATAAAGCTAGGGAATATGATCATTGAATTGCTGCTTGATCGTTCGGGAAAATTTGCTGAAATAATCCTTTGGAGTTTCCCAACAGCAGGAAAGTGCAGTTCGAGATTTCCCAACTGAGATTCAACTGAGTCATGGTGTGACAGCATTTGAAGTTAATTAAGATGTTAAGAAGACATCAGGTAGAGCAGCGAGGGTGTAAAGCTAATTAGTTTTGTGCAGGAACATGGCAAAATGGAGCAAAAGGAGGTGCCTTAAGGCACTACATTATGCAACAATTACAGAAGTTCAGCCCAGGAAAAATGGATTTTCCCTCATTGGACTGCAGGTAACCTGTTCTCAGAGATAGAGGGCACGATCTATCGGCCTCACCATGCCCGACTCGGGATGCGTCAAGGCCGGTAAACCAATCTAACAAGATCTCACGAGCATTGCAATCTGGATCCTGTCCATTGAGGCCTGGACACGGATTTGCGTATTAAAGTGAGTGGTTAGTCTCACTTGACTATGTCTACACTGGACCTACCCAGTGCTCGTGATCAGAGACCCTGAACGGATGCCGTTTAGCATTGGTTTCCAAAAACGTGGATCAGACATATTAGCACTTGTGGGGGGAGGGGGAGGGGGGTTCTCCCAGGCAATCGGGGGCCACTGGACAGTCGGGCTCTGGACAGGATGGTTCTCTGGCACACCCAATTCCACCTGGACCTTTGCACTGCCCATCTGTCCAGGTGGCACTGTGAGGTTGGCAGGGGCACTGCCAGGGTGCCAGGCTAGCAGTGTCAAGGTGCCCGGGCAACATCATGCCCATACCGGGGTTTGGGCCAAGGGGTGTACTGCGCTTATGAGGTGGGGGGAGAGGGCCCGAGTGGAGCACCTTATTGCAGGAAATGGGACAAAGTGCAGCCTCAGCGGCAGGTTCCCCGATGAGGCCCAGAAATGAAGCGGGGTCCTGTTTAAAGCAGGGTTGCAAGCTCGTTTATTATGATCCGAGACCAGACCCCATGGTTTTGGTAAGATCTGGTTAGGGAACAACAACATTTTGTTTAAAATAGGCAAAGTTTGAAATTCAAACACTTGCTCAGTGAATAAAGACATACGGCCGGATTCTCTGCTCCCCGACGGCAAAATCGCGTTCGGCGATGGGGTGGAGAATCAGTTTTGATGCCGAAATTGGGGGCGGAGCCATTTTTCATATTCTCCGCCCCCTGAAAAGCGGCGTACTCTAGGAGTATACCGCGCCACATATCCGCGGCCTCAGGCCATTGCCTGAGGCCTGCCCCGCGGTGCTCAGTCCCCGACCGGCCGAGTTCCCCACGGCGTGAGACTCGTGTGGTCTCACCCGTCGTGAAATTAACGCGGCGGCTGTGGACTCAGTCCGGTGCCGCCACAGTCGGGGGAGGGCCGATCTGTGGGAAGGGGGTGCTTTATCAGGACTGGGGGCACTGTGGGCGGGCGGTCCGGATTGCGCGAGTGGCTGAAGGGGGCTACTATTTTTGCAGTCCGGGTCTGCGGGCTGAGACCCCATGAAGCATGGCGCAACCGCTTCAGGCTGCCGCCGTGCGCATGCGCGCCCACAGACCGGGAAATGCTCAGGACCGTATCGGCAGCGAGAGCTGGGAGCTCTACCCTGCCCCCCTACTAGCCCCCAGCAAAACGGCGAATTGGTGGCCATTTTGCTCCCGTTTTCCTGGTGTAAGACACCACCGTTTTCACACCGGCGTGAGGACTGTCTCTAAAACGGAGAATCCAGCCCTTAAGATTCCATGAGTTTTGAACAAACAAAAATAAACTTTACTATACAAGGTCAGAAAAATAAAACAATTTAAAATATCTACCTTACACTCTCTAACATTCAGGATTAATAGGAACTACATATGAATTAACAGGCCAACTGTGTTGAAGTCCATAAATTTCTTAACAACCCACCCAGGCATCGGTAAATACTGAGTCAACCGATCTCACTGAAACATGGCCTATCTCACAAGGGATTCCCATCTTCACCTTTGAAGATTTTGCCTGGGAATTCCCACCGCAAGTCACTCCAACTCAGATGGCCTACTGAGCAGGGGTTGAATCTCCTCTCCCGAGATTCCATTCACCTGGATGCCCGCGGATTACTACAGGTATCACCAAACGTGAACCTGATGTGATTGACCTCACTCGGGGCCAAGGGGGTAACTCCTTAAGTAGTTTCCCTCAAAGTCCATCCGATGGCCACCCTCCCCACCCACAATGCACTATCTGCCCACCCCTCCCCTACGACCCCCCCACCGCCTTCCCGAGACGCCCTCAAGTGGGACACCCTCACAGACACCCTTGAACTAAAGGGGCCCCTGAACTAAAGTTATCCCCCCACCCCGGAAAGGAGACCTCTGTCTGGAAGCTAGCGTGCAGTCCAAACAGGGGCAGTCCCTGTGTCCCAACGAGTAGCCTGGGAGCTCTTATGGCTGCACTGCGTAGGACACTACTGCTCCAAAGTGTTACTTTCACCCAACAGGCCACAATGTCACCAATATTCTTGAATTTTTACGGCTTCTTCTGAGATGTCTCCGATCACAAGGGCTTCTCCTAAGTTTCTCCTCAGTCTTCTAACTACAACTCTCTTCCTGCTTGAAGTCTCTTTCTCTACTCCTCTCTTTTTAACTCAGATGTGACCGGTTTCTGTCTCTGTTCTTCAGTCTGGGATGTTCTTTTTGGGGCCTCTTCTGTTCCCCCTCACTTTCGGGCCTCCTGCTGCTCCCTCTCCTCTGCTGGGGGCTGTTGTTTTCAATAGTGCCCCTCTCACAGTCTCTTGATCTGGGTTTTCACTCTGCTTTCCCTTATGCAGAGGCATGCTGGTGCCAAAGAACATATAAATGCTGCATTGCGCATGTGCAGCCAACTTCTGGTCTGTCCATGCACAGAAACCCATGACTTGAGGTTCCTGACTTCTGCTTTCAATGAGAAGGTAAGCGCACAAACCTTCAGACAACTCGCTCACCTGACCCTTCAAGCAACACCTGTCCCATAGGTAGGTTGGCTTTCATAAGATGCTACATGTGCCAGATTGATGAAATAATGAACAGTGCAGAATGTATGTTGATGAAGATCAATTATGTATGAATTAGATTGAATAATTTAGAAAATATCTTCTTCCTATGCAGTTCCTTGGGATTGAGGATGACTTGCTTCCATTCTGAATTGATGGGTTCTGAGATGACTGATAAGATCCAATACATGTTCTTCAGACTCTGATACATGTGGGTCAGGTGCTGCTTGAAGGGTCAGGTGAATGAGACGTCTGAAAGTTTGTGCGCTCTCTCACGCACCTGGATCTTACCACTTCATGCTCCTGACTAAGACTCTTGATGTGATTTGTGCCTTTCTGCATAAACCTTCTCCATTTTGTTCAGTCACAAGCCAGGAACTCCTATGAGTTGGTGGAGATATTTGAACTTTTCAGGTATGCTTTGAGGACATCCCTAAAGTACTTCTCCTGTCCTCATAGGTCCTCTGGTCCTCAATTATTCTTTTCCTCAGTGAGTATGTGGGAGTAAGCACAATAGAGACATTTCAGTTTTCCCTAGCCATTCTCCTGCCTCATGTCAGATGTACTGACAGAATGACAGTTCCAGAAAAAAAAGCTTTCAACTTGCAAAAGCTACCACAATCCAAGGAGCAGATGTCAGATGAAACCATATTAGCTTGAATCAGTCTGCAGGAAAATTAATGAGGTCTTAATTTCGCTTGACTAGTTCCTTCTTAAAAAGACTTTGAAACCTATCAACATTAATATCTCACACCAAATTATTTTATGCAGCAGAGAAATTGCTGCCCTGATAACAAGTACAGCCCTTTAATAGCTTTTTAGGAGTGAATTGAGATAGTTTATTACCATTGAGTATTGATTCAATTAAAAGATTAATAAGATGTTGCAGGATAGATACACTCTTACTGATATTTTCTTAAACACTTTGGAGTTAGAGGCAGTGCTGAAGAATACGCTAAAGAGAGCACTAATCTTGTATATAAAAATCGATGATCTTGTCAACTTACAAACCCGACCATCCATGAACAAATCTCTAAGAGAAACTAACCTATGACTTTCCTCAAGCTGCACTGACATTGAAACTAACCTATGACATTCCTCAAGCCCACACCCCAGAGCAAAACAGAGCACACAGCAGTCTCTTACTTCCATCCGAAAGGTAAGTCTAGTGTTAAGCTTTGCACATGTAATAGGGGTCTAGCTTTGCACGCGCACTAGGGGCTACCTGTTGCTCCTGTAAGGCCTGGCTGGTTATGTTGCGAAATGTGATCCGGCGGAGAATCACGTCGGAAATCGGGGCCAGTGCCAGGCCCAACTGAATGCCATACACCGGAACTTTGACAGCGGTGTGAAATTGGCCAGCGTGGGCATGGAAATTGTACAGTAAAGGCCATTGGCATATCTTTTCAGGCACGACCTGGCATTCTCCAGGCCACCTGCAATGCTCCGCCTCCACTAGGCAGAAGTGACAAAGGCAAGGTTCGGGAAATAGGCACCTGCTGAGGGAGAGAGGTATGACGTTCCCAAAGGCGCAGCCTTGGACTGCCAGTCCTGCCGCTGGCTGGGGGAGGCATTGCTAGGGCTGGGGAGGTAGGGAGGGACAACCAGGGGATGGGTTGTGGAGTCGGGGTGTCCCTCCAGGGCGGGGTGCCCAGGCATAGACTACCATTGCTGTGCCCAGCAAGGCAGCCATCCAGCTGTGCAGCCCACTGACCGCCCACCATGGCCCATGGTTGTGCATAGCGTCTCCGGCCAAGCCCCAACAACTGTTGGTGGACATCACATGGCCCACCCAAGGAGGATGCCCACAGTAAGTCCCACAGGAAGGCGCATGACAGGGACCACAAAGAATACTGCGCCAGTCACCAGTACCCCTGGTACCAGCCATCAACGGGCCAGGGGTGTGTTGCGGAAGGCCAAGTGTCTGGGGCAATAGCTGCGGGTGGGGGTGGGAATGGGTGTGGGGGGGGGCTGCATGTGGGGGCAGGGGCTGCAATGCAGCCCGCTGGACCTAGTTGGGTACGAGGATACCCTCCATGCTAACTTGTCTGCCTTTCACCATCTGCAGACAATGGATTTCAGTATCCAACCAGGAGTGATTGGCATCTGTCTGGCCTCCGCAGCACTGGCGGATGCAATGGGACTGTACGAGCATCAACTGCTCGGGGAGGGCCCTGCTGCAGCGGAGCCTGCCCCAGACGAACAGGAGCCAGCCGGTGAGGATGGAGAGCCAGACGGCCAACAGGCCGAGGTTGAAGTGGGAACGAGGCCTCGTATATACTGGAAGCGCCTGCAGATCGAGGACCTGCCAGACTGGGCATGTCACTGAAGACTCCGGCTGACCAGGGAGACCGTACGACATATCTGCCACATCATGGTGGACCCAGAACCGCAGGGGTAGGGGGGACAACACCCACTCCCGGTTGCCGCCAAGGTGACAGTTGCCACGTGGTCCTGCCAGGTGCTGGGTGGGGACCTGTTGGGGATCTCCGATTCCTCGCTGCATAGCTGCATCCGTGTCACAAAGGAAGTCCTGTATGCCCAGGCGGCGCATTACACCTGAATATGGACCGAGCCACCAGGTTGCCCAGGCAGCGGGGTTCAGCGCCATCAACGGGATGGATGTCCCCTTGCCAGCACCTTTGCATGAGGGAGTACCCTTCACAAACTGAAAGGAGATCCGCTCCATGAACGTACAGTTGGTGTGTGACCACGAGCTGCACACCATGCACATCTGTACCCGATTCTCAGGCAGTGTGCACAATGCGTTCATCCTGGCACACTCGACAGTACCCAACACCTTTGAGGCGCTCCCCTTGATGAGGGTTTGGCTCCTGGGTGACAGGGTTTATCTGCTGCAGTCATGGTTGATGACACCCATTCAGAGGCCACAGACCAATGCGGAGAAGGGCTGCAACAACACCCATGCCGCAACAATGAGCGCCATGGAGTGCTGCACGGGCATCCTGAAGATACAGGGACGGTGTGCAGTGCTGTGTCATACACCAGGTAGGCCCTACAACATGGTGCCCCCACAAATCTGGCCCATGCCCTGCCACCTCCATGGGCGATACCAGGTGTGGCTTTCGACTACCGTGGGGCCCCGGCCCATGCCCAGCTCCAACATCTGCACCCTACGCCAGCGGCCTCCCACTCCCCCACCCGGCAGACTCTCTGCACCCAGCCCAGCCCATCCCTCACACCCTGCTGACAGAGTACTGAGGCAAGTCAGAACATTGGTGATCATGTGTATTGTGATATATACAAATGTTGTACCCAAGCCCCAATCGCTTCACCCGTGCCAACTTAACTGCTATTTAACTTTCTAGCCTTATGTGCCTTAATGCTCCGTCTAGGTGGGTCCCCAGGCGGCACATTAGAAGTGGAGGCTGCCTGCTGCGGTCACTGCCCTGTGACCGGGGTTCCCTTTGGTAGCCCTCTCCTGGAGCGACCAGGCCCGGAGGATGTCACAGGTGACATGGTGTCACATTGTTCTGCACGTTGTCCACCAGATGTGCCAGGGACTGGCGGGGGGGATTCAGAGATGCTGCAGTTTTCCGGCACCTACCCCGAAGGAGTGCCCAGCATGGGCCCCATCACCTCCTCCTTTCTTTGGGTGCCCAATCGCTCCCAGGCTACTCGTTGGGACACAGGGACTGCCCCTGTTTGGACTGCACGCTAGCTTCCAGACAGAGGTCTCCTTTCCGGGGTGGGGGGATAACTTTAGTTCAGGGGCCCCTTTAGTTCAAGGGTGTCTGTGAGGGTGTCCCACTTGAGGGCGTCTCGGGAAGGCAGTGGGGGGGTTGTAGGGGAGGGGTGGGCAGATAGTGCATTGTGGGTGGGGAGGGTGGCCATCGGATGGACTTTGAGGGAAACTACTTAAGGAGTTACCCCCTTGGCCCCGAGTGAGGTCAATCACATCAGGTTCACGTTTGGTGATACCTGTAGTAATCCGCGCCCGTGTGACTCCTGGCTGGAAGACCGGAGAATCACGAGGGTCCAAAGACTCTGGTTCCAGGCTCAATAAATGAGTGCAAATGGGTCATTAGGAGCCATTTGCATCCATTAGCCTCCTCCCGCTGGTGCACGGGCGAGAAGCCAACCCTGCCGCCAGTGGGGGGCCGATGCATAGCGGTCACCTTGGCGCCTAACACGATCCCCGATTTTGGGTGGATGCCCGATTCTCGTCTTGATCACGATCCACGTTGCTGCCGTCGCGTGGCGAAGAATGCAGGGGTGGGATTCTCCCAACGGGCGGCTAAGTGCCGAAGCCGGAGTAAAAACTCCGAGTGTTTTACTCCGGCATCGGCGCCCATTCCGGGACCCCATTCTGCAGTCCACAGAGGGCTAGGACGGCGCTGGAGCAGCCTCCGCCACCCCAGCTGCCGATCCCGGCCTGAACCCGGCGACGCGGGGTCCGCGCATGCTCAGTTGAGCCGGCACCAACTAGTGCATGCGCAGTGGCCTTCTTCCCCGTGGCGGCCAAATTGCGCAGGGCTACAGGAGCCAGCGTGGAGGAAAGGAGGCCGGGGGGGCAGAGAGGCCGGCCCACCGATCGGTGGGCCCCAATCGCGGGCCAGGCCACTATGGAGGCCCCTCCCTGGGGTCGGACCATCCTCCCACCCACAGGCTTAACCGGACCCTTCAGCGCTGAGTCCCGCCGGACCACAGCAGGTTAGAACAGCACTGGCGGGACTTGGCTTTTTGTTGCCAGCTGCTCGGCCCATCTTGCCCGGAGAATCCGCGTGCCGGCCCGGGCCGGAGAGTCTGCGCATACCCGACCGACACCGCTTCGACTACGCAGGCGCCGATGGCACCGATTCTCCGCATTGCGGAGAATTGCGTCGGGGCAGCGTGGCGCGATTCACGCGGCACCGCGCTGATTCTCCGACCCGGCAGGGGCTCAGAGAATTCCGCCCCAGGTCATATCTGCTGAGCAAGCCAAGGGGGAAACTTGGCTTACTGATCACAACCTTTTTTGTATTTTGGAAACAAGGAAAACAAATACTGATCCTAAGAGTATTGAATCCAATAACACTTTTGAGATTTTAAAAATTAAAAGATTCATTAACAAGAGTAAAAAAAAATTTACACACAAATGATTAAAGTTACAGAATTAAATCAGTTTTATGAAACCTCCCCAAAAGAACCTATCTGGTCAGAACACACAAGCAAACATTCTCTTGGCAAAATTCTCTAATAGATTTTTTACTCTAAAGCTCTAGGACCCAAGGCACGAACTGCTGTGACTTTAGTAAAGGTATACCACATGACTTCTCACTTCTTTCCACTCTGTTGTGGAAAGCCAAGAAAGTTCAGAAACAAGACTGCTTTCTGAAGTTGGCAGGATTTTCCAACCTTTGCTGCCGATGAGATCTTTCAGTCCCACCGGTCAAACCCTGCGGTAGTTTCCCCAGTGGTGGGTGAGCCATGCAAACAGACCAGAAGATCTTTCTGGTGGCCAATGGCGCGGCCACAACTGTTGTTTGAAAACCCATTGTGGGCGGCTGGAAAATCCAGGACAAAGATTTTTATGGTTTCTGGATGGCTGCTTCAGATTTCACACCATCTCTCAGTACAGAACTATTCCCAGGATTCTTCTCCACAAAGCCAACATAATTAGGCTCAATCTCTTTCCTTAAATATCTTTTTTTCAGTTTTTCCAATTAAGGGGCAATTTAGCGTGGCCAACCCAACTGTCCTGCACATCGTTCGGTTATGGGGATGAGAGGCAGCAGTGCTAAATATCCTTTTTTTCCTTCATCTTTGATTCCATTTTCCTCAGCACCTCTTTGAACTCAACTTTTCGAAAATATACACATTTTTCATGTTTCCTATTCCCTCCTTCTTGCGTCAGATAACATTTAATACATTTCCCTTGTTTGCTTCGGAAAAGTTTGTAAGTTGCAAATTCCCCTTTGAAATTTAGCAGCTGTGAAGCCAAGTCCCTATCTTTCTCCTAATATAAATGTCTAAACCTAATCTATTCATTTGTAAATGCACTTCACCATGACCTCTTTTTACAAATGTATATATTTAGCTCCTTAACTACTTTCATTCCAACTCTCTCAGATAAGTTGTCTCTATTAATCTTTCTCCGGCTAATTAAATCAATTACACAGACACAGACACACAGCATTCTTTACAGAATAACAAAATATTCCCCACAAGATATGAAAAAAATAATATCCTTCCTCACAAGTTGAATACTAATGTTCAATAATACTAATCCAATTTTACGTGCAAATTTGTTAACAAACAACCACTTGACTTGTAACTTGCCTTCAGTAACCAACAAACAAGCACCTTTAACCAAACTGATCAGATTAACTTAGCAGTTGACAACTGCATCTCTTAAAGACTCATGCTTACCTTTTCATGGGGTTTTAAAACTGTCCTAGTCCATAAAAGACAGAATCGGTGGAATGTAATGATTTCCCTTGAAGCAAGTTTGGTGGCTGGGAAACATTTAATCAGGTGGCAGGGTAGCAGGTGGGCACCCTGACACCTTTCTGAATCTGCCCTGGTTAAGTCCAGGACAGGAAGGCATGTGAACAGCCATCCCATACCGCCACTAATTGAGGCCCTTAAGTGGGAAACGAAAGCCCACGTCAAGGCCTTATCCCATTGCCATTGGTATTAACCCAGTCATCACATATGAGCACTAAAAACAAACCCTTGTCTGTTTGCTTGCAAGCTACCAGGGAAGACTCTCTTTGTCAGGCACTCAGTGCCTAATCGAGAGGCCCGACATTGGGAAGTGATTGTCCTGTTAATAAATTATTGAATATTGGCATCTCATGGCTGAGAGCCAGCCACCTGCCCGTTCTGCCATCCTGTGACTCCCACCCTATGACCTCACATCTTGCCCTTCCTCAACTGCTGTTTGGGTGCCTCACCCAATCCTGGATACAGGATTGGCTGCTACCACCTGCTCCCATTGGCGTGGCATGCCATGAATTGCTGCCAGCCACTAATTTGGACAATAGCTCTGGGAATGAAAGGAGAAAATTTGGGCATGTTTAGTGGGTGTTTCTCAGGCCTGCAACACCGAGAATGATGCCACTATCAAATGAAACTCTGTTTTTTTCTGGTCTCAGTGAGGAATGCCCCACTGAGGCCACGTTTAGCTTCATTTCCAGCACTGATGAGTCTTTTTAAATGCCGCCCCAATCTGTCAAACCCCAACATGGCCTCCGGACCCTCCAACGTCCAAACTTACTTGTTAGGGGGTCCTCGAGCCTCCTGACCCCACCTCATAAGGGCATTGCACCCCTAGGCCTAATCTATGACACCCAGGCATCTTGGCACTGCTAGCCTGATACATTGGCCGTGCCCCTGTCAGCCAGGCAGTGCCACCCAGGCACCCTACCAAAGCCAGGGTGGCACCACCAGGGTGCCTGAGTGCCAGGGTGCCCGGGTGGCAGTGGGAGTGCCGGGGTACAATCCTGCCCTGAACCTAACCACCCGGGAGTCTCCGATGGCCTGGGAGACCCCCACCCCCCCAGGTGCCTTTACGCTGGTCAACGTTTGTGTTAAATGGCACCACAGCAAGGCCTCCCGGTGACGGGCGTTCAATTCTGGGCCTTGGGAGACTCCACATAACTTAAATATGCAAATCTAAATCCCACCCAGGGAGGGCGAGAACCAGATCATGACGTTTCGCAAGATCTCATTTGGTCTCACGAGGCGTCCCGAGTATCACAAGTCTTGCGAGACAACTCTTGAAGATTTAACGGCCTTCTCACATTTCGTTATCCAGCCGAGCCTGGGCCATGCACTTCAAAAGATGTTCAGGAGCACATTCACTAAATTGATGACATTATTCTGTTGGCAAGCTTGTTTTAAATAAAAACAGCTCTCAATACAATCTCAATGGACATGATGACTTCACAATATTTTCTAACATTTTTGGTTCAAAAGCTGAGCCATAGAACACAAAGGACTTTGATTTCTGGGGACAATGCTGTCAGATTCTTAATAGCATCAAGATCTTCAGTAAAGGTAATGACAGATTTGCTATGTAACACTCAGTTCAAATGTCAGTTGGGCATTGATCACTGTTAATACATTCTGACAGGAAACAGAACTATCAAAAGTAGCATTCTGAAATTCGTAACCAAGTAATTTCAAAAATATGATTGAAACAGTAATTTCAAAATATGATTGAAATGGAGTGCTGGAATCAAACAAGGAGATGCAGTTCATTTCATTTGGACTTTAATGTAGGCAAATAAGGAAGAAATTATGTAAATATTGGACATAAAAATGAATGTACTTATCATCTTTATAGATCCACATTAAAGTTAAGGCACTCAGCTTGGCATCACAATTTTTATAAATACCACTTGATGTAAAGCAACTTGGATTCTGGATGCCTTATTCTCAACTGAAAGCCATGTCCATCCCACTCAACAATTACACAAATCCTCACAATTCAACGTGACAAGACTTCTGTCCCCTTTATAAATCTGAGTTGCAAGTACTGAAAATCAAACCCAAGTGAATTCGTCCTTGTATTGAACAGACATGCCAACCAGATGGGATTCAAGCCAGCTAATCTGCTTGCTTTTCTCTCAACATCATGACAAATAACGATTAATGCATAACACCCAGGTAAGGCACGGCTATAAAAATCTAATTTCAAACGTTGTTATTTTTCAATGGAAGACAGGAAAAATGTAAATGAGACTGACATTCTTGCTCTTGAAACATCCAAATGTAATGTTCAAGGTCTGAAGACTTCTTAGGCAGATGGGAATAACAAATAATGCACATTTTTATAGCACTCATGTGGGAACAGATAATTTAATATTTTCCATATTTTTTTTTCTTTTCTATAATTTTCTCAGCTCTGTAGGCCAATATTATTTTACAATGATGTGCACAAATGGTCAGAACAACTCTAGGCAAGGCTTTACTTGTCACTAGCTCCAGGTTGCATTGTGGTGTAAATATCACTGAATTGTGGCGTAAATATCACTGAAATCTAAATTAACATTAGAATTGTCAGGTCGGGCAGCACGGTGGCGCAGTGGTTAGCACTGCAGTCTCACAGCGCCGAGGTCCCAGGGTCACTGTCCGTGTGGAGTTTGCACATTCTCCCCGTGTTTGCGTGGGTTTCGCTCCCACAACCCAAAGATGTGCAAGGTCGGTGGATTGAACACGCTAAATTGTCCCTCAATTGGAAAAAATGAATTGGGTACTCAAAAAAAAGAAGAATTTTCAGGTCAACAGAATTGGATGCAGAGTTTACCAGAATTTAGTGGCAGGGTTACTTTATAACATTATTAGAATAAGAATAACACATTTTAAATGTTGATATTCCAAAAGATAAGAATCTGGGGCGAAATTCTCCGTTATCGGCGGAAAGTCCGCCGATCGGCGCAAAAAACGGCGCAAATCCGACTTGCGTCACGTCGGGAAAATGGGTCGATAGTCTCCGGCCCGAAATGGGCTAGCAGCGACGTAACGGGATCCGCGCTTGCGCAGTGGTTCACGTCGTGCAGCGTCATACGCGCTGCACGGCGTGACGGCTCATAAGGCCGCGCTGCTCCCCCCCACCCGACCGGAACACCCGACCGCAACACCCGACTGGATGGCTGGCCGCCGCTCAGCCCCGAGGTTCGAGTCACGCGATGTGGAGGCGCTCCTGGACGCGGTGGAGCAGAGGAGGGACGCCCTGTATCCCGGGCACGGCCGCAGAGTTGCCCCACGCCACAGCCGGCGTCTGTGGAGGGAAGTGGCAGAGGCCGTCACCGCTGTGGCCCTGACACCACGGACAGGCACCCAGTGCCACAAGAAGGTGAACAACCTCGTCAGAGCAGGCAGGGTGAGCCTCCCCCATATCCCCCCCTCCCCATATCCCCCCTCCCCATATCCCCCTCCCCCATATCCCCCCCTCCCCCATATCCCCCCTCCCCCATATCCCCATATCCCCCCTCCCCCATATCCCCCCTCCCCCATATCCCCCCTCCCCCATATCCCCCATATCCCCCCTCCCCCATATCCCCCCTCCCCCATATCCCCCCTCCCCATATCCCCCTCCCCCATATCCCCCCTCCCCCATATCCCCATATCCCCCCTCCCCCATATCCCCCCTCCCCCATATCCCCCATATCCCCCCTCCCCATATCCCCCCTCCCCCATATACCCCTTCCCCCATATCCCCCTCCCCCATATCCCCCCTCCCCCATATCCCCCATATCCCCAAGTGAATCCAGCCCTAACCTTAACCTCTGCAATGCACGCGCAACCGATGGCGTGCATTCATATACCTGCCTAACACTGTTGCCTTTTACCCCTGTCCCCCCCCCACAGGAGAAGCGCGCACACAACAATAGGGAGCATGTGAGGACTGGAGGAGGGCCCGCTGATGAGAGGCCACTGACCGTACACGAGGAAAGGGCCCTGGAACTGGCTGGCGGACCTGAGGACCGGGAGGTTGCTGAGCAGAGGTCGGGGGCATACTAGCGAGTGAGCCACCGACAGCCCGTCCCCATATCCCCCCTCCCCTATATCCCCCTCCCCCGTATCACCTGATCACTGCCTGATGTCTAACCATGCATGCTTCATTGTGTATTGCAGGACCAAACGTCCAGGCACCCATCCCCGCAGATGCAGACCGCCCGCAGGATGCCCCTCGGAGACCACAGGAGACGGAGAGACCCGGACCCTCCAGCATGCGACGCCCGCAGGATGCCCCTCGGAGACCACAGGAGACGGAGAGACCCGGACCCTCCAGCATGCAACGCCTGCAGGATGCCCCTCGGAGACGACGGGAGACAGAGAGACCCGCACCCTCCAGCATGCGACGCCCGCAGGATGTCCCTCGGAGACCACGGGAGACGGAGAGACCCGCACCCTCCAGCATGCGACGCCCGCAGGATGCCCCTCGGAGACCACGGGAGACGGAGAGACCCGCACCCTCCAGCATGCGACTCCCGCAGGATGCCCCTCGCACACCACGGGAGACGGAGAGACCTGGAGCAACAGGGAGACGACACCCCCGTCACGTGCGGGAGCGACCACCCAGCGATGAGGGGGGCAGCCACAGGCCCCCGTCACATCCGAGCCAGGACACCACTACCCAGGACACCACTACCCAGGACACCACTACCCAGGACACCACTACCCAGGACACCCCTACCCGGGACAGCACTACCCAGGACACCCCTACCCGGGACAGCACTACCCAGGAAGACGAAATACCGGACAGTGAGTCAGAGTGGATGGGTGGAGATGAACCCCCACCCCAAAGTGCCATGGACTCAGAGTGGGACGAAGAGCACGACACAACGCCACTGCTGTCACCAACACCCTCCACCATCGCAGAAACACTCACCACGGTTGGGCACTTTAGTGATGAGGCGTCTGGTACACTCACTGGTGCGCACAACACAGCCGTCCCGGTACAGCAGGTGGAGGTAGGAGCAGCAGAGGAGCCGGGCGGTCGGAGGGCAGCCCAGCCCAAGCGAACATCTGCCGCCCAGATGGATCCCGGGTTCCTGCAGTTACCACACCCACACATAGATCCGATGCAACCACCGACCCGGAGACGAGCGAAGAGGGTGACAGGCGGCTTGCGGCGGCTGCGGTCGCAGGTGGAGGAGTCCACCCGCGTCCAGGAGCTGGGAGTGGTCCCGGTCATGCGTGCCACCCAGGCTGACACCGCACGGGTGGCGTCCGCGGTGGAGGCAATGGGTGCGACGGTGTCAGACATGGGGAACGGTTTGCGAGGCCTGGGGCCTTCCGTGCAGGCGGCGTCTGTGGCCCAGGAAATGGCTGCCCTCTCACAGGAGGCCATGAGCCAGTGCCAGCGCCAGATGGCAGAGGCGCTCAACGCCATAGCCCAGCCTCTGCAGGCCATGGCCCAGTCTCAGCAGGCCATGGCCCAGTCTCTGCAGGCCATCGCTGAGGGCATCGGCGCCAGTGGCCATGTGCGAGCCGGCGTCGCACTGTCACAGACAGGGTTTGCCAACCCCCTGGGCTCCATGGCTGCAAACCTGCAGACCCCTGTCGATACCAGCACGGGCCTCCAGGACTGGCAGCGCCAGATGTCGGGGGGGCGTCGGATGGCCAGTCCGTTCGCATCCCCCACCCATGTAGAGGCCTGGGGGCCATCGGGCACCCCGAGGGAGGAGGAGGTGGTGTGGTCCGTCCCGGCTCCCTCTGTAGGGGAGGTCCCGGTACACCGCGACACCTCGGACTCCCCCCCTTCCGTCCCAGGTGCATCGGGTGGGCAACGGGCAGGACAGGCTGGCAGCTCGCCATCCCAGTCGCCCGGGCCGCAGCCTGGCCCATCTAGGCCAGGACGCCCCAGGAAACGGCCGCCAAAGGGATCCAGTGTCAGAGGGCAGGAATCACAGGAGTCCACCTCCAGTTCTGCTGTACCGTCTGGGGAACCACGTAGACGTAGTCAAAGGGCCCGTAAGGCCAAACAATTAGACACTGAGTAAGTTGGCACGTAATCTGCAGGGCACAGATGAGTTTTAGGGGCTAGGGCACGTGCATGAACTCCTTTGGTTATTAAAGTCAATGTTACACCTACCGAAGCTGCCTTTGTGCTCTGTCCAAAGTGTGCGGGCGTGTCATGTACGTTGAGCGCAAGTGTGTGTGTGACGGGTGGTCTTACCTCAGCCCCAGGTGAGTCTGCCCCCTTCCCCCTGGGCCGCCATCAACATCCCCCGGGCAGAGGACGGGACCGTGCGCTGCAGTGTCACAGCCGCATGCAGGGATGGTCCGGGTGGATGGTGGTACTGTGGCCATGGGTCAGACATAGTCCAATGATGTAGAGCCAGGAGCTCATCGCAGGGCGGGTTGTCATCATCCTCCATGGCCTGCGATTGACACGCGTCCACCCGCAACTGGGTGAGCCCGGCCCGTTGTGCCGCAGGTGGATCGGCAATGGGGGGGGGGGGGGTGGTGTGCATGCGGGTGGGGTGGGTGGGGTTGGGGAGGGGGGTGAGGGTGCTGGGTGGGTGGATGGGTGGGAGGTGTGGGTGGTCGGCTGTTGCCATGGTGTGCGGTCTGTGGCCATACTACCCGATTCCCACGCCCATCTAGTCAGTGAAGCGGGCGTCTATCAGTCTGTCCCGTGCCCGCTGGGCCAGCCGGTAACGGTGGACAGCCACCCGTCTGTGTCTACCCCGTCTGCCCTGACCATTGCCCCCATCCCCCTCATCTGGGGAGGACTGGGCCTCTTCCTGCTGCTCCTCCACTCCGCCCTCCTCTGCCTGCGGCACATCGCCCCTCTGCTGGGCTATATTGTGCAGGACGCAGCACACCACAATGATGCGGCCGACCCTATCTGACCGATACTGGAGGGCGCCCCCAGAGAGGTCCAGGCACCTGAAACGCATCTTCAGCACGCCAAAGCACCTCTCGATCACTCCCCTTGTCGCTACATGGGCATCATTGTAGCGGTTCTCCGCCTCATTGCGTGGCCTCCGTATAGGCGTCATCAGCCACGATCGCAATGGGTAGCCCCTGTCGCCCAGCAACCAGCCCCTCAGCCGGGGATGGCGTCCCTCGTACATGCCGGGGATGGATGACCGCGACAACACGAATGAGTCGTGTACACTGCCTGGGTGACGGGCGCAGACGTGCAGGATCATCATGCGGTGGTCGCAGACCACCTGTACGTTCATCGAATAGGTCCCCTTCCTATTAGTGAACACGGCCCTGTTATCTGCAGGTGGCCGCACGGCGACGTGCATCCCATCGATCGCGCCCTGGACCATGGGGAACCCGGCCACGGCAGAGAAGCCCACGGCCCGGGCATCTTGGCTGGCCCGGTCCACGGGGAAGCGGATGTAGCGGTGCGCCATGGCATATAGGGCATCTGTCACTGCCCGGATGCACCGATGCACCGATGTCTGCGATATGCCGGACAGGTCCCCACTCGGTGCCTGGAATGACCCCGTTGCATAAAAGTTCAGGGCCACCGTAACCTTGACGGACACGGGGAGAGGGTGTCCCCCGCCAGTGCCACGCGGTGACAGGTGTGCCAGCAGGTGGCAGATGTGTGCCACGGTTTCCCGGCTCATCCGGAGTCTCCTCCTGCATTCCCGGTCCGTGAGGTCCTGGTATGACTGCCGGGGCCGGTACACACGGGGCGCCCTCGGGTGCCTCCGTTGCCGTGGGGCCGCGACGTCCTCCTCCCCCTCCTCGTCCTGTCGGTCAGGTGTCCCTCCAGCCTGCGCCGTCTCTCTGGCACGCTCCTCCTCCTCCTCCTCCTCCTCCTCCTCCTCCTCCTCATCCAGGGCAACATAGACATGAGCGGCTGCCACCACGGCGGCCAACATCGCTGGATGATCTGAAAACATGACGGCCTGGTGGGGGGGAGGGGAACGACGACATGTCATCATTGCCCATATCCCCTCCTCCCCCCAGCCAGGTGGCATGGACCGCATGGGTCCAACTGTTGGAGGCTGGCACCTGGCCAGGTGGACCAACTCACTTGCCCTCCCATCCCCCTCCTCGGCACGGACCCCCCCCCAACCTCCACCCCAGCACGGACCTCCCCCCCAACCTCCACCCCGGCACGGACCCCCCCAACCTCCACCCTAGCACGGACCCCCCCCCAACCCCCAACATCCACCCCGGCACGGACCCCCCCCAACCTCCACCCCGGCACGGACCCCCCCCCCCAACCTCCACCCCAGCACGGACCCCCCCTCCAACCCCCAACCTCCACCCCGGCACGGACCCCCCCCCCCAACCTCCACCCCGGCACGGCATGGACCCCCCCCCCAACCTCCACCCTGGCACGGACCCCCTCCCAACCTCCACCCCGGCACAGACCCCCCCCCAACCTCCACCCCGGCACGGACCCCCTCCCGGCACTCCCCCGGAGCCCAGCCCACTCTAACCGCCCCCCCCCCCCCCCCCCCCCCCCCCCCCCCCCCCCCCCCCCGCCGCACACACACACACACAACCCGAGACACACCTCTCCTCACTCAATCAGACTGCGGCCACGCCATTTCCTGCCCAGAGCCAACACCCCAGGCCGTCCCTCACCTCCACGCTGGTCGGCGTGAACCTGGAGCACAGGGTCACGCCGATGAAAAGGAGGTTTAATTTACGTCGACGTGAACGGTCATCACGTCGACGGGACTTCGGCCCATCCGGAAGGGAGAATATCGGCAGGCCGAAAATCGGCTGCCTTGCGCAGACCCGTGACATTCTCCGCGGCAGCGGCGCCATTAACGCCCTGCCGACTTTTCTCCCTTCGGAGACTTCGGCGGGGGCGGGGGCGGGATTCACGGCGGCCAACGGCCATTCTCCGACCCTCTAGGGGGTCGGAGAATGACGCCCCTGGTGTTGATATTAATGTAGGTGTCAAAGTCTCACCCACCTGCTGGAGAACCAGTGAGAGCACCCATCTACTCTTTTTGGGAAGGCTGACTGCATCATGTGCCAATCAGACACTTTAACAGGCAGTGGCAGGCCTGCCCCAGACTCCAGGATCCCAGGGGCAGAGGTCCTCACTTTGCGAATTGTTGGTTAATCAGAGGTTAACATCTCTTCATTGCTCAGCAGCACCATAAGGGAGTTGGAGGATAGTAACCCACCTGAGACTCAGGATTGCTGAGGGACCTAGCCTGTGGGTTAATGATTGTGAGGTGGAGGGATTGCAGGTCCTGGGGAGAGTGGAGCGGTTTTGGCAGATTCCCTTCCCGATGTTGGGTCCCTTGATCGGGCACTAAGTGAATGCTAACAGCGGAGAGATGAGTCCTTTAAGTGCATTAATTCCCCACTTAATGGCCTCAATTAGCAGTGGGATCTGAAGGCCATCCACAAGCCTTCCCACCACAGACTTAATTGAACCACAGGCGAGAAAGCTGTTGGCATTCCAACCTGCCACCCTCCTGCCTGATTAAATTACCCCACTGCCAAACTCACCATGGGAGAGGGTGCTAAATTCCACCCAACACTAATACATTAATTTGAAAAGTTAATAAAATAAACAGCAAATGGGCCTTTATCTATCTATAAATTCTGATTTTAATCCCACATAACATATTGAACAGGAGTAGGCGATTTAACTCCTTGGGCTTGTTCAGTTATTCAGTGAGATCGTGCCTGCTCTGCGAGTTAACTCCATATATTCATTTTTTCCCCTGTATCTCTTAATACCTTTGGTTAACAAAGAATTATCGATCTCAGTTTTATAATTAACAACTGATGTAGAATCAATTGCCGTTTGGAGAAGAAAGTTCCAAACATTACCACCCTTGTGTGAAGAAATGTTTTCTAATTCACTCCTGAAAGGTCAGCTGTAATGTTTAGGCTGTACCCCTACCTGGGCACCCAATTTTGTTTGGACCTCCACTGTTTCTAGATTTCCACAAAGCATGCTGATCTATCCTTTTTAGGTCTCACATTTTCCTACATTGAAATCCATTTGCCAGTTTTGGGCATTCACTTAATCTATTAATAGTTATTTGTAACTTTACACTTCCAGTTACAGTGCTAACAATATTGTCTACCTCTGTGTCATCAACAAATGAATAAAATCTTATGAGAAACCTTGAAAGTAACTTTAGCTGAAGACATGAGGATGCTAAACCAAAGTCACAACTTTGAATGGACTGAATTGAAGTCAATTGTATTTTTCATTGCACTTATAGTTAAGTGTTGGATGATCAAAACTTCTTTATACTTACGCTGATGGAGTTTTTACTTTTTAACGTGGTAACTTACATTTCCATGTTGTACACAAACAAAATTTAGCTTATCAAAGAAGATAAGCATTACAAGAAGGATATGCTTGGACCATGATTTGGCAGCTTGATGTATTTGTTCAGCAATATGAAGAAAAGTAGATCTCGTTCACTTTAGAGATGTTTTTAATCATTCCAGATTGTCAGTCATAAATCCTGTTTGGATAGAGCAATTCACGCTGGAAGGAATCCAGCGTTGTTTCTGCCTGAAATATTATACTCATTGAAAACCCAATCAAAGATTACATTTCAGATAGTACTAGCTTATTTTTCTACTGCAGATTGATTCCAAAAGCCCACTCCAGAATAAAGAATGGCCTGTCATCAGTTTGATGGTATGAAATATTTACATTTTATGACTCATTCTACATTAATATAAAGGAAACCCAACACTGGAATAGGTTCCATTCTATTATAAATTTATATAACCTATCAATGCAAAAAGATGAAACTTGTTCTACATTAGGCATCCAAGCTACTTCCAAATTGGGGCTATTGATAGCTCGTGGACATCAAGCAAATGCTATCATCCTCAAATACGACACAATCACAAACGTATTAATACTACAATTAGTCAGTTATTTTAAAAGCTTGTGTGTTGGAACAAGCCATCTTTACATAATTTATCTCTCCAAATGAGGCTGGTTTTGGATTATAGCCCCTGATATACAAACAAGAAAAATGTAGGGTGGATATTTACACTGGTAGGATTGTACAGTCCTTCTGAAGTCAATGATATTTGAGTGGCTCGCCACATTTTACAGCCCTGCTCCCGTTGCAGAGGGGCTGTGAAATTCTGCCCATGTGGTTGGACTTGTTGTTGTAATGTGTAGGTACACCTGGATGTCCAGTTCATTAGGCTGGTCACCTATTCTTACAATACACACCCTACTCCCCATTTCTAATAGGCTACAGGCACCTGAAAACGGCCTAGAGAACTTTGCATGCAGTATAACATGCTGCAGAGCATACCTTCCCCTGAGACTAGTTTATGTTCACTTTGGTTCTCCATACAAGAGAATCATAGAATTGTTGCAGCGCAGAGGAGGCCATTCAGCTCATATGTCTGTGTCCGTTTTTAGCAAGAGCAACTCACCTGTCTTCTCCCCGTAGACCTGCAAATCTTCTTCCTCCAGGTAACTATTTAATGCCATGCTGAAGGTGTTGATTGAATCTGCCTCCACCCCACTCTGAGGTAATGCATTCTACGTACTGCAGAAATACATTTTTCCTTTTGTCGTCATTGCTTATTTTTCTATTAATCTTAAACCTGTTCTCTGCTTCTTGATGCTCCGCCAATGGAAACAGTTTCTCTCCATCTACCTTGTCCAGACCCCTCATGATTTTGAACACCTCTATCTAATTTTCTCTTAATTTTCTCTTCTTCAGGTCGAACGTTTCCAGCCTGTTCAATCTGTCCACATTGCTGAAGGTCCTCATCCCTGGAACCATTCTCATTAATCTTTTTGATATCCTCTCTCACACTGTCACATCCTGAATATAGGTAAGTCATTTTAATAGTGAAATATCTGTTATGTAATTTGGTATAGCAGCCTGCGGCCTAATTCCAGGTTCCAATTGAGCTGGGGAAGTGGGAATTCTTTATATAAGAAGTTTTATGCCCCCCCCCCCCCCCACCCCAGCCACAAAGATACCACCTGTGGTATCACTTGTCATGAAAACAGTGGGTGGATGTCCCACCCTTTATAGGCTGATTAGAAAATCTCAGAAACAGCTTTTTAAGTTAGTTTAGTTTCAAACCCCTGTTGAAGCAATGAATGTTGGAGGGGATCTTTGCTTGCCAATATGCTGGGAATAGTCTGGGGTAGGCATGGTGGGTCCCGTTAGCACACGGGAAATTTGGAAGTCTGGGTTTTCCTGTATGCTGTGGAACTTTAACTGCTTGACGGACATGATGTCCAATTGGACAGGAAACAGCCTCGAGAAATCTACAGGACGAGGTGGGCGGCACGGTGGCTTCATAGCGCCTGGGACCTGTGTTCGATTCTGGCCTTGGGTGACTGTATGGATTTTGCATTTGGATCTCTCCAAGTCTGCGTGAGTTTCCTTTGGGTGCTCCAGTTTCCTCCCACAGTCCAGAGGTGTGCAGGTTAGATGGATTGGCCATGCTAAATTGCCCCTTAGTGTCAAAAGATGTGTAGGTTAGTTGGGGTTATGGAGTCACAGATATAGGGCGGAAGAGTGGGGCTAGGTAGGATTCCTCTTGGTAGGATTGGTGCAGACTCAATGGGTCAAATGGCCTCCTTCTGCACTGCAGGGATTCCATGGATTCTAAAGGGATAAATGGTCAACTTAAAAATGTTTTAAAGATCAATTAATGCATCTTTTGAAAATCATGTAACCACAACCATTAGCTACCTTTTCATAAGGAAGATGAGGACAAGAATGGATCCTGAATGGAAGTCCAATCCTTGACCTTGATGGGGATAGCAGAGTTGTCCCAGTCCAGGGTGGGGGTAGTTGAATGAGGTGGAGTGCTTGAGCAGGCCATGAGTAAGCACTCATTGCTCTTCCTGACACAATGGGAGTCCTGTGAAAGTTTAAAAGCAAAGTACTGCGGATGCTGGAACAAGCCCTTCGGCGCTCCAAGACTGCGCCAACCATGCTGCCCGTCTAAACTAAAATCTTCGACACTTCCTGGGTCCGTATCCCTCTAATCCCATCCTATTCATGTATTTGTCAAGATGCCCCTTAAACGTCATTATCGTCCCTGCTTCCACCACCTCCTCCGGCAGCGGGTTCCAGGCACCCACTACCCTCTGTGTAAAAAACTTACCTCGTACATCTCCTCTAAACCTTGCCCCTCGTATCTTAAACCTATGCCCCCTAGTAATTGACCCCTCTACCCTGGGAAAAAGTCCGTGAGAAAAGTCTGGGAGAAAATACTGGACAATCTCAGCAAGTCTGACAGCGTGTGTGGAGAGAGAAAGGAGCCAATGTTTCAAGTCCGGATGACACTTTGCAAAGCTGTGAAAGTTTGTCTTCTCCCAAAGTTGCTCCTGCTGCAGCTGCCGTGTTCCCCAAGGGCCAGGATGTCTGATTGTCTCCAGTTTCCTGAGGAAGGAGCAGTGCTCCGAAAGCTAGTGATTTGAAGGAAACCTGTTGGACTTTAACCTGGTGTTGTAAGACTTCTTACTGTGCTCACCCGAGTCCAACGCCGGCATCTCCACGTCTCTCCAGTTAAACCTGGAGCAGATTCGAACTGAGGCATCCAGCCTTATTCATGTATTTAAAACGTCAACCCTGGGAATGGGTTGACTGAACACCATTTGTCCCACAGTAAAACCCGAAGTCAGTAGGTTGGAGTTTGGTTCCCTGATCGGCTTGGAATATTTTTCCACTTAATCCCCACCGTCACCCAATGTTACTCGCTCATCCATTTTCAAACTCCCCACATAATCTCTGGGAATGTTACACAGAAAAAGTGTCCTAGAGAGATGAAGGGATTGTCATTTGATGATTTATTAATGCAGGAAATAACCTTCTCTTTGAGGGCCAGAAATTGCTAGATTTTTAAGTATTTCTGAGGAAATGAGTTACCTAGCCATCAAATAGTATTTTGGAGATTGCTTGTATTTTTCCTTTCAATCCAGTCTGACTGCAAAGAGCTTTGCTAAAAAATCATCTCCGAAACAATAACCACATGAATGGTCATGCAATAAAAATGTTCTTGCTCCTGTTCCAAATATTTACAAATAGCAATTAACTTTGATAGTAACACTCAATTTGAACTGTCTTTGAATATGATGAGCATAACCTTACAATTCAAAAACCAATCAATTCTCCATTCATTTCGATAAGGATTCTTGTATAATACTTTCACAAATAACCATAAATATTGCAGTGTGCAATGCCTGCTGATATTTTCTTGTCCTCATCTTCTTCATGAAAAAGTAGGTCATGGTAGTGGTTACATGATTTTCAAAAGATAAACAATGCATTAATTGATCTTTAAAATATTTTTATGTTGACCATTTGTCATAAGCCTTTGCTAAAGAATTGTAAGTAAAACAGTTCTGTGCAATTCAATTTCTATGATATAAATTCACCAGTGTGACACTGGTTAGTTGGAGTCAGTCAAAAGAGACTTAACTACATCAACTATGAGAATTGTGCATATTTGGCAGTGAAATTGTTTTTAATTATAGCAATCAAGATGGCCTCGCAACCCAAGCAGTCAGTACTTGATTCCCAACCAGAAGGTCAATGAGCTGCCTGTCACTCTCACTCCTTTGTCTTATTTGGATAAGATTCATCAGGTCTTATCAACCTAAGTGACAAGAGATGGGAGACATTCCAGCCTGGAGGGAGGCAGATGAAATTATTATTGATGGCAGCGAGAGGAATTCTTGACCATTGTGCTGACCTCCCAGACAAAGAAAACATCTTGGCTAATGGACTAGCATATGAGAAAAAAAATGAGTACGTTCCATGGGGATTATATGTTTTTAAGGGTTGACTTAGCTCAGTTGGCTGGACAGCTGGTTCGTGATGCAGAGCAAGGCCAACAGCGCGGGTTCAATTCCCATACCGTTTGAGGTTATTCATGAAGGCCCGCCTTCTCTACCTTGCCCCTCACCTGAGGTATGGTGATCTTCAGGTTAAATCATCACCAGTCAGCTCTCCCCCTCAAAGGGAAAGCAACCTTTGATCATCTAGGACGATGGCAACTTTACATTGCATGGTATGTTTGCAGTAGCTTATTTCCCTGAGATAGGTATTAATTTTGTAGGTAATTCTTCTTCAGTGTTGCATATAAGGACAGATTTCCTATGTCAACTGTGCTCTCTTATACAAGAGAATGTTCATCTATACAGTATTACAAATATGTTTATTTATAAATCTGGAACAGAAATAAGGAAAGCTGATAATCAACAACGAAATGAGACGATAAAAGAGAGAGAGACATCCTGGAAATCCATTAATAGGTAGCAGGGATTTTAAAACTTTTTATACGGTATGTGAAACAGAGCAGATTAAATTTGTGTCTCTTGGGCGGCATGGTGGTGCAGTGGTTAGCACTGCTGCCTACGCGCTGAGGACCCAGGCTCGATCCTGGCACCAGGTCACTGTCTGTGTGAAGTTTGCACGTTCTCTCCGTGTCTGCGTGGGTTTAACCCCCACAGCCCAAAGATGCACAAGGTAGGTGGATTGGCCACACTAAATTGCCCCATAATTGGAAAAACATAATTGGGTACTCTAAATTTATTTTAAAATTTGTGTGTCCTCCCTCGAGGATCATTATGAGCATAAACACTGACATGGGCTATTTGGGATGAATGGCCGGTTACTCTGCTGTAAACACTATGGGTGGGATTTTTCTGACACTTCCCACCAGTAGGATCTCTGGTCCCATCAAAGGCAAAACCCGCAGCGTGTATCCCAGCAGTGGGACGGGTGAGCCACACAAAATGCTGTTGACATGGGTGGGATCAGAAGATCCTGCTGGCAGCCAATAGCGGGTCAACTCCACTGCTGGAAAACACGCCATGGGGATGTTGGAAAATGCTGCCCTATGTAAGCAATCAACCATCATTACACAGGCAATTTTATTTTTCTTTCATCGCTTGAAAACAGTAGTATGGATTATCTCTCGATGCTAGTTTAGCAAAGCAGTGAGAATATTGCCTGCCAACATAAATTTGCCACTAATCTTCTTCCACTTAAGGACGTGGAGCAGGAGGAGAGCAGCTAAAAGGAGAAAAATTAATTTCTGGTAGTCTTGAACAATCTGAAGTAATTAAAATCAGGGAAGTGGTAGAGAAAATTAGTGCTACCACCAACACCTCAAGTACTGCTACACTGTGTCAGAAGTGGTTCGATTACCTCACAAGAGTATCTATGTTATGCCCAGATACTTGTGCCAAAACATGCATAAGACTGAGAAAACTTTCAAGACCTCCTTGAAGAAAATAAAGACTTGCATTCATGTAGCACCTTTCACAACTTTAAGGTGTTCCAACATGCTTTACATCCAATTCAGAACATTTTTAAAATGTAGGCACTACTGTAATGCGAGAAATGTAGCAGCTGCCACTGAAATTGCTTTTCAGTTCCAAGTGACAAAGAAATGCATTGGACCATACTTTACAGTTTTAATACCGGCAAAACCATTATCTATCGTTACCAATAATCTTCTGGGAAACTGAAAGCATGCTCAGTTAAACAGAAAAATCCAGACGCTGATGTCAGCTATTCCTTGTTCCTACATAAGGTGCACTGTTCAATCCTTGCTGATGGAAAACAATTAGTAATAACTTAATTGATATAAGCTTCTACTTTTTACGCTAATATCATTCTCGATGTTATAAAAATCCTTTACAAAGTTATGCCTTGAAGAATGAGCTTTCACTGGATTTTACCTGCGGACTATGTTCATAATTAGTGCTGAACTTCTCTGACCTCAAAAAACTAATTTTACATTCACGGAATGTCAAATTTCTTCATTCAACGATAAATATTTCATCAATAAAATGGGGGCTGGTTAATTCAGTTAGCTAGATGGTTAGCTTGTGGTTCAGAATAACACCAACAGCATGTGTATGATCCCCATTCCAGATGAGGTAGATTTAGGAACTGCCCCCTTGCCATCCATCTGAGAATGGAAGGCAATGGCAAACTACCACTGGCAAAAATCTGCCAAGAAATATTCTCGGGATGAAGCATCAGCAAACAATGAGCCATGGACATGCCTTCAGACAAATCATACATGACTGAATGTAAATTATAAAACCTACGTGTTACTTCCTGATTTTATGGAGGCGGGAATTCTGCAATTTCATTGGCTGCATAGTTTGTTTGATGACATCACTGTTGTAGGATATGAGGGACCCCCTACAGCTGCAGAATTAAGTTAACATTGGGAGAGATACAACTCATACCCCACGTTCTCTAGACCTGTGTTGACATCTTTCTTTGAGATCTACAGCAAGTGCAGTCACTTTTCCACTGTCTGAATCATTGAGGTCATTAATGGAGAGTACCCTTTGAAAACATTCAAACACCAACTAACCGCCTTAACGAGCAATCACTGAAATTATATCAAATGAAACGTTTCCAATAGACAGCAATATCAATTTCTATGGGCCTGACTGTTTAACCTCTCTATTTTTGTCCAGAATTCTCTCATGCTGTGGAATTGCTGAATCAGACCAATGGCAGAAAGAAAATGGGCACTGAACCCTTATTATCGTCCAGAGTTCTGAGAAAGGCACTCAGTAATTAATCTTTAAACTGTCAATTTTGAATACATTGTGTTAAGGCTATATTTGATCATTGATATACAAGTTTAAAAATCATTCAATTAGAGCAATACGGTCCACCTTTTTTTCATGTCCAACATATTTTCATTAACATTACATAGGTTATAGCATACTGAAACAAGCCATTTTGCCCAACCAGACCGTGTTGGCATTTACACTCCAATCAAACTTCCTCCCACCTTTCATCATCTAAATCTACCATTGTAACACTCTATTCCCTTCTTCCTTATATTCTTCCCTAGCTTTCCCTTAACATTGATACTATTCACTTCAAGCACTCTCTGCGATAGCAAGTTCCACATTCTCATCGCCCTTTGGGTAACAAAGTTTCTTCTGAATTTCCTATTGGATCTTTTGCTGACTATTTTATATTGATGGCCTTAATAATGGACTTTATTCGTTAGACTAATATGGGGCACCTTATCGAAGGCCTTTCGAAATTCCAGGTAAATAACATCTACTGCATTACAACTGTCTACACTCTCTGCAATGACCTCAAAAAATTGAAGAAGATTGGTTAAGCAAGATTTTACCTTTTGAAATTAATATTAACTATTCTTTTTTTTTGTTTTAAATGTTCTTCTATTCTCTCCTCTAGTAGGGGTTCTACCATGTTTCCTACCACTGAAGTTAAGATGACTGGTCTATAATTCCCTTATTAAATATAGAGTGTGGGATTCTTTGATTCCGAGGTTAAGTGTTAATGCCGTCGTAAAAGCCGTCGCGTTTCACAACGGCGCCAACATGCCCTCAGGAGCAGCAATTCTGACCCCTACAGGGGGCTAGCATGGCACTGGAATGACCCACACTGCTCCAGCTGCCGATGCCGGCATCAAATGGGCCCCGCAGGTCTGCTCATGCGCAGTGCGGCCGGCGCCAATGCGCACATGCGCAGTGGCTCCCTTCTCCGCAACGGCCCCGATGCAACATGGCGTAGGGCTACAGGGGCCAGCGCAGAGCAGAAGAAGCCCCCAGTCTGAGAGGCCGGCCCGCCGATTGGTAGGCCCCGATCGCGGGCCAGGCAACAGCGGAGGTCCCCCCGGTGTAGCCCCCCCCCCCACCCCCCCACCCCCACCCCCACCAAGCTGCCCCCGGGTGCATGCACTCTGAGGTCATGCCGGGTAAGACCACACATGGATGGCACCGGCGGGATTCGGATTTTTTGTGCGGCCGCCGGGGGGGGGGGGGCGGGTAGAATGGCCCCCAACCGGGGCGGCGCCGGTGTCAATGGCGCCGATTCTCCGCTCTCCAGAGAATCGGTGGACCAGCGTTGCGCGAATCGCGCCCGGTCCGGCGATTCTCCGGCCCGGCTTGGGCTGAGAGAATCCCACCCCGAATTATATTAGCTATTCACCAGTCTTCTGGCACTACACTTTTTTGAACAAATGATTAAATATGTGCATTATTGTCTCTGCTATCTCTCCCCTAGATTATTTTAAAGTACAATTCTTGATAATGAGTAAAGAACACAGAACAGTTGGATAACAAAAATATTTTTTCAAAATTGTAGACTTTTCTACCTTTGAAATGAAAAATGAAATGAAAATCGCTTATTGTCACAAGTAGGCTTCAAATGAAGTTACTGTGAAAAGCCCCTAGTCGCCACATTCTGGCACCTGTTCAGGGAGGCTGGTACGGGAATTGAACCGTGCTGCTGGCCTGCCTTAGTCTGCTTTCAAAGCCAGTGAGTTAGCCCTGTGCTAAATCAGCCCCATCCGTTTTGCATATTAGTAACTTTCTTGTTAAATATCAGTCTTGACTAAGTGTTAGAACTCTTTTTACATCTGAGTCAAAAGGTTTATGCCCATTCCAAAGGCTTGAGTACATAATCCAGGCTGATATTTCTGAAGGACTGCTGCACCATTTGAGATGCCAATTCTCGGACGAGTCGTTGAACCAAGTCTGTCTTCGCGAGTGGACATATAAGGTCCCATGGCCCTATTCAATAAGAGCAACGAGTTTGCCCTTGTTCCGGCCAACACATAAAACAGTAATTCTTTACAATGCTGTTTGTGCGACCTTATGTGCAAATTGACAGCTGTTTTTACTATGTTACAACAGTGACTACACATCAAAGGCACTTCATTGGCTGACTAACTACTTTGGGACATCTGGAGATCACGAACGGTTCTATAGAAACGTAAGTTATTCGTTTTCTTTCTGACTAATTCGAACCTCTTGATGTTCAAAGATGGTTGTTTGGATTATTTACAATTACTGTGTTATTTCAGAGACTCCCTGATCAAAGAAATCAAAACCAACTATAAATACATGGCATCATTTTTTAGAGGGACAATTTAAGTAGAACAAATCAGAGTATGATATCAGGGTATGCTCCAGGAATCATCCTTGTTCTAACATGGTTGGAAAGCCATTGGAAGTCTATTGTACAGTTATACAGTATTTTTTTAATTAAAATTTTGGGCAAATTTTTCATTACCTTGAACAACATGGTCTTCATTCTGGGTGTTCAATCTATTGCATTTTATGCTTTTGGTTGGGACTGATAAAAAAGGAATGTTTACTTTTTCATTCTGTTAAAACAAAATTAGAATTATATCAACACGTATCGTTGCAGCACTTTGATTACTTTTGAAACATATTAACTAAGGCTTTAGCTAGTTGTTCAACATTGCATTAAATAGAAACAGGAGCTCTCAGTACAGCATTGCAATGAAATCTTGCATCACTATAAATATTCCCTTATTTTAATATTTTCTGTTTCAGGATACAGTCATCTCCTTCCAATCATTCCTCACATTTGAAGAAGTTGGTGGTTTGCAGGCAACTATGTAACCAGCAACTAAGAAGTGAAAATATTATCCACCATTAACCTGCTTGACAAGTTTTGCTTTCGGGCATCTGGAAATAACCTCACCTCTACAACCTTGATTAGAAGTTCGAGCCTGAATTTCATGGTCCCTGAAGGATATCGATGGTGGGGTGCAGTGGAATGGAACCTCCATCCAGCCTATGTCCACAGGCACTGGTCCTTCCATAATTTCCCAAGTTAGCCTTAAGTAATGACTTTTCTCAGTGGTCAATCGCTTGTTGCAATAGCTTGAACATAATGTGATTGACACTTCCCGCAGTGCTGAGGGAGTGCCGTATTATTCAAATTGGAATGTTTTAGATCATGTCTTAAACCAAACTCCCATGGTAAATAGATTAGATGGCATTGAGGTACGTAGGGAAGAGGTGTTGGCAATTCTGGACAGGCTGAAAATAGATAAGTCCCCGGGTCCTGATGGGATTTATCCTAGGATTCTCTGGGAGGCCAGGGAAGAGATTGCTGGACCTTTGGCTTTGATTTTTATGTCATCATTGGCTACAGGAATAGTGCCAGAGGACTGGAGGATAGCAAATGTGGTCCCTTTGTTCAAAAAGGGGAGCAGAGACAACCCCGGCAACTATAGACCGGTGAGCCTCACGTCTGTAGTGGGTAAAGTCTTGGAGGGGATTATAAGAGACAAGATTTATAATCATCTAGATAGGAATAATATGATCAGGGATAGTCAGCATGGCTTTGTGAAGGGTAGGTCATGCCTCACAAACCTTATCGAGTTCTTTGAGAAGGTGATTGAACAGGTAGACGAGGGTAGAGCAGTTGATGTGGTGTATATGGATTTCAGCAAAGCGTTTGATAAGGTTCCCCACGGTAGGCTATTGCAGAAAATACGGAGGCTGGGGATTGAGGGTGATTTAGAGATGTGGATCAGAAATTGGCTAGCTGAAAGAAGACAGAGGGTGGTGGTTGATGGGAAATGTTCAGAATGGAGTTCAGTCACAAGTGGAGTACCACAAGGATCTGTTCTGGGGCCGTTGCTGTTTGTCATTTTTATCAATGACCTATAGGAAGGCGCAGAAGGGTGGGTGAGTAAATTTGCAGATGATACTAAAGTCGGTGGTGTTGTCGATAGTGTGGAAGGATGTAGCAGGTTACAGAGGGATATAGATAAGCTGCAGAGCTGGGCTGAGAGGTGGCAAATGGAGTTTAATGTAGAGAAGTGTGAGGTGATTCACTTTGGAAGGAATAACAGGAATGTGGAATATTTGGCTAATGGTAAAGTTCTTGAAAGTGTGGATGAGCAGAGGGATCTAGGTGTCCATGTACATAGATCCCTGAAAGTTGCCACCCAGGTTGATAGGGTGGTGAAGAAGGCCTATGGAGTGTTGGCCTTTATTGGTAGAGGGATTGAGTTCCGGAGTCATGAGGTCATGTTGCAGCTGTACAGAACTCTAGTACGGCCGCATTTGGAGTATTGCGTACAGTTCTGGTCACCGCATTATAGGAAGGACGTGGAGGCTTTGGAGCGGGTGCAGAGGAGATTTACCAGGATGTTGCCTGGTATGGAGGGAAAATCTTATGAGGAAAGGCTGATGGACTTGAGGTTGTTTTCGTTGGAGAGAAGAAGGTTAAGAGGAGACTTAATAGAGGCATACAAAATGATCAGGGGGTTGGATAGGGTGGACAGTGAGAGCCTTCTCCCGCGGATGGAAATGGCTGGCACGAGGGGACATAGCTTTAAACTGAGGGGTAATAGATATAGGACAGAGGTCAGAGGTAGGTTCTTTACGCAAAGAGTAGTAAGGCCGTGGAATGCCCTACCTGCTACAGTAGTGAACTCGCTAACATTGAGGGCATTTAAAAGTTTATTGGATAAACATATGGATGATAATGGTAGAGTGTAGGTTAGATGGCTTTTGTTTCGGTGCAACATCGTGGGCCGAAGGGCCTGTACTGCGCTGTAGTGTTCTATGTTCTATGTTCTATAACATTTAAGAAAGAGAGGGGATTCCAATAATTTTCTGCCCGACATTTTCTTTAATCACAAGTGACTGGCTGATAATTTACCTCACTTGCTGTTTGTGGGATCATACACTAAATTAGTTGATGTATCCGTCTACAGTGGCAACATTTCAGAAGTAATTCCCTGGTTGTGATTTGATACAAGATATCCTGATGATGTGCTTTTTAAATTTAAGTAATTCCTTCTTTCTTTAATGTGGGTGTTGGAAGAGTCTGGTTCAAGAGGTTTCCCACAAGGACAACAGGAAATGTAGTTTACATAAATCATAATTACATTTTCAGCAAACGGGTGTAGAAGATTTGAAAGCTGTACGGGGTATGAGTTTCAGAAATTTAGGAAAGTAAGCTGAGGGGTCATTTCATGGATTTTTAAATTTGTAATGCCAGACTAATTTCCAAAAAAGTATTACCATTGAAAAGCATTACTCCTAACAATGGGCTGTATTCTCCACTGCCCGCCACAGGTAGCGGAGTTCCCGATAGTGGTGGAGAATCCAGTGTCGGGCAAAAGCAGAATCGGCACCTGCACCGATCCTGTTCCGATGCTCCTGCCCGACGCTGGTATCAAGGCTCCTATTAATGGGCCAGGCACCATATTCTCCGGGCTCTGGGCCAGGAATCATGTGGGTGAGAATTGGTGCAGGTCTTGACAATCGTGGCGCTGACATGGTGGACTTTGCAGTGGACCAAGCGGATAACTCTTTAAAGGGGTTGCCCCCAAAGTCCATTGGAGGGCCACCCTCCTCCCCCACACAATGCAGGATCTGCCCACCAGACCCCACCACTCCAACGGCACTCCTCACCAGCGACCCCAATTAGAGATACCCCACCAGAGACTCCCTAATTACAGAGATACCCATCAGAGTATCCAGCTGTGAAATTAACGCAATGTTTATAAAGATTTAGCTATGATTGACATCTCCTGGACCACATCAAAGACAGTTAAGTCCTTTCTGCAGAGAAAAAGAGGAAGTGAGAGCACTTAAAGCACTTAACTGGTTAGTTAAAGCCACTCAAGCATGAAGGAAGATGAATGAAACAATGCTGATAACTGGATGTGTGTCAATCGCAGCCTAGTGAAAGCAATTTCATAGAGAAATTAATGAAAGAATGAAAAATTAATGCATTTCAAAGGGGTGTTTGCTAGAGCTGTTGGGGAGAGTTTAAACTAATGTGGCAGGGGGATGGGAACCGATGCAGGAAGTTGGAAGGTAACAAAACAGGGACAGAAACAAAAGTGTAAGGCAGAGAAGCCATAGTCAAAAATCAAAAAGGGTGGCAGTACAAGGTACACTGAGGGGAGCTCAGTGAATAGGACCAGGAATACTAAAAGGAATAAAACGGGAAGTAAAAACATTAATGGTAAGCGACGCGGCAGGTTGTTACATGAACATATGGGTTCAAAGACAAGGCAAATTAGGAGAAAGGTTAAGAGGAAATATAACTTGGGAGAGGTTACTGATCGAGGTGTTAAGATTCAGGACAGAGGTAAAAAAAGCCAACATAAGTGTACTTTACCTGAATGCTCGTAGCATTCGGAATAAGGTAAATGAGTTGATGGCGCAAATCATCGTGAATGACTATGATTTAGTGGCCATTACTGAAACATGGTTAAAGGATGGTCACGACTGGGAGTTAAATATCCAAGGGTATCAAACTATTCGGAAGGACAGAGTGGATGGTAAGGGAGGTGGTGTAGCTCTGTTATTTAAGGATGACATCCGGGCAACAGTAAGGGATGACATCGGTGCTATGGAGGATAAGGTTGAATCCATTTGGGTGGAAATCAAGAATAGTAAGGCGAAAAAGTCACTGATAGGAGTAGTCTATAGGCCACCAAATAGTAACATTATGGTGGGGCAGGCAATAAACAAAGAAATAACTGATGCATGTAGAAATGGTACAGCAGTTATCATGGGGGATTTTAATCTACATGTTGATTGGTTTAACCAGGTCGGTCAAGGCAGCCTTGAGGAGGAGTTTGTAGAATGTATCCGCGATAGTTTCCTAGAACAGTATGTAATGGAACCTACGAGGGAACAAGCGGTTCTAGATCTGGTCCTGTGTAATGAGACAGGATTGATTCAGGATCTCATAGTTAGGGATCCTCTCGGAAGGAGCGATCACCATATGGTGGAATTTAAAATACAGATGGAGGGTGAGAAGGTAAAATCAAGCACTAGTGTTGTGTGCTTAAACAAAGGAGAGTACAATGGGATGAGAGAAAAACTAGCTAAGGTAGATTGGGAGCAAAGACTTTATGGTGAAACAGTTGAGGAACAGTGGAGAACCTTCCAAGCGGTTTTTCACAGTGCTCAGCAAAGGTTTATACCAACAAAAAGGAAGGACGGTAGAAAGAGGGAAAATCGACCATGGATATCCTAGGAAATAAGGGAGAGTATCAAATTGAAGGAAAAAGCATACAAAGTAGCAAAGATTAGTGGGAGACTAGAGGACTGGGAAATCTTTAGGGGGCAACAGAAAGTGATTAAAAAATCTATAAAGAAGAGTAAGATAGATTATGAGAGTAAACTTGCTCAGAATATAAAAACAGATAGTAAAAGTTTCTACAAATATATAAAACAAAAAAGAGTGGCTAAGGTAAATATTGGTCCTTTAGAGGATGAGAAGGGAAATTTAATAATGGGAGATGAGGAAATGGCTGAGGAACTGAACAGGTTTTTTGGGTCGGTCTTCAGAGTGGAAGACACAAATAACATGCCAGTGACTGATGGAAATGAGGCTATGACAGGTGAGGACCTTGAGAGGATTGTTATCACCAAGGAGGTAGTGATGGGCAAGCTAATGGGGCTAAAGGTAGACAAGTCTCCTGGCCCTGATGGAATGCATCCCAGAGTGCTAAAAGAGATGGCTAGGGAAATTGCAAATGCACTAGTGATAATTTACCAAAATTCACTAGACTTTGGGGTGGTCCCGGCGGATTGGAAATTAGCAAACGTGACAAAACTGTTTAAAAAAGGAGGTAGGCAGAAAGGGGGTAATTATAGGCCAGTGAGCTTAACTTCGGTAGTAGGGAAGATGCTCGAATCCATCATCAAGGAAGAAATAGCGAGGCATCTGGATGGAAATTGTCCCATTGGGCAGATGCAGCATGGGTTCATAAAGGGCAGGTCGTGCCTAACTAATTTAGTGGAATTTTTTGAGGACATTACCAGTGCAGTAGATAACGGGGAGCCAATGGATGTGGTACATCTGGATTTCCAGAAAGCCTTTGACATGGTGCCACACAAAAGGTTGTTGCATAAGATAAAGATGCATGGCATTAAGGGGAAAGTAGTAGCATGGATAGAGGATTGGTTAATTAATAGAAAGCAAAGAGTGGGGATTAATGGGTGTTTCTCTGGTTGGCAATCAGTAGCTAGTGGTGTCCCTCAGGGATCAGTGTTGGGCCCACAACTGTTCACAATTTACATAGATGATTTGGAGTTGGGGACCAAGGGCAATGTGTCCAGGTTTGCAGACGACACTAAGATAAGTGGTAAAGCAAAAAGTGCAGAGGATACTGGAAGTCTGCAGAGGGATTTGGATAGGCTAAGTGAATGGGCTAGGGTCTGGCAGATGGAATACAATGTTGACAAATGTGAGGTTATCCATTTTGGTAGGAATAACAGCAAAAGGGATTATTATTTAAATGATAAAATATTAAAACATGCTGCTGTGCAGAGAGACCTGGGCGTGCTAGTGCATGAGTCGCAAAAAGTTGGTTTACAGGTACAACAGGTGATTAAGAAGGCAAATGGAATTTTGTCCTTCATTGCTAGAGGGATGGAGTTTAAGACTAGGGAGGTTCTGCTGCAATTGTGTAAGGTGTCAGTGAGGCCACACCTGGAGTATTGTGTTCAGTTTTGGTCTCCTTACTTGAGAAAGGACGTACTGGCACTGGAGGGTGTGCAGAGGAGATTCACTAGGTTAATCCCAGAGCTGAAGGGGTTGGATTACGAGGAGTGGTTGAGTAGACTGGGACTATACTCGTTGGAATTTAGAAGGATGAGGGGGGATCTTATAGAAACATATAAAATTATGAAGGGAATAGATAGGATAGAAGTGGGCAGGTTGTTTCCACTGGTGGGTGAAAGCAGAACTAGGGGGCATAGCCTCAAAATAAGGGGAAGTAGATTTAGGACTGAGTTTAGGAGGAACTTCTTCACCCAAAGGGTTGTGAATCTATGGAATTCCTTGCCCAGTGAAGCAGTAGAAACTCCTTCATTAAATGTTTTTAAGATAAAGATAGATAGTTTTTTGAAGAATAAAGGGATTAAAGGTTATGGTGTTCGGGCCGGAAAGTGGATCTGAGTCCACAAAAGATCAGCCATGATCTCATTGAATGATGCAGCAGGCTCGAGGGGCCAGATGGCCGGCTCCTGCTTCTAGTTCTTATGTTCTTATCTCAGGGGGTTTAAATCCAGCTGATTGGTTTCCTCTTTCCAGGAATTAACAGATGCTATTTCCTCAGCCTGAGCCAGCAGGTGTATTGCACAGGTGAGTTTTAAAGCAGTGTTTTATTTCACTGTGTCTGTCTGGACTGATCTCTAGCTTCCAGCTAGAGTCTGTCTCATGGGGGACTTATCGGCAGGGGTTTTGTTATGGGGGGGTCTATGCTGGGAGTATGTCTAATTAGGGGGCCTCTCTGGTGGGGGCCTCTCTCATAGCGGTCTCTGATAAGGTAAGGAGGTCGGGTCACCCTGGTCTGTGACCCAGAAAATGCCTGGGCGGGGTCTGAATTTCTTTGAGGGGGTGACCAGTTGCCGGACTTCATTAAAGGGTCACCCACTATGGAATCCCTCTCAATACTCGCCATGCATAAATTTGCTTCCTGATTTGTGCTCCCAGCGTGAGCGCAATCTGGTGTGATTCAGGTCCGGCGGGAGAACATAGGGTGTGAATTAATCAAAATAAAATTGAATGCAGTTCTGGGCAGGGTTAGCAGGGTCCTTCCCGGCACTTGTAGCACTGGGAGGACCTCTGGGCAGAGTGGCACCCTGGCATTGCTCAGTGCAGGAAGGGATCGTGATGCCATTTTCAAATGGCACCTCAGGCTCACGACCCTCTGACACAACACCCGTACCCGCCCAATGCCCTGTCAGGAGATTCCCAGGCCCCCCATAGCCACCATATATGGACAGGGCACCCCTGGGCTCATTCCCCGGCTTGGGCACAATGCCAGTTTGGCACCATGGCACTGCCACCCTGTCAGCCTGGCAGTGTCACCTTTGTACCCTGGTAGTGCTAGGGTAGCACTATCAAGATGCCCAAGGTGCAATGCTGGGAGTGTCAAGTGGCCAGGTGGCACCAGCAATGTCAGGTTGCCATTCTGCCCAGAAGTTAACCACCCAGGGGCCTCCGATCGCCAGCATAGAATGGCACCCGGCTGGGGTCTCCCTGGCATGGCCATTTGGTCCCACAAAGGCAGAGGTAAGTCAGCTTTTAAGTCACCTTCACTTTGCAAAACTGGATCCTACCCATTGGTTAAATCTCGCGAGGTGGAACAGCTATTGGGAAGCACAGAGAGGCCTCTCCTGGCATCTACCAGCCACCTCGTGACCCCATTCGGGCACAATACACCCAGTAGATCATGCCCATAGTCTCCCAAACTGAGAATCCTAGTCCAATATCTTTTTCTTCACCATAGCTCACTGACCAATGGTGTTTTTCAGCACTTTCTGGTTTCATTGCCTGAGTCTTTGGAACATTAGAATAGCTACATTCTATTTCTGAGATTAGGCATTTAGTTTAAATGGACATAAACAATACTTCAGCATAATGATAAGTGACCTTTGAGCATATGCACAATTCCAATTGTGACAGTTCTCTCCTTTTGAGATTTTGAGGGATTTTGTATGCCTTGATTAGCTAAGGGATATTAATAGTTGTGGTTGTGTACTGAGTAAGCTGACAAAAGGATTATGAAGCCACGGCCCTATTTAATAATATTCCTATATTAAAGGTTAATTAAAGGAAACAGTATTTGACGGGGAGGAAACACTTTTAATCTAAAATACCACAGTGTCAACCAAAAAATGCTAAGCAACCTCTCACCTTGATTATTTCTGTTGGAAAATGCAGATTGCTAGAAACCCCCAATATTGGATCACACGGTCAGAAACTTATTAAGCTTCCATTTTCCAGTTAACTTGCACAGAACTTAACAATGCCAAAGTCCTCAGTATTGATATGCTTCTGAAAATCCACAGCCATGTCAGAATACTCCCCCATAAAGCAACCAGGGATGTATTGGAACTGAGGCAAGGATCTGAAATGCCAGATCCTTGTCTAACATGTGAGTTTCAATCAGAGCCTTTGTCCACCACAAACAAAGCAATCAGTGGAAATGGAGCATTACTTGGAGCACAGACTCCTTAAGTTAGGAGATCCCAGGTTCTCTGTTCTAGAATGAAACTGACATTGGGTCAATTGAGGTACAACTAATAAGATGAGTTGTACCATGTCACCAACTAACTAAAGTGAGGCCTTCTTGAGGTTCCAGCCCAGAACTGAAACCAAGATGACACAAGGATGAAGGGGACGTCCTTGTAAGGAGGGCTGTCAGGGCGATTTCCAACTTGTTTCAAGAGAGGGGACATCCTTCCAGAACCCTAAACCTCCTTTCTAATTGGTCCAACTTGGTGAAGCGTCGAGGCCGTTGAATCTAGCAAGAGGCCTCTCACGAGATTCACGACGTACGAATTGCCTCACGAGGTTTAACGAGCTCTCGCAGGACGTGGTAGGGTGGTACCCTGGCACTCCTGCTGGCAGCCATGCACCCTGGCACTGCCAGCCTGGCACCTGGGGTGCCAGGCTGGCGCTGCTTGGGATAGGTCCAGTGATACCTTGCCCTTAGGAGGTGGTGCGATGGGAGCTCAAGGACCCCCTAAGAGATAGGTTGGTGCAGTAAGGGGTGGGGTCTGGAGGCCATGGGCGGGTGGCTGAGGGGTGGGGGGTCAAAAGATTGGGGTGGCATTTAGTATTGGCACCCCAATCCACGAGTTGTCTTCCTGCACTGGCATGTTGAACTTTACAGTGCAGGAAATGAGTTAAGTGCAGCGTTGGCGGTACATTCCTCACTGAGGCCAAGAAAAACGGCAAAGTCCCGTTAAATAACAGTGTCATACTCGCCGTTGCAGGTGCTGGGAACCACCCCACTAAATGGGCCCAAAACTGGACTCTGTTTTTGTCCCATTAAATCGCACCCTTTGTTTCCAATTTTGCTAGCAATACGGTCGAGAGACATCTGGATGGACATACTTCAGTATTAGTGCGAAGAAACAATTCTCTATGATAGTAGCAGGCAGATACATCCACACCCTGGGGTCAGGGTTGTCAAAGTGCTTTGGATCATCTGTTCACTTTCAGATTAGACTTATTCCCTATCACCCTGCATTTCTGCCTCATGTACGTTTCAGCAGCACTGTGCCAAAAATGTATAAATATATAACAATGTATTATAGCAAGAAACAGTGGCATTAAAAATAAGTTAGAATGTCTTCTGAAGTTGTAAATGGTGCTCTGATTAGTGGGGAGCTGTGTCATTACATTTTAATATAATTGAAGTAATATCAGCATTTTAAAGTTATTGTCTTACCTCTGTGTGTCTTACCTCTTTGTTGTTGCTTTGGTTTTCATCAACAATATAAACTGCAACAATTCTTCGCTTGGGTAATTGGTGGTATTTTACAATATCAGATGTCACTAGAGTAATATACTCCTTCTTTTGCATGGTAGCATTTTTTATTCGCACTTTTTCAATGCTTGAACCAAAGGCATTTTCAATATTAGCTGCTCTGTAAGCTGAAGAATCTTGTATTCTCTGGGCATATGCTGTAAAAGAAATATCTGAGTAGTTCAGGTTGGGTGTACATTTTGTAGAGCCTGAATAATACTGATTTAGTCCTTCTTTGCAGCCAAATCTGTCATTTACATTCAGGTTGTTCAAGCTTGGTGTGTGTACGACGTGCTCACTAGACAGTTCTGGCATTGATGCAGTCCTGGAAGCTGGTGGAGCTGCTCTTTTCTTAAAGTCCCCCGTGACTCTTCTCTGTGTTTCTTGATCCTGGAATGACATGTTTTCCAAAGTACTGTTTCCCATAAATTGTCTGGATGGCAAAATCTTTACCTGCGACATCATAAAGTCCCAGTAGTTGCCCTCACATTTTTCATTTGTGTGAGTTGTAGGTACTTGTTGAAAAGACAGCTCCATTGTTTTACATTCATCAGCTAACCGTATTTCTCAGACATCACCAGGTCCGGCAGTGTATTTCACTTTCTGCTATTTGACTCTTCCAGTTGGAGATCCAGCTCACATATTTCACTCAGGAACAGAATAGCAATATCCAAAGAACCTGAGAAGAGTGAAAAACCCACAATTTTACATTATCAGTAAATGCTAACCTTGTTAAAATTGTCAAATCCAACAAAGACAGATATTGTGAAGGGTCATTTCCTGAAAAATCAACAATCTGTGACTCTCCAGCACACGTGCCTACCTTCATTTCCATTGCAGTGCGCATTTCTGTTTTCTGTTGTATGAAAAAAGAGACGATACAAATAAATGTTTTATAATGTGCAGAAGCTTTGTAACCCAATCTGCTTGCTCACTTCTGGATTGATTACAGTATGTTAGCTTTACAGCTTTGCCTCAGCCTTTTCGAGTATTAGGCACGTTGACCCAGTAAATTATAAACTGTTTTTCAGCTACAAATACACTTGAAATCTGTTTGTTAGTCATACTTTGTCACCATTGGAACATTTTCAATTCATGCATGAAATAACTGAGAAAGTCTCCCCTCAAAGTGGACAAAGGACAGCTCTGTTAGAATTCAAGGCAGAGATCGCACTGGCTCCATCCAGAAGAATAGAGCTGTTATCTTTTCGGATTGAATTACTTCTTTATATTGTGGTGTTATGCCAGTTTCTACCCATGCCACGAGCATATTCTGTGATCGTTTTGCAAAATCATATGAATTTTGCTAGAAATAAATAACCTATTTATTATGATAAATAGATTTTATCTATTTAAAGAGCGCGAGGAGAGCGGCAGAGACACAGGATAAAAGCGCGAAGAGAGCGGCGGGGACACAGGATAAAAGAGCGCGAGGAGAGCGGCGGGGACACAGGATAAAAGAGCGCGAGGAGAGCGGCGGGGACACAGGATAAAAGAGCGCGAGGAGAGCGGCGGGGACACAGCTGCCGGAGAAGCGGCCTTAAGATTTACGGCGGGAGCAGTGGCCAGGGGTCTGTCGGGAAGGTAAGTTTACCTCTTTAAAAACTTTAAAAACTTTAAAATTTTACCTTGAAGAGTGACATCACAGCAAAGCAGTGACCTGATTGGCTCGTAAGGAAAGTGCTCCAATTAGCAGTAGCTGGGAGAAATTTAACTCTTCGTGTGTTGGTAAGTATTGTGATTGGTGAGTAAAATCTTTATTCCTTTCACTTATTCATTATTTTATATTATATTTGTAATCAGTTACGGTAAAGTGTAAAAATGGCAGGAGATCCCAGACCCGTGTTATGCTCCTCGTGCTCAATGTGGGAGTTCAGGGACGCAGCCGATGCCCCTGACTCCTTCATGTACGGGAAGTGTGTCCAGCTGCAGCACCTGTTAGACCGCATGACGGCTCTGGAGCTGCGGATGGACTCACTTTGGGGCATCCGCGATGCTGAGGAGGTCGTGGATAGCACGTTCAGTGAGTTGGTCACACCGCAGATTAAGATTGGTGAGGGAGACAGGGAATGGTGGCCAAAAGGCAGAGAAAGAGTAGGAAGGCAGTGCAAGTATCCCCTGCGGTCATCTCCCTCCAAAACAGGTATACCGTTTAGGATACTGTTGGGGGAGATGACTCACCAGGGGAAGGCAGTAGTAGCCAGGCTCATGGCACCGTAGCTGGCTCTGCTGCACAGAAGGGTGGGAAAAAGACTGAGGGCTACAGTCATAAGGGATTCAATCATAAGGGGAGTAGACAGGCGTTTCTGTGGTCGAAAACAAGATTCCCGAATGGTATGTTGCCTCCCGGGTGCACGGGTCAGGAATGTCCCAAATCGGCTGCAGGACATACTGAAGGGAGAGGGTGAACAGCCAGTTGTCGTGGTGCATATAGGCACCAACGATATAGGTAAAAAACGGGATGAGGTCCTACAATCAGAATTTAGGGAGTTACTTAAAACGTAGGACCTCAAAGGTAGTAATCTCAGGATTGCCACCAGTGTCACGAGACAGTCAGAGTAGAAATTAAAGAATAGTCAGAATTAATACATGGCTTGAGAGATGGTGCAGGAGGGAGGGGTTCAGATTTTTGGGACATTGGAACCTGTTCTGGGGGCGGTGGGACCATTACAAATCGGATGGTCTACACCTGGGCAGGACTGGAACCAATGTCCTAGGGGGTGCTTTTGCTAACACTGTTGGGGAGGTTTTAAACTAACATGGCAGGGGGATGGGAAACAGATTAGGAAGTTAGAGGTCAGTAAAGAGGCAGCAACTAAAGCCAGTAAGGTACTAGATAATAAACTCAATGTGACTCAGGGGAAGAGTAGATAGGGAAGAGATGATGAACGCAAATGGATAGGTGGTCTGAGGTGCATTTGTTTCAATGCGAGAAGTGTAGCAGGTAAGGCAGTTAACTTAGGGATTGGATTAGTACCTGGGAATATGATGTTATTGGTATTACTGAAACTTGGTTGAGGGAAAGGCAAGACTGGCAACTAAATATCCCAGGGTATAGATGCTTCAGGAGGGATAGAAAGGGATGGAGGAGTTGCATTACTGGTCAGAGATTATATCACAGCTGTGAGTAAGTAGGGCACGACGGAGGATTCGAGCACTGAGGCAATATGGGTAGAGCTAAGAAATAGGAAGAGTGCAGTAACATTGTTGGAACTTTACTACAGGCCTCCGAAAAGCGAGCGTGAAGTAGAGGTACAAATATGTAGACAGATTATAGAAAAATGTAGGAGCAATAGGGTGGTTGTGATGGGAGATTTTAACTTCCCCAACATTGAATGGGACTCATGTAATTTTGGAGGCGTAGATGGAGCAGAATTTGTAAGGAGCATCCAGAAGAGTTTTTTAGAACAGTAAATAAATAGTCCAACTCGGGAAGGGGCCATACTGGACCTGGTATTGGGGAATGATCCCAGACAGGTGGTTGAAGTTTCAGTCGGTGATTACTTTGGGAATAGCGATCACAATTCCGTAAGTTTTAGAATACTCATGGACAAAGACAAGAGTGGTCATAATTGAAGAGTTCTAAATTGGGGAAAGGCCAAGTATAACAAAATTCGGCAGGAGCTAGGGAATGTGGATTGGGAGCAGCTGTTTAAGCATAAATCCACATTTGAAATGTGGGAGTCTTTTAAGGAAAGGTTGATTAGAGTGCAGGACAGACATGTCCCTGTGAAAATGAGGGATAGAAATGGCAAGATTAGGGAACCATGGATGACGGGTGGAATTGTGAGACTAGCTAAGATGAAAAAGGAAGCATACATAAAATCCAGGCGACTTAAAACTGTTGAAGCTTTGGAGGAATATCGGGAAAGTAGGACAAATCTCAAATGCGCAATAAAGAGGGCTAAAAGGGGTCATGAAATATCTTTGGCTAACAGGGTTAAGGAAAATCCCAAAGCCTTTTATTCATATATAAGGAGCAAGAGGGTAACTAGAGAAAGGATTGGCCCACTCAAAGACAAAAGAGGGAATTTATGCATGGAGTCAGAGGAAATGGGTGAGATTCTTAATGAGTACTTTGCATCGGTATTCACCAAGGAGAGGGACATGATGGATGTTGAGGCTAGGGATGGATGTTTAAGTACTCTCGGTCAAGTCGGCATAAGGAAGGGGGAGGTTTTGGGTATTCCAAAAGGCATTAAGATGGACAAGTCCCCAGGTCCGGATGGGATCTATCCCAGGTTACTGAGGGAAGCAAGGGACAAAATAGCTGGGGCCTTAACAAACATCTTTGCAGCATCCTTGAGCACGGGTGAGGTCCCGGAGGACTGGAGAATTGCTAATGTTGTCGATTTGTTTAAGGAGGGTAGCAGGGATAATCCAGGGAATTATAGACCTGTGAGCTTGATGTCAGTGGTCGGCAAACTGTTGGAGAAGATACTGAGGGATAGGATCTATTCACATTTGGAAGAAAATAGACTTATCAGTGATAGGCAGCATGGATTTGTGTAGGGAAGGTCATGTCTTACAAACCTAATAGAATTCTTTGAGGACGTGACAAAGTTAATTGATGAGGGAAGGGCTGTAGATGTCATATACATGAACTTCAGTAAGGCGTTTGATAAAGTTTCCCATGGCAGGTTGATGGAAAAAGTGAAGTCGTATGGGGTTCAGGGTATACTAGCTAGATGGATAAAGAACTGGCTGGGCAACAGGAGACAGAGAGTAGTGTTGGAAGGGAGTGTCTCAAAATGGAGAAAGGTGACTAGTGGTGTTCCACAGGGATCTGTGCTCAGACCATTGTTGTTTGTGATATACATAAATGATCTGGATGAAGGTATAGGTGGTCTGATTAGCAAGTTTGCAGATGATACTAAGATTGGTGGAGTTGCAGATAGCGAGGAGGACTGTCAGAGAATACAGCAAAATATAGATAGATTGGAGAGTTGGGCAGAGAAATGGCAGATGGAGTTCAATCCAGGCAAATTCGAGGTGATGCATTTTGGAAGATCTAATTCAAGAGCGGACTATACGGCCAATGGAAGAGTCCTGGGGAAAATTGATGTACAGAGATATCTGGGAGTTCAGGTCCATTGTACCCTGAAGATGGCAACGCAGGTCGATAGAGTGGTCAAGAAGGCATACAGCATGCTTGCCTTCATCGGACGGGGTATTGAGTACAACAGTCGGCAGGTCATGTTACAGTTGTATAGGACTTTGGTTAGGCCACATTTGGAATACTGCGTGCAGTTCTGGTTGCCACATTACCAGAAGGATGTGGATGCTTTAGAGAGGGTGCAGAAGTGGTTCACCAGGATGTTGCCTGGTATGGAGGGTGCTAGCTATGAAGAAAGGTTGAGTAGATTACTCTTGTTTTCGTTGGAAAGACGGAGGTTGAGGGGCGACCTGATTGAGGTCGATAAAATTATGAGAGGTATGGACAGGGTGGATAGCAACAAGCTTTTCCAAGAGTGGGGGTGTCAATTACAAGGGGTCACGATTTTAAGGTGAGGGGGGAATGTTTAAGGGAGATGTGCGTGGAAAGTTTTTTTACGCAGAGGGTGGTGGGTGCCTGGAATGCTTTGCAGCGGAGGTGGTAGAGGCGGGCACGATAGCATCATTCAAGATGCATCTAGACAGATATATGAACGGGCGGGGAACAGAGGGATGTAGATCCTTGGAAAATAGGCGACAGGTTTAGATAAAGGATCTGGATCAGCGCAGGCTGGGAGGGTCGAAGGGCCTGTTCCTGTGCTGTAATTTTCTTTGTCTTTGTTCCTGCAATTTTTCAAATTCATTAACAACAGTGATGGATAATAGTGCTATCTGTAGTTACTCAGTTATTACAATAAATAGCTTCTTGTGTTATCAGATTCGACAGGAATTCATTCTTCTGAACATTATTTCCTCCAGAACATTTAAAAAATACTCACTGTATAGTTTTTATCAAGAAAACTTCCAGTTTGGAAAGTATTTTGTCATCTTTATATCCTTGCCAAATGTTTTTACTCGTAAAGGGCGGTATTTCACCCCCACACCTAACGTTGCACTATTGCTGGTCTCCAGTATATGGCCCTTCCATCACTCTCCAATTTCCCCTGCATGAGAGACTGCTTTTACAGTCTGACATATATCTTCCCACATTGGAGGATCACAGAATTGACATGTATTCTACAAATGAATGGAGCTGTTTTTTGAAGCACGAGCACCATTCAGCCTTAACCTGAACAATACTATTCTGGGGGAGCAAACACACCAGAGCAAACATACACTCCAGCATCTGGAAACAACTCACAGTCATACGTTTATGATATTGAAGGGGCTGAAAAATGAACTTTGCAGACAACTTTCATCAGAAAACCAGAACCCCAAAGTTCAACAGGGGCTGCAACCGAGCACAAGATTAGGGATCAGCATGTCAAAGTTTGCAGGGTCAAGGAAAGGTCTGTTGAAAAGAAATTCTGCTTATCTTCAATGGTCTAAACCATGCAAGTAGAATTGATGTAAACTCAGTACATTATTGAATGGTGAAGCATACTGGTATGGTCTATTCCTGCAACCTTTGCTTATTCTTATCCCAGCTGAGAGGAATGTTAGCTGATCCTTCCCTATAGTGATGGCATATCAGGAGTAGGCATAGGCTCTGTCCCCGACAGGCTATCCCAGACACTTTAGCACAAAGTCATGATCCAGTTTAGCCGGGTCCTTGACTCGGTTCTCCGGGTCCTTGACTCGGTTCTGACCATTCTTGCCAATTTCACCTGCCAGTATTTGGGGACCAGTTGTTATTTGAAGTTGCTCACAGTTCAAATCTAGATAGTAATGGCCAGGAGCACAACTACCTTAAGTAAGAAAAATAGTTTTCATTGTTTTGAGAAAAATATGAAAAAAATAGACTGTACACAAATATATCTTTAATAATAGGGAGAAAGACTTGATATATCATGAAAAATACGGTGAGCAATGATTGTGTTTAACTATTGCCATTAAAATTGCATCTTATATGTCAATGTTTGTAGGAGAATTAATATTATTATGATAAAAATGCTTTTTACATTTGAGGAACTTTAATATCTATTATATTTCTGTTTGTTTCAATTTAGCAGTGGAATGTTTATTATCAGATTCTACCTTTCATGAAATAACAGTCAAACGCCTCCTGCTAATTGGTATTTGCTTAGCCTTGCACTTTGGACTTGAATCAACTGCAGAAACTAATTTAACTGTTAATACAGGGTTTTTATTTTTATAGCTGCATACCAGTGAGTTTGTCAATAAAACTTAATTTACGGGATGTGGGCATCGCTGGCTAAGCCAACATTTATTGCCCATTGAAGAAATTGCATTTATATAGCACCTTACACATCCTCAAAGTGCTTCACACCTTCATGAGGCACTGGAGTTTGCTGTTGCATGAAGGGTTACCTGCTTCTAGGATATTCATTCTGGTGGGAATGTCACAACCCAAACGAGACAGGTAAAAGGATTGGTTTTCTTTGCCAGGAATGTTTTATGTTCATCCAAGATAGCACACAGGACTTCAGTTTATCCATTTGTGCATAAGATGGCACCTTGGACAGTTTCCCATCACTAAAGCATTGAACTGAATGTCAGCTATATTATGTATTTGCCCGCAGAATGGGGTTTTGAATCCTCAATCTTTAAAGCTCAGAAGCAAGAACATTGCCACTGAGTCAAGGGTGGCACCAGTTGATTAATTAGGTTACTATATTAGATGACTGAAAATGAGGATGTGGGCTACAGCATTGTTGACATTCCAAGCTTCAGAAGTTGCTTCTTCCCATGTCACCTTTATTTCAGCCAAGTGGTGTGATTATATCGATAACTTGAAATTACATGCCAAAACTTGAGATTACGTGTTCTATTCAGCGATCAAGTTGTGCCCGGCACAGAGCCTGGTGCTCCCGGTGAATCCCGGGGAACCCCAAACTGGGCTCTTTTCACGCCACAGGCTGATTAGGCTCATTTAAATACGCAGATGCCGGATTCACCCAGCGCTCAGGAGTCAATAGCTGCATCTGTGAAACCTCCCCAGGGTGCTATTTAGTACTGGCCTACACAAACGTGGACCAAGCATAACGGCACCTCGGGGTCTTGCAGCTCATTAGAGACCCATGGGTGGTCAGAGACAGGGCAGGGTGGTATCCTTGCACTCCCCCTGGCACCTGGGCACCTTGGCACTGCCAGGATGTCCAGGTGGCACTGCCAGCGTGTCAGGCTGCAGTACCGGGGTAACCCGAAGTCTCATTGGCACTGCCAGGAGACAGGCCTGGTGGGGCCAGTTGGGGAGGGCTCCCCAGAGTAACAAGAAGAGGGCCTGAAAAGGGGTGAGGGGGGGGGATAAGGGCTACTGTTCAAAATGGCGCCGATCTGCAAACAGCCGTTCCTCGCGAGCAGGATATCTCTCTAATTGTGGCATTGGCAGGGAGAAATGCCTCGAGGCCAGAATAAAATGGCAAAGTGCTGTTAAATAGCAGGGCGATCCTTGGCAGTGCAGCTGCCAAGAAACACCCCGCCAAAGCACCCAAATGTGAACTTAACCCTTTGTCCGCTGAATTATACCCAACACCAATTGTTCAAGTTTAATATATATGCAATGCGAATGGAAATAGTGATGAGAGGGCAGCACAGTGGCGCAGTGGGTTCGAATCCCGGCTCTGGATCACTGTCTGTAATGGAGTTTGCACATTCTCCCTGGTTTGCGTGCATTTCGCCCCCACAACCCAAAGATGCGCAGGGTAGGTGGATTGGCTACGCTAATTTGCCCCTTAATTGGAAAAAATGAATTGGGTACACTAAATTCTTTTTTTTGAAAAGAAATGGTGATGAGCAAACTAAATTTAAAAATCAGTGTATGCCTGATCAGGATCTTGGGCGAAATTCTCCGGAAACGGCGCGATGTCCGCCGACTGGCGCCCAAAACGGCGCCAATCAGATGGGCATCGCGCCGCCCCAAAGGTGCGGAATGCTCCGCATCTTTGGGGGCCAAGCTCCAACATTGAGGGGCTAGCCCGACGCTGGAGGAATTTCCGCCCCGCCAGCTGGAGGAAAAGGCCTCTGTTGCCCCGCCAGCTGGCGCGGAAATGACATCTCCGGGCGGCGCATGCGCGGGAGCGTCAGCGGCCGCTGACAGTTTCCCACGCATGCGCAGTGGAGGGAGTCTCTTTCGCCTCCGCCATGGTGGAGACCGTGGCAGAGGCGGAAGGGAAAGAGTGCCCCCACGGCACAGGCCCGCCCGTGGATCGGTGGGCCCCGATCGCGGGCCAGGCCACCGTGGGGGCACCCCCCGGGGCCAGATCGCCCTGCGTCCCCCCCCAGGATCCCGGAGCCCGCCCACGCCGCCTTGTCCCGCCGGTAAGGTAGGTGGTTCAATTTACGCCGGCGGGACAGGCAATTTATCGGCGGGACTTCGGCCCATCCGGGCCGGAGAATCGAGCGAGGGGGCCCGCCAACCGGCGCGGCGCGATTCCCGCCCCCGCCGAATCTCCGTTGCCGGAGACTTCGGCAACATGCTGCCAGCACCCGACGATTCTCCGACCCGGCAGGGGGTCGGAGAATTTCGCCCCTTATTTCCAATGCTTAATTTATTCTTTGTTAGTTAATCTCAGTTGAGTTGAGAGCCGATACAATTGGCCAAAGGATACTTTATTTAACAGCGGAGAAATCAATCGGTTCTCACGCTTGATTACTACTCAATACCTCTCGACTGGCGCAACATAATTATGTGGGCAATGGTTCTGGTTAGTAGATATGATAGCCCAACAAAAAGATAAAGATTGAGGAGTGCAAACTTGGATACTGAGGGAAAATCTAGTTAGGTTTGGCTGTGAATACCCTCAAGGTGAAACAGCTTGTTAACACTGACTGACAAGGTTGTCAAATTCAGAATAGTTGTCATGATATCCACATCAGCATATCATGGTGCAATCACACACACACTGATGGACAGGCAGTTGGACCAACCAGCACACACATAACATCGCAGCCAATCACCAGTGAGAGCACACGCACTATAAAACAGGGAACACCACAGTTCCTGCTCATTCTACCAGGAGATAGCTCAGAGCACAGAGCTCACAGCGTGCCACTCAGACATAGACCATGTGCTGAGTGCCTCACTAAGGTAGTGATAGGGCTGGGTCCACAGGTTAGCTGGTGAAGCATGTACCCAAGCCAGCAGTCAGTTGTTACAGTTGTTTAGACAATAAAACAGAGTTGTACCATCTACAGCCGTGTTGGATCATTTGTGCATCAGAACACCCAACACGACAAGGAGTGCAAACTTGGATACTGAGGGAAAATCTAGTTAGGTTTGGCTGTGAATACCCTCAAGGTCAAACAGCTTGTTAACACTGACTGACAAGGTTGTCAAATTCAGAAAAGCAAATTGGGCACAGCAACGGAGAACTCTGCAACTTATGGTAAGCACAAAGAATGTTGCAGGGAATCATGAGGGAACAAAATACAAATTATTTAAAAAGAATAAATTAGGTGATATTAAAATGTACAGAAAACATACATTCAAAACATTTACTTTAATTTAAGACCAGTGTACAGAATCCTTCTTTTTCCCCTTTTGTTTATCGGCTGTTTTGCTTTGCACTTGCCACAGCCAAAATGGTGGGAACAACAGCTTTTCTTTCAAGGCTGTCAAGCTGCTACCCATTAGAAGCATACAGTGGCTTCCTCATCACAATTTTCCCTCTCATTTGCCTCCTCCAAAAAAAAAAGGCACCTGAACACTGCGTGATGGTTCACCATAACGAAAAAATTGAAATCAGAAATTTAGCTAAAATGGCCCTGAAACCTGCATCTTTACAAACAAAAGTTCAGATTTACCCTGCTGGACAGAACGATATCCAAATACCAAAACCAGGAACATTTTATTGATTTTATTTAGAAAGAATTTATCATGTTTTGGAACAATATTGTTGTTATTACCCATGAAGAAATCATAGTTAAACCCGTTTTATTCTCATGCCTGACACTGATCCATGCTCGTGACTTTCTTTAATAATCACAAAAGCCAAAGCAGTGTGGCTCACAGTTTTTAAGGTTAGGTCATCCAGCTCAGATTTTTGAAGATGTGTTTAGGAGAGCTACCTTGCAATTATCATGGCCATGATCATATCAATAGTAGTCTGATCCATATGACAACAAACTGTTTGTCTAAAATTATTTAAATAGTGCACTCTGAGAGCTCAGGTAATCCACTGTCAATCATTAAAACTAATTCCGATTCAATGGGCTTACTCCATGAAACATGTAGATGAAGTGTAAGAAGGGAACATATACTCCCACAAAATGAAGCATTCAGCTATTACATCCAATGTTTCCAATAAAACAGCTTACTCGTCAACGCATTAACTACATCTAATTAGAGACTCATAGCGAACTGAAAACATTCCTGACTTCTTAATTCCAGGAAATAGCTTACCCGTGTAAAGTCTGGTTTAGTGGCTGTCCCCATATTTAATAATCAGCATGAAAGTATCCTCCTTCTCACATACAGCGAGGTACATACTGGTAAATTTTCTGAAGTTTCCAATCATGAGGCACTGTTGATTTTTGGAAAACACTAAAACAAAATTCAAGCTTCGTAAAGTTCCTTGGAAATGGTTTGATGTCAATACTGTCTGTTATGAGGAATGAGTGCAATCAATCATGCATTCAGAACATTTAAGGGTCACTTAATAATTAACATTGAAAAGCTTGTTTGCAGTAGAAAACTGAATTGAGCTTTCTGTTGGACTGCTTTTAAAGAGTAAATTCACAGGATTCTAATTTTCTGAAGTTGAGCCGTTACAATCTTTTTACTTTGTGCTTAATTCCCCTAAACTTGGTCAATTTTACCTTTGGTGAATGATCACATGATAAGTGTGAATTCAAGTAATGTAATCGTGCAAAACGAAACAATCTAGTCCCATAAAATATATGTTCATCTATATTTATGTGATGTTTTGCTTGAATATTTTCAAAGTCCTTTCATTGCTTTTGTTTTCAAACAGCTATTCACATTTTGTTGCCAATTAAAAAATATAATATTCATTGTAAGGGTTTATAACTTCAGTATTTAAGAAAGGTGGGGGAGAGGGACAGAAACCAGGATGATAAAGACCTATTGGTTTATCATCTGTTGTGGGGGCGTTATTACAAAAGTGACTTAATATTAGACAATATATGTTTATTATCCATGCTCAACATATGTCAGCTATGTGTTTTTCTTGCCTTTTGGTTCCTAGATTCGGTAATAATTACACCTTAGGCTTGGAAAGATGAGGGTTCTTCATAGTTAATGGTGTGATTATCCGGAAAGATTTCCAAGTGTGATAGCAGGAACTGCCCCGGGTTTCCCAACCCTCGGCCTGGCGAGGTCAAAGACGCTATTCAATGTTAATTGGTCCACTTAACAATGCACCACGGACCTCTCACTGCAAATGAAGGCTCTCCAGCTGATTCACCAGGACCACAATAGCCAGCACCGCCCCCCCACCCTCCGCTAACAAGGTTGAGCAGCACTTAAACAGCAGTTGTACTGCCAGCCCCACTCAGCTCGCATCCATGGTGCCTAGATGACTGGCCCCACGATTCAGGGATGCAGACCTGGGGAACCTCCTGATGAGGTGGAGGTGAGGAGCGATGTCCTGTTCCCCCAAGGATCCTGGAGACAGTGCTTCCTGGGACGAAGAGGCGACGCCGTGAGCTCAGGGGCTGCTTCCAGGAGAACTGGCCTCCAGCATCGCAAGAAGGCCAGTAACCTACACCGGACAGCATGGGTGAGCTGACCCCAATGCCCCCCCACCCCTCCCCCGGAGACCATTCTGCCTCCACGTGAGCATCCACCCTCCCAACCCTTCCTTCACACACTCCTTCCCACCACTGTGAACCACGCATGCGGTTAACGATGCCCTCTCTCTACCTCCGCAGGAGAAGGTCTCCCACAATCACTGGGATAGGGCCCAGACTAGCAGAGGGGTGCCGGACAAACCAATCCTCACCAATGCGGAGGTCGGCGCATGCTGCATAGCTGAGGATCCACTGGGCCCCACCCGAAGGACCTGTCACACGTCCGTTATTGGCATATCGACTGACAAATCCCTCCCACTGACCACATGCCCATTCTCCCGCAGGTCCTCCAGACGCCGGGCTGACCCATCTCGTTTGGGCCCCTCCCCTGCCTCCCACGAGACCACCTCGGAGGAGAGATCCAAGGATGCCACGATCGACGCATCACAGCTGTCCTCCCCACCCTCCACCAGCGGAGTTACACGCACCTCGGTGGGAAATGTTAGTGGACAGGCTTCTGGGGTACAATCTGGTAAGCACCACACAGTTGTTGATGTACATCTGGTGGTGGCAGGAACCCCCCCCAGGTGAGACAGCAGCCGGAGGTCTGCTGGATCCCAGGACCCAGCTGGGTCCCAACCTTAAACTGAGCCGATGGAACAGGGTTATGAAGAGCTGATGGTGATGTTCGGAAACGGTCGGGACATTCAGGGGGAGATGTCAGCAACACTCCAGCAGGTCCATAGCCAATTGGAGGAGTCCCAGAGGCTAGGGGTGCAGGAAGTGCTGCAGGATATGTCCAACTCTCAGCTGGGAATGGCCAAGGCACTGTGGAGCTTGTCCCAGTTGCAGGTGGGAATGACGAGCTGCTGCAGAGCATTGCCCAATCATTGAGGAGCATCGCTGAGGGTGTCGATACTATGGTGCAGGCATCGGGGAACTGCCAGGGCTGGCAGTGCCAGATGATGCAGGGGCAGCCAGGGCTCAACCAGCTGCCTTTTGAGCCAAGGTGAACCTGTATGGGCACCGAACAGGATGAGAAGGCACTGGTTGCCAACCCAGACCAATCCTATAGAGTGGTGATGGTGGCCATCAGTTCCACCGAGTTCCACCTCTCTGATGAGGCCGCGTCTTGAAGTCAACACACGGGACAGGGCGGCACAGCTGTGCGTGTGCCATCATCAAGTATGCCGGGGCCCCCCAACCCCAAAGCCCCAGAGGGCCACCCCCCATCGCACCCCTCCATCCCCAGCCCCCAGGCAGGTGATGGATATGAGCGAGCACTCAGCAAATAGACAGGGGTCAGACTGCCATAGATAGAGGAACACTGGCGCTCAGCTCTTTGCAGGTTATCATCACTCGCCCTGCCCTCGACTGTGACCCGCTGACGGTGCCGACACAATCCCAGCACCCTGATGTGACAAACCCTGAGAGGGTGGGAAATGGGAGTGGAGGGTGGGTAAGGTATCAGTTATGGACCAGGCCACGTCCTATGTGAAGGGCTGTGTAGGAGGGCCTCCCTGGCCCTCTGGGCTTGCCTGACACTCATCACTGCCGCGTGCACTGCAGCCTCCATCTGGTCCTCCGCTTCCTCCCCGGGATTGTCCTCCAGCTCCTGCTGGTCTGCGCCTCCCCATCACCCTCATCCTCCTCTTTAGAGGTGGGCGCATGATCCTCATTCTGAACCTACAGCACGTTGCCACGCTGCTTTGCCAGATTGTGGAGGACACAGCTGTGGACCACAAAGCGGGCAACCCTCCGGGCGGTGTACTGCAGAGCACCACCAGAGCAGACGAGGCATTGGAACCGCATTTTGAGCAGTCCGATGCACTGCTCATGACAGCCCAGGTGGCCACATGGACATTGTTCTATTGGGTCCCCGTATTGGTCTCTAACCTCCGTACTGGCGTCATTAGCCAGGTCCTCAGCGGGTACCCCTTATTCCCCCAAGAATGAGCCGCCCATCCTGGGGTAGTCTTTGAAGAGGCCGGGGATGTCTGACTGCCCCAGGATGTCGCTGTCGTGTACACGCCCTGGGAAGCCTGCACACATGTGCATGATCTTCATTTGGTTATCATACACGAGCTGAATATTCAGGGAGTGGAACTCCTTCCTGTTGATCTAGGGCACTCCCAGGTTGCACAGTAAGCACAAGGCAACATGCGTGTAGTCTATCAATGCCTGGGCCTGGGCATCCCAGCGATGGCAGAGAATTCTGCCTGGGCACCTTGTTGGGTTTGGTCCATATCAAAAGTTTAAAAGAGTTCCGCCCGGGTAAACAGGGCATCCGTGACCTGTTGGATGCACATATGGGCTGTGGTCTGCGAGATGCCACACAGGTCCCCGCTTGAGCCCTGGAATGATCCTGAGGCGTGAATGTTCAGGGCTACAGTGATCTTTACTGCCACCGAGAGCGGGTGTTTTCCTCCTCCACGTGGTGCAAAATCCATGAGGACAAGGCACAGGTGCCGCAACGTCTCCTTGTTGATGCGGAACATGCTGTCCGGCATCTGCTCGAACCACCGTTGAATTAGAATTCCTGCTGTGCAGAAGGAGGCCATTCGGCCCGTCCAGTCTGCACCGACCCTCTGAAAGAACATTCCACCTAAGCTCACCACCCCCCTCTATCCCCATAACCCCAAGGCTTGAATTAAACCCAGGTCTCTGGGGCTGTGAGGCAGCAGTGCTAACCACTATGCCACTGTGTAGCCCCTGTGAAACCGTGCCGCCATGTTGGAACAATTTTCCAGATGCACCTCAACGAGACCCCACTGCAGTATAATGGTGTCAGGCCCACGCCCTCTCTGAAGAGCAGTAATTGTTGTTTTAAGCAAAGTCACCACAGTCCCAGGTGACCATATGCTGCATTCCCCCTTTGAGCTGACTGATGGTATTTTAACCTGAGGATCATTTTAGCCTGTATACCCTGGGCCATCGCGGGCCTCCCCCTGGCCTGATGGGTCCGGGTCCTCAGGGTGTGGGGCGGAGTCAGGCACGTCAGCCGCCGCCTCGAGAATCTGCAGACACTGCTGCTGCCGCCACCTCCGGCGTCTGGCTGCCCGGCCTAGCAGCAGCACCACCAGGGCATGTTTTGCGGGGTCCAAAATAATGTCCATACCGTTCAGTATCTGTAAGGAGTTGGGAGAGGGTGTTAGCATGACAACAGTGGTGGTTCCCACCCCGGGACACTCATTTCCCCATTGATTCCCCCCCCCCCTCCCCCATGCCTGGCCAAACACTCTCGGCCGAAGCGGGCCCACCGCACCGGACCTCAGACCCTGCACCCCAGGCACCCACACATAACGTCACCTGGACCGGGAACTGGTCCCCTCCTCACTGTACTTATCCACCCTCCGGCTGGGGATATGTCCCCGGAGCTGTATCACATCCCCTGGGAGTTCAGATATTGGCTGCTGCATCTGTTGTGTTGTCTTCCGCAGTGTTCAGGCACAGTGTCCAAGCATCATGATGTGATTGGGTCATGCTTCCCACATGCTACATGGCCCGCCCACCCAGGGAAATCCACTTAGGTTGTGTGGTGCTTACTTTACTACGATTGCCAATTCCCTATTAGCAATAGTCTTCAGCCGCACGGCCGGAGGCCTTGGCAGTCGATGGGGGTTATGGGTGGTGCAGACAGGTGAGGGCAAGGGTTGCCCCCGGAAAGGGTGCGGCACGGTAGCACTATGGTTAGTACGGCTGCCTCAAAGCGCCAGAGACCCGGGTTCAATTCCAGCCTCGGGTCACTGTCTGTGTGGAGTTTGCACTTTCTCCCCACCTTGGCGTGGGTTTCCTCCGGGTGCTGCGATTTCCTCCCACAGTCCAAAGACATGCAGGCTAGGTGGATTGACCATACTAAGTTGCCCTTTGTGTCCAAAGGTAGGGTGCTCATTCAGAGGGTCAGTGCCGACTCGATGGGCTAAAGGCCCTCCTTCTGCACTATTGGAATTCTGTGGTTCTATTCTATTCTGCGGGTACACATGGCCCAGGAGTTGGCATGGTGGTGCTGCGTGCAGTTACTCCCCCCCCCCCCCCCCCCCCCCCCGCGCCTCCCCCTCCCCACCTTTTACATGGCAGCCCACCCCTGCGGAGGGTGCCCCACCCCCAGCAGAAGGTCCCACACCCCTTGCCGGGCACTGGGCCGGCTAGCCCAGCGCCCTGGGCTCTTTGCCTGTGAGCACATATGGGTACTCACCTCCTCGGCTGCCCACAGAAGCCCTTCCACCAGGTTCTCGTTTTTCAAAAGGAGAACTAATCAGCTCCAGCGTGACCACTTGCTGGGGAGGCCGATGAATCACAGGAGCCTGTTAAATGAACGGAAATACAGGGGGGTGCCGGACAAGGGCAGCAAAGTGTACCACTGGCAAGGGCAGTGCCAGCTGACAGTACCCCGGCAGCTGCAACAGGCGCCATGCGCAGAGACCACCATGGTGCCGGGCACCAACAGAGCCAGGGATCTGGAGAGGAGAGGGAGAGGGGGACATGAGGGGGCAGAGTCCCAGTGCCAACTGGGTAGCCCATTGGACCTGGTTGGGCACAGGGGTACGCACCATGCTAACATGTCGGCCTTTCACCCTCTGCAGACATTGAATATTGGAATCAAACCAGCATTTGTGGCCTTCCTGCTGGTCGCCGCAGCCCTGGGGAATGCCCTGCGGCTGTACGAGCTGGAGTTGTCGATGAGGAGGAAGCTGCAGCAGTGGAGTGTGCCGCAGAGGGTCAGGAGGCAGCAGCTGAGGATGGAGAGCTGGCCGCCTAACAGACCGAGGAGGAGGAGTGCAAAGGAAGTGCCGAGGTCTCATGTGTACCGCCGGAGCATGGTCAGCTCGCATGCAGGGGTCACTGTCATTCGGGGACTTACCGGACCGGGCATGCCACCAAAGACTGCAGGGGAACAGTGCAACATAAACTGCCACATCATGGCGCACCTGACACCGCGGGGGAATAGTGGAGGACACCTGCTCCCGGTTGCCGTCAGGGTTGTCATGATATTCAAACACACACATCATGATAGACACACCAACAGACAAATCAGAACACACACCACCACAACCAATCACAGAAAGATATAAAAGCACAAACACGACACCTGGTGGTCAGTATTAGCTGGAGAGGAGGACCAGGACAGACCTGCTACGCGACACACTCAGGGAGACAGCACGTGCAGAGTATCCAGAACGAACTGTATTATAAGAGTTAAAATAAAATAGAGTTGTACCACATACAACTGTGTTGGCTCATCTGTGCACCAGAGCACCCAACACCACATGGTACAGGAGTGGATCGATACCTGCCGGCATACCTCAGTGTACACAGACAACCAGCAGTGCCCAGGCAAAATGATAGAGCTCCCGGTTCCGCAGCCGCTCCAGTGCTACGGCGATCTCCGTGAAAACTGGTGGCGATTCCGGCAAGTGTTCGAATTGTTCCTGGTGGCAGCTGAACTCCAAGACCTGGATGATAGCGAAAAAATTGAATTTCTCCTCACCATCGCCGGTGCAAGGGCAAGAGAAATATTCACAAGGTTCAGGTTCTTCAGGAGGCAGCAAAGGTACGATTACCAGGCAGTCCTGGACAAATTCTCCAAGTACTGTGAAGAAAACGCAATCCAATCGGCAAGTAAAGGTAAGAAAAGCGGCAGTACTCACCTCGTGGCTGGGATCCCGGAGCCCGAATTCCCAGAGGCCGAAATCCCGGGCCTGAGAGAGGGCTGGGTCGAGGTCGGCGGCCATCTTGCTAAAGGTATCACGCTAGCACAGTTGCGCGAGCAGTGCGCAGAACCGGAAGTTTTGTTTGCGCATGCGCGAGATGCTGCGCATGCGCAGTCAAGGAAACGGCCATCGGTAAAGGAACAGCGATCTGAGCATGCGCAGTCGCTTCCTACGTGCTACATACCGAGCGTCAGGATGTCAGAGGCCCCAGACCGCACCAATTTAAAGGGGAAACGTCCCAAATCCAATTTAAAAGGGAAACGTCCCAAATCAAAAAAACAAAAATCTGTTAAAGCTGTAAAACAACCTTCCCTCACCTGGAATGACAGCACATTGCCGCAAATTGACCCAGGAGATGAATTTGACCTCCGAAGAACCCTCCGACAAGCAGTTACCTACGCACAAGCCGATGATTCCGACCTCGAATACTTCGATGACGATCTTTACAGTTTTTCCGGACCTCGCGAGCCCAATGATAGCTCCGTGGTCCTATACGACTATGACTCGGACGAACCTTTCGTGTTGCACATTGGCGGCCCCCACATTGAATCCGACGCAGATGCGGATTCATTTTTCGGATTTGAGGATCTTCAATCCAGCAGATATGACGTTCCAACTTATCAGTACCGGATGATGCTGCAGCCTGACATTAACAGACAGGGAGTGCTGCAAGCACACGGAGAGCGCCCTGCTGCCACACAGAGCGTGGTCCACGTCCCGCTCAACGTTCCCGACTCTATGAAAGAAGACATGCAAGACTCCAGAGCGCACTCCTTGCACGAACAAGAAGTGACTCCAGTGTCACAAGCCTCCACAGGGAGCTCGTGGACAGCCTCCACGATAGAAGCAACGCAAGACTCCAGAGCGCAGTCCTTGCACGAACAAGAAGTGACTCCAGTGTCACAAGCCTCCACAGAGAGCTCGTGGACAGCCTCCACGATAGAAGCAACGCAAGACTCCAATGTGCGGTCCTTGCAGGAACAAGACCATGAGGGTCTAGCAACCTCTCCTGACCAACCAGCGGCAGACGATGCAAGTCTGCCATGCTCACGTGAACAGCAAGAAGGCTATAACAGCCTACCATGCTCCACTACACAGCAGCATGACCATGACGGTCTCTCATGCTACAATGAAGGGCACAGCGCTGAAGACTGTTCAAGCCCAACTGAAGACAAGCCAAAGGAATCGCCTCTTCCAAGCCCGAAGAAAAAAGGTTTATGCGCTGACCTTCAGGATCATTATAGCCGAACAGAGATTAATAATGCTGCACGATCACAGAAGGATGCTGAGGATTTGCTAAAGAAATTAATTGAATGTTTAACTTGCAAGGAGCAGACTGAGAATTGCCAGTGTTTTAGTACGGATCGAAAAAATGGACAAGACATTGATCCTCAGGTAATGGAAATAACACAACCTCAATCATATCTACAGCAGGGACAAATGTCTCCCTTCAACACAACGCCGCAAAGTCCCAACTTCGGAGATCAGCAGTTAGTCAGTAATGACTCTTCAAACCTTGAGGGGAACATTAATTGCATTGAACCTATACACACTCCACTGATAAATGAGCAGAACATTGGAGCAAGAATCCTGAGGACACCGACATCGAGTAGCCAGATAACGAATTTAAAACCCGCAGCAGTTTCAAGTGAACCAAGTGTGCTTTCCACTAATGGTGAAGATGCAGATAAGGTCGACCCGATTATCCATTGTACCACACTAACCCCAGTGATTAAGCAGTTATGTATGGGGAGTATAATGTGGGCAATTGAGAACAGTAAAAGAGAGACTGTGACCATGCCAGTCCCAGCAAAATCAGACCCAGAGACCATGAAGGCATGTACATTAGACAAAGATACATATGAGGTACCTGAGAAGAAAAGTGAAACGGAATGTTCTTTGGAAAATAGTACAATGTCGATAGAAACATTGGATCCTATATTCGAGACCATACATATGGGAGAATTTGGGGGTAATAAACAAGGTTCTGCAATGTCTGGGGGAAGATTTAAAATGCCAAAGAAGAAAAGCCCAAATGAAGGACAACGGCAAGACAATGACAGTCCACCGACATGGTGTGCACCACCAGATGAAAACTCTGACAATTTACCCAACCCTAGTGAACAGCAAGCTGCTAATGAGGATCTATCCACAGGATGTGAGACGAGTGACGACAGCATCCCACTTCCCATGCAAAAGGTGCAAGGTGACAGACCTCGCCTAGTGCGTACCGAGGCACTCGACGATCACGGTGGGACCACTGACGACTGCGGTGGCGGCGCACCGCTTCCACCCTCGATGGCTCGAGCCTCTCCACTGGTTGGTGCATTCCTGCATGTTCCGACTCCAGAAGTGCAGCTTCAGGGAATCTCGGCTGCCTCCAGTGAACCTGTTGGGACTCCGGACGGGGAGCATCGACGGAAGGCAGACCGGACTCCAGATGGGGAGCAGCCAAGCGTCGACTCTGATTCGCGCACGCCAGACCTTGCTCCGGACGGACGGTGTCGCGGCCTCGGTGATGGCACGCTCAGGGTGACGGCGGATGCCACGGCGACAGGGAATGGATCGCGTGGCAGTCCCACTGGGTCGACAGTGGCGACCAGCACCGGCGGTCCAAGACGGACACACCAATTTGCGCCATCGCCAGACGTTGATGCGAGCAACAATTCTCTCTCCAAGGCGACATGCTTCGACGTTTCTCTGCGGAGTCGCCCTTCCGGCACAGCAGGTGGCCGGAACCAGCGTGCACGGTCTCGGCCAAATTCCACATCTGGCACAGTCATCGCCTTGCATGATATTAGTGATGGTGCTACTTCGATGGCAACGACCCATCGGCTACAAGATGCCGTCCACCACAAACATAAAAAGAAAAAAGACTCCACCTTGTTCCTGGCATGCAGGGTGGATGGATTGGTGCGTAGGCGCAATCAGCGAGCTTTGCGCCGCCTTCCACGCTCGCAACTGAACCGTACGCACACGCCGGATCCTCCACTGGTTCCCAAGGATGACTTCGTGGAGATGCCACGGATCATGCCCCTTCCATCGCCACCAGAACCAAACCACAGCCAAGGCAACACTAACAAAGATGTTGAATGTTATATTTGCACGAATGAAAAACCAAGCACTGCACGAAGTACAACAAATGGAAAAGTAGAGACTTCAGCAACAGCATCACCTCCAACAGTCCAAGGTGAACCAGTGTGAACCCAAATCTCCACAACTGAACCGGCTTGAGGACCAGCCTATTCTTGAGGCAGTCACCCATTAGACTGGACTTATAACGCTGTTCATACGTTCAAAAAGTCAAACACTTCTGTATTATAACCTGTTGTTGTTTATCGTTCCAGATATCGCCTGACCGGACCACTGTTCAAGTTGGTTTTTTTTCTCGCATTCATGTTTTGTTATGGTACAACCTTGTTAGTGTGACGCACCCGACATCGCCCCATGTAAATAGTTACGTCATATACACACGCTGTACACAACACACGCACACACTCTTAGATGCACTCACGACACGATTATATTTATAACCACGTAGGCACATATCTTTGTAAAAAGGGGGGATGTCATGATATTCAAACACACACATCATGATAGACACACCAACAGACAAATCAGAACACACACCACCACAACCAATCACAGAAAGATATAAAAGCACAAACACGACACCTGGTGGTCAGTATTAGCTGGAGAGGAGGACCAGGACAGACCTGCTACACGACACACTCAGGGAGACAGCACGTGCAGAGTATCCAGAACAAACTGTATTATAAGAGTTAAAATAAAATAGAGTTGTACCACATACAACTGTGTTGGCTCATCTGTGCACCAGAGCACCCAACACCACAAGGGTGACGATCGCCCTGAACCTTTATGCCATGGGCCGTTCCGACGCCGAGTGAGGACCTGTCTGGGATCTCACAGAGCCTGGTGCACAGGTGCATCCGCGCCGTCACGGACGCCCTATATGCCCAGTCGGCACAATACATCCATTTCAATGTAATAATAATAATAATCACTTATTGTCACAAGTAGGCCTCAAGGAAGTTACTGTGAAAAGCCCCGAGTCGCCACATTCTGGCGTGCGTTCAGGGAGGCTGGAACAGGAATTGAACCCGCGCTGCTGGTCTTGTTCTGCATTACAACCAGCTGTCTTAGCCCACTGTGCTAAACCAGCCCTGTAATGGACCGAGCACGCCAGGATGCCCAGGCAGCGGGGTTCACTGCCATTGCCGAGATACCGCGGTCCAGGAGGTGATCAGCGGGATGCATGTCGCCCTTCGAGCACTTGCAGGTGACAGGCCATCTCGAACCGAAATGGGTTCCAGTCGATGAATGTGCAGCTCATATGTGAATATCAGATGGACGTCTATGCTCGGTACCCAGTCAGTGTTCATCCTGGCACGCCTGATGATTCCCTGCCTCTTCGAGGCCCATCCCCAACTGGCGGTTGGCTCCTGGATGACGGGTTATCCGTGTGGTCGTGGCTGATGGTGCCTATCTGGAGGCCATAGACCAACGCGGAGACCCACTACAATGACGGACCGCTTTGGAGGGCCATCCAGTATGGGGCTGGGAGGGTCACCGGCATTGTGGCTCATGCTGTGCCCACCACAATATCGTACAGCAGAGGGGCGACTTGCTGGAAGAGGGGGATGAGCACTGGTCCTCGTCCAACGAGGAGAATGCGTGGGAGGGCAAGGATGGACAAGACATAGGGCCCAAGCAGGCACAGGAGGTCGCACAACATGTGTGCCAGGGCCAATGCATACAGAATGCTTTGATCGCCTCCATGTTCATCGACTGGGGGAAGGGAGTGAGACACACTGTATCCCACCACCACAGCCCCCCTACCCCCCTCCCCTGCAACTCTCCCTTTGGCAAATACCTGCTGCCCTATGGGGTGTGGGCCCTGGGTTGGTAGTAACAGCAGGTCTAGTCCATGGGATGGAGGATGATAACAACCCACTTTGGGATGAGCTCTGGTGCTCCGCATTGTTTGACAATATCTGACTCCTTCCTGCCCAACGTAGCGCTTTCCACCATCCACCTAGGTGATCCCTGCATGCGAGCTGGCCATCCATCATATGATCCCATTGGATCCCTGGGTTGGCAGTGGTGGTGTTGGTATGGGGGGTGGGTGGGACACCGGAGCAATGAGCGCTGGCTGTACTGTGATGCCTGAGCCAAGCTCACTCAATGTCCACTCATTCCCCCCCCCCCCCACAAACCGTGCCCCCACTGTGGCCAGGCCAGACCAGCCCACCCCTCCCACTCTTCTGACAGAGCACCGAGCCAGATTGTAACATTATAAACAGGTGTTTAATGTGACAACATATACATAGATGTGTGCCCTAGCACTAAACTGTGCCCTGCACCTCTGCCAACTTAACTGGTGTCTAATTTTCTGGCTTTACGGGTCCTAACAATACGTCTAGGTGGATACCCAGATGGTACATGAGGAGTGGAGGCAGCCTGCTGTGATTCTCGCCCTGCGACCTGGGTCCCCTTGGTGGCCGTCTTTTGGGGAGACCGGGCCTGGATGGGGCCGGCTGCCACTCCGATGTCCTTCAAGTGCTGGATGCTTGCTAACAACTCATGTAGTCCCTGGCTCTGTGACTGCATCTCCACAATCGATGGGACTGTCCAGAGACATTCACCTCAGTTGGGCACTTTGGTGAAGAGGTTCCTGGGACACTATCTGGTGCTCAACGCACAAATGCTCCGGTACAGCAGGTGGAGATAGGAACTCCCAAGGGGACGGAAGGTCGGAGGGCAGGCCAACCCCAGGAACTAACTGCCATAGAATGTCTATGACCGCTTCAATTACTTTGTTGATACTATGAGTTGGCTGAGTGGCAGTAGTTGGTCAGATTGGATTTGTCCTGTTTTTCATGGACAACTTTCCACCTTTTCAGGTAGATGCCAGTGTTGTAGCCGTGCTGGAATCACTTGGTTTTGTGGCTAGTCTGGAGCACAGGTCTTCAGCACAACAGCCAGAATGTTGTTGGGTCCCATGGTCTTTTCTGTGTCCAGTATATTCAGCTATTTCTTGATATGACCATGAGTGAATTGAATTGGCTGAAGATTGGCATCTGCGATGCTGGGGACAGCAATGGCGGGGGGCAAGTTGAGTCATTCACTTCAGGCTGAGAATCATTGTGAATGCTTCAGCCTTGTCTTTTTAACACACCTGCTTGGCTTCAACATTATTGAGAATGAGATGTTCATGGAGCTCTGTCCAAGCATGCTGCTTCTGGTGTTCAGGAACTTATGGTTGGTATATCATTTTCAGGCGTGCCAGGTGCTGTTCCTGGCATTCTCTCTTACTCGCCTCACTGAACCAGGGTTGGTTGCTTGGCTTGATGGTAATGGATGAATGAGGAATATGCCAAACCTGAGGTGACAAATTGTGTTTGACTAATATTCTGCTCCTGCTGATGGATGCAGCATGTCCTGGATGCCCAGCTTTGCGCTGCTAGATTTGTTCAGTTCATGAAAATTAAAGCTTATGGGATTGAAGACAAATTATTGATATTGTTGGGAGATTGGTAATGCAGTAGAAGTCAGATAATTCAAATAATAGATATGTCCTCAAATTGAAAAAAACATGACTTGTAGCATCACAAGGATCTGTGCTGGGCCTCATCTATTCACTATATTTATTAAGAACTTAAATAACAATATAGAGAGCCATAAATCCAAGTTTGCTAGTGACATAAAGATGGATGGTACAGTTAGAAGTATGTATAGGAGCATGAAATTACACTGATAACTTAAATAAATTGGCAAAACTGTGGCAGATGGATTCCAATACAAGTAAGGGTGATGACATCAATTTTGGATAAAAATAGGTTAGATCTGAGTATTTTCTTTAAATGCTGAAAAGCCAGGAACAATGGCGATCCCAAAAGATTTAGAGGTCCATGTAATTCGAAAGAGCTAGAATATAAAAAGGATTGTTTTCCTTCAGTTATACAAAGGCTGGTTTAACCACATCTGGGGTACTGTGCACAATTCTGGGCATTGCACCTTAGAACTTAGGGCAGGATTCTCCCTTCGGGGGACTAAGTCCCCACGCCGGCCGGAGAACCGGCGCCAACCACTCTGGCGTCAACAGCCCCCGAAAGTGTTTTGGGGGCTAGGTGGACGCCGGAGGGGTTGGTGCCACTCCAGCCGGCACCAAAGGGCACCAAAGTTCGCGCATGCGCCGAAGGGCTGGCGTGATCTCGCGCATGTGCGGAACGGCCGGCATATTTTGCCGCATGCGTGGAGGGCTCTCATGGGGCTGGTTTAGCACAGGGCTCAATCGCTGGCTTTGAAAGCAGACCAAGGCAGGCCAGCAGCACCGTTCAATTCCCATACCAGCCTCCCCGAACAGGCGCCGGAATGTGGCGACTAGGGGCTTTTCACAGTAACTTCATTTGAAGCCTACTTGTGACAATAAGCGATTTTTTTTTTTTTCATTCTCCGTGCCGGCCATGGTGGAGCCCTACAGGGGCCCGGCATGGACAGAAGAAGTGCCCCCACGGAACAAGAGATTTGAGAATTTAAGAAAATATCTTTGCACAAAAGGTGGCAAAATTGTTGAACTATCTTCCACAAAACTAGTAATAATGGTTCAATGTTAGGTCTGAGGCTGATAGATGTTTGCCAATCAAGGGCAATAAGAAAAACAAGTCAAGGTGGTGGATGGAGTAAAGACACAGATCACATGGTCTAATTGAAAAGCCGAACTGGATCAAGGGGCTGAATGACTTGCTTCTGTTCCGATGCTCATTATTTTAGAACAAAGGGGCTTTGGGCATCATTTATCCAAAGTATTATTTTGTTCGCAGCAACTGGCAGTCATGCTGCAATAGAAGTGAGATTCAAGCAAAAAAGTAAAACAGACTTGGTTGTCTTCCTCCACCGTGTTTCCTGTTGGATAATGAAGCTGTGTTATTGACAACAGTTGAGGAGGTGTGGAGCTTAGGCTGTTCGTTCTTCCAAGCTGGTATTTGGGTGGATAGGTTGCAAGAGTTCAACAACAACAGGAGAGAAAAAAATAAAATGTATTAACATCATTCAGTACTCAGAGTAATAGAGGCCAGTTCATATTGAAGCTTGCTTCTGCAGGCCTTGATTACAACCAACCAACCAACCTTTTGCGCTCAAAAGAGGATGGTTTAGCACAGTGGGCAACCCAGCTGGTTTGTAATGCAGAACACGGCAGTAGCACGGGTTTATTTCCCGTACCGGCCTCCCCGATTAGGCGCCGGAATGTGGTGACTACGGGCTTTTCACAGTAACTTCATTGAAGCCTACTTGTGACAATAAGTGATTGTTATTATTATCTGCAACAACTCGCAGTGTTATTATTATTTCACTTTGCCATATTAATGGAACGATTGTACAGTGTAACTTGCATTGGTACAAATTTTCTGAATACGTGCGAAAATCACCCCATCCTGTCTACTTACACCATTCTGAAAGTAACTGAACAATTGTGATTGTGCATTCAAGGAACCTACTATATTTTTCATCAAAATAAACAGGTGAACAAAAAAACGAGAATGGTCAAAATAAATGCCAGAATCATACTAAAATTCAGACTGGTATTTTTGTTTAGCACATCAATAGTTTGGCATGATCCTCTACAGAGAGATCGACAGCTTGGTAATGATTTTCTTTCGACCCTCACTAAAAGAAAAGCAGTCAGGTCAAGTGCTTTCTACCAATATTAGTTAAAATAATTTGCCAGATGCTGCTGTGAGTAAGGAAAGGTTTACCCTGTAATAAAACCTGTCAATAAAACAGCTGCCATGATCTCATAACTCCAGTAGAGTGGGATTAAGGTGGTGCACGTGTTATTTTAAATAGAATCAGTGCAATCCGTAGGTATAGAAAGTTCACACAGAACATATTAATCAGACTAGACATGAAATAAGTCTACCTGCTCTATGTACTGCAGCTGGGTATTAATAAATAGCACTGTGCTTTATAAAAAATTGCGCTTCAAGTTTCAAGCTGGGAATTATTCTCACACCAGGGGCTGAATTTTCAGCTCCCACTGAGGGCAGGAATGGAGGCAAACAGGGATTGAAATTATTGACCAATTTACTGGTTTTCCAATCTCATTTCGGGTGAGGCTGTTTGGGGTCAGCAGGGCTACCTGTCCACCGGACTAAAAGCATTCCTTGCCAGTCTGGGTGCAGGTGTAGCCACTGGCCACCCACCCTGTGGAGGAACTTCCCCCACTGACAAAGACTTTTCTCAGATGATGTAAGGAGTTTGCTGCCATTAGCTCAGAGAGAAACAAAATCGCATTCTTCAATCTTTCTCCTGCCTCAATAAAATGCATTTCAACAAGAATACTGCCTTCATAATGTCTTTTGATACAATATGTAATTCCAACATTTGATATGAATCAAAGCCAGTGAGGGGAATTCTCCATCTGAGACTAAGTCCCGTGACGGGACAGGGAGTGTCTCCCATCCCAGAGGCTAATGGGAAACCACGCCATTTCTTCCAATCCCGACCTCATTAGTTATGCATCTGGGTGCTTTGTGCCAAATTCTGTGGCGGGGCAGGCTTGATGGCACACATATCACCGTACCAGCCTCCCCGAACAGGTGTCGGAATGTGGCGACTAGGGGCTTTTCACAGTAACTTCATTTGAAGCTTACTTGTGACAATAAGCAATTTTCATTTCATTTCATTTCATCATATCCAGCCTTCATTTTAAACCGTGGCCAGAATTCTTGCTATCAGTCATTGAAGAGATATCACAAAGGGGAGTTGAAGGTCAGGCACCAAAGTTCAGCAACACCTTCTTCAATCACACTGATGCCAGAGAAATTATAAAGGCAAGAAGTCATTTATGGGGGTGGGGTGTACTGGCCCTCTAATTGTAACTACATGGTAGGGCAGAGTATAAAAGAAGAAATAATGTGAGCTTGTCAGAAAGGTCCTGCAATAATCATGGGCGATTTTAATCTACATATAGATTTGAAAAACCAGATGGGCAAAGATAGCAAAGATGAGGAGTTTATAGAATGTTTTTGGGATAGTTTCTTAGAACAGCACATTCTGGAGCCAACCAGAGGACAGGCTATACTAGACCTATTACTACGCAACAAACTAAGATTAATTGATAACTTCAGCGAAGACATTCTCGGTAACAGCGATATCGAAAGGTGTCCTGTGATCTAAAAAGCTCTCCAGCAAGCGGTCATGTGGGTGCCCTTCATTACACCTATTTAATAACATGAGGCTAGTGAACTGGCTGCTGCGGGGATCCAAGGGCGTGAGCAGCCATCTTTGAAGTTAGGCAGTCAGCTCTGGAGCACTGGGCCAGCTATGCCAATGCTTGGGGAGGGGTGGAGGGGAGGGGGAAGGGGGGGTTGTCATGCTTAGTTGGGGATGGGGGGTCAGCTGCCATCATTAGTGGGGTTGCCCCTGGTCTGGGGAGGGAAGGGGGTGCAGCGCCAGTGGGCCTGTCAAGCCATCCCCCGGATCGTTTATGCCCACAATGCGGTCAGCTCCAGCTGCTGCCTATCCATCCCATCGAACACCCTCATGATAGAGCCCCGTCCATGGTAATATGGTGAAGGTCACTTTAACTCCCACTGACCATGGCAGCCGCTGGCCACACAGCTGAAAGCTATTGCTAACAGGGAATTGACAATTCTAGTAATGTGAGCATTTCACAGCTCCCAAGTGGATTCCAGTGGGTGCACGTGCCATGTCGCAGGTGGTTGTTACTGCCTAGCATCCCAATCAGGCTGTGAGGCCTGGACATGCCCCAAACTCTGGAGGCATCAACACCGCAAGGGCGGCGGGCAACATTAGAACACCCAAGAGCTGGGCCTTAGCACTGGTGACATCCCCATAATCAGAGGGTGGCAGTATTGACTGGGGAGGAAACCAGAGCCAGGTCCAGGTGACATTTCCAGTGGGTGTCTGGGGACGCTCGAGCAAGCCAAGGATACTGGGGTGGAAGCCATAGCTTGTCATGATATTCAGGTAAACATCATGGTACAAACATACGTACATATTGATGGACAGATCAATGGGCCAATCAACACACTCACAACACCACAGCCAATCAGAGGCAAAGGCATACACAGTACAAAAGAGGGAACACGACACTTCCCGGGCATTCCAGCAGGAGACAGCTCAGGGCACAGAGCTCAAAGCAAGCCACTCAGGCATCCACCATGTGCTGAGTGCCACTCCAAGATAGTATTAGGAATAGGTCCACAGGGTTATGATCGAACCTCAGCAACCAGTTTACCACTGTAAATAGATGTTAGTAATAAAACTGAGTTGTACCATTCACAACCGTGTTGGTTCGTCTGTGTAGCAGAGTACCCAACACATCATAGCTGATTGTCAGTCTCACGCCCTCTCCAATTCTTTACAGCTATTACATTATGGATGATGTCCTGGACTCCACAGATTCTGCCCTGCTGATGGCGTTGACAGGCCAGAGTGTTATGGGCCAGGGTTTAGAGAACCCCAAAATGTTTCATGGAGTTCATCTGACCCACAGCTTTTACTAGATTGTGGTATGGGGAGCACATGGCCCACTCTACAGGTGTGGTACAGCAGAAATGGAAAAGTATTTTTTAAAGCAAAACAATGTATTCTATGAACTCAAGTTAACCTTTTTAAAACATACAGTGAACATCTTAGCAACCATTAATTCAAATACAACCCTCAAAGAATACAACACTAGGTAATCCTTTAAGCTTTCCTTTTAACATCTATAAGACTTAAAACACCTTTTACCAGAAGCACATCAGGTTAAAGTCACTACTGTTATTAGTTTTAAATCACCAGGATCGATTTACAGTCTTTAGATTACAGAGAGAGATTCATACACCTTCTGGCTGTGACTGCAGCTATCCAGCTCTGTCTGGCTTCAGCTCCAACACTGAAAACGAAATTAAAACACACCCTGCAGCAAACAACCTAAAACAAAAGTAAAAAGCTGACAGACAACCCAGCTCCACCCAGTCTGACATCACTGATAAGCACCCAATTCTTAAAGATACATTTCTTAAGTACCTATTTCTTAAAGGACTCTCACATGACAAGGGTCCGTGCTGGATAAGGTGGCGGCAGCAGCGTTGACAAAGGCTCAAGGTGGCGGCCCATGTGCAGGAGTCCACCCCACATCCTGAGGACCCGACGGCCCATCAGGCCAGAGTTGGACACAGAGGGGGTGGCAGGCGACAGCCCAAGGTGTACAGACATCGCTGGTCTTTCAAACAGATGACGGACAGCATGTGCCACAGGAGACTCTGTCTCAAAAAGGAGATGGTGTGGTACCTGGCATTGCAGACTTGGCACCAAGTGACGGAGGAGCATACCCCTTCCCGGTGACCATTCAGGTCACCTCAGCCCTGAACCTTTATGCCTCAGGATCACTCAGGGCTCGAGTGGGGACTGGTGCGCTGTAATCCAAACAACTGCTTAAAAAAGCATCCGTGACATCACGGATGACCTGCTTACCCGGGCAGCCGACTATCTAAACTTTGACCTGGACCAATCCCATCAAGATGCCCGGGCAGCAGAATTTTCCACCATCGCTGGGATATCCCAGATCCAGGGGGCAATGGATGGCAAGCATGCCTTTCATCAACAGGAAGGGGTTCCACTCCCTGAATGTCCAACATGTGTGTGAGCACCACCTGAAGATCATGCATGTGCCTTGCTATAACATCTTTAATAATGGCTTCTGATATTATTCCTATGAGAGATGTTAGGCTAACTGGCCTGTAGTTTCCTGTTTTCTGTCTCCCTGCCTTTTTGAATAATGATTTGCTATCTTCCAATCTAATGAAACCTTCCCAAATTTAGGGAATTTAAAAAAATTAAAACCAATGCAGCAACTGGGTGGCATGATGGCACAGTGTTAGCACTAGTGCCTCACAGCTCCAGGTTCACAGGTTCAATTCCAGCCTCGAGTGACTGTGTGGAGTTTGCACGTTCTCCCTGTGTCTGCATGGGTTTCCTCTGGGTGCTCCGGTTTCCTCCCACAGTCCAAAGATGTGCAGGTTAGGTGGATTATGGGGAGAATGTGCAATCTCCACAGACAGTCACCCAAAGTCAAACTCAAACCTGACTCCCTGCCGCGGTAAGGCAGCAGTGCTAACCACTGTGCCCCCATTGGTCCTCGCCCCTTGGAATGTTTCTCTCTTGTTGGAATGTGTCTATCCTATGTATTCTTACATATCTTGACAAGTGTCTGCCATTGATTCTGAATACACCTCCCGCTGCCTCAGGAAAGCAGAGAGCATTATCAGAGACCCCTCCCACCCAGGCATTGCCTTCTTTCAGACTCTTCCATCAGGCAGAAGGTACAGAAGTCTGAAGACCCGCACATCCAGACATAGGAACAGCTTCTTCCCCACAGCTACAAGACTCCTCAACGACTCCCCCTTGGACTGATCTGTTCCCTGTAAGAACACTATTCACAATGCCCTATGCTGCTCTTGCTCATGGATTTGCTTTGTTTGACCCCTTGTTCCGCACCGTAACCAATCACTGTTTGTCAGTATAGCATTTGTCAATGTTCTCTGTTGATTATTCTTTTTGTCGACTATGTACATACTGTGTACGTTCCGTCGGCAGAAAAATACTTTTCACTGTACTTTGGTACATGTGACAATATATCAAATCAAATCATTGAGCCGTTCATCTATCCCTTAAGCATATTTGCCAGTTTACTTTAGCTAGTTCTGCTTTGATGCCCTCATAATTGCCCTTATGTAAGTTTAAAATACTAGTCTTGGATGCAGTCATCTCTCCCTTAAACTGAATGCAAAATTCATAGAGATGTACGTAAAAAGTACGAGAACTACTTGCTGTTAGTCAAGTTAGGCAAACAGTTCTTCAATTTGCCAGGTGGCATATATATTAAATCTATCCATGGAATACAGGCCGCCATGGTGATTTGTTACACAATATACAAGTCCATTTTCGTATTTGATACTGTGTAAAGTTAGAGGTCATTGGGTGATCAGTCTTTCCATAACATATTCAGACCCCATTAAAATGGGTAATTGCATATCATTCTGCTGAAATATGAAATGAGTTTACTCATTGACAGCAGTTTTGTAATCTACAAACAATTTCATAATCAACCTTTGTAATTCACAAGGTACGAGGAGTGACAGTTAGCCGTACAGTGTGATACCATCTGGAAACCTGACAAAATTAGATGGGGAATGAGTTTAGATTAGTCATGAGATGGAGGGATGTTTTTACACTGCAATCATTAAAGTAGCTAGTTACAGATAGAGGAGAGCTGATATGCATGGTCTCTTATTATACTCCAGTCAAGGTACAATATCCCTGGTAAAGTTCCTCAGGTAGAAAGTTGAAGGCTAATTTAATTCTCGCCTATATGTGGCTTAAGAGCAGATAGGTTCTTTTCCCTTCATTGGCGTCAATGTTTAAGCCTGTCTGACCAGAATATGCCTTATTAAAACATTTCTGGATTTCAAGTTTGGAATTACAGAGGCTGCAACAGTATTGTGAACCCAGTCTTCTTAATTAGTTGGAGAAATGCAGCCATTATCACAGGAATAACCATTTGCATTTTAACGACCACACCAAGACTTGTCCAGATATGAAAATTAGCTTAGCTTTCTTACAGTTCCAGAGGTTGGCATAGAAAGGCCTCCTGGTCTCTCAACTCAATTTTGTGTTTGCGACATCTATATTTCAGGATAATACTTCATAAGTTCATAGCTATAATTCATCCATTTGTATTGTGTGAACATGCCAAACTACCCAATGGCCCTACCTATTAATGTGCAAAGACAGGAATTACGTGATACACATTCATATTCACTCCGCTGACATTCATAGAAATGGGCTTTTTCTGAGGAGAAATTGCCGATCTCAGTCATCCTCTGTAAAAAACAGAGGGAATCAGGGAAGAAAATTTTAAAATTATTTCATTTAATGGGCATTACTTTCCATATGTAGCATTTTGCCAAATTGTGGAAGGGAAGTTAATGAATTACCAATTTAGAAGCATGCTGGGAATACTGACTATATTTTAACACTGCTTTTGAGCGAGAATAAGTAGGTCAAGTAATGTAAACTAAATACTGCTTAGTATGTGGTACTCAGCCTTATTATGATAATAGGTTGTTTTTCCGAAGGACAACAAAATGCGTACTCGAATTGTTTTTAACCCAAGAGCAAAACATTCATATTTCCTCTTGCGTATGTTCCCAAGCTTTATCTCTTCAAAGTTGTTTATTTCACACTATAAATATAATGGTTTTCGACTGCATAACTCAGAGTGCAGTGCCTTGGCTTTGCAGCTGAAACACTCTCTCTCCACAAGTATATTTGTGTAAATAAATTTCCTTAAATCGAACCTCAAGGAATTTGCCTTTATTATGATTTCCACGACACAAATAAACAACATAAAATTGGGTTTCTACATTGTAGTAACCTAGTAAATCCAAAGAGGAATGCTGAGTTAGTATCCGAAGCAGAAAATTGGGTGTTAGTGCAAACTGGCACGACCTCACAGAATACATGCTTTGTAAAAGTTTATTGGTATAACCCCCACAAGACCCATGGGGACGACCCAATTAATCTCCCCATATGCCTCGTGGAGTACAAACTCCCCTGCTGAGGGAGGGAAGCCCATCAGTGAGCCAGTTAATTCAGTACCGTTAAAGCCGGCCCAGGTAGGAGCCGAGCTGCAGAGTAGTCCCGATTGGGACTGGGACTGTTACCATGTAATTGTAAATACCTTTCTTTGAGGAAATAAATCATTTTTGGATTCTTCTTTACCTACTCCTCCATGACTACTAAACCTATAAAAAGGATCACGTTCAGAAGGCACCCTAAATCCTACCAAAATAAAACCTAAAACCAGGGACTGCTTACATTACTTACCTAACTGATAATTGGTAGGTTTCCTATTTGTTCTCCAGTCTGTTCAGTAATCTGAGCCAATCAGCATTGTTCATTTCATTTTGTGACAGATATTTTGTATGTATGACAGACTTCAAATTATTTGATGAATTCACTTCCAATGACGGTGTTGTGTTGAGCAGTCACACATCAGGTGGTTCTCCTCTAGAACACAACCAAACAGGCACTTTTAGCCCGAAAATTCAGATTTATTTCACCCATAAAGATGGAAAGGAGAGAATAGGAACAACATGCCAGTGAATGAGAGGTCGAGAGGTCGCAGAGCAGACAGAAGTGGAGCAAAGGGCCAGGGGCAGCAGGGGAACGAGAGGCCCGGCCAATTATGCCCACATATTCTGGGCCTGTCCAGACTTGTCGGGTTCTGGACAGCCTTCTTCGAGGCAATAGCCAAGGTTATGGGGGTGAGGGTGGAGCCATGCCCGAGAGTAACAGTCTTCGGGGTATCGAACCAGCCAGAACAACATTTGGGGAATGTCATGATACGCAGATAATGATATACAGACAGGCACAGACAGGCAGCTAATGAACACAGAGAACAGGACATGACCAATGAGCAGACAGGACACTCAGGGGTGGCATCTCACTATAAAAGGCACGAGGCACTCTCACTCCGCCTCTTTCCATGGATGAACATCTACAGAGCGAGTCAGGGTGTATGTACAGTATCACACCTCCAGCACATGGCTAAGAGCTAGTCTGGTTCAGTCAGACAGAGTAACCACACTTAGGTTAGCAGAGAGTCGAACTCATAGAGAACTGTAAAGGACGACCTGACGGTGATTGATGGTATCCTCCTCAAGCTGGACCGGATTGTCATTCCACTCAGTCTCCAGAGCTTGGTGCTCCGCCAAATCCATGAGGGACACCTGGGCATCAAGAAGTGCAGATGCAGAGCCAGACAGGCTGTCTACTGGCTCGGTATTAGCCAGGACATCTCGAACACGGTCCTCAACTGTGCGACCTGTCAACGCTTCCAGCCAGCGCAGAGCAAGGAAACGCTCCAGCAGCATGAAATCGAGACCTCCCCGTGGTCCAAGGTTGGCATCGACCTCTTTCGTGCGAATGGTCGTGACTACGTGTTGATTATTGACTATTTCTCCAATTACCCTGAAGTCGTGAAGCTCTCAGACCTTACATCTCGGACCGTCATCAAGGCCTGTAAGGGGACGTTCTCCAGGCATGGTATCCCATTCACTGTCATGAGTAACAATGGTCCGTGCTTCAACAGCCACAAGTGGTCTATGTTTGCCAAGTCATACCATTTCAAACATGTCACTTCCAGCCCACACTATCCGCAGTCCAATGGGAAGGTTGAAAAAGGGGTGCACATTGTGAAACAGCTCATCTGCAAGGCCGCGGATTCTGCTTCTGACATCTACCTCGCGCTGCTTGTGTACAGGGCGACCCCACTGTCCACTGGCATGTCGCCGGCTCAACTCCTGATGAACAGGGACCTGCGGACGACGCTTCCAGCCATACACTTGCCTAACCTGGATCACCTCCCAGTGCTGCAGAAGGTGCAGCAGCACCAAAACCAGCAAAAGCAGGGCTATGATGCTCATGCCACCGATTTGCCTGTGTTATCCCCGGCAGACAATGTCAGGATCAAAATACCGGAGGTGGCTGGTTCGTTCCAGCTGTCGTTGTTCGACAGGCTGCGCCCCGCTCATATGTTGTGCGTATGGCTGATGGTTCTGTTGTGCGACGAAACAGATGGGCACTGAGCAAAGTTGCCTGCCCGCAACCGCTTTCTTCTCCGTTTCCGTCCGTTGTTTTGCCATGTTCTGATACCTCGAACTACAAGGCCACCAGTCAGGCTTCCATCCCGCCTGTCAAGGCGCCGTCGTCCCCACCACCACCTCTCCGGCGGTCGACAAGGATCAGACGCAAGCCCCAGAGACTGGACTTATGAACATTTGTTTTGTTTGCTATGTTCTGTTTTCTCACATTAGACAGCTGTCTTCACATGTAAATACGTTCACATATGCCACCGCTTGTAAATATGTTAATATATGCCACCACATGTAAGTACGTTCCCTTGTGCCACAAAACATTTTTTTAAAAGGGGGGGATGTCATGATATGCAGACATGCAGATAATGATATAAAGACAGGCACAGACAGGCAGCTAATGAACACAGAGAACATGACATGACCAATGAGTAGGCAGGACACTCAGGGGTGGTATCTCACTATAAAAGGCACTCGGCACTCACACTCCGCCTCGTTCCACGGATGAACATCTACAGAGTGAGTCAGGGTGTATGTACAGTATCACACCTCCAGCACGTGGCTGAGAGCTAATCTGGTTTAGTCAGACAGAGTAACCACACTTAGGTTAGCAGAGAATCGAACTCATAGAGAACTGTGCTAACTGTGCTACTGGTTCAATAAATCAGATTGAACTAACTTCAAGGTCTGGAGTATCTTTTGGTTAAAGCTGCATCCAGTTGCAGCCTGTGTTATCCCAGAGTACATAACGCATCAGGGAAGAGGGTCAATGCTCTTCCTTTTGCTTCCTTAATCTCACGTCGGAGAGTCCTGCTCAGCTGGCGATCAGCAGGACCACCCACAGCTGTGGGCTGGATGGCAGACCTGTCAGCATTTCTCCATCTGGAGAAGATGACATGCACCATCCGAGGGTCGGACGAGGGCTTCCACAACGTTTGGGCCTATTCATCAGCCTGTTCCAAGACCCGTTCGAGGCCAATAGCGTTTAGGAGGGGAGCGGGGCAAAACAGACAGAAACAAGCGGGGGGGGGGGGCGGGGCTTAAAGGGAGGAACCTAGGGAAATATCAGGAGGGGACATGGGAAAAGAGCAAAGCCAGGGAGACAACAACAGCAAATACAAGACAAAAGACAAAGATTATGACATCTGTGGTGGGCCTAAGACGGATCCCGAATAACACAAAGGGGAGAGGCGGAATAGGGGGAGGGAGTGGGGCAAACGGAGGTGGGAGGGCCGATGAAAGAAAAACATGTAAATTGTACATAATAACCGTCTCAATCACCTGCAGTACAGTGTACAAATGTAAATTTCAATAAAAATATTTAATAAAAAGAATTATTTGATTAATTTGAATTTAAAGTTTCGCACTGAATGGTTCCTGACTATTAATTGGATTCAGACTGCCTAAACTGATCGTACATAGGATGAAGTGCTTTAACTGACTATGAGGTAGAAAGTCATCTCGGCCGGTAGTACAAAACGCGTGACATCGGACCGGCTGCTCATTACTCAGTGTCTGATATTTAATTCAATTGACTCCAGTGGAACTGAATACTAGGCCCTGTGTACGGTGATGATATAATAATGACAGTTGACCCAATATCACCCTATACACGTCATCATCCGAGATAGATTTTTACTCTCAGTTGAAATCCAAGCCCCAGAGGTACATCCCAGTAATGTCTATGTATTCATGTTCCATTCATAGAAGCAGTATAAGGTTACAAGTTGGTCCCCTACCTGCTAAATCTGCTCTGTTTACACCTTTTTGCGTATAACCAAATAAACAAAATAAAACAAACTGAAGAACAAAACCAACGAGCAGGGGCTGGATTCTCCGAGTCTCCATGCCAAAATCGTGTTCGGCGCCGGGCTGGAGAATGGCCGTTTACCCGGAAATCGGGTTAGCGTCGCTGAAGCGATTCTCAGTTCCCCGGAGAATCGCTCGGGAATCCCTCGTGCACAATCTACGCTGCATTGGTATGGGGCCATTGACAGAGGCCCCCCACAGTTCTCCGCACGAAACAGGGCGAGTTCACGACGCCGTGGTTCTAACCCTGAGTCCGCGGCCGCCCTGGTGGGGAGCGGGGGGTCGATCACTGGGGGGGGGTGGGCCTCATGGATGGCCAGGAGAGTGATCGGATGGCAGGGATTCGCAGGCGTGCGCGATCTCGGGGGGGGGGGGGGGGCGTACATTCTGCATGACGTCCGTGGCGCGAGTCCGCCCTCTTGCACGGCATGGCCGCTGCAGGCCGCCATCATGCGCATGCGCGGACTCCCGATCAGAAGTGCGGGGCCCTGTATCCGCAGCTAGAGGCATCATTCTCCGACCCCCGCCGGGTCGGAGAATCGCCGGGGGCTGGCGTGAATCCCGCCCCCGATGGTTGCCGAAGTCTCCGGCACCGGAGATTCGGCGGGGGCGGGAATCGCGCCGCGCCGGTTGGCGGGCCCCCCTGCTCGATTCTCCGGCCCGGATGGGCCAAAGCCCCGCCAATAAATTGCCTGTCCCGCCGGCGTGGATTAAACCACCTTTTGAACGGCGGGACAAGCCGGCGTGGGCGGGCTCCGGGGTCCTGGGGGGGGCGCAGGGCGATCTGGCCCCAGGGGGTGCCCCCACGGTGGCCTGGCCCGCAATCGGAGCCCACCGATCCGCGGGCGGGCCTGTGCCGTGGGGGCATTCTTTCCCTTCCGCCACCGCCACGGTCTCCACCATGGCGGAGGCGGAAGAGACTCCCTCCACTGCGCATGCGTGGGAAATTGGCAGCGGCCGCTGACGCTCCCTCGCATGCGTCGCCCGGGGATGTCATTTCCGTGCCAGCTGGCGGGGCAACAAAGGCCATTTCCGCCAGCTGGTGGGGCGGAAATTCCTCCGGCGCCAGCCTAGCCCCTCAATGTTGGGGCTCGGCCCCCAAAGATGTGGAGCATTCCGCACCTTTGGGGTGGCGCGATGCCCGTCTGATTGGCGCCGTTTTGGGCGCCAGTCGGTGGACATCGCGCCGTTTCGGGAGAATTTCGCCCTCCGAGCTGTGAGATGCACTCCAGGGCCCTGCCGGTAGGAGAATCGCTCAGGACTTTCTTAGGGAAAGTCCAGAGTGAAACGCCAGTGTTTTGACGCTGGCTTGGGGACATAGCCCCGTTTTTGGAGAATCCTGCCCCAGATGCTGAAAGGGATCTTAAACAGAAACAAATCACATTGGAAACTTTAAAGATCAAACCAAAAGGTAGTTAAAAGGGTCAATAAAACACCTCGGTATCCAATGCTGCCCTCTTTATACCAAAAATTGTGACTGCAAAATTTTGCTTGTAAATCACAATGGACAATATCACTGATATCAGGAGAAAGTGCTTGCAGATCAACAAAACTTAGGGTGGCTGACCTGCCCAAGGCAACAACCATTTCACTTTGCTTCTTGCCACATCCCACTGCAAGGTTTATCATATTCTTGTCAAAACTCTATTTGGGTCCCGGAGATGAAAGAAGGATCCGCTGTCTGAGCATGTCATCCAGTCTACCAAGAATTGTTTACTTGAAATTTGTAATTTCAGAAAGAATCTAAGATATTAAACACACATGGAGCAGGTGCACATCATCTTAGCTCTTTCAATTTCTTACCGAGCCCTTTCTATCTTGCAAGGGTAACCATAATGTCATAAAATAATTATTACCAACTTTCCTAGTTAAGCACATATAAATATACTCATAATTTCTAAATCAACAGCCGACTAATTAAAAATGAAACTGCTCAGGGAATATTTTTGAACGATCTAGAAAACTATAATTTGCAATGCCATTGATATTATGCTGTATATAATTTGAGATGATTTGTGTGAGTTCTGATGCATGCAAATCCCCTTGCTGGCAAGAAATAGCTCCCTCTCAGGCATAAAACATTAGGACTTATATATGACATTGCCAATACATTGGGCTTTTCAATCATTAGCTATACATTTTATCCACATGACACATCACTTTAAGAATATTACATCTGTGGGTGTTCTCCTTTTCTAACACGGATGGTAATAATTCAACGTAAATAGAGTGAAAAGCATGTGAAGGCTAATGTCCTCAAAGAATAACAACGATGAAAGAAAGTTGAATTTCACTAAAAACAACCGTGCTCACCACTAAAATTTTGAATGGATTTCAATGGCGGTTCTATAGAATAAGATTCAGTATTGGACGAGGAAAAGCAAAAAAGGCTATTGATAGCAATCTAGTCCATCTAATCATCATCAGAGTGTGATTTGACTGGTTGTGACAAGTGTATTGTTTTCTATCAGGTTTAGTAAAAATGAAAATTCCTTAAAGCTTCAATTTAGCTCCATGCATAGAGCAGAAATACTATAATCAGTCTCCTCATATCCAAGTCTGGCTCCAAACAACTTTTTCATCTTGCCTTGCATTGGTATTGATCTGATATTCAAGTGTAATTACAAAGATCCAGCTTTTACTTTATTGAGGGAAAGGATACAGACAAAATGGTGATTAAAATTGAATTTAGTTCCAAGGTCAATTTATTGCCAGTGTTATTGCCCCCAAGATTATATTGAGAAGGCAAAATGATCAGAGGTTGAATCTAATGCTGACTTGGTCTGCATGATTCCACGCCATAGCATGTGATGAGTAGACCAATCAAGCTGCCAGGAGAATCTTAGATTTCTACATATGGCAGCAATGATTTACAGTCCTTTTGGTTAGCTTCCTTTAGATCTTAATTGCATCCAAAGGGCCTTTACAGTTACTGTGAAGTCATATTCATGGGCTTCACACCAGCAATATAGCATGAACTCAATGCCCTCACTTCCACAGACTAAGATAGATGTGAAACCAGTTTCTGAGAACAGTCTCATAGGCTCCCTGAGCAACACTACACTATTAATTGTGTTTGAAAGGAATACTGGCTTTATGCTAAATGTTTCACAAACTTTCATTTGTTTCCAAATACACAAGACAATTGTGAAAATCTGCTCAGAATATATCAGAACACCACTGTTGTGGGCCATCAACTCTCAGAAAACTGGGCCTCTTTGATTTCCAGTTTTAAAATTTTCAATTCACAGCCATTAATTCTGTAGAAGTGAAGTGTAAGTTACAATCAGCACTCACAATAAAGTAATAATTTTAAAAATACATGATTTATTCTTAAAATAGGTGCACGATTATGTTTTGTATGGTAAATAATTCGTAACCAGCTTCATGAGATGCCAAATTATTGAATGGCAGCAATACTCCATGTACATAGATCCCTGAAAGTTGCCACCCAGGTTGATAGGGTTGTGAAGAAGGCCTATGGAGTGTTGGCCTTTATTGGTAGAGGGATTGAGTTCCGGAGTCAGGAGGTCATGTTGCAGCTGTACAAAACTCTGGTACGGCCGCATTTGGAGTATTGCGTACAGTTCTGGTCACCGCATTATAGGAAGGACGTGGAGGCTTTAGAGCGGGTGCAGAGGAGATTTACCAGGATGTTGCCTGGTATGGAGGGAAAATCTTATGAGGAAAGGCTGATGGACTTGAGGTTGTTTTCGTTGGAGAGAAGAAGGTTAAGAGGAGACTTAGTAGAGGCATACAAAATGATCAGGGGGTTAGATAGGGTGGACAGTGAGAGCCTTCTCCCGCGGATGGAAATGGCTGGCACGAGGGGACATAGCTTTAAACTGAGGGGTAATAGATATAGGACAGAGGTCAGAGGTAGGTTCTTTACGCAAAGAGTGGTGAGGCTGTGGAATGCCCTACCTGCAACAGTAGTGAACTCGCCAACATTGAGGGCATTTAAAAGTTTATTGGATAAGCATATGGATGATAATGGCATAGTGTAGGTTAGATGGCTTTTGTTTCGGTGCAACATCGTGGGCCGAAGGGCCTGTACTGCGCTGTATCGTTCTATGTTCTATGTTCTAATACTCTGTTGCTAGGAAATCCAAATGGATATCTTGATACAAAAGCAAAAAACTGTGAATGCTGTTTTATGGCTAACAAAACTGCAATAGATCTCTGTGGCTATGGAAGCGCAATAGGCCTGTTCTTCACGACAGTTTTGAGGACCATTGCAATTTCTGGGTGAAAAGATCAAGTGCAAAGTTTACATTGACGTCAACAATGTTGGGATTTGGACCCTATAGTAAACCCTATAATACACTATAGTAATTCTTGTTGAGGAATAGTCTTAATGGCTAAAAAGATAAGCATGAATTTGGAATGTAAATTCACAATTTTTATTGAATAAAGATTATTATTAACATTCCACGAGTCAAGGTATGGCATAATATACAAGTTCAACACATGTCAGTCTGTCTTTCCCTGAACCCCAGGACTTCTGGGTCTTCTTCTTGGTTCCCTGAACCTGGTCAATGCCGTTCAAGATTTCAACTTAGTCAACTAAACTCTAACATACGTACAAACTCTTCTGTAGCAATTGCTTGCTGAAAGTTTCTTTCCCTCTCTCAAGCTACATTCACAGGCTGGTTTAGCTTAGTGGGCTAGACAGCTGATTTGTGATGCAGAACAAGGCCAACAGTGCGGGTTCAATTCCCGTACCAGCTGAGAATTCTGAATTTGCCCTCTGTGTACCTGGACAGGTGCCGGAATGTGGAGACTAAGGGCTTTTTCACAGTAACTTCATTGCAGTGTTAATGTAAGCCTACTTGTGACAATAAAAGGTTATTATTATTATACTTTCCAATTGCTGCTAAGTATTTCTCTCTCCCACAATTAGAAAACAGCTTTCTAACAAAGACTATTCACTTTCTCTCAATGCAATTACCTATAGCCCTAATACTGGATTCTTACAGTAGTCCCCAACCTGTACAATTATTTTAGTCACTTGTGGGTTCTTATTGCAACCCCCAATCCATGACAATTACCCGTTGACTGTTGATGCCCTGTGTAAATGCTAACTTCCTAGCAAGTGCTCTGCCATCAACTCCTATCAAATGACCCCAGCAAGTGCCTTGTGACAAATGCAAAGTGCTCAGTGATGCACTCCTATTTTTATATCCTTTCTGCAGGAAGTTTTGTCACATTTAGCCTATGTATGTGCACCTGTGTCAACACAACTAACAACTTCTAACCAAACACTTGCAACTATTGACCGATGGAAAGAGTGTCCTAGCTTCACCACAACACATTGAGCCCTGCAACTTGGAATTCCTTCTAACTGCTAACTACAACAGGAGGTCTTAAAACACCAGGTGCTCTAACTACCTTTGACCACAATGTCAGGTTTTATCCTAAAGCTAGATTTCAATATTTGACACTTAAAGAGATGTTCAGAGGGATTCTCCGCCACCCCCCACCCCCCCCGGGCCGGGTCGGAGAATCCCCGGGCACGCCGCCCCGACGCTGGCTGCCGTATTCTCCGGTGCCGGTTTTCGGGCGGGGGCGGGATTCACGCCACGCCAGTCGGTGGCCGTTGGCAGCAGCCCCCAGCTGGCAATTCTCCGGGCCCCGATGGGCCGAGCAGCTGTCCGTTTCTGGCCAGTCCTGCCGGCGTGGATTAGACATGGTTCCACACGGCAGGGCCTGGCAGGTAAGTCGGCTGGGGCGGTCCTAGGGGGGCGTGGGAGGATCCGACACCGTGGGGGGGGGGGGGGGGGGGGGGGGGGCCAGGTGGCCTGACCCGCGATCGGGGCCCATCGATCTGCAGGTGGGCCTGTGCCGTGGGGGCACACCTTCCTTCCGTGCCAGCCCCTGTAGGCCTCCGCCATGGCCGGTGTGAAGAAGACAACCCCCTGTGCATGCGCCGGATGGTCTGCGCATGCGTGGAACCACGGCGGCAGTTACGCGCATGCGCGTGATCACGCCAGCCCTTCGGCGCATGTGTTAACTCACGCAGTCCATTCGGCACCGGCTGGCGCAGCGCCAACCCCTCCAGCGTCCACCTAGCCCCCAGAGGTGCGGAGAATTCCGTACTTTCAGGAGCTGTTGATGCCGGAGTGGTTCGTGATGGTTTTCCCGCCGGCGTGGGGACTTAGTCCCCGGAAAGGAGAATCCCACCCGTTAACTTTAAGACTTTTTAACAACGTTTCCAAAATTCACAAATTATCCCAATAATATGTACAGATTTAGACTTTTCATCACTAAGCTTAGGTACAGTACAATTTTATAACTTAAGCATTATCAAGTACACAAATGTACCAATGAGGTGAAGTCTGGCATCAAATACTCAGCAAGTAGCAAGGTGATGTAGTTTTATATTGGACACGTTTGGTGTTCAGCCAACTCTTACAGCTGGATTCTCCCATCCTGCCCATGGCAAGGACGCCACGGGCGAGCCCCATACAGTGGAGAATTCTATTGAGTTCGGGCGGGATTCTCCTGTTAACGTGCGAACACGGCCGGAGAATCCCGCCATCAGAAACTCATAGAATCCCTTCTGTGCAGAAGGAGGCTCTTTGGCCCATCAAGTTTGCATCGACCCTCCAATAGGGCTCTCTACCCAAATCCACTCTCCCGCCACCCTGTCCTATCCCCATAACCTAACCTGCACATCCCTGGACACTAAGGGTAATTTAGCATGGCCAATCCACCTAAGCTGCACATCTTTGGTCTGCTGTAGGCTGCATAATATGATTGAACATGCAGTAGAGCTTTACTTTGAATGTTTCCCATGAACACCCATTGCACAGCGGGTCACTCTTTGCAGCAGTATTTTTTCTCTCTACATGCTCCACTGCTCATTTCCCTAAATGCTATATTGCCACTAAATCCTTTCATTTTGCATAATGTGCCATCACGTTTTCACAGCCACTGTGGATTGCATGCTGAAGCATGATCCTTGTATTTGCCGTGACAATTGAGCATTCTCAGCTTTTGTACTACATTTTCAGGAGAAAACTGTGCAGAGAGGGAGTGAAGCGATATCAGAAGCTGTGCAGGTGTCACACTCCTTTTGTCCTCTCAATCCCTCTGAGAAGAGTGTCAGAGATTAAGTGCAGTAAAGCGGCAAAAGAAGTGGGGCCGGATTCTCCGTTCCAGAGACTAAGTGCTCCCACCAGCGGAGAATCGGGACTGGTCTCTGCTGGTGCAAGGAGCGGCTTCCAGGTGCGAGTCACAGTCCTTTGGCATGCAAATATATGCAGAGCGGCAAGTGTGTCGGATTCCCATCACTCTCCGGCTCTGGCTGCCATTCAGAACAGACGCCCCGATCCCAAAGTCCAGCGGCAGGCCCCCCTCCCTACTGCAGCACAAATTATGACCCCCCCCCCAACTGACAAGGGAGCACCCCTTAACCCTCACCAAGTAGGGGCATCCTCGCCCACACTACGGCGATAACCGATAGACCCCCCCCCCCACTACACCATGCACGCATGAGAGTGACGAAGGGTCCTGGGGGTTGGATGGGCTTGGGCTGTGGATGAGAGCTTGACATTATGACCCTCCCCCGGGTTGGAGGTGTTGGGTCTGGACTGCCCCTTCGAGCCCTGGGAACCCTGATGATTACCCTTGGTATGGTGATCTCAGGCAACCCTCTGCTCAACAGCATCATCCTGGCCAGGCTTTTTAAACTCTGAAGTGGCCTCTTCACCCTGAACTGCTCTGCCTGACAGCTGATGAGCGATCCAGCAGTTCAGTGAAGAATCGATGAAGGAACACTTTCCCTTTCCTAACATCTGCTTCCTCAGCCCTATGTCTTTGAAACTGCAACTTTTTCAAGTGCAAGAGCCTTTTAGAAAGCCTTGATCACTTGAAAAGGCATCAATTCCCTGAGATCCTTTGAAATGCTCAGCATCCATTCAATTCACAGAGAAATTCCTGTCACGAGCCTGAGATTGACCGCTTATTGTTCAGATACAGCTGCCAGAGGGGTGTTTTTTCATGCTTGAATGCATCTTAAGTACACTCCATTGATCCTAACCATAATGTTTATAAACAATCATGCTATGATTGACAGCTCCTGACCACTTCAAACATATAGGTGGATTAATTTCCTTCTTTGTAATCACAGAAAGGATTTAGCATTGTTGAATGTCAGAATGAAAAAGTGGAGGCTTCTAATGGGATGAGGGTGACATTCTAAGACATCTGCTGCATGCTCCTTATTATCAATTAAGTTCTTAAATAATGCTTAAATGCATTGTCGAATTTGACTGGGCTACTTCACTGCCAGGTGCCAAGGCAATGCTGGATGTGAAATTGCAAGGTTCCAGAAAAAGGCTGGGCCATGAGTGCTTGTCAATGATCAGTTGATGATGCTGCTGAAGCTCTTGCTGTGCACACAAAAGTGACCTGACTCACAGGCTTGCGTCCATGACTGAGAGTTACAGATCGCAGTATTCTAAAGAACCATCTCATGCTGGGGACTCAGTGTTAGTTTGAGGCCAGATAGTATTCTTGCATGAGAGACGGCCTTTGGAGAGAGGTCGTCATCTGGATTTAGATCAGACCTCAGACAGTCAAGCAAGAACCAGTGACTGGCGATTATCCTCCTTGAGGCACATTGCAACATGCCAGCTATGTTGCCATGAATACACTGATCTTTGCAGTGCTGTTTCTTCCTCTTGAAAACTGGTGATTGAAAGGACTGCACCATATTTACTTGCTTCACAGTGAGCACTGGTGACGTTCTTATCTCATTGTAGAATGGCCACATGCTCCATATGCTTCCTAGCCTTCCAAGGATGAGGCCAACATCATGCAGGATTGTGCCCACTCATGCTGAGGTTGATGTCCTTCATTGCGATATTGAGGATAGAAAAGATGTTAATGTCTACCCTGCATTGAGGGGGCACATTAAGTGGTTTCATATGAGGTGGTTATCTTCATCACTCTGGAACCTTGTTGCTTTAAGAGTCTCACAGGCAAGTCTGCTGCATCCAGCCTCTGCTATGGCTCTTCCTGTGGGGCATCAACATCTTCACTCTCCTCCAGTTCATCCCTTTCATTGTCCTCCTCGTTGGAGGAGATATGCAGCACCTCTATCTCTCCACCTTGCAACTCATCTCCCTCATTGGAGCGCCAGGTTCAGTAGAACCCAACAAACAACGATGATTCAGGACACCTCTCTGGGAAGAATACTGGAGAGCACCATCTGACTGGCCCAGACATCTAAAATGCATCTTCAAATTGCCAATGGTCTGCTCAATTAAGGCCATGTAGCAGAATGAGCCACACTGTCCTTCTCCTCTAAAGCACTTTGTCGTCGCTGCCAGGTACTATCAGCCTCAGTCAGGGCACTGTCAGGCTGCCTCCTTCAGAACAGATGAGAGCCCAGCCTTGCACTAATGCAATGACTGTAATCATTGAGCCATGTAAAAGCTAAACCTAGCTGCAATGTGGTGAGGTGTTGGAGCATTTTGCACATGTACTTCAGCTTTGCCCCTTTATAGTTGGATCCTTCTGACCTTTGCACATTTGTATGAGGAACAAATGGTTATTCATACCCAATCTACATCTGGTCCCAAGTCCTGAATGATTCTTGCAAGAATGCACATCATGAGTTAAGGTGCCAAATTTTTCAATTGGCATTTGAGTCATCCTAGCATGTCTTAGCTGAGCCTTACTCTCCATTTCCTCGAGCAGAAATTCTTAATATGCCCCTTTAATCGGCCCAAATGTGTCGCAGTTAACTCCTCCAACAAACCCTCAAACCTCTCCCACGGAAATTATTTTCCTCGGTTATTTTTGAACTGCGTAATTCCATCGGCTGTTGAAATGGGACTGTTCCGCTTCTACCATGAGACCATCTTCAAAACCCCACCCCCATCACCTTCCAAGTCCCTCTTAACACCCTGGAAGAGCATCATGTGCAAGTATCCCTCTCTCCGATCATTCTCCTATACCCCGCTAACCCATCGTTAAATAATAGATATCCTGGTCCCCCCATCTGAACTGCTTTCTGTGCCTGCTCCCATGCCCCATGTCAACCTCATCCCTCCCAATCTTCAGGTCCTATGCGCAGAGACTTATAGAGACACCCCAATGAGACCATCACATGCCCTCCTCTTACTTACCAGTTCATCATTTACAGGCTGCAGATGCTTCTCCTGTGATTGTGCCATCTGCTGCCAGCATCAAGTCACCAACCCCAGAGCCCAAATGTTTGAGGAACTGACCGTGGTTGCACACCATGCTGGGCACGACTAACGCAGCACAAACAGGTCCTCCACCTCCTTGGACTAGGACCAAAACATGTGCGCCAGGCACAGCCTTGTAGCATTGTGCACACTGCCCCAAGATTGCCTTCACTCTCTGGCCCAGACTACATGGCACACACTGCCTGGACTGTCTCAGACCTATTCCGCCACCCCCCCCTCCCCTTCATTTAAAGCTCTGCCGTCATTTGTGTCTGTCCACCCCTTCCCTCCTGTGCTCTAGCCACCGCTCAACCCCAGCCATATGTATGCCGCTGCACCACCCCCGCCCCAACCCCCGTCACCCTTTCCTTTCTGTGGGCCTTGCCTGAGCAGCCTTGGCACACAGTCAATACAGTGAAAAGTAGGCGAATGCTACACATATTCGATTCCCGGCTTAGGCCATTGTGTGTGTGGAGTCTGCACGTTCTCCCCGTGTCTGCATGGGTTTCCTCCGGGTGCTCCGGTTTTCTCCCACAAGTCCCGAAAGGTGTGCTGTTAAGTAATTTGGACATTCTGAATTCTCCCTCTTTGAACCCGAACAGGCGCCGTAATGTGGTGACTAGGGGCTTTTCACAGTAACTTCATTGCAATGTAATGTAAGCCTACTTGTGACAATAAAGATTATTATTATACAAACCTTGAGTCGCAGGTGAAGTGCAGTTCGTCAGGTACATGTCAGTTATATCTGGTCATGAATTAGACCAGTCTAAATATCAACTGGTGGGGTGATTGGATTTGGCAATTCCGGCAAGCTAGATTTTTAGTCAACTTACATGAGATGCAAAGGCAAGCAAATGCCATTCCTGACATGACGCAGCAGGAAATCCAACCAACTATGAATGTCTGGAGGGGAAAATTGTAATCTGGTGGAAACGTGACTTTAGACTGGGATCCAGATTTTGCGGGCCCATCTGCCACAATCTCCTCCCCTTATTTCAAAGAAGACATTTTATGATTCAAACATCAGCTGCCAAACTATTTAATATTTTAGTACACTAACCCTACAGTACAAGTATTGTAAAGTAGCAACAGACCAACTGGCAAAGATGGTTATATTAGAAGTACCTCAATTACTCTATCATTGCAGAATAAGTAATTCATCAGGTAGTTAATAAGGGTTGGATTCTATTTACTTCTGTTTATCTACTGACATTTTATCCTTGTTTTAAATATAATTGTATTTTGTTGCATTTTCTTGGGGGCTGTTAGAATGTCTGTGGGAAGCTACTACATTATTCCACCCAAGACTCCTATCAAAACAAGCGAGCCTTTACTAATCTGGTGAGTGCCACTAAGGAGTCTACACAGTGTAAGATAAAGAATACATGTTGAAATAATTCATTGTCTTATGTTTAAGGCAAAGTGCACAAATGGCCAGATTGTATAAAATTAACCCTTACAACATTACTGACCAACTGACTGTCAACAACAATTTTAGATCAAGTGGAATGTGCTGCAAGGTTGTAAGTTGTTTCATAAAGAGGTCTGGAGGTTTGTATGGTTGAACAATAACTGTTTATTAATAACACATAACTATATAAATATATATAGGTTTACAGTCCTAACTGGTTGCTATCTTCATACCAACCTCTAACGGGTTTACCACTACATTCTACTGCTTCCATTTGGCTACATCAGATCCTCCAGGGTCCCAGGTTCAATTCCGGCTTGGTTCACTGTCTGTGCGGAGTCTGCATGTCCTCCCCGTGTGTGCGTGGGTTTCCTCCGGGTGCTCTGGTTTCCTTCCACAGTCCAAAGGTGTGCAGGTTAGGTGGATTGGCAATGCTAAATTGTCCCTTAGTTTCCAAAAGATTAGGTTGGGTTATGGGGATAGTGTGGAGGCATGGGCTTAAGTGGGGTGCTCTTTCCAAGGGCTGGTGCAGACTCGGTGGGCCGAATGGCCTCCTTCCATATTGTAAATTCTATGATTCTATGAACTCCGAGTGAGTCTGATCAGATTTTTCCTCTCCCCCCCCCCCCCCCCCCCCCCGCGACGAACAACTCTTCAAACACCCCCCCCCCGCGACGAACAACTCTTCAAACACGGTCACAAACATCCCCCACCTTTCCTCAAACCCCCCCGAAGAGCCCCTTAACTCATACTTTACCTTCTCTAATCACAAGAAGTCGTACTGGTCACCCAACCAAGCCGCTACCCCTGGTGGCGTTGCCATTCGCCACTCCGGCAAAATTTGCCGCCATGCAATCAGAGAGGCGAAGGCCAAGACATCGGCTCCGGCTTCTCTAAGACCCCAAATATCGCCACCAAAGGGTCCAGAGCCACCTCCTCCTCTACTACCCATGCTAAGACTCCCGACCAGAATCTTCCGAATGGTCCGCAACCACAAAACATGTGCGCGTGATTTGCTGGCCCCTGCCCACACATCTCTCACACTCATCTGTTACCCCTGGAAAGGACCCACTCATTCTCGCCCGAGTTATATGCACCCTGTGCACCATCTTAAACTGTATCAGGCTCATCCTACACAGTGCCTCACTCCATGCACCCCAATTGATCTCCCTTCCCATTTCTCTTTGATCTTCACCACCCGTTCGCCTCCCTGCTCCCCCAGCCTGTATATTCTTGTATATTCTTCCCTCCCCTTCCACATCCGGGAGCAGCAGTCGCTCCAGCAGGGTGTACCCCGGCAACCTAGGGAACCCCTTCCAGACCTTTCACGCAAAGTCCCTAACCTGTAGATATAGATACCTGAACTCACTCCCCCTCAGCAGCTCGATCCTCTCCCTTAGCTCCTCCAGACTGGTGAACCCTTCCTCCAAATACAGATCCCTCACTGTGACCAACACCACTTCCCTCCATCTCCTGTATACACTATCCATCCCCCCCGGCTCAAACTCATGATTCTCGTACAGCGGCGTTAGCACCGACATCCCTTCCACCCTAAAATGCCTCCTCAACTGATTCCACGGGCGGGATTCTCCATGAATCGGTGCGATGGCCCGAACCAGGCACCAAAAACGTCGCGAATCACTCCGGCATCAGGCCCCCCGAAACGTCGCGAATTCTCCGGCCGGGAATGGGCTAGTAGTGGCGTGACGCCATTCGCGACGGTGTCACCCGTCACGGATGTGCGCAGCACCACTGCACAAAAGGCCCACCCCCGGAGACCCAGCAAAATGGCCGCCCGCCGCGCAGCACCAAGTGAGACCTGTCCCTCTTACCCCTTCCCCATCACCCTTCCCAAAATCCCCCCTTCCCCCATATCCCCCTTCCCCATAACCCCCTTCCCCCATATCCCCCTATATCCCCCTTCCCCCATATCCCCCATATCCCTCCTTTCCCATATCCCCCTTTATCTATATCCCCTCGTCCCCCATATCCCCCATATCCCCCCTTTCCCCATATCTCCCGATATCCCCCCTTCCCCCATATCCCCCTTCCCCATATCCCCCTTCTCCCATATCCCCATTCCCCGATATCCACGTTCCCCTATATCTTCCCCTTCCCCCATATACCCCCTCCCCCATGCCCCCTTCACCCATATCCCCCGCATCCCCATTCCCCCATATCCTGGGGGATATGGGGGAAGGGGGATATAGGGGAAGGGGGATATGGGGGAAGGGGGATATGCGGAAGGGGTATATGGGGGATATGGGGGAAGGGGATATGGGGAAGGGGAATATGGGGGATATGGGGGAAGGGGGGATATGGGGAAGGGGTTATGGGGATATGTGGGAAGGGGGATATAGGGGATATGGGGGAAGGGGGATATAGGGGAAGGGGGATATGGGGGAAGGGGGATATGCGGAAGGGGTGTATGGGGGATATGGGGGAAGGGGATATGGGGAAGGGGAATATGGGGGATATGGGGGAAGGGGGATATGGGGGAAGGGGTTATGGGGATATGTGGGAAGGGGGATATAGGGGATATGGGGGAAGGGGGATATGGGGGGAATTTGGGGGGAGAGGGGATATGTGGATATCGGGGGATATAGGGGATATGGGGGCAGAGGGATATGGGGGGAGGGAGGATTTGGGGGGAGAGGGAATATGGGGGAAGAGGGGACAGACCCGGCCCATCAGGCATATGACGCCCCCAGGACGTTTCAGGGTGGCCACATCTAGTGCGCTTGCGGCAACGCCAGTGGGTCACCCAGCGATGAGGAGGTCAGCCACAGCAACAGGCCCCCATCGCAGCCGACCCAGGACACTGACGCACAGGACCCTAACACACAGGACAGCAACGCCCAGGGCACTGACGCACACGACACCCACACACAGAGGACGGATGGACAGGAATCACCACTGCAGGGGACCCCGGACTTCGGGTCGGATGAGGAGCACGCCACTACACCACTGCTATCTCCTACACCCTCCACCATCGCAGAGACATTCACCTCGGTTGGGCACTTTAGCGATGAGGCATCTGGGACATTAACTGGTGTGCACAACACAGCCGTCCCGGTACAGGAGGTGGAGGCAGGAGCAGCCGAGGGCTGGGCAGTCGGAGGGCAGCCCGGCGCAGGCAACCATCTGCCGCCCAGATGGGTCCCGGGTTCCTGGAGTTACCACACCCACCCATAGACCCGATGCAGTCACAGAAAAGGAACGACCGAAGCGGATGATGGCCGGATTGCGGCAGCTGCAGATGAAGGTAGAGGAGTCCACCCGAGTCCAGGAGCTGGGAGTGGTGCCGGTCATGCGGGCCACCCAGGCTGATACCGCACGGGTGGCATCCGTGGTGGAGGCAATGGGTGCGATGGTGTCAGACATGGGTCGCAGTATGCTTTCGTGGCCCAGGGCATGGCTGCCCGCTCACAGGCAGCCAGGAGCAGATCGCAGAGGCGCTCAACGCCATGGCCCAGTCTCAGCAGGCAATGGCCCAGTCTCTGCAGGCCATCGCTGAGGGCATTGGCGCCATTGCCCAGGTGTTGGCCGGCGTTGCCCAGACACAGACAGGGATGGGCAACTCCCTGAACTCCATGGCTGCAAACTTGCAGACCTTTGTTGATAACAGGGTGGGCCTCCAGGACTGGCAGCGCCAGGTGTCGGGGGGGGGGCGTTGGGTGCTCGGTCCGTTCGCATCCCTGACCCATGTAGCGGCCCGGGGGCCATCGGGCACCCAGAGGGAGGAGGAGGTGCTGGGGCCCATTCCGGGTCCCCCTGTAGCGGATGTCCCAGAATAACGCGACACCTCGGACTCCCCCCCTTCCGTCCCAGGTGCATCTGGTGGGCAACGGGCAGGACAAGCTGGCAGCTCGCCATACCTGCGCCCGAGCTGCAGCCTGACCCATCTAGGCCAGGCCGCCCCAGAAAACGGCCACCAAAGGGGTCCCTAGTCACAGGGCAGGAATCCCTGCAGGTGTGATTCATCAGTCTTCCGAGGCACTTTAATCAAAACAAACTTTATTCTGAGAACTTAGTTAATATATATATATAAAAACACACAGCAAGAATTTGTATCAATAAAGACACTCACAGCTACAGTAATTTATGTATAACTCTTAATGAATTCCCCATTAACTGTTCCAATTCAATAACAAAATCCAATATACCAAAAACCCCTTTTCAAGGGCGTGGTCCAGCACACTGTATTCCCTCTTGAATGAGACTGGCTTCCCCTGAGATTCTGATCCCGTCTCGACGATCAGATTCAAACTCCTGCCGGAAAGCAAACTACATCTTTTAAGTTACCAAAGCAGGTAGCCACAACCAAAGTTTTTTTTTTACTGGAACAGACATTTAAAATGAAAATAGAGAGAGACAGGCCAAAACACTCCTTTTCTCTATCTGAGTCCAAACTGAAAGTGTAAAAAACCTCACTGCCACAGCCCTGCTCCACCCACAAAATGACATCACTGAAGCCATGTAATAAGACAAAACCTTTCTTCAAGGGACACTCCCATGAGACCTCCCCCCCCAGAAAACCCCCCACCAACTTCAAAGATGGTTTATTTTTCACCTTTTCACTTGCTCATCCCGAAAACCTGACAATAAACATACATGCATTTTCAAACTTCAAAATAGGCAAACATTTACAATAATACAGTCCATTTTAGTTCTTTGTCTTCCACCATCGAACTTGCTTCTCTTCATCACATGCGTGACCAAGAATCGGCTATCACATTTTCTCGTCCTGCCACATGTATAAGTTTTAAATTAAATGGCTGTAATAATAAACTCCATAGAAACAGTCTGGCATTTGTATTCTTAAATTTCTCCAAAAACATCAATGGATTATGATCAGTATATATAATTGTTTCAGACGAATTGCTGGTAATGGAAATGTTCAAATTTTGCAAAGCCAGCACCAAGCTCAAAGCCGCCTTTTCAATTTTTGAATACTTCCTCTGGTGATCATTAACATTTTTTGAAAAATACCCAATAGGCCGCTCTATTCCTGTCACCTTCTTGCAAGAGCACAGCACCTACGTCCACATCACATCAAAGGAGGTAACACAATAATTTATCCCAATTCTTTAAGAACATTCTCATTATCCAATTTAATTTGAGGAAAGTCAAATTCAGCGCTTCTGCATATTAGCCATGCAAATTCTTCGCTGGGAAGTTTTGAGAGGGATCCCCCAGCACATCTTTGGTGCGCCCCCAAATCTGATGCGAGAGAGCCTGGAAGCTACAGGTCTAGATTTCCTTTTGTTGTACTGATCAGTATGAGATGTTTTAAAGTTATTAGTGAAATTAAAAACCATAATAAATCCAACCTTGAGGTTTCAATATTAATATTTGATTTGTATATCTTCCTCCTATATCTACCCATTATGGAACCATCCCTGGCTTAGGATGGGACCATGCTGATCGAAAGCTGTATGGAAAATGTGCACCTGTAACACCAATGCAATAAGAGATGTTGTTCTAAAGTTGCAGCTCAGACATATTGTTGAGGTAAGAGTACAATATTCCTTATCTAATGAGCACAAAATTGAACAAAAACGGCTAAAATTGATCGATATTATTACAAAACCAGATGTTTCTTCTTTAGCTATATGCCTACTTCTTTGGTTAAATCTGGTAGATTGTTGGATCAATACAATTCTTTCACCTCTGGAGCCTACAGAAAAAACAAAGAAAGCAAGACTTAAGTAATACTCTCCATGAAGCTTCAAATCACTGGACACCGTAATATCTTCATGAGGCACGATCAATTTGACTTAAAGACGAAAGTTGAATCCAAACTGAAGCTTTATTGGTATCAGATGTGTGGCCTCCCACAGCATCTGGCGAAATGGCTGCGAGCATATTTATACCCTGCCTCCTGGGCAGAGCCCTGTAGTGCAGGTTCTACCGTACAACCTCTAATTTCAGTACAACAGTGGTTTACCACACTTCAGTGCATTATATTTAATGGAATATTCATTGAATCATAGAATTACAGAATCCCTATTCGAATGAGGCTATTCGGCCCATTGAGTCTGCACCGACCCTTCAAAAGACCACCCTGCCTAAGCCCAATTCCCCCGCCCTTTCCCTGTAACTCTACCTAACCTTTTGGATACTTGGGGGCAATTTAGCGAGGCCAATTCCACCTAACCTGCAGAGCTTTGGACTGTGGTAGAAACTAGAGCACCTGGAGGAAACCCACTCTGACATGGGGAGGAAGTGCAAACTCCACAGACAGTCACCCGAGGTCGGAATCGAACCCGGGTCCCTGGCGCTTTGAGGCACTGTGCCGTCCGTGTTTTTAAATATTAAAATATTAACTGTTTTGAAATATTTTTGAAGTCAAAGGATGTAAAATTTGATCTTACTAATTTTTGTTCATCTTTAAAAGTATTCTACAACTAAATCAAAGTGCAGAAATCATAATTTACAAGACTACCTATTCCCAAATATTCCACCATCAATAATGCCATTATAATTGAAACTATTTCATGGATTGGGTAGGATAGTTATGCTTTATTGAATTAATTCATTATTGAATAATGGCTCGAAATTTCTCTCTCAATCACTTAATATAATCTATTATTGGGATTTCTTTGCAAGAAAAACCAGTTTGCAACAAGTATGAAAGTACTGGTATGAAGTAATTAACTTAACCAGGGATTTACCTTTATAATCTGCTAAAAATTAAACAATTCCTGGGATGACAGGGTTGTCCTATGAGGAGATATTGAGTAGACTAGATTTCTTTTCTCTAGAGGTTAGAAGAATGAGAGGTAGGGCACAATCTACTCCCGAACGCGAAAGGGAGGGTGACATTACTGATAGAAGCCATGTGAGGCCTTCGGCAGGCATCTTGACAGCCAGTACACTTTGCGAGATCTACCCAGGTCTCGGGAGGCGTCATGATCTGAATCACCTCGCATGGCTAAGTAGGTTTAAAACCCTCTGAGGCGTGCTGACCGGATCTATCGGGCTCCCAACATCTAACAGCCTCCCCAGGGAGACCCCAGCCAGGTGCTGTTCATGAATGTGGATCTGGTGGAACAGCATTGGGAGGCCCTAATTGGTCCACAATAGGACAGGGTGGTACCGTGGCTCTCCCCCTGGAATGCAGGCACCTTGGCACTGTCAGGTTGGCACCCTGGTACTACCAAGTTATCTGGGTGGCACTGCAAAGCTAACAGAAACATTACCAGGTTACCAGTGCACCAGTGCCAGGATGCTTGGGTGCCAGGGTGACACTGCCAAGGGTCAGGGCTTCAGGGTGACCATGCCCATGAAAGGAGGGTGGAGGGGGCAAGAAGGGTGGTGGGGGTGCAGGGCAGGCATGAAGGGGCCTCAGGAATGTTGGGGTTTGAGGGTGGGGTCCTGGAAGGGAGGGCCCGAAAGAAGGCGTGGGCAGGCCTGAAAAGGGGGGCCCCTCATCAACCCTACAGCAGGGTGTTATCACTTGGAGGAGGGTGGGATACTGCCTATGTGTGTGGAACTGTCATTGCCCATGGGTGGTGTGGGGGACCCACAAGCCCACCGTTTCAAAATGTTGGCCCGATCTCTGAGGAGCCGTTCTGGCAAGCGGGTTCAGCTCCCCAGTGATGAAATAATTCGAAGTGTGGGCTTGACCGGGTAGAAACTCCCCAGGACCCAAAAAGTGAGTCTGGTTAGATAGCGGTGGGGAAGGCGCCGACAGAGCCGGGGTGAAACTCCCAGCAAAGCCCACTGTGGTAATACCAGGTATTGCAATACCTGAGAGGTGGATGCCCATTGGCTAGACCTAGGAGTCTACCATTGGCCAACGTACATAGTTCCGCCCTGAGAGGTGGGGTATAAGAACCAATGCCGTCCCAGCAGCCTTCACTTTCTGTATCGAAGCTGCTGGGTACAGTTCTAGCTGATTAAAGCCGATTAGTATGACTCTCCTTCTCTCTCGAGTAATTGATTGTGCATCAATTTAATCAGCTATTACTTCTGAAAGGATGGACCTCCACATCAAGCCGGAGTGCCTTCAGCTCAGTCCCCATGCAGACAACTCCGCTGCTATCTTCAAGCACTGGCTGGCGTGTTTTAAGAGCTTCGTCGACACGGCAGCCGACACCCCCACGGAAAGGCAGAAAATGCACCTTCTACGCTCCCGAGTCAGCCCTGCAATCTACCCTCTGATCGAGGAGGCGGAGAATTATGCTGCAGCTATCGAGCTGCTAGAAGGACATTACATCCGTCCTCTGAACCAGGTCTACGCCCGTCACCTGTTGGCAACGAGAAGGCAGAGCCCTGAAGAAACACTGGAAGACTTCTATTGGGCTCTACTAGTGCCGGGCTGGAACTGTGGCTGCAGTCACGGAGAACGAGCACACAGAACTTTTAATTCGGGACGCTTTCGTGGCAGGTATGTCTTCCCCCGATATCCGCAGAAGGCTCCTTGAAATGGACATGCTGGGCCTCACTGAGGCACGGGCCCTGGCAGGGTCCATGGGCGTTGCGTACAAAAACGCACTGGCTTTTGCTCCCGGGCGCACGGCACCCCCCTGGGCTGCGTGGCACCCCGTCGCAGCAGCCCCCCAGACTTTCCCGCTAACCCCACAGGCCTGCGCCACTAGACGGCGCGTTTTCACCGCCAGCCAACGCTGCTTCTTCTGTGGCCAAGCGAATCAACCCCGCGCGCGCTGCCCGGCCCGCACCGCCACCTGCAAAGGGTGCGGCAAGAAAGGCCACTATGTCACGGTCTGCCAGGCCCGTGCCGTGGCAGCGGTCGCCAGCGACTATCAGCAGCCTTTGTTTGAGGTCCCGGCCGTCCAAGGCCCACCGCCGCCCTCCTATCCCCAGGCAATGTGCGACCCATGGGCGCGGCGATTTTGCCCACCGGCCACCACGCTGAATAGGTGGGCGCCGCCATTTTGTCCCTCACCGACGCCATCTTCTGCATCCCCGGACTCCATGTGCGACATGTGGCTGACGCCATCTTGGATGGGGCCTCAAGCCCCCAGCACTGCTGACTCCACACTGCCTGACCAGAACTCCCCCTTCCTGCAGCTGGCCTCCGGTACCCTGGACCGGCCTCAAGCCCCCAGCACCGCCGACTCTACGCTGCCTGACCAGAACTCCCACTTGCTACAGCTGGCCTCCGTCACCCGGGACCGGCCTCAGGCCCCCAGCACTGCCAACTCCACGCTGCCTGACTAGACCTTCCCCTTACTGCAGCTGGCCTCCGTGACCCTGGACCAGAGTCGGCCCCGGACGCTAGCGAAAGCCACTACAACGATCGCCATCAACGGCCACGTGACGTCGTGCCTGATCGACTCCGGGAGCACGGAAAGCTTTGTCCACCCCGACACGGTAAGGTGCTGTTCTCTTGTCACCCATCCCGTAAACCAACGGATCACCCTGGCCTCCGGGTCACACGCAGTGGAGATAATGGGGTTCTGCCTAGCGAACCTCACTGTCCAAGGCAGGGAATTCCGCAATTTCCGCCTGTACGTTCTGCCACAGCTCTGCGCAGCCACCCTCCTTGGGCTGGATTTCCAGTGCCATCTACAAAGCCTGACCTTTAAATTTGGCGGCCCTATACCCCCCTTACTGTCTGCGGCCTTGCGACCCCTTTGGTCGACCCGTCTTCCCTGTTTGCAAACCTCAACCCGGATTGCAAACCCGTCGCCACCAGGAGCAGACGGTACAATTCCCAGGACCGAACCTTCATCAGGTCAGAGGTCCAAAGACTGCTGAAGGAAGGGGTCATCGAAGCAAGCAACAGCCCCTGGAGGGCTCAAGTAGTGGTGGTAAAGACCGGGGAGAAACATAGGATTGTCATCGACTATAGCCAGACCATCAATCGGTTTACGTAGCTGGACACATACCCGCTCCCCCGTATAGCCGACCTGGTAAACAGGATTGCGCAATACAAGGTTTTCTCCACGGTGGATCTCAAGTCTGCCTACCACCAGCTGCCCCTCCGTCATGGGGACCGCCAGTACACTGCCTTCGAAGGAGATGGGCGGCTCTATCACTTTTTAAGGGTTCCCTTCGGTGTCACGAACGGGGTCTCGATCTTCCATCGTGAGATGGACTGAATGGTTGACCGGTACGGCTTACGCGCAACATTCCCGTATCTTGATAACGGCACCATCTGCGGCCATGACCAGCAGGACCACGACACCAACCTCCGAAAATGTATCCAGACCGCGAATCTCCTTAATCTGACCTACAATAAGGAGAAATGCGTGTTTAGCACCGACCGTCTAGCCATCCTAGGCTACGAAGTGCGAAATGGAGTCATAGGCCCCGACCCTGAACGCATGCTCCCCCTCATGGAGTTCCCCCTCCCTCACTGCCCCAAGGCCCTAAAGCGCTGCCTCGGCCTCTTTAGCTATTATGCACAATGGGTCCCTAATTACGCAGACAAGGCTCGACCCCTGATCCAGTCCACAACCTTCCCCCTGTCGACGGAGGCTCGCCAGGCCCTCTGCCGCATCAAAGCGGACATCGCAAAAGCCACGATGCGCGCCATCGATGAGTCCCTCCCCTTCCAGGTCGAGAGTGACACTTCCGACGTAGCTCTGGCGACCACCCTCAACCAAGCGGGCAGGCCCGTGGCTTTCTTCTCCCGCACTCTCCATGCTTCCGAAATTCGCCACTCCTCGGTCGAAAAGAAGGCCCAGGCCATAGTAGAAGCTGTACGACACTGGAGGCATTACCTGGCCAGCAGGAGATTCACTCTCCTCACGGGCCAACGGTCGGTGGCGTTCATGTTCGATAATGCACAGCGGGGCAAGATTAAGAACGACAAGATCTTGCGGTGGAGGATAGAGCTCAGCATGGATTTCAAGGGCCCCCTCCCCTCCACCGGCCACAACATGTATTTCCTGAATGTGATTGACGAATACTCCCGGTTCCCATTCGCCATCCGCTGCCCGGACATGACCACGACCACCGTCATCAAGGCCCTCCAGGGTATTTTTACACTGTTCGGTTTCCCCGCATACATTCACAGTGATAGGGGGTCCTCCTTTATGAGCGACGAACTGCGTCAATTCCTGCTCAGCAAAGGCATCGCCTCCAGCAGGACGACCAGTTACAACCCCCGGGGAAACGGGCAGGTAGAGAGAGAGAACGGAACGGTCTGGAAGACCGTCCTGCTGGCCCTTCGGTCCAGGAATCTCCCAGTCTCCCGCTGGCAAGAAGTCCTCCCAGTGGCCCTTCAGTCGCTGCTATGTAGTACCACAAACCAGACACCTCACGAACGTCTCCTTGTTTTCCACAGGAAGTCCTCCTCCGGGACCTCGCTCCCAACCTGGCGAGCGACACCCGGACCCGTCCTGATGCAGAAACATGTGAGGGCGCACAAGTCGGACCCGTTGGTGGAGAGGGTCCACCTGCTGCATGCCAACCCCCAGTATACCTACGTGGCGTTCCCCGACGGCCTCCAAGACACGGTCTCCCTTCGGGACCTGGTGCCCGCCGGAGCCCCACGCGCACCCGCACCATTGCCCCCACCCCCACCCTCCCCGCAGCACCTGACCGGAGGGTCAGTACTGCCGCCGCCCCTACCCGGCGCCGAACGGGCACCGACACCCCTTACAGGCGCCCCTGCCCACTTTTCACCCCAACAGCGCCGCCTAGGGGTGACGAAGCTCCCAGGGAGGAAGACTCCACGTTCCCGGAGCCACAACCGCCGGGGCCCCCACCAGGATCATCGCCGAAGCCCAGACGCTCCAGAAGGACGACCAGGCCACCTGATCGTCTGTTTGCTGCACCGTAAAACACTAAAAACAAAAATACCCTCGACATCACGGTACCTCAATATCTGGTCCTACCATGCAAAAGGCGACAGTAACGCTGGCCATCACCCCGCTGGGTTATTTTTAACAGGGGGTGAATGTGGTAATACCAGGTATTGCAGTACCTGAGAGGTGGATGCCCATTGGCTAGACCTAGGAGTCTACCATTGGCCATAGCTCCGCCCTGAGAGGCGGGGAATAAGAACCAATGCTGTCCCAGCAGCCTTCACTTTCTGTATCAAAGCTGCTGGGTACAGTTCTAGCTGATTAAAGCCGATTAGTATGGCTCTCCTTGTCTCTCGAGTAATTGATTGTGCATCACCCACCATAAATGATACTTAGAAATCTTTCCGTTAGATTATGCCCGTAATCTAATTGCAACACATAAAATCCTTAAACGGCTTGATAGGGTAGATACTTGCAGAATATTTTCCTGGTTAGCGAGCCTAGAACTAAGGTTCATGGCCTCAGAATAAGAGGGTCAACCATTTAGAACTGAGATAAGAATAAAACTATTTACTCAAAGGATTGTGAAACTACCCCAGAGATCTGTGGATGCTCATACATTGAGTATATTCAAGACGGAGATCAATAGGTTTTGGGTACTCAGGGAATTAAACGATGTGGGGATACTGCTGGAAGATGGGCCAGAATTTTACGTGGTCCGAGTGGGTGTCCGGCACTCCCAACGTGGTGTTAAAACGTGTGTGATGCCGTTGGGTGGGGTTCCCGACGTCATCGTGCCACATTGCAAGATTATGCTAGGTGGTCGTGCGCAAATGTCAGAAGCACTCCTGCATCAATTAAAGGGCCAACTAAGGCAATTGAAGGGCCAATCGACTCCAATTTTGAAAGATCCATTTATTTTTATGCTTGGCACATGGGCGAAACAGGCAGACGAGCATTGCATATTTTCAACTTTCTGGTGCAGGGCTCACTAGAAATAGAGAAGTGGGAGTCCAAAAATGAGTTTGCGTCTGGGGACTATTGATTATTTAGTGAAACATCCTGTTCACTTATTATTTAGTTGGCAAAGCTTAAATCGCTTCATAGGCTTTTTACAGGCATAGGCTCATCATAATAAAGGCTAATCCTCTACAAAGCAGAAGGTTTGAAATGGGCATTGTTTATTCAGCTGGAGGAATTTCCTCAGATGAGCAAGAGAGAGTAAGAAGGGAGGAGAGACAGGCTGGCTGTAGCCAGTGTGAGAGAATCAGCCCTCAAGACAGAGATGTACAAACTGAAGGGGCTGAAGGCAAGCAGCTGTTGCAAGGGAGAAGGGACAGTAGAAAATGCCAACACCCTGCTGGAAGCATCAGTCCCAAAGAAGGCTCCGCCTCTCAAGTGACCTCAACATGTGACCCGAGATAGCTTCCAACTGTATGGGTGGGCATCTAACGAGAGTGGCGCAAATGGTAACAGTTGCCCTCAATCTTTGTGCTTCCGGTCTGTAGCATGGGTCTGTTGAAGATCATTGTGAAGTGTCACAATCCACAGCACATAGCTGCATGAATCTTGTGAAAGGTGAACTGTTCATCTTATGCATTACAAAGTAGTTTAGGCGAGGCAGAGTGCTGCAGAGTATTTGCAGCTATTGCAGGCTTCCCAACGATTCAAGGAACCATTGATTGCACACATGTACCCATCAATGTACCTTCTGGAGAGATGAGGGCCTTTGTAAATTGTATGGTGTTTCCCTCTGTGAACATCCAGCTAGTGTTCAATCACTAACATGAGGCCCTGCATGTACCAGCACGGTACCAGTACGGTTCCCGTACCAGCATCCCCGAACAGGCGCCGGAATGTGGCGACTAGGGACTTTTCACAGTAACTTCATTTGAAGCCTACTTGTGACAATAAGCGATTTTCATTTTCATTTCATTTCATTTCATGTTTGTACCAGATATCATGGGAGCTGCCATGATTCATATATTCTGTGTCACTCCCAAGTGCCAAGGTTGCTCATACGTCTTGACGGATGGCTGGTGGGAGACAAAGGATATCCTCTCAAAAGGTGGTTAATGACACCGATCAGACAACCAAGAATTCCACCAGAAGGGTACAACCAAAGGAATGCCTCCACAAGGGCCATCATTGAGGGGCAAAAAGCCTCCAAAAAAATTAATTTTCACTGTCTGGAACGCTCCGGAAATTCTCCGCAATATTCTATGGAAAATGTTTTACTTATCATGGTTGCATGCTACTTCTGGTGGGGGGCATGAGCTGATGGGTGGCACTCAAGGTGGCTCCCACTTGATTTTGGGATAGGACAGGTGGTGGGTCAGCTTCACCGATCAAAGGGGGGGGTATCCAATATGAATATTGGAAGAAGGCTAGTCAGCTGCTAGCCCATCAGTTGAGGTGGCAGACAGCTTCTCGTGACATTGTGCATGTTAGGGAGTCTGGAGTCAGGGGGGTTGGTGAAAGCGCTGGAAAAAAATCAATGAGGCATTTGAGGCCTTTTATCAGGGGCTATATGGACCTGAGCCCCGGGGGGATTTTTTTGGATGGGTTGGTGTTTCCGGAGGTGGAGAATGGGAGTAGACAGGGATTGGAGGCACCATTCGGGTTGCAGCAGATAATGGAGTGTGTGGGGTTGATGCAAATTGGAAAACACCTGGGTCGGATGGCTATAAGCAGTTTTTGTCAGAGTTGGCGCCCAACCTCCTGGATATGTATAATGAGTTGGTGGCGAAGGGGGAGTTGCCAGCCAAACCTGCGCAACATCTATTTCATTGATACCAAAGAACGATGAAGATCCGATGGAGTGTAGATCTTATAGGCTCATTTGCCTACTAAATACGCGTGTGAAGGTACTGCCGAAGGTTTTAGCAAGGCGGTTGGAAGGGTGTGTACCAGTGGTGGTCTCGAAGGACCAGACGGGTTTTGTTAAGGGGCGGCAGTTGTCAAGTTATATGAGGTTGTTGAATGTGCTATTGACCCCTTCACAAGGCAGAATGCCTGAGGTTATCATCTCAATGGAAGCAGAGAAGATTTTTGACCAGGTGGAATGGCGGTATCTGTTTGAGGTGCTGAGGAGGTTTGGATTTGGGCCGACATTTGTTATATGCATCCCCAACAGCATGTGTGAGGACGAACATGACAAACCCGGGGGATTTTAGGTTATATACGCAACAATTGCTGCTGTGGGTGTTCAAAGCGTGGAGGGAATTGTGAGGGGAGGTAGGGAGTATAGGTGTCTTTATATGCGGATGATTTGTTATTATACATCTCAAACCCACTGGAGTGTACGGGGAAGATAATGGACCTGCTGTGGAAATTTGATGCGCTTTCGGGGCATAAATTGAACATGGCGAAAAGTGAGGTATTCCTGGTGAATGCCCAGGAGAGAAGTGCGAATATAGGAGCCCTGCCATTCAAGATGGCCAGGATATTGTTTTGGTATCTGGGTATTCTGGTGGCCCATGATTGGCCCACGATGTATAAATAGAACCTGGCCAGTTTGGTGGAGGAGGTCAAAGGGGATTGTTAGAGGTAGGATGCCCTGCCGCTGTCTCTGGCGGGAAGGGTACAAACCATGAAAATGAATGTCTTGCTGAGGTTTTTGTTTATTTTTCAGTCCCTCCCAACATTCCTTCCTAACGCAGAGGGTGGATAAGTTGATTTTTAAAAAATTTGGGCACGCAAAAAACTAAGGATTCGGAGGACCTTTTTGCAGGTGGAGGGTGGGGAGGTTGGCGCTCCCAGATCTATTGTATTATTTCTGGGTGGCAAGAAGGTGAGACGTTGGTGGGAAGAGGGGGGATCAGGATGGGTGCAGGTGGAGGAGGCCCTATGTGTGGGGACGAGCTTGCGGGCCCTGGCGACAGCACCATTCTGATTTCTCGGGTAGCTACACCGGTAGTCCTGTCGTTGGGTCATCTCTCAAAATTTGGAATCAGTTCAGGTGGCACTTTAATATCGGACGTATGTCCTGGTATGTTCTATAGACTCCGGAACAGTTCCTGCAGATTGGAAGGTGGCTAATGTAACTCCACTATTTAAAAAGGGAGAAAGCAGGGAATTATAGGCCAGTAAGCCTGACGTCAGTCATGGGAAAATTCTGGAATCCATTATCAAAGATTTTATAGCAGACAGTGGCAGGATCGGACCGAGTCAGCATGAGTTTATGAAGGGGAAATCATGCTTGTCAAATCTACTAGAAAGGGAAAATTTAATGTACTTTTTCATGAAGCTACCATTTAGATTAGTTTATATTGTTGGAAGACTGAAGTTTTCCACTGGAAACTTTACATATAAACATACGAATTAGGAGCAGGAATATGTCATTCAGCCTTTCAAGCTATTTGTTAAGGTCATGGCAGATGGCTATAGTTGGCTATAGTTTCAGTACAGTATTTTTGCTGAACATGACTAAGAATTAAAATCTCATGGGAGGTACTGCCTCCACAGTACTTGCATACCAGGCAAGCTCACAACTGGACCGAGCGATATTGGGCCACTGTCATCCCTGATGCCCACACTAATACTGCAAATGCACACCTGTCCACACTACTGATTGGCTTGGCCTCAGTTTTGCCTCAATTGCAAAACCGGAGCTTAATTTGGCAGAGTTGCTCAGGGAGGCTTAAAGGATGATTAATCTGGGAAATGGAAAAGTATAAGAGATGCAATTTCATTCATTTAGACTATTTTAATGCATCTCATTCTGAAAAGTAAACACAACACCACATTTTAAATGGATCTGCGATTGATTGCACTCTGCTAACCATAAATCTCACTAATAACATTTCTCTGAGAGTTCTGCATTGAACAACTAGCAAAAGCCTGTGTCTCAAGAAGTCTAACTGTACCATTTGTCAATCCACATGCTTACAGCACTTGTTAGTAGTTGGGTGACTTTTTTCTCATTTCTGATATAACGGTAGCACAAGTGGATAGCACTATGGCTACACAGCGCCAGGGTCCCATGTTCGATTCCCCGCTGGGTCACTATCTGTGCGGAGTCTGCACGTTCTCCTGTGTCTGCGTGTGTTCCCCCCGGGTGCTCCAGTTTCCTCCCACAGTCCAAAGACGTACAGGTTCGGTGGATTGGACATGATATATTGCCTTTAGTGATCAAAAAGGTTTGGAGGAATTATTGGGTTATGGGGATAGGGTGGAAGTGAGGGATTAAGTGGGTCGGTGCAGACACGATGGGCCGAATGGCCTCCTGCTGCACTGTATGTTCTATGTTCTATCCCTGATGTAACCACACATCTTCACTTTCATTCAATGTGTTTCTATTTATTTATTTTTTGCCTAATATTTCTCTGTAATCAATGATTCGTTTCGCAAAAATGCTGGAAACACACAGCAAGTCAATCAGAATCCGTGAAGTGAAAAAGTGAGATAATATTCCATCTGCGGACCCTTCTTCAGAACTGTTTTCAGATGCTGACAACTTTTTATGACTTAGTTGAAGATTTCCAGCATCTGTAACATTTTGTTTTTAAGATTGGCAGGTGCTTTGTTTTTGTCCCAAGAAATTGACTTTGGAAGTATCACTGGGGTGGAGATATCCCACCCTCTTCAGAAAATCTGCTACTGAAATCATAAGCCATTTTATTCACAAAATATTTTTTGGTTGTGCTAACAAAGAGGAGAAAATCAGCGACATCCTTTCAAAGTATATGAAGAAACTGCTGCCTCACAGTGCCAGGGACCCGGGTTCAAATCCGACCTTGAGTAATTGTCTGTGTGGAGCTTGCACATTCTCCCCGTGTCTGTGTGGGTTTTGTCCGGGTGCTCCAGTTTCCTCCCACAGTCCAAAGATGTGCAAGTTAGATGGATTGGCCATGCTAAATTGCCCCTTAAGGTTGCAAGAATAGGGTGGCGGATTGGGCCTAAGTTGTTATTGAAAATATGGAAAGATGTGTCATTTGAAATATGGAAGTCTGGCAATATCTGGTCTGAGAGAAACATGAGAGAATGTAGGGAAAGATCCCACAAAGGGTTAACAGCAGCTGCAAAGAGCAGGATTGTAAAATGCAGATAGCCTTGGTCAAGCAGGCTTCGCAAACAAGACAAACAGGATTTTGAATGAAGCCAAAAACAATGGCTCACACCTTCATTGAAAGTAACTATCTTAGTGAGCAGCTGGAAAGAAAAGGATGAGGTTCAGTTGAATTTGGTGATAATTCTAAGTGTGAAATTTTGCTAATACCAGGTAAATTAAAGAAAACTGGAGACTATCAGTCTATGAGAAACATAATTCAAAGCCAAAATCAAAGTCAAAATTATGAGCTGAGGACACAATTGGAAAATAAAACTACAGAAATGATAGGAATTAAAAGTAACACCTCATGAAGTCAAAGCATTTTGAACATCACAAAGGACACAATTGTAATCAGATGTATGAGATGAAGTCATGTCAAAATGAATACTTAGTTGGATTAGAAGGTTTAGAGCAAAGATACTTTTTACAATCAAAGTGAAATAAGTTACTTTGCAATAAAGTCATAAAAACTAGATAACTGTTAGAAAAATATATAAACCTAGAGACCAGAGCAGGAACCAGAACGAGAAACAGAATCAGAACTCAGAGAGAGGCGGAGAAGCAGAGTCAGATTACAGTCAGCTCGGCCATGGGAAAGAGACAGGGTAAAGCAGTCGAGCTAAAATAGCTAATACATCTAAGGAAGACTAGAATTTAAAGAGGAGGCAAAGTCAGCTCAGAGATAGCCAGCAGAGCCAGCTCTCATAGCTCGGTACATGGGAAAGATAGGACACAGCAACCGAGCTCATCAGTGAATACATCTAAAGAAGACCAGACTTTAAAAAGAAGATTGATTGTCAAGTTGGGCCTGAAGTTCCCTTCAACCAACCAGAAGGATCCAGAAGCAAGATCTTGTTACCTTTCTGTAAAGACAGTAATTGCAGCTTTTAAAAGAAAAAAATTTAACAATAAAATAACTTTAATTTCACCTGAAATAGTGGTTATTCCGAAGTCTACTTTACTTACTTAGCAATGCGGGACCCAGGATCGATGCTACTAAGTGGTAAGTAGATGAAATCTTCGGTGAAGGTATGGGTTATACCGGGGGTTAACTTGAAAACATAGTTTGACCTGAATAGCACCCACTGAAGCCTGCATCGGAGTCGGGGAGTTAGAATCCCTGATCACCATTTAGAATGTCGGCCCTTTTTGGTATAGGGGGACTTCTAAGAATAGTGGTGAGTTTTCAAAAACAAAGTAGGTGGTCTTTCAAAGGGTCAGTGCAGACTCAATGGGCCGAATTGCCTCCTTCTGCACTGTAGAGTTTCTATGTTGGATGTTATACTATCTTGTTAAACACATGTGCTATTTTGAAACATCTGATTTTTTTAGATGTATAATTCAAATAATGTCCCGTTCTGTGATGAACAAACATTAACTTAGTTGATAAACCGAGGACTCAAATCACTTCTATTTCGACATTTACACTGTTTCATTGATAGCCACTCTTATAAATAATCTAAACTGGAGTATGAACTTCAATTACTTTGGGGGATGGGAGCACTGTAGCACCTGACGTCTGAATGGCTGATTAATATATTACTTTATATGATTAATAATAAATTTACATATATTTGAAATATGTACATTTTCAATTCACAGCCATACATTGGTAATTATTTGAATTGGTGTAAATTGAGAGAGGTGGATGCTCAGTGAGACCTTAATGTCCTTGTGCATCAGTCGCTGAAAGTAAGCCTGCAGGTACAGCAGGCAGTAAAGAAGGCAAAATGGTATGTTGGCTTTCATGGCGAGAGGATTTGAGTATAGGAATAGGGACATTTTACTCCAATTGCATAGGGCATTGGTGAGGCCAAGGTTTGGTGTACTTATCTGAAGAAGAATGTTCTTGCTATGGAGGAAGTGCAGCGAATGTTTACCAGGATGATTCCTGGGATGGCGGGACTGTCATATGTGGAGAAACTAAGTTGGTTAGGATTATACTCATTGGGATTTAGAAGAATGAGAGGGGATCTTATTGAAACTTATAAAATTCAAACAGGATTAGGCAGGGTAGATTCTGAAAGAATGTTCCTGATGTTGGGGGAGTCCAGAACTAGGGGTCATAGTTTGAGGATCGGGGAAAACTTCTTAAGTCTGAGGTGAGCAGAAATTTCTTCACCTAGAGAGTAGTGAATCTGTGGAACTCACCACCACAGAAAGCAGTTGAGGCCAAAACATTGTGTAATTTCAAGATGAAGTTAGATAAAGCTCTTGGTGCTAAAGTGATCGAAGAATATGGGGGAAGGCTGTCTATTTCTCTGTATGCAAATTATTTTAAAGGTGGTGGGATAATAAAATATTCTAATTTTTAAATTGGTCTGAAAACAAACCCTTCCTTAATAGTGCCAATATTTCGAAAGTCCCCCTTTTGAGACAGTAGAAATAATTTCCTTAGCATAACACGACTCCTTCTATGTGAAATCACATCAGTCAATCAGTTGACAGTTTTCTTTTACTTGAGAGTGTATCCAGTCTGCAGTTTGGAGCTGTGCCAAACGTCACTTCTTTTCCAGTGTCATTCCAGTCATTTATCGTGATTGTGTCTCGGTTTAAAATATGTTTTTTGAAAACTACTAGTCTTCCCCAGTGTCTTCCTTTAATAAAGACGCAAATTGATTTGTTTAACCTACGAACAAATTGCCAACCCATTCGGAACAGTGGTTGACCAGTATTTTAAAACTGAAGGGGAGTACTTTCTGGCTCCCAGCTATTTACTCTGCCTGTCACTAGGATTGTCAAAAGCCTTAATTTATGTTATACATTACATGATGGATAGTGCTTGATTTAACGTGGCAGTGCATTTTCCAAAAGTTTAGCTTTGAAGTAAATACCAGAACTCGTAGTCACTGATATTATTCAATCTCCTACCTCTGCCTGTGGGCCATGTGGAGAAACACTTTATGCAGTGGGTCACATAGTCTGTTTTAGTGATGTAAGATTCTAGACCTATAATTCTGTTTGAAACCAAACAAAAAGAGTCAGAGCCATCAGAGCTAAGTAGATGATGTGTTCAGTGCTGCAGTACAAGCAGGCTGAAGAAGACAGAAGCTAGATCCAGACGCTGAGAATCAGCAAAGATATATTGCTGCAGTTTTCTGTTACTGGAAGACACCGGGCGCTATCTAAAGGCCGTGTCGAGCTGAGCGCAAATGCGAGCAAGCCGGTTAGATTGTGGGAGTGCCAAAAATCGAAAACCGTGCCAGGTGCAGATCGGTTTCCGATCTAACTGGCGCACTTCCGTTGGCAAGATTCGAATCCCGCATGGTGAGAAACCAATAATCACCAATTAAGGCCAATCTCCATCCCATTAATGGAAAGAAGTCCTTATCTAACAGCCTTCCGAGATCTAACCGGCTTCCCAGCGAGTGGTCATGTGGGTGCCCTTTAGTACACATATTTTAAAATGTGAAGCTAGCGGAATGGCTGCTGTGGGGTTCGGGAGAGGCGAGTCGCCATCTTGGAAATTGGGTAATCAGCCCGGCTATTGCCCCAGTGCTCGGAGGAGGGGCACAATGGGGACGCCACCCCCCCCCCCCCCCCCCGGAATGGGGGGAACACACGGGTCCAGTTGGGTGGGGGGGGGGGGGCGGTCGGCTGCCATCAGTGGGGGCGTCACCCCTGGCTTTGGGGTGAGGGGCCCAGTGCCATTATTCCACCCCCCCCCGGATCGTTCATACACATACCAGGGGCAACCCCAACATCTGCTTGTCCATCCCACCAAACACCTCCACGACAGAATCTCATCCATGATAAATGGTGTGGGTCACTTTAACTCCCATTGACTGTGGCAGTCTCTGGCCGTATAGCTGAAGGCTATTGCTAAAGGAAATTGGCAATGTTAGTAATGTGAGCACTTCACACAACCCAAGTGGCTGTATAATGTGTGTCTGTTGACTGCTCCTACTTTGGCTGCACGATACCTAAAGGCCTAGTGTTTGTTTGCTGCTGCCTCTTCTGCTTCTCTATCTTTGACTCAGGCTTGGAGTCTGTTTGCTGCAGCCTCTTTTGCTTCTATGGCCTGGAATCTGTAACCATTGCCAGTGCTAGAGAGGGGGAGGAGTTGCTCTCTCACTCTTCCGCTACCCTCTGTGTCGGTGCGGCGGATGGAGTTGAGGAGGTTCTCCAGCGGTGTACTATTTTTGGGGAAGATATGAAATGAAAAATGAAAATTGCTTATTGTCACAAGTAGGCTTCAAATGAAGTTACTGTGAAAAGCCCCTAGTCGCCACATTCCGGCGCCTGTTCGGGGAGGCTGGTACGGGAATTGAACCACACTGCTGGCCTGCTTTGGTCTGCTTTCAAAGCCAGAGATTTAGCCCTGTGCTAAAGGGAACTTGGGTTGGTTGCGAGCTGCTGTTGACTGAGAAACAAGTTACGAAATGAAGACGAGGAGCTGAAATTCTTTCTAAGGAAAGCAGAGTTTTGGCGGATATTTAAAAAAATAAATTTAGAGTGCCCAATGATTTTTTTCAATTAAGGGTAATTTAGTCTGGCCGATCCCCCTACGTTGCACAATTTGTGGGATGTTTTGACGACCAATATGCTCAGCAGACTGCTGAGCCAATTCTTAAGATCTGTCTTAATTAGAGACATACATACAAATTAGGAGGAGGAGTATCCCACTTGGCCCTTCGCGCTTCTCCGCAATTCAGTGAGATCATGGCTGATCTGATTGTAGCCTCAACTCCACATTTCCAATTACCCACGATAACCTTTCACCCTCTCGCTTATCAAGAAGCTGCCTACCTCTGCCTTAAAAATATTCAAAGACTCTGCTTCCACTGCCTTTTGAAGAAGAGTGTTCCAAAGACTAACTACCCTCTGAGAAGTAAGATATCTCAGCATCTTTGGTCTAAATGGTGACCTCGTATTCTTGAACAGTGACCCTGGTACTTGATTCTCCCACAAGAGTAAGTAACCTCTGCACGTTGACCCTGTCAAGACCCTTCAGGATCTTATATGTTTCATCAAATTGCCTCTTAGTCAAGCATATATAAGCATAACCTATCCAACATTGCCTTAGAAGACACCCCGCTCAATCCAGGTATTAGCTTAATAAACCTTCTCTGAACTACATTTGCATCCTTCTTTAAACAAGTAGACCAATACTGTATGCAGTACTCCAGATGTGGTCTCATCAATACCCTGTCGAACTATAGCATAACCTCTCTAGTTTTGTATTTAACTTACCTTGCAATAAATTATGACATCCTATTAGCTTTCTGAATTACTTTCAGCGCCTGCGTACTCGTCTTTTATGATTCATGCACGAGGACAGAGTTCTGCAATCACTCACCATTTAGATAATGGCCGGGATTCGCCACCCCCACGCCGTCTTCCCCATTCTCTGGCGCCGATTCTCAGGCACCAGCGGGATTCCCACCGCACCGGTTGGGGGCCATTGACAGCGGCCTCCCGGCGATTCTCCGGGCCCAAATGGGGCCGACGTGTTTGGCCGAGTTCCGCCGGAGTAGGTTACTCAGGTCCCACACGGCGGGACCTGGAAGATGAGTGTGAGTAGGCCTTCCTGGAGTGGGGGTGGGGGGGATCCGACCCCGGGGAGACCCCCACGGTGGCCTGGCCCGTGATCAGAGCCTACCGATCGGCGGGCGGGCTGGGTCCGTGGAGGCCTATTTTACTCCACGCCGGGCGCCTGTAGGGTTCCGCAATATTGCCTGGGGCTGGCGCGGAGAAGGGAACCCCTGCGCATGCACGGAAATACACCGGCCATAGCATGCATGCGCGGAAATACGCCGGCCATTCTGCACATGCGCAGAATCACGCCGGCCGTTCCGCACATGCTTGAACTCGCGTGTGCCATTCCACACCAGCTGGAGCTGCAGGGACCACTCCGGCGTCAACCTTACCCCCTAGGAAGGAGAGCATTCCCCATTATTGGGGACTGTTACGCCGGAGTGGTTGGCGCCGCTTTTCACGTCGGCATGGAGACATAGCCCCATTATTAGAGAATCCCGCCCAATATACTTCATTTTGATTCTTCCTGCCAAAATAGAAAAATTTCCACTTTCCCACATTATATTCCATTTGTCAGGTTCTAGTTGTAATGACTTAGACCAGGCCTTTGAGATTGGCCAATTAAAATACGAGTTCCCTGATTAGTGGCCCAATCAGGGAACCCCTTTCTCTGTATATAACAGGGATCCTCTCTGCACTCCCAGTGTAGACAGCAAGCTGAATGCACCTGGTTGTTCGGCTTTTGGTTTTGTAAATAAAGGGAATTCTGGTGAAAGGACTTTTGTCTCTGTGGACGTATAACAGTAGCGATGAGGAAAACGGAACGACCCCAAGGAACCTGCTCATTAGCAGCCACCACATATTGAGGATAAGCCACTGATAGGGCAATGCCTTTATTTGGAAAGTTGAACACTTTTGACCCTGCAGTGGAAGACTGGGCCCAATATGTAGAGCGGATGAAGTATTTTTTTAGAGAAAACAATATAATTCCGGATGTAAAGCAACGGGTCATTCTGCTGACCCCGTGTGGGCTGGCAGCTTTTGCCATTATGCGCAGTTTCACTTCCCCTGAGGCACCGGACACGAAAACCTTCCAGGAATTGACAGACTTTGTAAAGAATACTATGACCCTAGGCTACCTCTGATCCTGCGAATGTACTGGTTTTACTCAGCATTCTGAGACACTGGGAGTCAGTCACTAACTTTTTAACAAGATTAAAGAGATTAGCAAAGGCTTGCGAATTTGGCCTGACACTAAATGAGATGCTCCGAGACCGGTTTGTGTACGGAATAAATAATTTAGCAATACAAAATCGACTACTAGCAGAGGCCGAGCTGGATTGCAAACAAGCATTGCAGCTGGCTTTGTACTTCGAAAAAAAAGGCAAGCGGAGCACATGAGTTAAAAAAAAAATATTTTTGTATTTTAAAGTTTTGCAAAGTTTTTCATAATAAATAGTAATAATCCTAACACAGCAAAATAGAGTGAACATTAACATAGTGCAAAAAGAGAATATACAATAGCAATTGACTAGACGTGACCCCACGCGCCTCAGTCTTCCCACACCCTCCCAACGGAGCACTCACCCCCACTCCCCTACGGGTCGCTGCTGCTGCTGACGTTTTAATTTTCCCTGAGAAGCCATCGGACGGTATTATGCCTCCGCTCAACAGCAGCAACTCTGTACACTTGGCAAAATTATTTACACACATAAGTAGGCATCTGTTCGTGGTGTTGTCGTCCCTTGCTTCTCCCAGATGGAGTTCGCTGCCGTTGTCGTCTCGTTCTGCTTCTGCGCACTTCCGCTTCTGCGGCCCTCCCGTCTTCCCCGTTTTTTCTGTTCCTGTGGACGTTAAGTTTGTTAACGTTTCCCTGCCTCCCCCTCCCCCTCCCTGTCTCTCCTCTATTGTTCCGTCTCTTCCCTCTACCCCCCCCCCCCCCCACTCTTCACGCTCCTGACTCCCCCGTGGTTGGCTGGGCCTCCTTGGCACCGCTCACATCTATCCTCCACCTCCGGGAAGAACCTACTCATACGGGTTCTTGTTAAGTGGGCTCTATGTACCACTTTTAGTTAAGTCAGGCTGAGCCTTGCGCACGTGGAGGTGGAGTTGACCCTATGCAGTGCTTCGCTCCAGAGTCCCCACCCTATTTCGATCCCCAGTTCCTCCTCCCACTTCATTCTTGTTGCATCCAATACGGTGTCGGCCCCTTCTACCAGTTGGTCATACATGTCACCACAGTTTCCTTTATCTAGTATGCTTGCGTCCAGTAACTCTTCCAGTAGTGTCTGTCGTGGTGGTTGTGGCTATGTCCCTGTCTCCTTTCGTAGGAAGTTTTTTTAGTTGCAGGTACCTTAGCTCGTTCCCCCTGGCTAACTGGAATTTCTCTGTCAGTTCGCCCAGTGTATAGGTCCCTGACTGTCAGTGTCCTTCTGTCCTGTCCCCACCTTTTGAAGGTGGCGTCAGTCAGTGCTGGCGTGAACCTATGGTTGTTGCAGATGGGCGCTTTACCCGACATTCTGGTCAGGCCAAATTGTTGCCATAGTTGGTTCCAGGACTGGAGGGTGGCTATTACCACCGGGCTGCTGGAGTGTTTTTTGGGTGGGGATGGGGTTGGGAGCGCCACCGTGGCGAGGGCTCGGAGGGAGGTCCCCATGCAGGAGGCCTCTTCCGCGCGCACCCACTCGGCTTCTGGCTCCTTGATCCATCCCCTTATTCGCTCGGCCATCACCGCCCAGTGGTAAAGTTGTAGGTTTGGGAGGGCTAGCCCCCTCCTGGATTTTGTTTTTTGTAAGACCTTCTTTGGGATCCTCGCATTCTTCCCCCCCCGCCCCCATACGAACGCCATGATTAGTTTGTCTAGTGCTTTGAAAAAGGCCTTGGGATGCAGATTGAGATGGATCTGAATAGGAAGCGGTAACTGGGCAGCACGTTCATTTTGATCGTCTGGACTCTCCCCGCGAGGGAGAGTGGGAGTGTGTTCCATCTTTACAGGTCCTTTTTGTACTTCCTCTATCAGACTGGTGAGGTTCCATTTGTGGATCCCTTTCCAGTCATGGGCTATTTGGATCCCCAGGTAGCGGAATTTGTGTTGGGCTTGTTTAAGCGGCAGTCCCGTTAGGGCTGCCCCACCTACTTGTGGGTGTACCGGGAAGATCTCGCTTTTGCTCATGTTGAGTTTGTAGCCCGAGAAGGCGCCAAACTCTTTGAGGAGCGCGATGATTCCGTCCATGCTGCTCTGTGAATCCGCAATGTAGAGGAGCAGGTCATCTGCATAGAGTGAGACTCTGTGCTCTCTGCCACCCCTTCAGATCCCCCTCCAGCTTTTTGCTGCTCTGAGCGCGATTGCTAGTGGTTCGATCGCTAGAGCGAACAGCAGCGGGGACAGTGGGCATCCTTGTCTGGTGCCCCTGTACAGCTGGAAGTATCGGGAGTTGGTGTTGTTGGTTTGTACGCTCGCCATGGGAGCGTTGTATAGGAGTTTTACCCAGGAGGTGAACCCTGTTCCAAACCCGAACCGCTCGAGTACCTCTATGAGGTATTTCTATTCGACCCTGTCGAAGTTCTTTTCTGCATCTAGGGAGACGATCACCTCTGGTGTTCTCTCCCCGGAGCGGGTCATTGTCACATTCAGCAGGCGCCTGATGTTCGAGGTAAGCTGTCTACCTTTGATAAAGCCCGTCTGGTCCTCTGCGGCCACCTCAGGTACAGAGCACATGAGTTAATTGGAAATGTGGAGTTGAGGCTACAATCAGATCAGCCATGATCTAATTTAATTGGGGAGAAGGCTCAAAGCGCCAAGTGGCATACTCCTGCTCCTCATTCATATGTATGTCTCCAACTAAGACAGATCTTAAGAATTGGCCTAGCAATCTGAACAAAGAACAAAGACCAAAGAAAAGTACAGCACAGGAACAGGCACTTCGGCCCTCCAAGCCCGTGCCGACCATGCTGCCAGTCTAAACTAAAATCTTCTACACTTCCTGGGTCCGTATCCCTCTATTCCCATCCTATTCATGTATTTGTCAAGATGCCCCTTAAATGTCACTATCATCCCTGCTTCCACCACCTCCTCCAGCAGCGTGTTCCAGGCACCCACTACCCTCTGTGTAAAAAACTTGCCTCGTACATCTCCTCCAAACCTTGCCCCTTGCACCTTAAACCTATGCCCCCTAGTAATTGACCCCTCTACCCTGGGAAAAAGCCTCTGACTATCCACTCTGTCTATGCCCCTCAGAATTTTGTAGACCTCTATCAGGTCGCCCCTCAACCTCCGTCGTTCCAGTGAGAACAAACTGAGTTTATTCAACCGCTCCTCATATCTAATGCCCTCCATACCAGGCAACATCCTTGTAAATCGCTTCTGCACCCTCTCTAAAGCCTCCACATACTTCTGGTAGTGTGGCGACCAGAATTGAACACTATACTCCAAGTGTGGCCTAACTAAGGTTCTATACAGCTGCAATATGACTTGCCAATTCTTATAATCAATGTCCTGGCCAAATAAGGCAAGCATGCCGCATGCCTTCTTGACTACCTTCTCCACCTGTGTTGCCCCTTTCAGTGACCTGTGGACCTGTACACCTAGATCTCTGACTGTCAATATTCTTGAGGGTTCTACCATTCACTATATATTCCCTACCTCCATTAGGCCTTCCAAAATGCATTACCTCACATTTGTCCGGATTAAACTCCATCTGCCAACTCTCCGCCCAAGTCTCCAAACAATCTAAATCCTGCTGTATTCTCTGCCAGTCCTCATCGCTATCTGCAATTCCACCAACCTTTGTGTTATCTGCAAACTTACTAATCAGACCAGTTACATTTTCCTCCAAATCATTTATATATATTACGAACAGCAAAGGTCCCAGCACTGATCCTTGCGGAACACCACTAGTCACAGCCCTCCAATCAGAAAAGCATCCTTCCATTGTTACTCTCTGCCCTCTATGACCTAGCCAGTTCTGTATCCATCTTGCCAGCTCACCCCTGATCCCGTGTGACTTCACCTTTTGTACAGTCTGCCATGAGGGACCTTGTCAAAGGCCTTACTGAAGTCTATACAGACAACATCCGCTGCCCTACCTGCATCAATCATCTTTGTGACCTCTTTGAAAAACTCTATCAAGTTAGTGAAACACGACCACCCCTTCACAAAACCGTGCTGCCTCTCGCTAATACGTCCATTTGCTTCCAAATGGGAGTAGATCCTGTCTCGAAGAATTCTCTCCAGTAATTTCCCTACCACTGACATAAGGCTCACCAGCCTGTAGTTCTCTGGATTATCCTTGCTACCCTTCTTAAACAAAGGAACAACATTGGCTATTCTCCAGTCCCGCCCGGGACATCACCTGAAGACAGTGAGGATCCAAAGATTTCTGTCAAGGCCTCAGCAATTTCCTCTCTAGCCTCCTTCAGTATTCTGGAGTAGATCCCATCAGGCCCTGGGGATTTATCTATCTTAATATTTTTCAAGACGCCCAACGCCTCGTCTTTTTGGATCTCAATGTGACCCAGGCTACCTACACACCCTTCTCCAGACTCAACATCCACCAATTCCTTCTCTTTGGTGAATATTGATGCAAAGTATTCATTTAGTACCTCGCCCATTTCCTCTGGCTCCACACATAGATTCCTTTGCCTGTCCTTCAGTGGGCCAACCCTTTCCCTGGCTACTCTCTTGCTTTTTATGTACGTGTAAAAAGTCTTGGGATTTTCCTTAACCCTATTTGCCAATGACTTTTCATGACCCCTTTTACCCCTCCTGACTCCTTGCTTAAGTTCCTTCCTACTTTCCTTATATTCTACACAGGCTTCATCTATTCCCAGCCTTCTAGCCCTGACAAATGCCTCCTTTTTTCTTTTTGACGAGGCCTACAATATCTCTCGTTATCCAAGGTTCCCGAAATTTGACGTATTTATCCTTGTTCCGCACAGAAACATGCCGGTCCTGAATTCCTTTCAACTGACATTTGAAAGCCTCCCACATGTCAGATGTTGATTTACCCTCAAACATCCGCCCCCAATCTAGGTTCTTCAGTTCCCGCCTAATATTGTTATAATTAGCCTTCCCCCAATTTAGCACATTCACCCGAGGACCACTCATATCCTTGTCCACCAGCACTTTAAAACTTACTGAATTGTGGTCACTGTTCCCGAAATGCTCCCCTACTGAAACTTCTACCACCTGGCCGCGCTCATTTCCCAATACCAGTACAGCCCCTTCCCTAGTTGGACTGTCTACATATTGTTTTAAGAAGCCCTCCTAGATGCTCCAAACAAACTCTGCCCTGTCAAAGCCCCTAGCACTAAGTGAGTCCCAGTCAATATTGGGGAAGTTGAAGTCTCCCATTACAACAACCCTGTTGCTTTTACTCCTTTCCAAAATCTGTCTACTTATCTGCTCCTCTATCTCCCGCTGGCTGTTGGGAGGCCTGTAGTAAACCCCCAACATTGTGACTACACCCTTCTTATTCCTGATCTCTACCCATATAGCCTCACTACCCTCTGAGGTGTCCTCCCGTAGTCCAGCTGTGATATTCTTCCTAATCAGTAGCGCAACACCGCCATCCCTTTTACATCCCCCTCTATCCCACCTGAAACATCTAAATCCTGGAACGTTTAGCTGCCAATCCTGTCCTTTCCTCAACCAGGTCTCTGTAATGGCAACAACATCATAGTTCCAAGTACTAATCCAAGCTCTAAGTTCATCTGCCTTACCCGTTATACTTCTTGCATTAAAACATATGCACTTCAGGCCACCAGACCCGCTGTGTTAGCAACATCTCCCTGTCTGCTCTCCCTCAGAGCCATACTGGCCCTATTCCCTAGTTCTCCCTCAATGTTTTCTCCTTCTGACCTATTGCTCCGGTACCCACCCCCCTGCCATATTAGTTTAAACCCTCCTGTGTGACACTAGCAAACCTCGCGGCTAGGATATTTATGCCTCTCCAGTTTATATGCAACCCGTCCTTCTTATACCACACCGACACAGAGGGTGGCGGAAGCCACACTGACACAGAGGGTGGCGGAAGAGTGAGAGATGGAGGTACACGCCCATACCAGTGAAACGGAGTTAAGGGACTACTGCTGGGGGATAGGCAACTGCATAGCCACCCTCAGGAATGACTCAGATACTAAGTTACTCAGGCCCACTCGCAGAACAGCTCCCAAGGAAGGGAAAATTAGGTCCGGACAGCCGGCAGCCTTTCGCCTGGCAAGATATTGTAGTTGTTGACAGAGATCGGAGCCAGAGAGGAGAAATAGAAACCGAAAACCAACATCTTGGAGAAGGACACATAGGTCGGGTTACAGGAGAATGCATACCCTAGAAGCCCCACCTAGCTTCGACGAGGAACAACTAAATTGTGTAACGATGGTTAAATTAAAACCCATTAAATTAAACATAAGGTTGAATGGATTTCACACATTAATGGAAGTCGACACGGGAGCAGCTGTATCAGTGACAGGGGAAACATTATTTAATAAAATTTGCACTGGACCAATCCCTAGCCCTAACCAGGACCTCAGCAAAACTGAGGACATACTCAGGGGAACCACTGAGAGTGTTGGACACAACTTATGTGCCTGTGGCTTATGGAGAGCAACTGGTTAGGATGCCTTTAATGGTAGTGAAAGGTGCTGAACAAAGGTTATTGGGACAAAACTGGCCAAAAGAGATTCAGCTGGATTGGGTAAAGTACTATGCAGATACCCAGAGGTTTTCCGAGAAGGGCTCGGAACAATAAAGAGAGCAAAGGTGATATTATACTAGATCCAGAGGCAGTCCCAAAATTCTACAAGGCCCGACCAGTACCCTTCGCATTAAGTCAGAAAGTCGATTCAGAAATCAAAAGATTGGAGTGTGAAGGAATAATAAAACCGTTCCAGTTTGCAGAGTGGGCGGCACCCGTGGTGCCTATCTTTAAGCCGGACAGCTCTGCCGCCTTTGTGGGGATTTCAAACAAACGATTAATCGCTACATCGATGCCCATGCAGCGACCAGGGGTGTGATAGAGAGGTGCTTTGAGCTGCTAAAGATGCACTTCAGGTGCCTGGACCGCTCTGGAGGGGTCCTCCAGTACCCGTCAGATAGGGGCGGCCGCATCGTCGTGGTCTACTGCGTCCTGCACAACATAGCCCAGCAGAGGGGCGATGTGCTGCAGGCAGAGGAGGGGGAAGGGGAGGAGCAACAAGACGAGGCGCAGACCTCCCCAGATGAGGCGGATGGGGGCAATGATCAGGACAGACGGGCTGGACATGGACGGGAGGCACCCCACCATTACCGGCTGGGCCAGCGGGCTCGGGACAGGCTGATAGCCGCCCGGTTCACGGACTAGGGTGCATGGTTATCGCCGAGTATACAAAGAACAGAAAATTACAGCACAGGAACAGGCCCTTCGGCCCTCCCAGCCTGCGCCGATACAGATCCTTTATCTAAACCTCTCGCATATTTTCCAAGGATCTACTTCCCTCTGTTCCCCGCCCGTTCATATATCTGTCTAGTTGCATCTTAAATGATGCTATCGTGCCCGCCTCTACCACCTCCGCTGGCAAAGTGTTCCAGGCACCCACCACCCTCTGCGTAAAAAACTTTCCACACACATCTCCCTTAAACTTTTCCCCTCTCACCTTGAAATCGTGACCCCTTGTAATTGACACCCCCACTCTTGGAAAAAGCTTGTTGCTATCCACCCTGTCCATACCTCTCATAATTCTGTAGACCTCAATCAGGTCCCCCCTCAACCTCCGTCTTTCCAACGAAAACAATCCTAATCTACTCAACCTTTCTTCATAGCTAGAACCCTCCATACCAGGCAACATCCTGGTGAACTTCCTCTGCACACTCTCAAAAGCATCCACATCCTTCTGGTAATATGGCAACCAGAACTGTACGCAGTATTCCAAATGTGGCCTAACCAAAGTCCTATACAACTGTAACATGACCTGCCGACTCTTGTACTCAATACCCAGTCCGATGAAGACAAGCATGCTGTATGCCTTCTTGACCACTCTATCCACCTGCTTTGCCACCTTCAGGGTACAATGGACCTGAACTCCCAGATCTCTCTGTACATTAATTTTCCCCAGGACTCTTCCATTGACCGTATAGTCCGCTCTTGAATTAGATCTTCCAAAATGTATCACCTCGCATTTGCCTGGATTGAACTCCATCTGCCATTTCTCTGCCCAAATCTCCAATCTATCTATATTTTACTGTATTCTCTGACAGTCCTCCTCGCTATCTGCAACTCCAACAGTCTTGGTATCATCTGCAAACTTGCTAATCAGACCACCTATACCTTCGTCCAGATCATTTATGTATATCACAAACAACAGTGGTCCGAGCACGGATCGCTGTGGAACACAACTAGTCACCTTTCTCCATTCCACCTCTACTCTCTGTCTCCTGTTGCCCAGCCAGTTCTTTATCCATCTAGCTAGTACACCCTGAACCCCATACGACTTCACTTTTTCCATCAACCTGCCATGGGAAACTTTATCAAACGCCTTACTGAAGTCCATGTATATGACATCTACAGTCCTTCCCTCATCAATTAACTTTGTCACTTCCTCAAAGAATTCTATTTGGTTTGTAAGACATGACCTTCCCTGCACAAAACCATGCTGCCTATCACTGATAAGTCTATTTTCTTCCAAATGTGAATAGATCCTATCCCTCAGTATCTTCTCCAACAGTTTGCCTACCACTGACGTCAAGCTCACAGGTCTATAATTCCCTGGATTATCCTTGCTACCCTTCTTAAACAAAGGGACAACATTAGTAATTCTCCAGTCCTCCGGGACCTCACCCGTGCTCAAGGATGCTGCAAAGATATCTGTTAAGGCCCCAGCTATTTTGTCCCTCGCTTCCCTCAGTAACCTGGGATAGATCCCATCCGGACCTGGGGACTTCTCCACCTTAATGCCTTTTAGAATACCCAAAACGTCCCCCTTCCTTATGCCGACTTGACCTAGAGTATTTAAACATCCATCCCGAGCCTCAACATTCGTCATGTCCCTCTCCGTGGTGAATACCGATGCAAGGTACTCATTAAGAATCTCACCCATTTCCTCTGACTCCACGCATAAATTCCCTCTTTTGTCTTTGAGTGGGCCAATCCTTTCTCAAGTTACCCTCTTGCTCCTTATATACGAATAAAAGGCTTTGGGGTTTTCCTTAACCCTGTTAGCCAAAGATATTTCATGACCCCTTTTAGCCCTCTTTATTGTGCGTTTGAGATTTGTCCTACTTTCCCGATATTCCTCCAAAGCTTCATCAGTTTTAAGTCGCCTAGATCTTATGTATGCTTCCTTTTTCATCTTAGCTAGTCTCACAATTCCACCCGTCATCCATTGTTCCCTAATCTTGCCATTTCTATCCCTCATTTTCACATGGACATGTCTGTCCTGCATTTTAATCAACCTTTCCTTAAAAGACTCCCACATTTCAAATGTGGATTTACCCTCAAACAGCTGCTCCCAATCCACATTCCCTAGCTCCTGCCGAATTTTGTTATAGTTGGCCTTTCCCCAATTTAGCACTCTTCCTTTAGGACCACTCTCGACTTTGTCCATGAGTATTCTAAAACTTACGGAATTGTGATCGCTATTCCTAAAGTAATCACCGACTGAAACTTCAACCACCTGGCCGGGATCATTCCCCAATACCAGGTCCAGTATGGCCCCTTCCCGAGTTGGACTATTTACATACTGCTCTAAAAAAACTCTCCTGGATGCTCCTTACAAATTCTGCTCCATTTACACCTCCAACATTACATGAGTCCCATTCAATGTTGGGGAAGTTAAAATCTCCCATCACGCCCACCCTATTGCTCCTACATTTTTCTATAATCTGTCTACATATTTGTATCTCTACTTCACGCTCGCTTTTGGGAGGCCTGTAGTCAAGTCCCAACAATGTTACTGCACCCTTCCTATTTCTCAGCTCTACCCATATTGCCTCAGTGCTTAAATCCTCCATCGTGCCCTCCTTAATCACAGCTGTGATATCATCTCTGACCAGTAATCTAACTCCTCCACCCCTTTTACCTCCCTCTCTATCCCTCCTGAAGCATCTATACCCTGGGATATTTTGTTGCCAGTCTTGTCCTTCCTTCAACCAAGTCTCAGTAATACCAATAACATCATATTCCCAGGTACTAATCCAAGCCCTAAGTTCTTCTGCCTTACCTGCTACACCTCTCGCATTGAAACAAATGCACCTCAGACCACCTGTCGCTTTGCGTTCATCATCTCTTCCCTGTCTCATCTTCCCCTTAGTCACATTGAGTTTATCACCTTACTGGCTTTAGTTGCTGCCTCTTTACTGACCTCTAACTTCCTAATCTGGTTCCCATTCCCCTGCCACATTAGTTTAAAACCTCCCCAACAGTGTTAGCAAAAGCACCCCCTAGGACATTGGTTCCAGTCCTGCCCAGGTGTAGACCATCCGATTTGTAATGGTCCCACCGCCCCCAGAACCGGTTCCAATGTCCCAAAAATCTGAACCCCTCTCTCCTGCACCATCTCTCAAGCCACGTATTCATTCTGACTATTCATGAATTTCTACTCTGACTGTCTCGTGGCACTGGTAGCAATCCTGAGATTACTACCTTTGAGGTCCTACTTTTTAAACTTATCTCCTAACTCCCTAAATTCTGATTGTAGGACCTCATCCCATTTTATACCTATATCATTGGTGCCGATACGCATCACGACAACTGGCTGTTCATCCTCCCCCTTCAGTATGTCCTGCAGCCGATCTGAGACATCCCTGACCCGTGCACCCAGGAGGCAACATACCATTCGGGAGTCCCATTTCCGACCACAGAAACGCCTATCTACTCCCCTTACGATTGAATCCCTTATGACTGTAGCCCTGCCAGTCTTTTTCCCGCCCTTCTGTGCAGCAGAGCCAGCCACGGTACCATGAGCCTGGCTACTACTGCCTTCCCCTGGTGAGTAAACCCCCCCAACAGTATCCAAAATGGTATACCTGTTTTGGAGGGAGATGACCGCAGGGGACACCTGCACTGCCTTCCTGCTCTTACTCTGCCTTTTGGTCACCCATTCCCTGTCTCCCTCACCAATCCTAATCTGCGGTGTGACAAACTCACTGAATGTGCTATCCACGACCTACTCAGCATCGCGGATGTTCCAAAGTGAGTCCAACCGCAGCTCCAGAGCCATCATACGGTCTAACAGGAGCTGCAATTGGACACACATCCCGCACATGAAGGAGTCAGGGGCATCGGCAAAGTCCCTGAACTCCCACATTGAGCACAAGGAGCATAACATGGGTCAGGGATCTCCTGCCATTTTTACACTTTACCTTAACTGATTACAAATATAATATCAAATAATGAATAAGTGAAAGGAATAAAGATTTTACTCACCAATCACAATACTTACCAACACACGAAGAGTTAAATTTCTCCCAGCTACTGCTAATTGGAGCACTTTCCTTACGAGCCAATCAGGTCACTGCTTTGCTGTGATGTCACTCTTCAAGGTAAGTTTTTAAAGAGGAAAACTTACCTTCCCGACAGACCCCTGACCACTGCTCCCGCCGAAAGTCTGAAGGCCGGTTCTCCGGCAGCTGTGTCCCTGCCGCTCTCCTCGCGCTCTTTTATCCTATGTCCGCACAACCATTTCTCCTCAGTGCCTCTCATTTGATTAACACTCTCCCACACCTTTTGTGACACCTCAATACCTGTGTAATTATCCTGGAGCTTTCGTATTGGACAAAACCGCGGAACTCACCTTACAGGCGCAATCGAATGGCCACGCTGCATAATAAGCAGCTCGCCATGGCGATGTAAATCCCGCCCATTGTGGACGGCATCACTTTTAGGCAAATCTGCATAAAACAGCTAGTCTCTCTTTAATATGCAGTTTCCCGAGGCACCCAACGCATTGGGATCTATCCCCTTTGCCCCAGAAACTTTGGGTGAGCATTGTTGAGTACTGGTCTCCACAAACGGGAGCTAAATGGAACGGCCAATGGATTGGAAGCCCCAGGTGCCTGCCCTTTGGGCAGGGTGTTACCCTGGCAGTGCAGCCTGGCACCCTGCAGTGCCACCTAGGTCCCATCCTGGCAGTGCCAAGGTTCCCAGGTCTCCTTGCCAGCTGGCAGGGGGACTGTCAGGTTGGTGGTGCCAAGCTGACATTTTGTATGCAGTGGAAATTGGCCCTGCGCAGGTGTTGGGGGAGGGGGTGTTGGGGGAGGGGGGGTGGGGAGGGCATGGGGGACTCCCTCCCATAGTGCATGGAGGCATGGGGGGGGTCAAGGATCGCTTAGGGAACTCCAGAGATCGGGCTGCCATTTAAAAATGGCGTCCTGATCTCTCGCTATACTGAGGAGCTCCTCAGTGATTTGTTTGTGGGCTCAGCCACGCGTTCCCAGCTGAGGCCCCCTATCCATCCTGGGTATCGTTTTATAGCATTGTGTTTCTGGGCACTGCGAGCGCTGGGAAACTCACGGCTAAATGTGCTCGCTATGGGTGTTTGTTCTCATTTAGTTAAATCCGGTCCATTGTGTTTTAAGCACTTTAGTGAGCTACACTCATAATAATAAAAGAGGAACAAAGCAACATTGCACCAATTTTATCATTGTAAATGTGCAATCCAGTTATTACATTGATTTCCCAACTTGAGTCACAATTTTATTAATGGAGCGCAATATTAAAAAAAATTCAATTCAAATTGAATTTGCTTGTGTAGAATAACTCAGCTAAAAGAGAAAGCAATGCCATTATTCTGTCCTGGAACTTCCTTTCGAACAGTACTGTGGGTGTATCTACACAACACAGACTACAGCAGTTCACGAAGATGGCTCACCACCACCTTCTCAAAAGCAATTAACAATGGACAATAAATGTTGGCCTCGCCAGAGATACACAAATCTGATGAACAAATAGGTTAAAAAAGAATCATAAAGCAGTTGATATCTTGGAAGAAATTAGGAAAAGATTTTCTTTGTGAATTATGTACATTCCCTCCATCTGATATTCCTTCAGAAGAATTGATTGTGAGTCAAAACAGTTCGTACCAAGAAACATACATAGAAAATAGAAGCACGAGGAGGCCATTCGGCCCTGCGAGCCTGCTCCGCCATTCATGATGATCATGGCTGATCATCAAGTTCAATATCCTGATCCAGGCTTTCCCCTCGTATCCCTTTAGCCCCAAGAGCTATATCTAATTCCTTCTTGAAATTACGTAACTACTTTCTGTCATAGCGAATTCCACAGATTCATCACTCTCTGGGTGAAGAAATTTCTCTAGCACAGGGCTAAATCGCTGACTTTGAAAGCAGACCAAGGCAGGCCAGCAGCACGGTTCAATTCCCGTACCAGCCTCCCCAAACAGGTGCTGGAATGTGGTGACTAGGGGCTTTTCACAGTAACTTCATTTGAAGCCTACTTGTGACAATAAGCGATTTTCATTTCATTTCATTTCATTTCCTAAAAGGTGTACCCCTTATCCTCAAACTATGACCCCTAGTTCTGGACTCCACACCATTGGGAACATTCTTTCTGAATCTACCATGTCTAATCCTGTTAGAATTTTGTAAATTTCTATGAGATCCGCTCTCCTTCTCAACTCCAATGAATATAATCCTAACCAACTTAGTCTCTCCTCATATGACATCCCAGTAATCATCCTGGTAAACCTTTGCTGCACTCACTCCAAAGTAAGAACATCCACAACTGCACACAATACTCCATGTGTGGCCTCACCAGTGCCCTTGTGGTAAAACATCCCTATTCCTGTACTCAAATCCGCTCGCTATGAAGACCAATTTACCATTTGCCTTCTTTACTGCCTGCTGTACCTGCACACTTACTTTCAGCGACTGATGCACGAGGACATCAAGGTCTCGCTGAGTATTCACCTCTCTCAATTGATATCCATTCAAATAATAATCTGCCTTCCTATTTTTTCTAACTTTAAATTTATCCACATTATACTGCATCTGCCATGCATATGCCCACTCACTCAGCCTGTCCAAACCCCACTGAAACATTTCTACATTCTCCTCACAGCTCACCCTCCCACCCAACTTTGTATGATCTGCAAATAAGGAGATAATACATTTAGTTCCCTCTTCCAAATCATTAATATGTAATGTGAATAGTTGGGGTCCAAGCACAGACACCCCTATGCTACCCACTAGTCACTGACTGCCAATCATGAAGAGACCAATTTATTCCAACTTTTTGCTTCCTGTCTGCTAATCAGCTTTCTATCCATCTCAAGACACCAGTCGTAATCCCATACACTTTAACTTTACATATTAATCTCCTATGTGAGACCTTGTTGAAGGCCCTCTCAAAGCCTATATATAGCACATCCAGCAGTTCTCCCTGGTTAACTCTACAAGTTACATTTTCAAAGGATTCTAGCAGATTTCTCAAGCATGATTTCCCTTTCGCAAATCCATGCTGACTTTGTCTGATTATACCATTGCTTTCCAAATGCTGTGCTATAAAATCCTTACTAATGAACTCTAACAACTTCCCTACGACTGATGTTAGGCTCACTGGTCTATTTTTCCCTGTTGTTTCTCTACCTCCCTTTTTGAATTACAGGGTTGGATTAGCTGCCCTTCAATCTGTAGGAACCATTCCAGAGTCCAAAGAATTTTGGAAAATGGCCACCAATGGATCTATTATTTCCAGGGCCATTTTCTTCAGTGCTCTGTGATGAGGATTATCAAGCACTCTATCTGCCTTCAATCCCATTAATTGGCACCTTGTCAAAATCTTTCTGGAAATCCAGATATACTACATCCATTGGCTCCCTGTTGTCTACTGGTAATGTCCTCAAAAAATTCCCCTAAATTAGTTCGGCACAACCTTCCCTTTATGAACCCATGCTGCATCTGTCCAATGGGACAATTTTCCATCCAGATGCCTTGCTATTTCTTCCTTTCTGATAGATTCCAGCATCTTCTCTACGACCGAAGTTAGGCTATTGGTCTATAATTATCCACTTCTTGCCTACCTCCTTTTTTAAACAGTGGTGTCACGTTTGCTAATCCAATCCGCCGGGACCACCCCAGAGTCGAGTGAATTTTAGTAAATTATCACGAGTGCATTTGAAATTTCCCTAGCCATCTCTTTTAGTAACCTGGGCTGCATTCCATCAGGCCAAGGAGACTTGTCTACCTTTAGCCCCATCATCACTACCTCCTTAGTGATAACAATCATCGCAAGGTCCTCCCCTGTCATAGCCTCATTTCCATCAGTCACTGGCATGTTGTCTGTGTCTTCCACTGTGAAGACCGACCCAAAAAACCTGTTTAGTTCCTCAGCCGTTTCCTCATCTCCCATTAATATATCTCCCTTCTCATCCACTACTGGACCAATATTTACCTTAGCCATTCTTTTTTGTTTTATTTATTTGTAGAAACGTTTACTATCTGTTTTTATATTCTGAGCAAGCTTACTCTCATAATCTATTTAACTCTTCTTTATATCTTTTAGTAGTTTTTTGTTGCCCCCTACAGATTTCCCAATCCTCTAGTCTCCCACTAATCTTTGCCATTTGTATGCTTTTTCTTTCAATTTAATACTCTCCTTTATTTCCTTAGATATCTAAGGTCGATTTTCCATCTTTCTACTGTCCTTCCTTTTTGTTGGTATAAACTTTTGCTGAGCCCTGTGAAAAATTGCTTGAAAGGTTCTCCACTGTTCCTCAACTGTTTCACCATAAAGTCTTTGCTCCCAGTCTGTCTTAGCCAGCTCTTCTCTCATTGATTGGTTTAATTTATTGTCACATGTTCTGAAGTACAGTGAAAAGTATTTTTCTGCGTACATAGTAGACAAAAGAATAATCAACAGAGTACATTGACAAATGGTACATCGACAAACAGTGATTGGTGACAGTGCGAAACAAGGGACCAAACAAAGCAAATACATGAGCAAGAGCAGCACAGGGCGTCGTGAATAGTGATCTTACAGGGAACTCATTGTAACCCCATTGTCATCCCATTGTAATCTCCTTTATTTAAGCACAAAACAGTATTGTTTGATTTTACCTTCTCACCCTCCATATGTATTTTAAATTCCACCATATTGTGATCACTCCTTCCGAGAAGATCCCTAACTATGAGGTCATTAATCAATCCTGTTTCATTACACAGGACCAGATTGAGGATTGCTTGTTCCCTCGTAGGTTCCATTACATACTGTTCTAGGAAACTATCGTGGATACATTATATAAACTCCTCCTCAAGGCTGCCTTGACCGACCTGGTTAAACCAATCGACATGTAAATTAAAATCCCTCATGATAACTGCTGTACCATTTCTACATGCATCAGTTATTTCTTTGTTTACCCCACCATAATGTTACTATTTGGTGGTCTATAGTCTACTCCTATCAGTGACTTTTTCGCCTTACTATTCCTAATTTCCACCCAAATGGATTCAACCTTATCCTCCATAGTACCAATGTCCTCCCTCATTACTGTCCAGATGTCATCCTTAAATAACAGAGCTACACCACCTCCCTCACCATCCACTCTGTCCTTCCGAATTGTTTGATACCCTTGGATATTTAACTCCCAGTCGTGACCATTCTTTAACCATGTTTCAGTAAATGCCACTAAATCATAGTCATCCACAATAGAACATAGAACATAGAACATTACAGCGCAGTACAGGCCCTTCAGCACTCAATGGTGCACCGACCTGTGAAACCACTCTAAAGCCCATCTACACTATTCCCGTATCGTCCATATGTCTATCCAATGACCATTTGAATGCCCTTAGTGTTGGCGAGTCCACTACTGTTGCAGGCAGGGCATTCCACGCCCTTACTACTCTCTGAATAAAGAACCTACCTCTGACACCCGTCTTATATCTATCTCCCCTCAATTTAAAGCTATGTCCCCTCGTGCTAGACATCACCATCCGAGGAAAAAGGCTCTCACTGTCCACCCTATCCAATCCTCTGATCATCTTGTATGCCTCAATTAAATCACCTCTTAACCTTCTTCTCTCTAACGAAAATTGCCTCAAGTCCCTCAGCCTTTCCTCATAAGATCTTCCCTCCATACCAGGCAACATTCTGGTAAATCTCCTCTGCACCCTTTCCAATGCTTCCACATCCTTCCTACAATGCAGCGACCAGAATTGCACGCAATATTCCAAATGCTGCCGCACCAGAGTTTTGTACAGCTGCAACATGACCTCATGGCTCCGAAACCCAATCCCTCAGCCAATAAAAGCTAACTCATTTATTTACCTTATTCCGAATACTATGAGCATCCAGGTAAAGTACCCTTATGTTGGCTTTTATACCTTTGTTTTGAATCTTAACACCTCTGTCAGTAAGCTCTCCTCAGTTATTTCTCCTTTTAACTTTTCTCCTAATTTTCCTTATCGTTGAATCCATATCTTCATGTAATAACCTGTTGCTTCGCTTTCCATTTATGTTTTTACTTCCCGTTTTATTCCTTTTAGTATTACTGGGCCTATTCACTGAGCTCATCTTAGTCACTGTACCCTGTACTGTGGCCCTTTTTGATTTTTGACTATGCCTTCTCTGCCTTACACTTTCCCCCTTACTGCCTTTTGTTTCTGTCCCCGATTTACCTCCCTCCGACATCCTGCATCGGGTCTCATCCCCCTGCCACATTAGTTTAAACCATCCCCAACAGCACTAGCAAACACCCCCCCAGGACATTGGTTCCAGTCCTGCCCAGGTGCAGACCGTCCGGTTTGTACTGGTCCCACCTCCCCCAGAACCGGTTCCATTGCCCCAGGAATTTGAATCCCTCCCCTTGACCATCTCTCGAGCCACGCATTCATCCAGCTATCCTGACATTCCTACTCTGACTAGCTCGTGGCACTGGTAGCAGTCCTGAGATTACTACCTTTGAGGGCCTACTTTTTAGTTTAACTCCTAACTCCCTGAATTCAGCTTGTAAAACCTCATCCTGTTTTTTTACCAAAATCATTGGTGCCTATATGCTCCACGACAGCTGGCTGTTCAACCCCCTCCCCTCTCCCAAAATGTCCTGCAGCCGTTCGGAGACATCCTTGACCCTTCCGCCAGGGAGGCAACATACCATCCTGGAGTCTCAATTGCGTCTGCAGAACCGCCTGTCTATTCTCCTTACGATTGAGTCCCCTATCACTATAGCCCTGCCATTCTTCTTTGTACCCTCCTGCGCAGCAGAGCCAGCCACAGTGACACAAACCTGGCTACTGCTGGCTTCCTCTGGTGAGCGATCCCCCTCAACAGAATCCAAAACGGTATATCTGTTTTGCAGGGAGATGACCGCAGTGGGCACCTACACTGCCTTCCTATTCTTGCTCTGTCTTTTGGTCACCCATTTTCTATCTCCCTCAGTAATGTTCACCTGCGGTGTGACCAACTCAGCGAACGTGCTATCCACGACATCCTCAGCATTGTGGATGCTCCAAAGTGAGTCCATCCGCAGCTGCAGAGACGTCAAGCAGTCTAACAGGAGCTGCAGCTGGACACACCTTGCACGTGAAGGAGCCAGCGTCAATGGATGTGTCCCTGAACTCCCACATCGTACACAAGGAGCATGACAAGGGTCTCGGATCTCCTGCCATGTCTTAAACCTTAGGTTAACTTACACAACAATGCAAAAGAAATAGACAAATGAAAAGAAAAACTACTCACCAGTCACCACTACTTACCAGCAGGTCCTCTCTTGGCCAATCTAATCACAGCCCTCCTATAACATCAATTTTCAGTTTCTCCACGCTCCTTACTGAACTCCCGCCTCTCTCTCCGCTCCTTACTGAACTCCCGCCTCTCTCTCCGCTCCTTACTGAACTCACGCCTCTCTCTCCGCTCCTTACTGAACTCCCGCCTCTCTCTCCGCTCGTTATTGAACTCCCGCCTCTCTCTCTGCTCCTTACTGAACTCCCAATCTCTCTCCGCTCCTTACTGAACTCCCGCCTCTCTCTACGCTCGTTATTGAACTCCCGCCTCTCTCTCCGCTCCTTACTGAACTCCCGCCTCTCTCTCCGCTCCTTACTGAACTCCCGCCTCTCTCTCCGCTCCTTACTGAACTCCCGCCTCTCTCTCCGCTCTTACTGAACTCCCGCCTCTCTCTCCGCTCCTTACTGAACTCCCGCTCTCTCTGCGCTCCTTACTGAACTCCCGCCTCCCTCTCCGCTCCTTACTGAACTCCTGCCTCCCTCTCCACTCTTACTGAACTCCCACCTCTCTCTCCACTCCTTACTGAACTCCCGCCTCTCTCTCCGCTCTTACTGAACTCCCGCCTCTCTCTCCGCTCCTTACTGAACTCCCGCTCTCTGCGCTCCTTACTGAACTCCCACCTCCCTCTCCGCTCCTTACTGAACTCCTGCCTCCCTCTCCACTTCTTACTGAACTCCCGCCTCTCTCTCCGCTCCTTACTGAAGTCCCGCCTCTCTCTCCGCTCTTACTGAACTCCCGCCTCTCTCTCCGCTCCTTACTGAACTCCCGCACCTCTCTCCGCTCCATCCTGAACTCCCGCCTCCCTCTCCGCTCCTTACTGAACTCCCGCCTCTCTCTCCGGTCTTACTGAACTCCCGCCTCTCTCTGCGCTCCTTACTAAACTCCCGCTCTCTCTCCGCTCCTTACTGAACTCCCGCCTCTCTCTCCACTCTTACTGAACTCCCGCCTGTCTCTCAGCTCCTTACTGAACTCCCGCTCTCTCTGCGCTCCTTACTGAACTCCCGCCTCCCTCTCCGCTCTTTACTGAACTCCCGCCTCCCTCTCCGCTCCATCCTGAACTCCCGCCTCTCTCTCTGCTCCTTACTGAACTCCTGCCTCTCTCTCCGCTCCATCCTGAACTCCCACCTCTCTCTCTCTGCTCCATACTAAACTCCCGCCTATCTCTTTATTGAGGTTCTGGACCCTGGTCTCAGAATCAACTACCTCACTATCCACCTTGATAAAGAATTCCATCATATTATGGTCACTCATCACCAAGAGTTCTCTCACAAATAGATTGCCAACTAATTGTTTCTCATTGCACAGCACCCAGTCCAAGATGGCCTGTTCATTTGTGTTCCTCAACGTATAGGTCCAGAAAACCATCCTGTATACACCCCAGAAATTCCTCCTCTATTTTACTGTGACTAATTTGACTCACCGAATCTATATGCAGAGTAAAGTCACCCATAATCACAGGTGTTCCTTTAACACTTGCATCTCTGATTTCCTGTCTAATGCTATTTCCAGTTTGGTGGCTACGAATGTTTTTTGTTCCCTGGTGTTTCTTAACTTAACCCATACAGATTCCACATCATCTATGTTAATATGTGTGGTAATACCAGGTATTGCGGTACCTGAGAGGTGGATGACCATTGGTTAGACCCAGGAGTCTACCATTGGCTGATGTACATAGCTCTGCCCTGAGAGGCGGAGTTTAAGAACCAATGTCATCCCAGCAGCCTTCACTTTCTGTATCGAAGCTGCTGGGGAAGAGTTCTAGCAGATTAAAGGCTATTAGTTATGACTCACCTACCTCGACACGGCCGCCGTCACCCCCACGGAAGGACAAAAGATGCATCTCCTATGCTCACGGGCCAGCCCTGGGATCTACCCTCTTATCGAGGAGGCGGCGAATTATGCTGCCGCGATCGAGTTGCTCGAAGGACATTATATCCGCCCTGTGAACCAGGTCTACGCTCGTCACCAGCTGGCGACTAGGAGGCAAAGCCCCGAGGAAACGTTGGAAGACTTCTACCGGGCGCTGCTGGTGCTGGGCCGAAACTGTGGCGGCCCGCCAGTTTCGGGGAACGAGCACACGGAACTTTTGATCAGGGCTGCTTTCATGGCAGGTATGACCTCCCCCGATATACGTCAAAGGCTTCTCGAAATGGACACTCTGGGACTTGCAGAGGCACGGGCCCTGGCGGGGTCCATGGACGTTGCATATACAAACGCGCTGTCCTTTGCTCCCGATCGCACGGTGGCGCCCTGGGCTGCGTGGCACCCCGTAGCGGCAGCCTCTCAGACCTATCCCCTGACCTCGCAAGCCTGCGGTGCGAGACGGCCCGCTAATGCCGTTGGGCACCGCTGTTTCTTCTGCGGGCTGGCGAATCATCCCCGCCCGCGCTGCCTGGCCCGCACCGGCTCCTGCAAAGGGTGCAGCAAGAAGGGCCACTATGTGGGGGTCTGCCAGGCCCGCGCCGTGACCACGGTCTCCAGCGACTATCGGCAACCTCCCTTTCAGGCCCCGATCGCCCAGCGCTCACCGCCACCCCTCTATCCTAAGGCCACGTGCGACCCGTGGGCGTGGCCATTTTGCCCCCCGGACACCATGCTGGACGGGTGGGCGCCGCCATTTTGTCCCTCGCCGCCGCCATCTTCTTCATCCCCGGACACCATGTGCGACCCATGGGTGACGCCATCTTGGATGGGGCCCCAGGCCCCCAGCACAGCCGACTACATGCTGCCCGACCAGAACTCTCCATTACTGCAGCTGGCCTTGGTGACCCTGGACCAGAGTCGGCCCCGGACACTGGCGAAAGCTACAACGACGAGTCCATCAACGGCCACGAGACATCATGCCTGATCGCCTCTGGCTTTGTTCACCCTGACACAGTAAGGCGCTGTTCTCTTGTCACCTATCCCGTAAATCAAAGGATCTCCCTGGCCTCCGGGTCACACGCGGTGGAGATAAAGGGGTTCTGCCTAGCGAACCTCACTGTCCAAGGCAGGGAATTCCACAATTTCCGCCTGTACGTCCTGCCGCACCTCTGCGCAGCCACCCTCCTTGGGCTGGATTTCCAGTGCCATCTGCAAAGCCTGACTTTTAAATTCGGCGGCCCTATACCCCACCTTACTGTCTGCGGCCTCGCAACCCTTCAGGTTGACCCGCCTTCCCTGTTTGCGAACCTCACCCCGGATTGCAAACCCGTCAACACCAGGAGCAGACGGTACAGTGCGCAGGACCAGACCTTTATCAGGTCGGAGGTCCAGAGGCTGCTGAGGGAAGGGGTCATCGAAGCGAGCAACAGTCCCTGGAGAGCTCAAGTAGTGGTGGTAAAGACCGGGGAGAAACATAGGATGGTCATTGACTACAGCCAGACCATCAACAAGTTTACGCAGCTGGATGCGTACCCTCTCCCCCGTATAGCCGACCTGGTAAACAGGATCATGCATTACAAGGTTTTCTCCATGGTGGATCTCAAGTCTGCCTACCACCAGCTACCCCTCCGTAATGGTGACCGCCAGTACACTGCCTTAGAAGCAGCTGGGCGGCTCTATCAATTTTTAAGGGTTCCCTTCGGTGTCACGAATGGGGTCTCGGTCTTCCAACGAGGGATGGACCGAATGGTTGACCGGTATGGCTTACGCGCAACGTTCCCGTATCTGGATAACATCACCATCTGCGGCCATGACCAGCAGGACCACGACACCAACCTCCGCAAATTTCTACAGACCGTGAAAATCCTTAATCTGACGTACAATAAGGATAAATGCGTGTTTAGCACTGACCGTCTAGCCATTCTAGGCTACGCAGTGTGAAGTGAAGTCATAGGCCCCGACCCTGAACGCATGCGCCCCCTCATGGAGTTCCCCCTCCCTCACTGCCCCAAGGCCCTAAAGCGCTGCCTCGGGTTCTTCAGCTATTATGCACAGTGGGTCCCCAATTACGTAGACAAAGCCCGACACCTGATCCAGTCAACACCCTTCCCCCTGTCGACGGAGGCCCGCCAGGCCTTCAGCCGCATCAAAACAGACATTGCAAAAGCCACGATGCGCGCCATCGATGAGTCCCTCCCCTTCCAGGTCGAGAACGATGCGTCCGACGTAGCTCTGGCGGCCACCCTCAACCAAGCGGGCTGTCCTGTGGCTTTCTTCCCCGTACTCTCCATGCTTCCGAAATTCGCCACACCTCGGTCGAAAAGGAGGCCCAGGCCAAGTAGAAGCTGTGCGACACTGGAGGCATTACCTGGCCGGTAGGAGATTCACTCTCCTCACGGACCAACGGTCGGTTGCCTTCATGTTCGATAATGCGCAGCGGGGCAAGATTAACAACGACAAGATCTTGCGGTGGAGGATCGAATTCTCCACCTACAATTACGAGATCTTGTACCGTCCGGGGAAGCTGAACAAGCCTCCTGATGCCCTGTCCCGCGGCACTTGTGCCTCCACACAAGTGGACCACCTCCGATTCCTCCACGAGGACATCTGCCACCCGGGGGTCACTCGTTTCTTTCATTTTATCAAGACCCGCAACCTGCCCTACCTCATCGAGAAGGTCAGGACCGTCACCAGGGACTGCCAAATCTGCGCGGAGTGCAAGCCGCACATCTACCGGCCAAAGAGAGCGCACCTGATAAAGGCTTCCCGTCCCTTTGAACGTCTCAGCATGGATTTCAAAGGCCCCCTCCCCTCCACCGACCGCAACACGTACTTCCTGAACGTGATTGACGAATACTCCCGGTTCCCATTCGACGTCCCCTGCCCAGACATGACCACAACCACCGTCATCAGGGCGCTCCAGGGTATCTTTACACTGTTTGGTTTCCCCGCATACATTCACAGTGATAGGGGGTCCTCCTTTATGAGTGACGAACTGCGTCAGTTCCTGCTCAGCAAGGGCATCGCCTCGAGCAGGACGACAAGTTACAACCCCCGGGGAAACGGGCAGGTAGAGAAGGAGAACGGAACAGTCTGAAAGACCGTCCTGCTGGCCCTACGGTCCAGGATTCTCCCAGTCTCCCGCTGGCAGGAAGTCCTCCCGGTGGCCCTCCACTCCATCCGGCCACTGCTCTGTACAGCCACGAACCAGACACCTCACGAACATCTCCTTGTTTTCCCCAGGAAGTCATCCTCCGGGACCTCACTCCCAACCTGGCCAGCGACACCCGGACCCATCCTGCTTCGGAAACAGCGCACAAGTCGGACCCGTTGGTCGAGAGGGTCCACCTGCTGCACGCCAACCCCCCAGTACGCCTACGTAGCGTTCCCTGACGGCCGCCAAGATACGGTCTCCCTTCGGGACCTGGCGCCCGCCGGAGCCCCACGTGCACCCGAACCATTGCCCCCACCCCCACCCTCCCCACAGTACCTAACTGGAGGGTCAGTACTCCCGCCGCCATTGCCTAGGCCCGAACACACACCGACGCCCCCTACAGGCGCTTTCCCCCCTGTCCACCTTTTGCCCCAACAGCACCGCCTAGGGGTGACAAAGCTGCCTGGGAGGATGACATCACGTTCCCGGAGTCGCAACCGCCAGGACCCCCATCAGAATCACCGCCAAAGCCCAGACGCTCCAGAAGGACGACCAGGCCACCCGATCGACTGATTGCTGCACCATGAACACTTTGTTATTACCCTCGACATCACGGTACCTCCATACCTGGTCATACCATGCGAAAGGCGACTATTAACGCTGGCCATCACCCCGCCGGGCTCTTTTTTAACAGGGGGTGAATGTGGTAATCCAGGTATTGCGGTACCTGAGAGGTGGATGACCATTGGTTAGACCCAGGAGTCTACCATTGGCTGACGTACATAGATCCGCCCTGAGAGGCGGAGTATAAGAAATGATGCCGTCCCAGCAGCCTTCACTTTCTGTATCAAAGCTGCTGGGGAAGAGTTCTAGCAGATTAAAGCCTATTAGTTATGACTCACCTTGTCTTGAGAGTAATTGATTGCGCATCAATATGTTTCCTCAATGTTGTATCAATATTTTCTTTAATCAACAACGCAACTCCACCACCTTTTACTTTCTGTCTGTCTGTTCTAAAACCTGAATAGTCCTCCATGTTAAGTTCCTGTCCTTGGTCACCTTGGAGCCATGTCTCCGTAATCCTAACTGTATCATACCCCTTTACACTTAACTGTACAAATGGTCCATCCATTTTATTTTGAATGCTCCGCGTGCTCAGTACAAATCCTTAAGGCTAGTTCTTTTATGTTCCTTGTCTTATCCCTGCTATTTTTTACAGTGTGATTTTCTGATACAGGCCCTTGATTTCTCTGCCTATCACTTTTCTTTTTCTCCTTGCTTGTGTTTTCTCTTGTTCTTGATTCACCTTTCTCTGAATCCTTACATATGTTCCCACTCAAGTGAGGACACCTCGCTATGGGGTTGCTGAATGCACCCCACTTTCAGGTCTTCCCATGCCCGCGTTCAGGTCCCCCCTCCCCCTTTCAGGATTCCCACCCTTCACCCCCCCAAACTTCCTGAGGCCCCTTCATTCCCCCTCTGCCCTTCAATCCCTCTCCACCCTCCTTTCATTGGCATGACCCCCCTCAGGCCCTGGAGTGCCCTTGCTGGCTTTGTGGTGCCACCGGGAACCTTGGTAGTGTCAGAGTGGCAGTGCCAAGGTGCCCACGATCCGGGGGTGGGTCAGGAGGCCACCCTGCACTATTCCAGGGGGCCACCCTGCACTTTTCCTGTCCACCCAGGAGCCTCCAATGGCCCGGCAGACCCCACCCCCTCAGGTACCAGTCCACCTGGCCTACGTTTTTGTGGACCAGTACTGAACACCGCCTAGCTGGGGACTCACTGATGAGGTCATTAGATTCTGGGACGCTGGTAGATCCCGGGTGAGCACACTTAAGTAGGTTTAAGACCTAATTAAGCACAGGAGGTTGGGTCGTGGCCATTCAAGGCGGAATTCTGGTCGCGCCACCTCACGGGTCTCGGGTAGATCCCGTGAGAAGTAGCAGCTACCGGGAAGCCTGCAGGAGACATTGCCCAGCATCTCCAGGCCGCATTGTGCTCCTGGTTGGGTGCAACGTGGCTTGTAGATCACGCCCACCATCTCTTTAGCCATGTATTCATCTGATATATTCTGCTATTTCTATTCTGACTAGCACATGGCATTGTTAGTAATTCTGAGATCACTATCTTTTGAGTTCCGACCGCAACTTTCTTCCCACCTCACTATACACTGCTTTTAGGACTTCATCCCTTTTTTACCAATGTGTGTACCTGTGGCAGTCGGTATTAGAGGTATTACGGTACCCTGTAAAGCTGTAAGACCATTGGTGTAGGAGGTACTGTTTTCATTGGTTAAGCCTGCCTGCTGGATCCGCCCAGTAAGGCGGAGTATAAGAGCCCATGTCTCCCCAGCAGTTGCCTTCTGTACCTGCGCTGCTGGGGGAAACATCTAGTGTAAGAAAGCCTTCAATTGTCTCCAATCTCGCTTCTGGAGTTATTGATCGAGCATCAATTTATTACACTAAATTTTAAAGAATGGAGCTCCGAATCAAGCTGGAGTGTCTGCAACTCAGCCCCCACACGGCAAACTCAGCGGCAACCTTCAAGCACTGGCTGCCGTGTTTCAATGGATATCTCAGGACGAACACAATTACACCCACGGAGGACCAGAAAATGCAAGTTCTGCACTCGAGGGTGAGCCCAGAGATCTACACTCTCATCGAGGATGCGGACGATTTCGAGGCCGCAATGAATCTGCTGAAAGGACACTATATTCACCCTGTAAACCAGGTCTACGCCCGACATCTATTAGCGACGAGGCGACAAATCCCGAGGGAATCGCTGGAGTTCTATCGTGCGCTCCTGGTGTTGGGGAGGAACTGTAACTGCCCGCAAGTTTCGGCCAACGACCACACAGAACTTTTGATCTGGGACGCATTTGTTGCAGGTATGCTGTCCTCCCAAATCTGCCAGCGATTGCTGGAGAAAGAGATACTAGGCCTCAAGGAGGCACGGGCCCTTGCTAGCTCCCTGGATGTGGCCTGTCAAAACGCCCACGCTTACATCCCCGACCACGCGGCAGCCCCTTGGGCAGCGTGGAAGCCCACCACGACCGACTCCGATGCATCCCCCAACAAGCTTCTGCTGCGAGACTACCAGGCAACCCCGGGGGGGCCCGCTGCTATTTTTGCGGGCAAGCCAAGCACCCCCGACAGCACTCCGGCCTGCTCATCCCTCTGCAAAGGATGCGGCAAAAAGGGCCACTTTGTGGCGGTATGCCAGACCCGGGCCATCGCTGCGGTCTCTGGAGGTGAATCGGGACCGCCACCACAACCCTCTCCACAGGCCATGTGCGGCCAGCGGGCACCGCCATCTTGTCTCTCGGACACCACGTGTGATGGATGGGCGCCGTCATCTTGTGCACCCCCAGCCATGCGCGACCAGTGGGCGCCACCATCTTGGCTGGACTCTCAGGACCCCGTCACAGATGACGACACACCACCCGAGGAGAACACCCAACTTCTGCCACGGGTAGCCTCGGTGACCCTGGACCAGTCTCGGCCCCGAACACTCTCGACTGCAACGACGACCGTGCTCATCAATGGGCATGAAACATTCTGTCTGATCGACTCTGGGAGCACGGAGAGCTTCATACACCCAACACGGTAAGGCGCTGTTCTCTCCCCATTCACCCAGTTAACCAAAAAATCTCCCTGGCCTCCGGGTCTCATTCAATGGAGATCAAGGGGTTCTGCATAGCGAACCTCACGGTCCAGGGAAGGGAGTTTTAAAATTACCGGCTCTACGTCCTTCCCCACCTCTGCGCTGCCACACTCCGAGGGTTAGACTTTCTTTTTTTTAAAATATATTTATTAAAGTTTTTTAACACGATTTTTCTCCCTGACAAACAATAACCCCCCCGGTAACAAAAAAAACCGAGAAATCACGCAGAGCAAGATATATACATGGCAAAATGCTATATTTACACAGCTTTGTACACTGGCTCTCACCCGTACGTGCCAGTTTCCCCAACCCTTCATGTTATCTCTTGCTCATCCACCCTCCCAGGCAGTCCCCCCCTCTCCTCCCCCTCCCAGGATGTCTCCCCCCCCCAAAGGTTGCTGCTGCTGCTGACCGACCTTCCTCTAACGCTCCGCGAGATAGTCTAGGGACGGTTGCCACCGCCTGTAAAACCCCTGCGCAGATCCTCTCAAGGCGAACTTAATCCTCTCCAACTTTATGAACCCAGCCATATCATTTATCCAGGCCTCCAGGCTGGGGGGCTTCGCCTCCTTCCACATTAGCAAGATCAATCGCCGGGCTACTGGGGACGCAAAGGCCAGAATGCCGGCCTCTTTCGCCTCCTGCACTCCCGGCTCATCCACTACTCCAAATATTGCTAGCCCTCAGCTTGGCTTGACCCGGACTTTCACCACCTGAGATATTGCTCCCGCCACTCCTCTCCAGAACCCCTCCAGTGCCGGGCATGACCAAAACATATGGACATGGTTCGCCGGGCTCCCTGAGCACCTTCCACATCTGTCCTCTACCCCAAAGAACCTACTCAACCTCGCCCCTGTCAAGTGAGCTCTGTGGACCACCTTAAATTGTATCAGGCTGAGCCTGGCACACGAGGAGGAGGCATTAACCCTACCTAGGGCATCAGCCCACAGACCTTCCTCGATCTCCTCCCACAGCTCCTCCTCCCATTTACCCTTCAACTCTTCTACCAGCGCTTCCCCTCTTCTTTCAACTCCTGGTGTATTTCCGACACCTTGCCCTCCCCGACCCATACCCCCGAGATCCCCCTATCTTGAACTTCTTGTGCCGGGACCAACGGGAATTCCCTCACCTGCATATATCTAAAGGCATTTCCCGGGGGTAACTCGAACTTCTCCTCCAGTGCCCCTAGGCTCGCAAACGTCCCGTCGATGAACAGGTCCCCCATTCTTCCAATCCCCGCCCGATGCCAGCTCTGGAACCCCCCGTCCATCTTCCCTGGGACAAACTGGTGGTTACCCCTGCTCGGGGACCACACCGATGCTCCCATTGCACCCCGGTGCCGTCTCCACTGGCCCCAGATCCTTAGCGTTGCAGCCACCACCGGGCTCGTGGTATACTTTGTCGGCGAGAGCGGCAGCGGTGCCGTCACCAACGCCCCCAGGCTCGTTCCTTTACAGGGCGCCATCTCCATCCTCTTCCATGCCGCCCCCTCTCCCTCCATAACCCACTTGCGGATCATCGCCACATTTGCTGCCCAGTAGTAGCTCCCCAGGTTTGGCAGCACCAACCCTCCTCGGTCCCTACTGCGTTCCAGGAACCCTCTCCTTACTCTCGGGGTCTTATTCGCCCATACAAACCCCATAATACTCCTGCCTACTCTCTTAAAAAAGGCCCTAGTGATCACGCTGGGAAGGCACTGAAACACAAACAGAAACCTCGGAAGGACCACCATTTTGACCGACTGCACTCTACCCGCCAGCGAGAGCGGTAACATGTCCCATCTTTTGAAATCCTCCTCCATTTGCTCCACCAACCTCGTCAGATTCAGTTTATGTAGGGTCCCCCAACTCCTGGCTGTCTGGATCCCCAGATACCGAAAGCTCCCCTCCGCCCTCCTCAGCGGTAGGTCCCCTGACCCTCTTTCTTGGTCCCTCGCCTGTAATACAAAGAGCTCACTCTTCCCTACATTGAGCTTATCGCCCGAAAACTCCCCAAACTCCCTTAGTGTCTGCATGACTTCCACCATCCCCTCCATTGGATCCGCCACGTACAGCAACAGGTCATCCGCATAAGGCGACACCCGATGCTCTTCTCCCCCTCGGACCACCCCCTTCCATTTATTAAACTCCCTCAATGGCATGGCCAATGGTTCGATCGCCAATGCGAACAACAGGGGGAACAGGGGGCACCCCTGCCTCATCCCTCGGTACAGTTGAAAGTACTCCGACCTCCGCCGGTTCGTCACTACACTTGCCATCGGGGCTCTGTAAAGGAGCTTAACCCAGTTGATAAACCCTACCCTGAACCTAAACCTGCGCAGCACCTCCCAGAGGTACTCCCACTCTACTCGGTCAAAGGCCTTCTCCGCATCCATAGCTGCCACTATCTCCGCCTCTCCCTCCTCCGATGGCATCATTATCACGTTTAAGAGCCACCGCACATTGGTGTTTAGTTGCCTGCCCTTTACAAATCCCGTCTGGTCCTCGTGGATTACCCCCGGGACACAGTCCTCAATCCTCGTGGCCAGCACTTTTGCCAGCAACTTTGCGTCCACATTGAGGAGCGAGATCGGCCTGTACGATCCACATTGCAGTGGGTCCTTGTCCCGCTTTAGGATCAAAGAAATTGTTGCTTCCGACATTGTCGGGGGCAGGGTCCCCTCCTCTCTTGCCTCATTAAAGGTCCTCACCAGTAGCAGGGCCAACAGGTCTGCGTACTTCCTGTAGAACTCCACCGGGAATCCGTCTGGTCCCGGGGTCTTCCCCGCCTGCATGCTCCCCAAACCCTTGCTCAGCTCCTCCAACCCAATTAGTGCCCCCAAACCAGCCACCTCTTGCTCCTCCACCCTCGGGAATCTCAGCTGATCTAGGAATCATCTCATCCCCTCTACCCCCGCTGGGGGCTGGGATCTGTACAGCTCTTCATAAAAGGCCTTGAATACCTCGTTTATTTTTGTCGCACTCCGAACCGTAGCTCCCTTCCATCTTTGACTCCCCCTATTTCCCTCGCTGCCATCCTCTTACGGAGCTGGTGTGCCAGCATCCGACTAGCCTTTTCCCCATACTCGTAGGTCGTCCCCTGCGCTTTCCTCCACTGTGCCTCCGCCTTCCCTGTGGTCAACAGGTCAAACTCCGTCTGGAGCCGTCGTCTTTCCTCAAGTAATCTTTCCTCCGGGGCATCTGCGTATCTCCTGTCCACTCTCAAAATCTCCCCCACTAACCTCTCCCCTTCCACACCCTCTGTCTTCTCCCTATGAGCCCTAATGGAAATTAGCTCTCACCTGATCACCGCCTCCCATACCACCCCTACCCGCACCTCCCCGTTGTCGTTGGCCTCCAAGTACCTTTCGATACACCCCCTCACCTTCCCACACACCACCTCGTCCGCCAGCAGTCCCACATCCAGCCGCCACAACGGGCGTTGGTCCCTCTCCTCGCCCAGCTCCAGTTCCACCCAGTGTATGGCATGGTCCGAAACGGCTATACTCCGTCCCCTCCACCCTCGGGATGAGCGCCCTACCCAGAACAAAGAAATCTATCCGGGAGTAGGCTTTGTGTACATGGGAGAAGAAAGAAATTCCCTGGCCTGCGGCCTTGCAAACCGCCATGGGTCCACTCCCCCCATCTGATCCATAAACCCCCAAAGTACCTTGGCCGCCGCCGGCCTCTTTCCAGTCCTTGATTTGGAGCGCTCTAGTGCTGGATCCAACACTGTATTGAATCCCCCTCCCATTATCAGTCCTCCTATCTCCAGGTCCGGAATGGGCCCCAACATGCGCTTCATGAATCCTGCATCATCCCAGTTCGGGGCGTATACGTTTACCAACACCACCCACATCCCTTGCAGCCTACCGCTCACCATTACATATCGCCCTCCATTGTCCGCTACAATAGTCTTGGCCTCAAATGACACCCGCTTTCCCACCAATATTGCCACCCCTCTATTCTTCGCATCCAGTCCTGAGTGGAATACCTGTCCTACCCATTCTTTTCTTAGCCTGACCTGGTCCGCCACCTTCAGGTGCGTCTCTTGGAGCATGGCCACGTCCGCCTTCAGTCCCTTTAAGTGCGCGAACACTCAAGCCCTCTTCACCGGCCCATTCAGGCCCCTCACATTCCACGTTATCAGCCGGATTGGAGGGGGATTCACGCCCCCCCCCCCCCCCCCCACGCCCCGCCGACTAGCCATCTCCCTTTCTGGGCCAGTCCCGTGTCCACGCCTCCCTCACCCTCCAGTCCCCCAGAGGGGGGATCCCCGTCCCGACCACCTCTTCTGTGTCCCATTCCCTTTCGGCCAGTGAAGCAGCAACCCTTTTTCTCCCCCTTTCCCCCCTCCCCTCCCCCCACTAGACCCCTGTCTAGCTTTTTTGCTCCCCCCATGTCACTCCCGTAAGTCAGCTGACGCCTGCTGAGCCCGGCTTCCCCCGCTGTCCCATTGACCTCCCCGCGTGGGAGTTTCAAAATCCATATGCATTCCTTCTTTGCCCTTCCCGCCTTTCTTCCCTAGCGCTGGAAAACACCCTGCGCTTTCCAAAGCCCGCTCCGCCCCCTCTGGCGCAGCTCCTGTCGCGGCCTTGTCTCTCTCCCCCAGCCCATGTAACATTTCCTGCACGTGATTGACCCCCTGTATCCAACACCCATCACACATCAAACCTCAAACGTCCCCCCTACCCTCACAAACCCTCAGTTAGAGTCCAACTTTTCGGCTTGTACAAAGGTCCACGCCTCTTCAGGCGTTTCAAAGTAATAGTGTTGGCCCTTGTATGTGACCCACAGTCACGCTGGCTGCAGCATTCCGAATTTCACTTCTTTCCGGTACAACGTCGCTTTGGCCCGGTTGAAACCCGCTCTCCGCTTTGCAACCTCCGTGCTCCAGTCCGGGTATATTCAGATCTCTGCATTGTCCCACTTACTGCTCCGCTCCTTCTTGTCCCATCTCAGGACCTACTCTCTGTCCGTGAACCGGTGGAACCTCACCACCATCGCCCTTGGCGGCTCATTTGCCTGGGGCCTCTTCGCCAGCACCCAATGTGCCCCGTCCAACTCCAGCAGCCTCGAAGGGGCCTTCGTGCCCATCATCGCCTCGAGCATCGTGCTCGCGTATGCCCCGGCATCAGCCCCCTGCACTCTCTCAGGGAGACCCAGGATTCGCAGATTCTTTCTCCTCGACCTATTCTCCAGGTCTTCAAGTCTTCCAGCCCACCTCTTGTGTAGCGCCTCCTTCTGCTCCACTCTCACCGCCAGGCCCACGTGCTCGTCCTCGTTCTGACTGACTTTTTTCTGTACCTCCTGGATCTTAGCTTCGTGGATCTTCTGGGTGATCCCGAGTCCTTCAATTGCCGAAAGCATAGGCGCCAACATCTCCTTGAGCATCTCCTCGCGCTGCTCCTCGAAGCAGCGCTTGATGAACTCCTGCAGCTCCCCTTTGTCCCTGGCCGCCGCCATTTTGTTTTCTTTCCCTCGCTTCTTCCGTTGCTCCAGTGCCGCTCCTTTGGCCGTTACACTTCTGGTCCGTTTAAAAAATCTATGGAAACTCCTGAAAAAGGTCTGAGAGTCAGTTCCAGGCGGGAGCTGCCGAATGCGCGACCAACTCCTCCATGGCCGCCACCGGAAGCCTCGTCCCTGCTTCTTCAATGGCCTTGGTAGATCTTTTCACAGTTGTTCCCTCTGCTGCTAGAATTCACCTTTGATAGAGTCAAGTCAGATTGCAGCTTTAAGCTTGCCCTTCCCCCGCCTGCATGCTGGAAGAGGCTTTTGTCTAAACCTGCAGCTCAAGCCAAATCTTTTACTGTTTCTGCCGGGTCTGGCAGCCAAAAGACATAACATTCCTGGGGGACACTGTCAGGGGAATGCTGCAGTCTTCTTGCCACACCGGGAAATGTCAAACAAATGCCGTGGGGGCCCTGTAAAAGAGCCCAAAAGTCCGTTCCAAGCAGGAGCTACCGAATATGCGACCTAGCTCTGCATAGCCGCACCCGGAAGTCAGGGTTAGACTTTCAATGCAACCTCCAAAGCTTAACCTTTAAATTCGATGGCCCTATACCCCCCTCACTGCCTGCAGCCTCGCGACCCTCAAGGTCGATCCACCTTCCTTGTTTGCGAACCTCACCCTGGATTTCAAACCCGTCGCCACCAGGAGCAGATGGTACAGTGCCCAGGACCGGACCCTTATTAGGTCGGAGGTCCAGCGATTACTGAGGGAAGATGTCATTGAGGCTAGCAACAGTCCCTGGAGAGCTCAAGTAGTGGTTGTAAAGACCGGGGAGAAGCATAGGATGGTCATCGATTATAGCCAGACCATCAACAGGTATACGCAGCTTGACGCGTACCCTCTGCCCCGCATATCCGATCTGGTCATTGGATCGCACATTACAAGGGCTTTTCCATGGTGGATCTAAAGTCCGCCTACCACCAGCTCCCCATCCGCCCTTGCGACGTAAATACACTACTTTCGGAGCAGATGGGCGGCTCCACCACTTACTAAGGGTTCCCTTCGGTGTCACTAATGGAGTCTCGGTCTTCCAACGCGAGATGGACCGAATGGTTGACCGGTACGGTTTACGGGCCACGTTTCCGGACCTCGATAATGTCACCATCTGCGGCCACGACCAGCAGAACCACGACACCAACCTCCGGAAATTCCTCCATACCGCAAAAATCCTTAATCTCACATATAACAAGGATAAATGCGTGTTCAGCACCGACCGTCTAGCCATCCTCGGCTACGTAGTGCATGATGGAGTTATAGGCCCAGACCCTGAATGCATGCACCCCCACATGGAGTTCCCCCTCCCTCACAGCTCCAAGGCCCTGAAATGCTGCCTAGGATTTTTCTCTTATTATGTCCAGTGGTCCCCAACTATGCGGACAAGGCCCGCCCGCTAATCCAATCCACGGGTTTTCCCCCGTCGACAGAGGCCCGCCAGGCCTTCAGCTGCATCGAAGCGGACATCGCAACGGCCATGGTGCACGACATCGACGAGTCCTTCCCCTTCCAGGTCGAGAGCGAGGCGTTCGACGTAGCTCTGGCGGCCACCCTCAACCAAGCGGGAAGACCCTTGGCCTTCTTCCTCCATGCCTCTGCAATCCGCCATTCCTCAGTCGAAAAGGAGGCCCAGGCCATAGTAGATGCTGTGCGACATTGGAGGCATTACCTGGCCGGCAGGAGATTCACTCTCCTCACTGACCAACGGTCGGTTGCCTTCATGTTCGATAATGCACAACGGGGCAAGATAAAAAACGACAAGATCTTACGGTGGAGGATCGAACTCTCCACCTACAACTATGAGATCTTGTATCATCCTGGGAAGCTAAGCGAGCCTCCTGATGCCCTATCCCGCGGAACATGTGCCACCGCTCAAGTGGACCGCCTCCGAGCCCTCCACGAGGACCTCTGCCACCCGGGGGTCACTCGATTCTTCCAATTCATTAAAACCCGCAACCTGCCCTACTCCATCGAGGAGGTCAGGACATCAACCAGGAATTGCCAAATCTGCGCGGAGTTCAAGCCGTACTTCTACAGGCCAGAGAAAGTGCACCTGATAAAGGCTTCCCGTCCCTTTGAACGCCTCAGTATGGACTTCAAAGCCCCTCCCCTCCACCGACCACAACACGTACTTCCTGAACGTGATTGATGAGTACTCCCGGTTCCCATTCGCCATTCCCTGCTCCGACATGACCGCAGCCACCGTCATAACAGCCCTCCACAGTATCTTTACGCTGTTCGGTTTCCCCGCCTACAAACACAGCGATAGGGGGGGACCTCCTTTATGAGCGATGAACTGCGTCAATTCCTGCTCAGCAAGGGCATTGCCTCGAGCAGGAAGAGCAGTTACAACCCCTGGGGAAACGGACAGGTAGAGAGGGAGAACAGAACGGTCTAGAAGACCGTCCTACTGGCCCTACAGTCCAGGAATGTCCCAGTCTCCCGCTGGCAGGATGTCCTCCCGGATGCCCTCCATTCCATCCGGTCACTGCTGTGTACCACGACCAACGAAACACCTCACGAACGTCTCCTTGTCTTCCCTCGGAAGTCCTCCTCCGGGACCTCGCTCCCAAGCTGGCTGGCAACTCCTGTACCCATCCTGCTCCGCAAACATGTGCTGGCACACAAGTCGGACCCATTGGTCGAGAGGGTCCATCTCCTCCATCCTAACCCTCAGTACGCCTACGTGGCGTACCCCGACTGCCGACAGGATACGGTCTCCCTAGGGGACCTGGCGCCCGCTGGATCCCCACACACCCCCCCCCCCCCCCACCACCAATCCCACCCTGCCTCCCACCGGCGAACCCCACAGCCGCCCCCTTCCCAGGTGGATCGGTCCTCCCACCGGTCCCGCCTAGGGGTGATGAAGCTGCCGATGAAGCCGAAGCCACGCTCCCGGAGCCACAGATGCCCGAGCCGGCGCCTGCATCACCACCGAAGCTACGGCGATCGCAGAGGACGACCAGGGTCGACTAATTGCTTCATTCTGAACTGTAAATAAATTTTGTAAATAATTGCGATGTAACGAGGCAAAACCACTGTACTGATGTATACCAGGTACCTCCATAACCTTAACCTCTACCACTGTGTAATGCGAGGCCACCACCCCCGCCGGACTCTTTTTTAACAGACGGTGAATGTGGCAGTCGGTATTAGGAGTATTACGGTACCCTGTAATGCTGAAGGGCCATTGGTGTAGGAGGTACTATTTTCATTGGTTAAGCCTGCCTGCTGGTTCCACCCAATAAGGCGGAGTATAAGAGCCCGTGTCTCCTCAGCAGCTGCCTTCTGTACCTGCGCTGCTGGGGAAACATCTAGTGTAATAAAGCCTTCAATTGTCTCCAATCTTGCTTCTGGAGTTATTGATTGAGCATCAGTACCAAAACCATTGGCTGTTCACCCTCCCCCTCCAGAATGTCCTGTAACCGCTCTGATCATAAGACCATAGAGGCAATGTACCACCCTGGAGTCTCGTTTGTGGCTACAGAAAGGCATATTACAATCTGAATCCCCGATAACTATTTCATTCCCACACTTTTTACTCCTCCCCACTGCAGCAGAACCAACCATGGAGCAACAAATTTGGCTGTTGTTGCTTTCCCCTGAAAGGTCATTCCCCTCAACAGTATCCAAAGTGATATATCTGTTTTGCAGGGGAATGGCCACAGGAGAAATGTCCAGCTCTGCAACATGAGAGAAATGATGTGGGCTGTTTTAATACCAATTTACAGCAGATGGCCAGTTCTACTCCCTTGGTGAATTAATCATTAAATCTGTTCAAAGGTTGATGTACGACAATGGTTCAACACTGTGAGCCCCTAATCACCTACCTCCCCCCAACAAAAACAGACAGGATCCTTGAAGTCTCCTTTGACAACTGAACCTGCTCCCCAAAGAGGTATTTCTAGCATTTGTTCAACTATGCAAACATCCTCAACGTGACAACATATTCCCTTTCAAATATCATGTTTTGTTACACACTGTGGTGTGAAGAATTATTTGGCTTGTGTACTGATGTTTGTACAGCTACGCTAATGTTATTGCATCTGGTGAACTAAAGCTATCATGAGAATTTATGAAATTTGCAAGCAGATGATAACATGGTAACATCATAATATTTTGGTATGTCTACCAGTCTAACTTTCGAACCCACCCATCAGGTTTCTTACCATCATTATGGAATTAACAGCCCTGTATCAACTTCCTGACGAGCAACTAATTCAGTCATTTTTTCAAAACAACTGGCATAGCTTTGTCCCACTGCCCTATTGGTGATTTATAACTTTATCACCTCTTAGGAAAAAGTCTTACTCAAATGTTCTATTTTATTTTGATGTCCCTAACTCTAAAGGTCTGAAAGATTTAATATGGGTGGTTCATGGGTATGAGGATCATGATGTACAATTACCCCACATTTGATGGAGATGAAACAGGCGCATCAATTTATGTTGCCTGCTATCTCAGTGATTGCAACATGCAGTCCAGCACTAAACATGCTTCTCACTGGCTGCATGTTCATCGGTGGGGCACAGACACATGCAGAACTAGCAATAGTTAGAGCTGGCCTGCACATCTTAAAAGAGAGACGCATTTTTGCAACAATAGGTCCTGTTGGCCCTGTTTGAGAATGTGTTTTTTTTAGAAGAAATAAAGAATTTTAATAGAAGGGCAAGTCAGAGAAAGGGAACCCATGGTTGTCTGATGCAGCGCTGGAAGCCTTAGTCCAGAAGGTAGAAAGGAGGAGATGCATCATGTTTCTATCGGGGTCCAGGGGGCTTCTAGGTATAACAGTGAAGAAAATAAGAGCAGCTAACCGCAGGTGAATGCAAGAAAACTGATCCAATAATCAGACTGCAGTGCGAGAAAAAACACCTTAAGGACTTCACATGAGTGGTCAAGGTTAGGGGGCGCATCTTCTAATCCTATCTCTTACACCATCAACTTCACACTGTTCAATGCACCTGAGCCTCATAATTAATTCATCAATCTTTAACAATCAAGACTCATCCTCACATATCTACCTTTGCTGAAACGATGTCTTCTATCTCACTTGCAGGACACAGGAATACATAATAGGAGTAGTAGCAGAGAACTGGAAGCGATAGGTACAGCTGCATCTTATAAATTTACTGGAGGAAAAGGTGGTTTGAATAATGGATGTGGCAGTGGCTAAAACCATTGCAACTGGCATCGCTGAAGATGTCAGGGATTATATTTTCCTGCCTTATGTACCTTCCCAAAACCAACTTCAGCTTCACCCGCAAACTGATATGATGTAAAAGCTGCATATTGAATGACCATTCACATTTTACTGTTCACCCACACCTCCTTCCTACACCCCACCTCTCCCTTTCTGCAATTATGCCTTCAGACACCAGGAACTGCTGCCTGGCATAATAGTGCAACCTGACGATTGAGGGCGTGAATAACAGCAGGCATCTGATGAAGAAGCATTGTCAGTCGATCTGACTCTTGCTAGCACTAATGCAGATACTGGGACTGCAAATAGTTTGAAGGGCATTGTGGTATTATCAGCTTTTGCTGTACCTAAGAGGCTGATGACCATTGGTTAAACCTAGGAGTTTACCATTGGCTGTTGATACGTAGCTCCGCCCTGACAGGCGGAGTATAAGAACTGGTGCCATCCCAGCAGCCTTCACTTTCTGTACCAAAGCTGCTGGGGAACAGTTGTAGTCGATTAAAGCCTTCAGTTATGAAATCACTTCATCTTGAGTGTAATTGATCGTGCATCAATTTAATCGACTAGACTTAAGCTGAAAGGATGGATCTCCGAATCAAACCGGAGTGCCTACAACTCAGCCCCCACGCGGAGAACTCTGCTGCAATATTTAAACACTGGCTGGCGTGCTTTAAAGGCTACCTCGAGACGGCCGGAGGCACCCCCTCAGGAGAACAGAAAGTGCATCTCCTGCACTCAAGGGTCAGCCCTGGGATCTACACACTTATAGAGGAGGCGGAGGACTATGATGCTGCGATCGAACTGTTAAAAGGACATTATATCCGCCCTGTAAATCAGGTCTACGCACATCACCTGGTTGCAATTAGATGGCAAAGCCCTGGGGAATCGTTGGAGGGTTTCTACCGGGCGCTACTGGTGCTGGGACGAAACTGTGGCTGCCACAAGTTCCGGGGAGCGAGCACACAGAACTTTTAATCAGGGATGCCTTCGTAGCAGGTATGAGCTCCTCAGAGATCCGCCAAAGACTCCTAGAAAAGGACACCCTGGGACTTAGAGGCACGGGCCCTGGCAGGGTCCATGGACGTAGCCTCCCAAAACGCGCAGTCCTATGCGCCTGACCACGCGGCGGCCCCCTGGGCTGCGTGGCACCCCGCAGTGGCAGCCCCACAGACCTTCCCCCTAACCCCGCAGGCCTGCACTGCGAGACGGCCCGCTAACGCTGCTGGGCCCCGCTGTTTCTTCTGCGGGCAGGCGAATCATCCCCGCCAGCGCTGCCCGGCCCGCATCAGGTCAGAGGTCCAAAGGCTGCTGAGGGAAGGGGTCATCGAAGCGAGCAACAGTCCCTGGAGAGCTCAAGTAGTGGTGGTAAAGACCGGGGAGAAACATAGGATGGTCATTGACTACAGTCAGACCATCAACAGGTTTACACAGCTGGACGCGTACCCTCACCCCCGTATAACCGACCAGGTAAACAGGATCGCGCAATACAAGGTCTTCTCCACGGTGGATCTCAAATCCGCTTACCATCAGCTACCCCTCCGTAATAGTGACCGCAAGTACACTGCCTTCGAAGCAGATTGGCGGCTCTATCAATTTTTAAGAGTTCCCTTTGGTGTCACTAATGGGGTCTCGGTCTTCCAGCGAGAAATGGACCAAATGGTTGACCGGTACGGCTTACGCGCAATGTTCCCGTATCTGGATAACGTCACCATCGGCGGCCACGACCAGCAGGACCATGACACCAACCTCCGCAAATTTCTCCAGACTGCGAAAATCCTTACCTTAACGTACAATAAGGATAAATGCGAATTTAGCACCGACCGTCTAGCCATTCTAGGCTACGCAGTGCGAAATGGAGTTATAGGCCCCGACACTGAGCGCATGCGCCCCGTTATGGAGTTCCCCCTCCCTCACTGCCCCAAAGCCCTGAAGCGCTGCCTAGGGCTTTTCAGTTACTACGCCCAGTGGGTCCCGAACTACGCAGACAAAGCCCGTCCCCTAATCCAGTCCACAACCTTCCCCCTGTCGATGAAGGCCCGCTAGGCCTTCAGCCGTATCAAAGCAGACATTGCAAAAGATACGATGCGCGCCATCGACGAGTCCCTCCCCATCCAGGTCGAGAGCAATGTGTCCGACGTAGCTCTGGCGGCCAACCTCAACCAAGGGGGCAGGCCCGTGGCCTTCTTCTCCCGTCCCCTCCATGCTTCCGAAATTTGCCATTCCTCGATCGAAAAAGAGGCACAAGCCATAGTTGAAGCTGTGAGACATTGGAGGCATTACCTGGCCAGCAGGAGTTTCACTCTCCTCACGGACCAACGGCCAGCGAGGGCGCACCTGATAAAGGCTTCCCGTCCCTTTGAACGCCTCAGCATGAATTTCAAAGGCCCCCTCCCCTCCACCGACCGCAACACGTATTTCCTGAACGTGATTGACGATTACTCCCATCGTCATCGCCATCCCCTGCCCAGACATGACCGCAACCACTGTGGTAGTATGTATTGGGGGTCATGTGGGACTGGAAGCCCTAATGTCATTGGCTGACAGATCCCGGGTCCTGGTTGGCCGTTGACCTCATACTCCGCCCTGAAGGCGAAGTATAAGAAGCCGGTGCCTTCCCCCGCAGGCCAGTTTACTATCGGGCTGCTGGGGAACAGACACGCTTAATAAAGCCTCATCGACTTCACTCTATTTGTCTCACGGAGTCTTTGTGCGCCACAACCACCACCATCAAAGTCCTCCAGGGTATCATTACACTGTTCGGTTTCCCCGCGTACATACACAGTGATAGGGGGTCCTCCTTTATGAGCGACGAACTGCGTCAATTCCTGCTCAGCAGGGGCATTGCCTCAAGCAGGACGACCAGTTACAACCCCTGGGGAAACGGACAGGTGAAGAGGGAGAACGGAACGGTCTGGAAGACTGTTCTACTGGCCCTACGGTCCAGGAATCTCCCAGTCTCCCGCTAGCAAGAAGTCCTCCTGGTGGCCCTCCACGCCATCCGGTCGCTGCTCTGTACAACTACCAATCAGACACCTCATGAACGTCTCCTTGTTTTCCCCAGGAAGTCCTCCTCCGGGACCTCGCTCCCAACCTGGCTAGTGACACCCCGACCCATCCTGCTTCAGAAGCACGTGCGGGCGCACAAGTCGGACCCGTTGGTCGAGAGGGTCCAAGGGCCCACCTGCTGCCGCTAACCCCCAGTATGCCTACGTGGCGGTCCCTGACGGCAGGCAAGATACAGTCTCCCACCGGGACCTGGCGCCCGCCAGAACCCCACGCGCACCCGAACCATTACCACCCACCCCGCCTCCCCTCCCCCACAGCACCTCACTGGAGGGTCCGTACCCCCGCCGCTCCTGCCTAGGCCCGCCCACCCACCGATGCCCCCTACAGGCGCCCCCGGTGTCAACCGTTTGCCCCAACAGCGCCGCCTAGGGGTGACGAAGCTGCCAGGGAGGCCAAAACCACGCTCCCGGAGTCGCAACCACCTGGACCCCCACCAGAATCACCACCGAAGCCCAGACGATCCAGAAGGACGACCAGGCCACCCGATTGACTGATTGCTTCGCTGTGACTTTAACTGTGAACGAACACTTTGTAAATATTCTCGACAGCTCTGTAAGGAGGTATCACGGTACCTCCATATCTGATCATACCATGTTAAAGGCAACTGTTACCACTGGCCACCACCCCCGCTGGACTCTTTTTTAACAGGGGGTGAATGTGGTATTATCAGGTATTGCTGTACCTAAGAGGCTGATGACCATTGGTTAAACCTAGGAGTTTACCATTGGCTGTTGATACATAGCTCCGCCCTGACAGGTGGAGTATAAGAACTGGTGCCATCCCAGCAGCCTTCCCTTTCTGTACCGAAGCTGCTGGGGAACAGTTCTAGCCGATTAAAGCCTTCAGTTATGAAATCACTTCGGCTTGAGTGTAATTGATCGTGCATCAGGCATTATATAGTGTTGGGATCAGCATGTAGTGAGGCACGTGGGTAGAAACGGGCTGCGCCATGCCAGGGGAAAGGGTGGTTCATTTGCCAGCACCCTGGAGAAAAGGTTGCAGACAAGTTCTGCTATAGAGGACTTAGGTGAGGACTTTGATGGGGTGGTGTAGAGAAAAAGCCTGAAGGGCACGCACAGAGAAATGTTTGATGCAATTGCAACCCTGTCATGGAGCCTCTTATCACTGTCAAGGAGCCAAGAAGAATTCAGTTCCAATTTGGCACAAGAACCATACAGCATAGAGTCCATTCTTTTCACAGGAAATGGTGTATAGAGAAGGGTGCTCTGGCTCAGTCCAGACACCCAAATCACATATTTGGCACTCCAATGACTCTCTCAATTTGCTTGCTCTTTTTCTAATGTGACTTCACAAGAACACAAAAGTTAGAAGCAGGAGTAGGACACCAGGCTCTTCAAGCCTGCCCCACCATTCAATATGATCATGGCTGATCTATGCCGACCTCACCTCCTTTTCTGTGCCATTTTTCTGTAGCCCTCTCTTCCTCAATCTAGCAAATATTTATCCATCTCCGCTTTAAATACTTCTTTTTTTTAAATAAATTTAGTGTACCCAATTCATTTTTTCCAGTTAAGGGGCAATTTAGCGTGGCCAGTCCACCTAACCTGCACAGCTTTGGGGTGTGGGGGCGAAACCCACGCAAACACGGGGAGAATGTGCAGACCACTTTAAATACTTCTAATACTCCAGCCTCCACCACTTCTGGTGCAGAGAATTTCAGACATTCATCACCCTCTGCGAGAAGAAATTTCTATGCACCTCAGTTTTAAATGACCGGCCCTTTATCTTGTAACTATGTCCCCTTGTTCGAGACTCTCCCACTCGTGAAAACATCTCATCATCTAGCTTGCAAAGTCCCCTCAGATCTTGTATGTTTGAATAAGATCACCCCTCATTCTTCTAAACTCCAATGTATACAGAATCAGACTATTTAGTCTCTCTTGATAGGACCCAGCAATTAGCCAGGTGAATCTCCTTTGGACTGCCTCCAATGTTAATACATCCTTTTTTAGGTAAGGAGACCAAAACTGTACGCAGCATTCCAGGTGAGGCCTCACAACATCCTGTATAATTGTAACAAAACCTCCCTATTTTAAACTTCACCCCCATTGCAATAAAGACCAAAGTACCCTTTGAATTCTTTACTATTTGTTGGACCTGCCTGTTAGCTTTTTGTGATTTATGCACTGGAACAGCTAGATCACTCTGTACTTCACTCACCTTTAGTCTCTCTCAGCTACAACACATCACCTGGTCCTCCATCCCTATTTTATTTCATTATAATTTATTTAATTTAGAATTTCGATCTGTTTTTACTTGTATCACTAATCTTTACTTCCTGCAATTTATGTTTTGGTCCTCTTACCTAGGCTTCACTTCCAAAGTCAGAAAGGTAGAAGAAAGACTCACCTACCAGTCACTTACCTTGAAACTGTGACATCACCTCTGAAAGCTACTGTTGGTGGCCCCAGGACCCACGCTGCAAGGCCACCACTGCTTGCTTTACCTTATATTCCTCTTGCGCTCTTTGTGAACTCCCGACTCCTCTCGCGCTCTTTTAAAACCCCCGGCTTCTCTCAAACTCTTTTTGAACCCCACGGCTTCCCTTGCACTCTTATAAACTCCTGGTTCCTCTCACACTCTTGTCATGTTAGGTACACTGGCTGCAACTGGATGCAGCTTAGGTCAGAAAGATACTCCAGACCTTGAATTTAGTTCAATCAGGTTTATTGAACTAATAGCACAGTTAGCACAGTTCTCTGTGAGTTCGACTCTCGGCTAACTTAAGTGTGGTTACTCTGTCCGACTGAACCAGATTAGCTCTTAGCCATGTGGTGGAGGTGTGAGATTGTAACAACACCCTTCACTGACTCTCTAGATGTTCATCAGTGGAAAGAGGCGGAGTGTGAGTGCCTTGTGTCTTTCTTTTTAAAATTTTATTCTACATTTTCACATTTTCCTTCAAAAATGTACCCCCCACCCACAAACAGTAAATGGCAACAAATACAAAATCAATCCCCTTAACAATACCAATGATCCCATCCTCCCACCATCCCAAACAACGGCCCACCTGTCAATATATGCATCCAATAAACCAAACCCTCCCACGGTGGAAACAAAAAACAAAGGAGAAAAAGAAAAAGGAGTCTGGGACCGCCCATGGTCACCATTGACCTATAGAATCCACTCCCCCTCCCCCCCTACACTCAACGCCCTCCGACCTCTGAAAGAGTACCGTACATGATACCCAAGAGTTGTACCCCTTTGAGCACACACACCCCGCATATCCACCTACACCCCAAAGAGCCCTCATTTCAAGTGAAAGTCCCATCCCTTCCCTTGTCCAAATATATACAACATTGGCTCCTTCAGCCCCTACACCCGCACGCAGTGAAACAAAAAAGAAGAAAATACAGTCATGAGGTTACATCGGCACATGGCCATTTCTCAATTTGTCAGTTCTGCCACAGTCCTTCTGCCTTCACAAACTCCTCCGCTGCTTCCGCCATTCCAAAATAAAAGTCCCTGAGCTTATAAGTCACCCTCAGCTTCGCTGGATATACACTGCCGCACTGTACCTTGCTAATGTACAGTGCCCTCTTCACCCGGTTGAAGGCAGCCCGCCACCTCGCCAGCTCTACCGTAAAGTCCTGGTATACACGTATACCAGCTCCAGCCCACTGCACCACCCGCTTCTGCTTGGCCCAGCTCAGGACCTTCTCCTTCACACTGTACCTACGGAAGCACAGAGTCACTGCCCTTGGCGGCTCACTCGCCTTTGGTACAGGCCTCCACGACCGATGAGCCCGATCCAGTTCATATCGGGAGGGATCCTCCCCCTCCCCCAATAGTTTTGCCAGCATCGCGGCAAAATACTCATCGGCTTCGGTCCTTCAACTCCTTCGGGCAGCCCCACAATCCTCAAATTCTGTCACCTGGATCTGTTTTCCAGGTCTTCCATTTTTCCTCGCAGATCCTTGTTAATGTCCATCACCTTCCGCATCTCCTTCCCCATCGAGGCAAGTTGATCACCGTGCTGCAATAACGTCTCCTCCACTTCCTTCAGCGCCTACCCTTGCTCTCGCACCTCCGCCACTGCACTCGCCACCTCCGTCCTCACCGGGGAAACCGCCTCCTCCACCAGCGCACTCAAAACATCCCTCATCTCCTTCCTCATCGTCTCCATGTATTTTGTAAACTGCCTTTCGAATTCCGCAGCCATCACCTTAGTTATTTCTTCATCCGTAAGCAATGCGGCCTCCCCTGGTGCTCCAGCCTCCATTTTCTTTACTGACCCCACGGTGACCTTTCCACTCCCCGACGGACTCTCAGCTGCCTTTTTCACGGCCGTTCTTTAGCTGGTCTTCGCCATTCCCCTCCTCTGTGCTGTCTCCCGACTTTTACTGCCTTCGCTGGCCCTAGGACCGGGCGTTAACCCCCGACAATGCCGTTCCCGAACGGGAGCCCTCCAACGCGCGGCTGCCTCCCGCCCGCCATCACCGGAAGTGTCTGCCTCGTGTCTTTTATAGTCAGATCCCACCCCTGAGTGTTCTGCCTGCTTATTGGTCATGTCTTGTTCTCTGTGTCCATTAGCTGCTTGTCTGTATATCATTATGTGTGTGTCTGCATATCATGACATCTTCCCCTTTTTTATGTTTGGATGACATATGTGAACGTATTTACAAGAATAGGCCAATGTTAACATATATACATGCAGTGGATGTGAACATATGTATATGTGAAAACAGCTGTTTGATGCGAGAACACAGAATATAGCAAACAGAACAAATGTTCATAAGTCCAGTCTCTGTGGCTTGCGTCTGATCCTGGTTGACCGCCGGAGAGGTGGTGGTGGGGATAACAGCGCCTTAATGGGCGGGATTGAAGCCTGACTGGTAGCCTTGTGAGTCGAGGTATCAGGAGGTGGCAAAAGAACAGAAGGAAATGGAGAAGAATGTGGTTGCGGGCAGGCAACTTTGCGCAGTGCCCGTCTGTTTCTTCGCACAACAGAACTATCAGCGAGACGCACAACAGCGGGGGGCAGCCTGTCGAACAACGACAGCTGGAGCTGACCAGCCTCCATCAGGGATCTTGACCCGAACAGTGTCGAATGGGGATAACATGGGCAAATCAGTGACATGAGCATCAGAGGGGGGATTAGAATCATATGTAAAGGTGTTACAGTTAAATAAAGGTAACCACAGGGGCATGAGGGAGGAACTGACGAAAATCGACTGGGAGCAGAGCCTAGTGGGAAAGACAGTAGAACAGCAATGGCAGGAGTTTCTGGGAGTAATTGAGGACACAGTACAGAGGTTCATCCCAAAGAAAAGAAAGGTTATCAGAGGGGGGATTAGGCAGCCATGGCTGACAAAGGAAGTTAGGGAATGCATCAAAGCAAAAGAGAAAGCCTACAATGTGGCAAAGAGTAGTGGGAAGTCAGAAGATTGGGAAGGCTACAAAAACAAACAGAGGATAACAAAGAGAGAAATAAGGAAAGAGAGGATCAAATATGAAGGTAGGCTAGCCAGTAACATTAGGAATGGTAGTAAATGTTTCTTTAAATACATTAAAAACAAACAGGAGGCAAAAGTTGACATTGGGCCGCTCCAAAATGACGCTGGTAATTTTGTGATGGGAGACAAGGAAATAGCTGAGGAACTAAATAAGTACTTTGCGTCAGTCTTCACAGTAGAAGACATGAGTAATATCCCAACAATTCCGGAGAGTCAGGGGGCAGAGTTGAATATGGTAGCCATCACAAAGGAGAAAGTGCTAGAGAAACTAAAAGGTCTAAAAATTGCTAAATCTCCGGGCCCAGATGGACTACATCCTAGAGTTCTAAAGGAGATAGCTGAAGAAATAGTGGAGGCGTTAGTTATGATCTTTCAAAAGTCACTGGAGTCAGGGAAAGTCCCAGAGGATTGGAAAATCGCTCTTGTAACCCCCCTGTTCAAGAAGGGAACAAGGAAAAAGATGGAAAATTATAGACCACTTAGCCTAACCTCGGTTGTTGGCAAGATTCTAGAATCCATTGTTAAGGATGAGATTTCTAAATTCTTGGAAGTGCAGGGTCGGATTAGGACAAGTCAGCATGGATTTAGTAAGGGGAGGTCGTGCCTGACAAACCTGTTAGAGTTCTTTGAAGAAATAACAAATAGGTTAGACCAAGGAGAGCCAATGGATGTTATCTATCTTGACTTCCAAAAGGCCTTTGATAAGGTGCCTCAGGGGAGACTGCTGAGTAAAATAAGGGCCCATGGTATTCGAGGCAAGGTACTAACATGGATTGACGATTGGCTGTCAGGCAGAAGGCAGAGAGTTGGGATAAAAGGTTCTTTTTCGGAATGGCAACCGGTGACGAGTGGTGTCCCGCAGGGTTCAGTGTTGGGGCCACAGCTGTTCTCTTTATATATTAACGATCTAGATGACGGGACTGGGGGCATTCTGGCTAAGTTTGCCGATGATACAAAGATAAGTGGAGGGGCAGGTAGTATGGAGGAGGTGGGGAGGCTGCAGAAAGATTTAGACAGTTTAGGAGAGTGGTCCAAGAAATGGCTGATGAAATTCAACGTGGGCAAGTGCGAGGTCTTGCACTTTGGAAAAAAGAATCGAGGCATGGACTATTTTCTAAACGGTGACAAAATTCATAATGCTGAAGTGCAAAGGGACTTAGGAGTCCTAGTCCAGGATTCTCGAAAGGTAAACTTGCAGGTTGAGTCCATAATTAAGAAAGCAAATGCAATGTTATCATTCATCTCAAGAGGCTTGGAATATAAAAGCAGGGATGTACTTCTGAAGCTTTATAAAGCATTAGTTAGGCCCCATTTAGAATACTGTGAGCAATTTTGGGCCCCACACCTCAGGAAGGACATACTGGCACTGGAGCGGGTCCAGCGGAGATTCACACGGATGATCCCAGGAATGGTAGGCCTAACATACGATGAACGTCTGAGGATCCTGGGATTATATTCATTGGAGTTTAGGAGGTTGAGGGGAGATCTAATAGAAACTTACAAGATAATGAATGGCTTAGATAGGGTGGATGTAGGGAAGTTGTTTCCATTAGCAGGGGAGACTAGGACCCAGGGGCACAGCCTTAGAATAAAAGGGAGTCACTTTAGAACAGAGATGAGGAGAAATTTCTTCAGCCAGAGAGTGGTGGGTATGTGGAATTCATTGCCACAGAGGGCGGTGGAGGCCGGGCGTTGAGTGTCTTTAAGACAGAAGTTAATAAATTCTTGATTTCTCGAGGAATTAAGGGCTATGGAGAGAGAGCGGGTAAATGGAGTTGAAATCAGCCATGATTGAATGGTGGAGTGGACTCGATGGGCCGAATGGCCTTACTTCCGCTCCTATGTCTTATGGTCTTATAGCCCCGTTTCTACTGGTGTCGGAGTTGCTGCACCTTCTGCAGCACCGGGAGGTGATCCAGGTTGGGCACGTGTATGGCTGGAAGTGTCGCTCGCAGGTCCCTGTTCATCAGGAGTTGAGCCGGCGACATGCCAGTGGACAGTGGGGCCGCCCTGTATGCAAGCAGCGCAGGGTAAATGTCAGATGCAGAATCCGCGGCCTGGCAGATGAGTTGCTTCACTATGTGCACTCCTTTCTCAACTTTTCCGTTTGACTGCGGATAGTGTGGGCTGGAAGTGTGAACTGATACGACTGGGCAAACAGAGACTATCCATGGCTGCTGAAGCACGGGCCATTGTCACTCATGACAGTGAGTGGGATACCATGCCTGGAGGACGTCTCCTTACAGGCCTTGATGACGGTCCGAGATGTGAGGCCTGAGAGCTTCACGACTTCAGGGTAATTGGAAAAGTAATCAACGATTAACATGTAATCACGCCTATTTGCATGAAAGAGGTCGATGCCAACCTTGGATCACGGAAAGGTTTCGATTTCATGCTGCTGAAGTGTCTCCTTACTCTGCACTGGCTGGGAGCGTTGACAGGTCGCACAGTTAAGGACCATGTGTGGTAGTCACCACTATTTGTATATATTACGTATATGAGAAGTAATACGGTAAGGCTCCTGTACTACAGGTACGCGGGTAGATCCCTGCCTGCTGGCTCCGCCCAGTAGGCGGAGTATAAATGTGTGTGCACACCGAGCTGCAGCCATTTCGGCGGCAGCTGCAGGAGGCAACACATCTCTGCTTAATAAAGCCTCGATTACTCTCTACTCTCGTCTCATTGTAATTGATAGTGCATCAATTTATTAAGCAGAGATTTTACAGCGATGGACCTACACATCAGGCCAGATCGCCTGCAGCTGCACCCTCAAGCAGACAACGCCACGTCGGTCCATGACCACTTGCTAGCTTGCTTTGAAGCCTAAATCGGATCAGTGACAGAACAACACTCAGAAGCACAGAAACTCCAGACCCTGTACACACGGTTGAGCTCCGATATTTTTCCCCTTATCCAGGATGCGCCCAACTACGTTGAGGTCATGACACGTCTGAAAGAGAACTACACCCGGCCGATCAACAAACTCTACGCCAGGCACCTCCTGTCCACGCGGCAACAACTCCCCGGTGAGTCATTGGAAGATTTCTGGCGTGCCCTGCACGCCCTGGCAAGGAACTGCGATTGCCAGGCAGTTTCGGCCGTTGAACATACCAAACTCCTCATTGGGGAAGCTTTCGTTACGGATATAGGGTTGGCATACATCCACCAGCGCCTCTTAGAAGGGGGTATGCTCGACATCGCGGCGACCAAGAAACCCGCGACGGTAGCCTCCCGTAATGTACAGGCGTACACCCACAACCGCACTGCGCCCCCGTTCTTCTGGACATCGTGAGCCCCACCAGGGACCGCCCCCAGCCAACCCCAAGCCTACGCCGCGCAGCAGCCAGCCAACCCCGGGGGGGGCCCAAGTGCTATTTCTGCGGGCAGGCAAAGCACCACCGGCAGTGCTGCCCGACGCGGAGCGCAATCTGCAAGGCCTGCGGGAAGAAGGGACACTTCGCCGCGGTGTGCCAGGCCTGGTCGATCGCCGCTGTAACAAAGCCCATTCTTCCTGCACCCCCCCCCCCCCACGTGCGACCCGTGGGCGCCACCATTTTCGTCCCCGCAACCCACGTGCGGCCCGTGGGTACCGCCATCGTCCTCGCATCACAACACATGCGGCCCGTGGGTGCCGCCATCTTCCCCCTTATCAGACCTCGTGCGGCCCGTGGGCGCCGCCATCTTTAAAGCCACCCGCCACGTGCGCCCCATGGGTGCCACCATCTTCATTTTGGATGGCACCTCAGGACCACTGCTCGTCGGGCACCTCATCTGGCCGCTCATCGCCCGCAACCGCCCCCGACCAGCCCAGGGCCCACCAACACCAGTCGCAGTTCGCCTCCACCACGCCCGACCAGTCCCGGCAACACAACCTCGCAACCGCGACAACGACGGTGAAAGTCGATGGCCACAAGACACCTTGCCTTCTCGACTCCGGGAGCACGGAAAGCTTCATCCACCCCAATACGGTACGGCGATGCTCCCTCGCGGTACACCTCATTACCCAACAAATCTCCCTGGCGTCCGGATCCCATTCTGGGGGTACTGCACCGCCACCCTCAACGTCCAGAGAGTAGAGTTCAGCAACTTCCAGCTCTACGTCCTCCCCAACCTCTGCACTGCCTTGCTACTCGGCCTGGACTTCCAGTGCAACCTCCAAAGTCTAACTTTGAAATTTGGCGGGCCCCTACCACCCCTTACTGTGTGCGGCCTCACGACACTTAAGGTCGACCTACCTTACCTGGTTGCAAACCTCACCCCGGATTGCAAGCATGTCGCCAGCAGGAGCAGACGGTACAGTACCCAGGACAGGACCTTCATCAGGTCCGAGGTGCAGCGGCTACTGTGGGAAGGCATCATCAAGGCCAGCAACAGCCCCTGGAGAGCTCATGTGGTGGTTGTAAAGACTGGGGAGAAACACAGGATGGTCATTGACTACAGTCAGACCATCAATCGGTACACGCAGCTCGATGCGTACCCCCTCCCACGCATATCTGATATGGTCAATCAGATTGCACAGTATCGGGTCTTCTCTACAGTGGCCTGAAATCTGCTTACCACCAGCTCCCCATCCACAAGGCGGACCGCCAATACACTGCGTTCGAAGCAGACGGCTGCTTTTATCACTTCCTTAGGGTTCCCTTCGGCGTCACTAATGGGATCTCGGTCTTCCAACAGGAGATTGACCGAATGGTTCACCGGTACGGACTGCGGGCCACCTTCCCGTACCTGTATAACGTCACCATCTGCGGCCACGACCAGCAAGACAACGACGCTAACCTTTTCAAATTTCTCCACACCGCCAAACTCTTGAACCTTACATATAACAAGGACAAGTGTGTGTTCAGCACCAACCGCTTAGCCATCCTTGGTTATATGGTGCAAAATTGAGTTCTAGGGCCTGACCCCGACCGCATACGCCCCCTCATGGAACTCCTCCTCCCCCACTGCCCCAAGGATTTCAAACAATGCCTGGACTTCTTCTCATACTATGCCCAGTGGGTCCCTAACTATGCGGACAAGGCCCGCCCACTCATTCACTCCACAGCTTTCCCCCTGATGGCCGAGGCTCACCAGGCCTTCAATCGTATCAAGGCCGACATCGCCAAGGCCACGATGCATGCGGTCAACGAGACCCTCCCCTTTCAAGTCGTGAGCGATGCATCAGACTTCGCTCTGGCCGCCACCCTCAACCAGGCAGGCAGACCCGTGGCATTCTTTTCCCACACCCTCCAAGCCTCCGAAATTCGGCACTTCTCTGTCGAAAAGGAGTACCAAGCTATCGTAGACGTTGTGCGGCATTGGGGGCATTACCTGGCCGGCAGGAGATTCACTCACTTCACTGACCAACGGTCGGTTGCCTTCATGTTCAATAACGCAATGATAAAATCTTGAGGTGGAGGATCGAGCTCTTCACCTACAATTACGAGATTTTGTATCGCCCCGGTAAGCTCAACGAGCCCCCCGATGCCCTATCCCAAGGTACATGTGCCAGCGCACAAGTGGACCGACTCTGGGCCCTACACGGTGGTCTCTGTCACCCAGGGGTCACCTGGTTCTTTTACTTCATAAAGGCCCGCAACCTACCCTACTCCATTGCGGAAGTCAGGGCGGTCACCAAAGACTGCCAGGTCTGCGCGGAGTGCAAACCGCACTTCTACCGGCCAGACCGAGCACACCTGGTGAAGGCCTCCCGTCCCTTTGAACGCCTCAGCATGGATTTCAAAGGGCCCCTCCCCTCCTCCGATCGAAACACGTACTTCCTTAACGTGGTCGATGAATACTCCAGATTCCCCTTCGCCATCCCATGCCCACGATATGACGTCTGCCACAGTCATCAAAGCCCTCAATAGCATCTTCACTCTGTTCGGTTTCCCCGCTTACATCCACAGCGACCGGGGATCCTCCTTTATGAATGATGAATTGCGTCAATTCCTGCTCAGCAAGGGCATTGCCTCGAGCAGGATGACCAGCTACAACCCCCGGGGAAACGGGCAGGTGGAGAGGGAGAACGGGACGGTCTGAAAGGCCGTCCTGCTGGCCCTATGGTCTAAAAATCTCCCGGTCTCCCGCTGGCAGGAGGTCCTCCCCGACGCCCTCCACTCCATGCTGTTTAGCACAGGGCTAAATCGCTGGCTTTGAAAGCAGACCAAGACAGGCCAGTAGCACGGTTCGATTCCCGTAACAGCCTCCCCAAACAGGCGCCGGAATGTGGCGACTAGGGGCTTTTCACAGTAACTTCATTTGAAGCCTACTTGTGACAATAAGCGATTTTCATTTCATTTCATGCGATCGCTACTTTGCACTGCGACTAATGCAACCCCTCATGAACGTCTCCTTGCCTTCCCTAGGAAGTCCACCTCCGGGGTTTCGCTCCCAACGTGGCTGGCAGCTCCAGGACCCGTTCTCCTCCGCAAGCACATGTGGCTTCACAAGGCGGACCCGTTGGTCGAGAGGGTACAGCTACTCCACGCAAACCCGCAGTACGCCTACGTGGCGTATCCTGACGGCTACCAAGGCACAGTCTCCCTCTGGGACCTGGCACCAGCTGGTTTCCCTCCCCCCCAATTGCATTGGCGCCACCCATCCTCCCCCCCAGCGCACCTCACCACAGCCCCCGCTCCAGGATGATCCGTCCTCCTCTTGGTCCCACCTGGGGATGAAGATGAGGACTACATGCTCCCGGAGTCACTGGCGACCAAGCCAGCACCTGCATCGCCACCGGGACTGCGGCACTCACAATGGAGGATCAAGGCCCGACCAGCTAAATTTGTGAACTCTCCCCAAACTGTACACTTTGAAAATGCTCACATACATGTAAATAGTTTTCCACCACCCCCGCTGGACTCTTTTTTAACAGGGGGTGAATGTGGTAGTCACCACTGTTTGTATATATTACGTATATGAGAAGTAATACGGTAAGGCTCCTGTACTACAGGTACAGGGGTAGATCCCTGCCTGCTGGCTCCGCCCAGTAGGCGGAGTATAAATGTGTGTGCTCACCGAGCTGTAGCCATTTCGGCAGCAGCTGCAGGAGGCAACACATCTCTGCTTAATAAAGCCTTGATTACTCTCTACTCTTGTCTCGTCGTAATTGATAGTGCATCAATATGTTCACGATGTCCTTGCTGATCCCAGGCCAGTAGACAGCTTGCCTCACTCTGCTTCTGCAGTTTTCCAGGTGGCCCTCATGGATTTGACGGAGCACCAAGCTCTGGAGACTGTGTGGAATTACAATCCGGTCCAGTTTGTGGAGGATACCATCAACCACCGTCAGGTCGTCCTTTACATTGAAAAATTGAGGGCACTGCCCTTTTTGCCAGCCTTTGGCTAGGTGTTGCATAGCACGCTGCAAGGGGCCCCATAGCTGTAATAGGCATTTTGTACACAGAAAACACCTCCAACCTTCCTGTCAGATTTCCGCAACATTCCTTCAAAATCTAATAGATCACAAAAACTCTTTGAAGAACGCACCATAGCCTTTGCAAAAGCGGCTCAACTGCAAATTTGATGCCTGTTTTTTTTCCAAATTATGTAGTCGCTTGGGACAAGGGATGTCCACCATATAGCTGAATGCATGTTCAGTTGGAAGTGCTCAGGATCTTCATTGGACCTTCACAGTTCAACTTAGCAGAATATGCATCAAATCACCTGAGAGGCTGTTTGACATCAGAATCTGCCAGTCGTTTAAGCTTCTGACACAAGCATGCTCACCTTTACCAGCATTAAACGGGTCCCGTGAGAAATGACTGGGAGTGCCATTTTCGGCAACTTTGTGTTCCATTGTGCCAGCATCAGCAGTGCCTCAGAGCTAAACCTTTGGCCTTAATGATCCCTTTGCGTGACTAACACAACCAGCTATTGAACATATGCATACATACGTATTCCGCCTGGAAGTCGGTGACCAGTGGTGTCCCGCAAGGATCTGTTCTGGGACCTCTGCTCTTTGTGGTTTTTATAAATGATGGATGATGGACGAAAGTTGGGGGGGTTGTAGACAGTGTTGAGGGTTGTTGCATAACAGGACATTGACAAGATGCAGAGCTGGGCTGAGAAGTGGCAGATGGAGTTCAACCTTGATAAATGTGAAGTGATTCATTTTGGAAGGTCGAATTTGAATGCTGAATACAGGGTTAAAGGCAGGATTCTTGGAAGTGTGGAGGAACATAGATCCCAAGTTGCCGCCCAGGTTGATAGGGTTGTTAAGAAGGCGTATGGTGTGTTGGCTTTCAATTAACAGGGGGATTGAGACCTGGCTATCGGACATGGCTAGCTTTCTCTGTTTGGAGAAAATCTACTTCGTCTTGAGAGGGTCCCTGTTAGGGTTCGCCCAGAGATGGCAACCATTCATCGACTTCTTCGCTGAAAATTAATCGTCAGAGGGGGGGGGGGGGCGTTAGGTTAGTGTAGATTAGGGGGTTAATTAATGGTGGGACCTGTTGGGGAGGGAGGTGGTATTTGCACTATGTTTATATTCTCATGTACATTGTTTATATTGCTGCTGTTACAATGCCAAAAAAATACCTCAATGAAATGTTTATTTTAAAAAAACAGGGGGATTGAGTTTAAGAGCCACGAGGTTTTGCTGCAGCTTTATAAAACTCTAGTTAGACCACACTTGGAATATTGTGTCCAGTTCTGGTCACCTCATTATAGGAAGGATGCTTTGGAGAAGGTGCAGTGGAGATTTACCAGGATGCTGCCTGGACTGGAGGGCATGTCTTATGAAGAAAGGTTGAGGGAGCTAGGGTTTTTCTCACTGGAACAAAGAAGGCAGAGAGGTGACTTGATAGAAGTGTACAAGGTGATGAGAGGCATGGATAGAGTGGCTAGCCAGAGACTTTTCCCCAGGGCGGAAATGGCTGTCATGAGGGGACATAATTTTCAGGTGATTGGAGGAAGGTTCTTTACACAGATAGTGGTGGGTGTGTGGAATGCACGGCCAGCAGAGGTGGTGGAGTCAGAGTCATTAGGGACATTTAAGCGACTCTTAGACAGGCACATGGACAGCAGTAAATTGAAGGGGTGTAGGTTAGGTTGATCTTAGACTAGGATAAATGGTCGGCCCAACATCATGGGCTGAAGGGCCTGTACTGTGCTGTACTGTTCTATGTTCATGTTTTTTGTACACTGTGCACCAAACTGAGATTTCAATTTGGAAAATACTTTTTCTTCTGTTTTAACTTCTGCACTAGTAAAATTAGTTTGCCAGCGAAACAATATAAAAATAACCATAAACATTAAACTGATAAGAGTTTCAGTCTGTGTCAACTGTCATGCACTTCTCCCACTGGCTAATAATTCAAGTAATGAAAGAAGACACATAAGACACAATGAATGGAAATAGGTATTGAACATTCAACAAAAATTGAAGCACACTGCACAAGCTTTGAAAATGTCACCTCAGATTAAACAAATTTCGGGTGAAATGTTGAAGTGAGATTCGTGATGTGCTTGAAGAAGAGAACATTCATTTAAAATATATTTATCAAATATCCTCTGTTACAGTGTGGGCTTCCTTCAATTACTTTCATTTTGTGTTTACAAGAGAAAGCAATAACCAAGTACATGCCAAATCTTCCTTTAACTGAAAACTGCAACCTTCTGTATGTCCTGATAGCTTGGCACCGAGTTAAAAATTACCTTCTTATTATGCTAGAATGCATCAGAGACCAAATGGGCGGCCAACCATAATCTCCTTTCTAAATTGTCTCAACACCACAAAGTTGATCATTATGTTCAGAATAAAACTAATAATCAGAAATATTTACAAATCAGATAATTACACAGACGCAGACATGCACAGCAAGCTAATTTCCTGATTTGTGCTCTGCCCAATGTTACAACAGTTTGATGCTTTCCCTTTCTGTTTCTTAGCTCCACCCAAATTGATTTTGCTTCTGGAGCCTTCGATCTAAGATTCTCATTCACCAAAGTACTGATCTTGCCCCTTAATAACAGAACTAACCCACCTCCTTTTCCTTGAAGTATATCCTTCCTAAATGTCGAATACTCTTGAACATTCAGTTCCCAGCCTCAGTCACTCTACAGCCACGTCTTCAGAATGGCAATTCAATTATTATTTTTTTAGAAAATATTTTATTAAGGCATTTATTATTCTAATTTACTTCTATTTGTGCCTTCAAATCATCTACCTTGTTGTGAATGGTGCATGCATTTAGATAAAGTGTTCTTAACTTAGTCTTCTTAACATTATTTGGCATTCTATTTGGTGCTTGCCTTTGCTTCATCACAGAATCACAGAACTGTAACGGTGCTGAAGGAAGCCACTTGGCCCACCCTGTCGCCACTGGCTCCCCGAAAGAGCATTGTAGCTTAGTGCCATTCCTCTTCCTTTCCCCATACTCCTGTGCATTGTTTTTATTTAAGTAATCATCCAATGCCCTCTTGAATGCCTCAGTTGAACCTGCCTCCACCAGGCTTCCAGGCAGTGCATTCTAAACCTGAACCACTCGTTGTTTGAAGAGGTTTTTTTCTCACATCACATTTGCTGACAGTAAAATCACTCTAAATTTGTAACCTCTTATTCTTGATCCTTTTATGAGTGGGATCTATTTCTCCCTATCTACTCTGTCCAGCCCCTTCATGATTTGAACATCTCTATCAAATCTCTTCTTAGCCTTCTTCTCTCCAAGTGGAGTAGTCCGAATCTCTCCAATCTACCCTCATAGCTGAAGTTTCTCATCCTTGGAACCATTATTGAAAACCTCTTCTGCACTCTCTCCGTTGCATCCTCCCTATAGTGTGGCGCCCAGATCTGTGCACAATATTCTAGGTGAGGTCTAACTAATGTCTTATATAAGTTTAGCATAACCTCCTTGCTCTTCCACTCTATGCCCCTATCAATAAAGCCCAAAATACTATGGGCTGGATTCTCCGCGCCCTCGCGCCATAATCGCGGCCGGCATGGGGGCGGAGAATTGATGTTCCCGCAAGAAGTCGGGACCGGCGCCAGGTCACCGATTCTGCGGGTCCCAAAAAGCGCCGTACTCAGGGAGACCCGCTCACCAATTCTCCGCCCCCAACTGGCCGAAGTCCCAACGACATGGAACTAATGGGCTCCAGCCGGTCAGGATACACGCGTGACGGCTGCGGACTCAGTCCGCGGCCATCCTGGTCGGGGGCGGGCGGGTTGGATGCCGGGGGGTGGGGGGGCCTTATAGGCAGCCGGGGAGTGCTTGTGTGGGGTTGAGGGTTGGGCGCGCAGCCGACCGGGGGGTCTCTTTCTTGGATCTGGCTCTGCGGTCCGAGTCCGCCATGGAGCACGGCGCGGCCGCTGGGGGGGCGCCGCCGTGCGCCTGCGCAGTCTCTGACCCGGAAGTGCGGGGGCACTTATCTGTAGCAAGAGCTGTGAGATTTACTCCGGGTCCCTGCTAGCCCCTTGCAGGGTTGGGAATTCGTGTCCCTTTAATTAGGATTTTCAGGAGTAAAACTCTACCGTTTTGGCGCTGGCGTGGGGACATTGTCTCAATAATGGAGAATCCAGCCTATATGCTTTATCAACTGCTCTCTCGACCTGTCCTGCCACCTTCAATGATTTATGCACAGATACACCCAGGTCCCTCTGCTCCTGCAGCTCTTTAAGAATTTCTATTGTCTCTGCATGTTCTTCCTACCAAAATGCATTACCTCATGCTTCCCCGCATTGAACTTCATATGCCAACTTATGTGTACCTTTTGAAGTTCTACACTGTTCTCTTCACAATTTACAATACTTCCAAGTTTTGTGTCATCAGAAAACTTTGAAATTGTCCCTTATACAGCAAGATCTAGATCATTGATACATATATCAAGAAAAGCTAGGGTCCCAATACTGACCCCTGGGGAACACCACAACAAACCTTCCTTCAGCCCAAAAATATCCATTGACCATTGCACTTTGCTTCCTATTACTCATCCAATTTTTGCATACACATTACTGCTATCCCTTTTATTTCATGAGCTATAACGTTTTTTACACGTTAACCATCAAGTTAGTTAAACATGATTTCCGCTTTAGAAATCCATACTGACTTGTCCTAATCAACCCACATTTTTCCATGTGACTATTAGTTCTATCCCAAATAATAGTGTCTAGATGTTTGCCCACTACTGATGTTAAACTGACTGGCCTGAAATTGCTGGAGCTATTATCGAAACAGTTTGGAACAGGGGCATAACACTTCCAATTCGCCAGTCCTCTGGCATGTCCCCTGAGTCTAGAGAAGACTGTAAAATTATGGCCAACACCCCTACCGTTTCCAATCTCATTTTCTACAATATCCTTGGATGCATCTGATTTGGTTCTGTCCCTTGTTACCTTTCAGTACCGACAGTCAATATAACATTTCCTTCTTATCTATTTTGAACCTTCTAGGGAAATAATTTCCTTGTCTGTCACCATGTCCTGGGTAGCATTTACCTCCTTGGTAAAGTCAGCTGAAAAATATTGGGCGGGATTCTCCGATCCTGGGCCTAGGTGTTGATGCCATGGTAAACACCGGAGCGTTTAAAGATGGCGTCATCTGGCCCCTAGAATCAGCGATCCTGCGCTGCACAGGGGGCCAGTACGGCACTGCAGTGTTTCAAGCAGCTCCAGCTGCTGGTACGGGCGCGGGCATGACTGGCGCGAGATCGCGCATGCGCGTGGGTTCCTGTCTCCGCACTGGCCCCGATGCAACATGGCATTGACCTACAGGGGCCAGGCACGGAGGAACATAGGCCCTCACCAGGATAAGCCCGCCCGCTGATCGGTAGGCCCCGATCGCGGGCCAGGCCACCGTGGAGGCCCCCGGAGTCGCATCCCCCTCCCCCACCAGGCCGCCCCGCAGCATGAATGGCGAGGTCCCGCCGGATAGGACCACACGAGAACGACACCAGCGGGTCTCGGCTGAACTTGGCAGGCTCTCGGCACATCGCGTGGGGAGAATCGTTGTGCCAACCGCTCCGGCACCATTGCCGCCGATTCTCCTGTCGCAGGAGATCGGTGGAGCGGCATTGCGTGATTCGGTGCCCCCCCCCCCCCCCCCCCCCCACCTCCCCCGGTGCGGGATTGGAGAATCCCTCCCATTCATTTAATATATCAGCTATGCCCCCTGCATCCTTCTGTAAATTTACTTTTAGATCCCTAATCAACCCTTCCCCTCCTTTTGCCATGTTTTTATTATTTATATGCCTACAGGAGAATTTGGGATTCTCCTTTAGGTTAGCTGGAACCTTTTCTCACCTCCCCTCTGAACCTTCTGTATTCGTCTTGGTTCTCATCTGTATTTTCTACCTGGCACCTGTCATAAGCACACTTTTTCTTCTTGACCTTAATTTTTATCTCCTTTTTTATCCAGGGAGCTCTGGATTTGTTTGCAGTACTTGACATTTTAAATGGAATATTCATTGACTATGTCCAGACCATTTGTGTTTTGAAGGTAGCCCATTGTTCAGCTACAGTTGTTCTCACCATCCCTTTGTTGCTGCCTAGATAGCCCAGCTCCATTCTTGTCCCACTGAAGTTGGCTCTCCCCAGTTAATTATTTTCACTCTGGATTGCCTATCTTTTCTATCTTCGTCCTGAACCTTGCAATACAACAATCACTGTCTTCTAAATGTTTCCCTACTGACACTTGATCAACTTGGCCCACCTCATTTCCAAGAACCAGGTCCAACAGTGCATCCTTTTAGTTGGACTGCACACATACAGCTGTAGTAAATTTTCTGCTTACTACGTTTTGACCTCCTGATACCAGTTTTGCTTCCCACCAATCTTAGCTTGCTGTTAGATTCCCATACCTCTGCTAATCTAGTTTAAATTGGCAGAGGTGCCTAACTGCACTAGCAAATCTTCCTACAAGGATGTTAGTACCAGATCTGCTGAGGTGCAACCTATCCGTCTTGCACACATCCCACATGCCCCAGAATCGGTCCCAATGCCTCAGAAATCTGATGCCCTCCTCCTACACCATGTATCCAATCACTCAATCAATTTCAATGCTACCTAGCACATGGCACTGGGAGTGATCCTGAGATTACTGCTTTTGAGGTTCTGCTTTTTGATTTATTTCCTAACTCACTAAAATCTGCTTTCAGGATCTTATCCCTCTTCCTACCTATGTGGTCGGTACTGCTGTGGATCACTGTCTGTTCACCTTCCCCCACAATAATGTCCTGCAGCCAATCTGTGATATCCTTGATCCGGCACCACAGAGGGAACACGCCATCCTGGAATCATGTCTCCAGCCACAAAAATGCCTGTCAGTTCCCCTAACTAACAAATCTCTTTTTCAAATTACGCTTCAACTCTTCTTTCTCCTCTCTTCTGCAGCTATGCTACCCATGTGCCACAAACCATTTTTGTATACTTCCCAAAGAGATATTTACTGAACTATTAATTATCAAATTATTGTCATAGTTAGGAAACTGATTGAGTGGCAGGCAATAGAGTGGGAATGATGGATAATTACTTAAATTGGCAAGGGGTGACTAGTGGTGTACCACAGGGATCTGTGTTGGGCCCTCAATTATTCATACTGTTCATACTGTTCATTAATGACTTGGATGATGGCATAGAAAGTCATATATCCAAATCTGCTGATGGTACAAAGTTAGGTGGCATCCTAGACACCCAAGATGACAGCATAAAATTGTAAGGAGATATTGACAGACTAGGTGAATGGGCAAAATTGTGGCAGATGGAATTTAATGTAAGCAATTGTGAGGTTATCCATTTTGGACCAAAAAAGTATAGAGCAGAGTAAATTCTAAATGGAAAGAGGTTAGGTGCAATGGATAGCCAAAGAGACTTGGGGGTTCAGGTGCATAGGTTTTTAAAATGCCAGGAACAAGTGCAGAAAATAATCAAAAAGATTAATGGAATTATAGCCTTTATATCAGACAGTCACCCAAGGTTGGAATTGAGCCCAGGGCACTCGTACTGTGACACAGCAGGGCTAAACACTGTGCCACCATGCCATCTACAATGTTAGATTATGGAAGGCTGCAAAAAGGAATTTTAAAAAAGGTGACCAACACTGAGCTTATGGGCGGCACGGTAGCATAGTGGTTAGCACTGTTGCTTCACAACGCCAAGGTCCCAGGTTTGATTCCCGGCTTGCGTCACTGTCTGTGCGGAGTCTGCACGTTCTTCCTGTATCTGCGTGGGTTTCCTCCGGGTGCTCCAGTTTCCTTTCACAAGTCCTGAAAGACATGGGGCTGGATTCTCCCAAAATGGGACTATGTCCCCACACTGGCGTAAAAACGCTGAAGTTTCCAGCAGAAAAGATGAGGTGATTCAATGACCTGCAGTGGGCTAGCAGGGACCCAGAGTAATTCAGGCAGCGTTAGCTGTGGGTACGGGCCACTGCACTTCCGGTTTTGAGTCCGCGCATGCGCATGGCGGCGGCCTCCATCGGCCACGCCGAGCGCCATGGCGGACTCGGACTGCGGAGGCAGATTGAAAATGTAGACCCCCACCCTGATCTGACCCCGGCCGCCTATAAGGCCCCTGCCCCACCCCGGTGTCCGATCTCCCCACCCCTACCAGGGCGGCCAAGGACTGAGTCTGCAGCCGCCATGCGAGCATCCCGACTGGCAAAAGGTGGTTAGAACCACGCAGTCGGGAACCCGGCCAATCGGGAGCGGAGGATCGCTGGGATGGCCTCTGGCAATGGGCCCTCAGCTGCGCCGAGTACTCCGCAATTCTCGGGTCCCCGAGAATCGCCGGACTGGCGCCGTCCCCAATTTTGGCATGAAATTGGATTCTCCGCCATGGTGGAGTTTGTACATTCTCCCCGTGTTTGCGTGGGTTTCGCCCTCACAAGCCAAAGATGTGCAAAGTAGGTGGATTGGCCACGCTAAATTGCCCCTTAATTGGAAAAGATTAATTGGGTACTCTACATTTTTTTAAAATAAATTTAAAAAAACAATGTGAATGGCCAGATAATATATTTTCTGTGGCATTGATTAAGGGATAGTGCTGGGACAGCAAGGATAACTCCTCTACTCTTCTTCAAAATAGTACCATGGAATCTTTCACATCCACTTGAGCAAGCAGATGGGATCTCAGTTTAACATCTCATCCAAGATATGGCACCTCCAGCACTGCAGTGCTCCCTCAGCATTGCACTAGAGTGTCAGCTCTGATTTTATGTGCTCAAGCCCTGATGCGGGACTTGAACCCAGAAGTTTGTGATCCTGAGACAAAAGTGCCATCAACTGAGCCGCAGCTACCGCAATTTGGATTGGTGGGCAAATTCGCTGGGTGAGATCCACTGTTGATTTTCTTTGCCCACAAGATTAAAATCACTCCTAAAGTGTTTTCCACGGGGAATTTCAAAGTCATGGGGGTGTTGTGATCAGGAAATGTGACTAACATGTGCAATAAATGGGGAAAACTTTAGGAGAGTGCTCTTGCAGCTATTGGCAAATGTAAAAAAGAGTGTAGGCACAATAAACATTAACATGACAAATTGTATTATTTCTAGAGGAGAAAATATAGCAATTTTAATAATATACAAATTTACATGATGATAATAATTATTATTGTCACAAATAGGCTTACATTAACACTACAATGAAGTTGCTGTGAATCTGTTAGTACAACTACATATGTTTAAATTGCATTAAATATCTGAGACAATGTTGAACCAGTGGTATATTGAGAACTGAGTTACATTGTCAATGGAGGGGCCAGTCAATCTAATTTGACCCTGCAAGATCTTCTGACAATAACATTAATGAGCATTAATACCCATTGACCATCCTTGCCTGAATTAAAAATACGAACTCTTAAAGCACTGTTACGATATCAAATGATGTTATAACTGGACAGAAAGATTCCAGAAAGTAACCCTGGCTCAAAAGACTGTAACAATTTTTTTTTTTTAATGGAAGAACAGAGTGACAGGACCGCTAATTAGCTTTAACAACAAGACAAAACATTTATTAAACGTGAAAAAATTGGATTATGTTACAATACGCCTTTACTTCCCCCTTAGAACATAGAACATACAGTGCAGAAGGAGGCCATTCGGCCCATCGAGTCTGCACCGATCCACTTAAGCCCTCACTTCCACCCTATCCTCGTAACCCAATAACCCCTCTTAACCTTTTTGGTCACTAAGGGCAATTTAGCATGGCCAATCCACCTAACCTGCACGTCTTTGGACTGTGGGAGGAAACTGGGGCACCCGGAGGAAACCCACGCAGACACGGGGAGAACGTGCAGTCTCCGCACAGACAGTGACCCAGGGGGGAATCGAACCTGGGACCCTGGCGCTGTGAAGCCACAGTGCTAGCCACTTTTGCTAATGTGCTGCCCTAACTTAACAATTACACACAGGTTTTAGGATTAACACGGATTACAAAGTACATCTTTATTATATATGTGGGTCATTATAGTTGTGTGCAGTGTCTTTTAAGAACCATGTCTTGTGACATGCGTGACATCATCGAGTACTTAGTCGGCTTTTGGGGAGTCGAGTGCCAAATCTTGTACAGTGAAGACCTATTCTTGCATTACAACCCATGTGCTTTAGCATTCTATTTTTTTGTATTGTTAGTCTAAAGATCCAACAGTTTACAAAAATAAAACTGGTGACAAGGAACAGATCAGAGGAAAGAAAAAGAATTTTGAAAGAAAAAATCTAGTGGAGTGGAGCAGCTTCAACAGATCAATCGATCAACAGATTAACAGAAGGTTAGAAATCTCTGGCATCGACTTTGGGGCAAACATTCAAAGGAAGGGCCCATACCAATTTTAAACCGGCAATCAGAGCAGTCACACTGCAGAGCTCACCATATGCAATACAGTAAGACATGGAGGTAGAGCGGGGCAGAGAACAAAAGATTAAGTTAAAGCTGTTACAAATTGGTAATCCATCTTGAATGAACTAGTCCAGTGAATTAAGCGTAGGGGGGAGCATTCCGATCCCGTGAAAACGGGAGGATATTTTGGTGCGATGGGCTTTTTTGATGTGAACTAAAGAGAACCGGAAATCATTTTCAGAGAGATTCCATTATTATATTCTAGCCAATAAAACTTTGGAAGAGATTAAGGTTTGTGCATTCCTAAATATAATTGGAAACATTAACTTGACAAATTGTATTATTTATAGGTGAGAAAACATAGCAATTTTAATAATATACTGATTTACATGATGATAATAATCCTTATTATTGTCACAAGTAGGCTTACAATGAAGTTACTGTGAATCTGTTAGTACAACGACATATGCATAAATTGCATTAAATACCTGAGACAATGTTGAATTAGTGGTGTATTTAATTTGTTAAGAAGCTTAGATTACACGGGTCGGCAAAGATCGGAGTATTTCCGATTATATAGGGGAACAAAACAGGGATGCCCGCTGTCTCCACTGTTGTTCGCGTTGGCAATTGAACCTCTGGCCATGGCGTTGAAAGACTCCAGGAAATGGAGAGGGGTGATTAGAGGGGGAGAAGAACACCGAGTCTCGCTATACGTGGATGACCTACTGTTGTATGTGTCGGACCCAGCGGGGGGGATGATAGAGGTTATGCGGATGTTGAGGGAGTTCGGAGATTTCTCGGGATATAGGCTTAACATGGGGAAGAGTGAACTATTCGTGATACACCCAGGGGACCAGAGTAGAGAGATAGAAGGCCTGCCTCTAAGGAAAGTGGAAAGAAACTTCCGATACCTGGGGATTCAGATCGCTAGGAGCTGGGGAACCTTGCACAGACTTAATCTGACACGATTGGTAGAACAAATGGAGGAGGACTTCAAGAGGTGGGACATGCAGCCTCTGTCGTTGGCGGGCAGAGTGCAGGCAATTAAGGTGATGGTCCTCCCGAGGTTCTTATTTGTATTTCAATGTCTCCCTATACTAATCACTAAGACCTTTTTTTAAAAAATAGACAGGAGCATCACGAGCTTCGTGTGGGCAGGGAAAGTCCCGAGGGTAAGGAGGGGGTTCCTACAACGTTGCAGAGACAGAGGAGGATTGGCGCTACCGAATTTGGGCGACTACTATTGGGCTGCCAATGTGGCGATGATTCGTAAATGGATGATGGAGGGAGAGGGAGCGGCGTGGAGAGAAAGTCCTGTAAAGGGACGAGCTTAGAGGCGCTGGTGACGGCGCCGCTACCGCTCTCACCAAAAAAGTTTACCACGAACCCGGTGGTGGCGGCAACATTGAATATCTGGGGACAATGGAGGCGACAGAGAGGTGTGCGGGGAGCCCTGGTGGGGTCCCCAATCAGGAACAACCATAGGTTTGCCCCAGGAAGAATGGATGGAGGATTTCAGAGCTGGCACCAGTTGGGAATTAGGAGGGTGGGAGATTCATTTATAGATGGGACGTTTGCGAGCTTGGGAGCATTGGAGGAAAAGTATAAGTTGCCCCGGGGAAACTTCCTTAGATATATGCAGGTGAGGGCGTTCACAAGACAACAGGTGAGGGAATTTCCGCTGCTCCCGGTACAGGGGATTCAGGAGAGAGTGCTTTCGGGGGGGTGGGTCAGAGAGGGCAAGGTGTCAGAGATATACCGAGAGATGAGGGAAGAGGGGGAGGAGTTGGTGGGCGAATTAAAAGGAAAGGGAAGAAGAGCTAGGGGAGGAGATAGAGGAGGATATGTGGGCTGATGCCCTAAGCAGGGTAAATTCCTCTTCCTCGTGCGCCAGGCTTAGCCTGATTCAATTCAAGGTGCTACATAGAGCACACATAACGGGAGCAAGACTGAGCAGGTTCTTTGGAGTGGAGGACAAGTGTGGGAGGTGCGGCGGAAGCCCGGCAAACCACGCACATATGTTTTGGTCATGCCCGGCACTGGAGGGGTATTGGAAGGGAGTGACGGGAGTGATTTCTAAGGTGGTGAAGGCCCGGGTCAAACCAGGCTGGGGCTAGCTCTATTTGGGGTTGCGGATGAGCCGGGAGTGCAGGAGGCGAAAGAGGCCGACGTTGTGGATTTGCGTCCCTAGTAGCCCGGCGTAGGATTCTACTCATGTGGAAGGAGGCGAAACCCTCCGGACTGGAGGCCTGGGTAAACTATATGGCGGGGTTCATAAAACTGGAGCGGATAAAGTTTGCCCTGAGAGGATCGGCTCAAGGGTTCACCAGGCGGTGGCAGCCATTCCTCGACTACCTAGGGGAACGTTAGAGGGAAGACAGATGACCAGCAGCAGCAACCCAGGGGGGAAGGGGGGGAGGGGGTGGAAATTTTAGTTCATGTTAAATGATTAGATTACCATGTTGATTAGCCATTTGTTTATTGTTAAACTTTCTTTACTGTTATGTTTGATCTCTAAAGGGAAAACATTTTAATCGAAAAAATTTCAATAAAACATATTTTTTTTAAAAAAAGAAGCTTAGATTAGCCAGACATCCCCGGAGACGAGACATATCAAGAATTGGTTAAAATATTAGAAGATCATTATTCACCAAAGCCGTTAATTGTTGCAAAGAAGTTTTGATTTCATCGATGGGATCAGAAGGGGAAAATATTGCGCAGTTCATTGCAACCCTTAAGTGACTTGCAGAGTTTTGCCAATTTGGCATCTCATTAGATGACACAATTAGAGATTGTTTACGGTTTGGTTTGAAAAAATAGGCCATTCGAAGAATATTATTAAGTGAACAAAATCTAAGTCTGAAGACTGCATTAGATATTGCTGTTTCAATGGAGCTCGCAGATAAGGAGGCTTCTCGGGTTGGAGCAAGCACGAGGATCCATAAACTGACTGCTGTCCAGAAGAAGTCTATCTAGCAACTGGCGTGTCATCGCTGTGCAAAAAAGTCATTTCCTGGCTGAATGCTTGGAGCAAGGACAGTCAATGTAAAGATTGTTGTATAACTCAACACAGAGCAAGGGATTGCTGGAATAAAATATCTTCTCCAGCGACGAACGCTCAAAGCAAGATACAGAACTCATTCAAAGGGGGAAACAAACAAATTCAACTAAGAAAATTCACAATGTGGAAGAAAAAAAACAACAACCATAATGAAACTACAGCAATTAATTTTGATAAATAATTGAAGCTGAATGTGCTCAGTCCAGGGTGAGTCACATCATTTTTGGGTAGAGCCAAAACTGAATAGTCAACTTATTAAAATGGAAGTCGATACAGGGGCTGTATTAACTGTATCCCTGATTCCGGAGACCATTTATATTGGAAACTTAACCTGCCTTTGCGACCATCAAATGCCATTTTGATATACTGAAGGGATAGGCCCACTGAGAGATTACATCACAGTCAAAGTTGATAGAAGTGAACAAACCACAGATTTACCACTCCATGTGGTGCGGGAAGGTTTTCCAGCTCTCTTTAGCTGATATTGACTGGAAAGGATTAAACTGAATTGGAGCGTGGTCAACAACTTAGTTGATTCAAAGTCAGTTTTACAGTCCGTCATGAAAACATACAGCAGTGTTTTTGAAGGCACACTGGGGTCCATGAAAGATGTACAAGTGTCCCTGAAGATTAAGGAAAATAGTCAGTCGAAATGTCTCAAGGCTAAAACTGTACCCTATGATGTACATCCAAAAGTCAAAGCAGAACTACTGAGACCTGTGAAAATAGGAGTCTTAGAAGCCATCACTACTAGTGACTGGGCAACCTCTTTTGTACCTCTCTTGAAACCGGATGGTACAGTTTGCATCTGTGGAGATTTTAAGAAAACAATCAATCCAGTACAACGTGCAGATCAATACCCATTACCATTGATTGAAAATTTGTTTGCAGGCTTAGGAGGACAGAGGTTTAGCAAGATTTACCTCTCACAAACGTACCTGCAAATTAATGTGGTAGCTGAATCTCATCACCTGCTCACCATCACTCACCTTCTATGACTCTATATCTTTCTGGCCTCTCATAATCCACTGCCTTTTTAACTCTTTGTGACTTCACTGAACAGTAATTTGTTCTGGTTCCCAGTTTTGTCTGTTACATAAACTCGAGACTTCTTGGCAACTTCTCTTCATTTCTCTAGTTTCCTTAACTTGCTCTACTTTAGGATTCTGGCATCTTCTTAACCATTACTCCATAGTATGGCTTTTCTCCTGGCAAGGCTGAGAGAGATGTTGCCTCTTTAGCCTTCTAAAACAAGCTGCTTCTAGAAGAGCTGCCAGACCTTCCTACCACTCACTACATATCTCCAATATATCTCCAACATTCCGCTTGAGTCAGCAGCATGTAATTAATTTCCTTATTACCAATATTATCAGCAACAATCTCAGGGCAGCACGGTAGCATTGTGGATAGCACAATTGCTTTACAGCTCCAGGGTCCCAGGTTCGATTCCGGCTTGGGTCACTGTCTGTGTGGAATCTGCACATCCTCCCCGTGTGTGCGTGGGTTTCCTCTGGGCGCTCCAGCTTCCTCCCACAGTCCAAAGATGTGTAGGTTAGGTGGATTGGCCATGATAAATTGCCCTTAGTGTCCAAAATTGCCCTTAGTGTTGGGTGGGGTTACTGGGTTCTGGGGATAGGGTGGAGGTGTTGACCTTGGGGAGGGTGCTCTTTCCAAGAGCCAGTGCAGACTCGATGGGCCGAATGGCCTCCTTCTGCACTGTAAATTCTATGAAAGCAGAGGAATTGGCTTTAAAATATTTGAACATCAGTTGCATGAGAGTATCCCATGAGGAAAGTGTTCATCTTTTCTGAAGGTTCGGCAGCAACAAAACAATATCACAAGAGAAAGTTTGGAATAGAAATGAGAAGGAAATGATAAACCTCTGTGGGAAGCTGCCTACATCAATCATCCTTTGGGGCTCTGCTGGGAATCAGCAACCCCCAGACTGCTGTATTCTTAAACTATGTCCTCCTGCTCATTCTAAATTCCATTTCAATGAAGAGTGTAATTCCCTTTAAATCAGAAATCCTGGAGTATGGCTGCAGTTCAACTTTGTTGGTGACCAGTGAGCTGAAGAATGATATAATTAAGGCCAAAGTCACAGGTTTCACACTTCTATGTTTCAAATTTTTCTCAGGCATACTCTGCTCATTAATGACTTTTCCACCTTAAGACTTTCATCTCGATGTTGTTTTACCATTCCAGAGTTAAGTTCTTCAGTCATCCAAATAAAAAAGCATTTGTGCGCAACTAGCTGCGTTTGGTGTGCCAACACCCTATTTATAGAATGTTCTGCCTGCTTGACTTTGACATGAAGACATCAATATTCAAGATACGACTGCCACTATGATAACCAGGTTAAAACCAATGTCTCTAAATATACATTTCTTGAATTTAGTTTGGCTATTTATTTAACACTTAACAATGTTCTGAAAGATTTTTCCACATTATTATTGCTCTTCTGTTTAATAATTAAATGGACTTGGTGAAGTAATGTATTGTAGCTCAGGTTATGCCTATATGCTATGCTATGCACATGCATGACAAAGTGACCTTCAAATAAAATGGCTGTAAATAATGATGAAATTCTGCATGTAATGAATCCATGTTGTGTAAGAATTGATCGGGTGTTAGCAGCTGAATGTGGAAATGTACTTATTCTTTTTTTCCCTATATTTCAATAGTTTGCTGATGTTTATATTTCCACACATTTAAGTCTAAGTTAAGAATTTATTATCCAGTAACAAATATTGCAAATATGCTTGAAAAAGGAGGATTATCATTAGGATGCTAGTTAAAACTCAAATAATTACAAAAATATTGCACTTCTTATCCTTCTGTTCTGTTTCTATTTATTAAATTTACAATTAACAGCTAATGCTGATAGCTTCATCAAGAATATTGATTTAAGGAATTACCAAGGCTGACTATTAGGGGGCTGTTACTATTACAAATTCAGAGATAAATCAGAAATTGTACAGTCCAATTTAGATTCTTCATGCTCGTAATCCTTTAGATCAACATTTACAAAGATGCCATCATCCCTTATTATTTGACAAAAAACTATTTTAAATAATGACTGAAGTGGAAAAGAATAATCTTTACAATTAAAACTCTTGCTCATTTGAAATGCACCATTTCTGCGAGGATCGTCTAGAACTGTCACCCCCCCCCAATTCATCACACATCTGTAAAGAAAAGTATATCACTGCTCTCTTCAATAACTATTTGTCTATTTTTACTAATCAAATATCCAATCAATAAATTTGAACAAATTAAAACATATTAATAACAAACTAGTAATGACCAGAAAAGCTAAGCAAGCAAATTTCTTATTTGTCTCCAAAGTTACCTTTCAAGGGCTAGCAAGTACCGCTACAATTGACCAATGAAATCACTCAAAAAACTTTTCATACAACTTTCACTTTGTTCATTTCAACTTGCAAAACTTCAGACAACCCTGATTCCTCCCATTAATTACATAATCTGTATCCCACTAAGTTCCATGACCTACTCAGCTACAACTAAACAGCACTCCCCCCCGCCCCCACCCCCCATAAATTATCAACACTCCAGGGAATCCCCAGAGAGCAAAACTCAATTCCATTAGCCCTTCTGCTCTTTATCTGTAACCAAGTAAGTGATTAAAATCAATAATTACGTCACTCTTTTATGGCTCCTTAATTACAGCTTTAGCAGACCCAGAGTCTGGGAACCTTAACCTAGGTTCTTTAATAATATTACTGCAACAAATATAAACCTTAATGCAGGCTTTTTAGAAGCATTACTGAAACAGATATAACATATAATATACAACGGTTTCTATATCCATTACAGGGGCTATCCAATTTATCTCCTGAGACTTATCTTGTATCACCAGATCTATGCAGCAGCACTATATTATTTAAATAAATTTCAGAATAGTATGGTTAAACTTTCAAATCAAGTCTTCGGCAGTCAGGTATGATGATGAAAACTCTTAAATCTGACCATCAGCAGTTCATTTATCCCTTACAGTGGGAACACCCGAATGATGGTGCTCATATATCTCATTACATAATTATGGAACGGAAAGCAGAAAATAGCTGCAGACAGAAATAGGAAGCATTTTTCATTCCATGCTCATTTGGAGCTTTCCTTCACCGAGTCAGGACACCATGAAAGGGATTGTATTAGATTCAATGTGCTGATATACTTTGTCAAAGAATATAATTATTTTACAAAATTGGGCCCAGCTTTGTGACTACCAGCTGAGCAATTTAAGACTTGATGTACAACCACTTATTATGTAAAAGGGCATCTGCCTGTATGAGTACAGAAGAATGCTGCACATGCACTGAATCAAATAGTAACCATGTAAATGTCCAGTATACCAAACAGTTCTAGTAAAGTTGAATAATTAAATTCGAGCAGTAAGGATCAAACTGACATGACATATAGGGTGGAATCTTTTTGAGGCAAAGGGGGTCTCAGACATCGGTTGGACAGCACCAAGACCCATGTGTTTTTTATTTTCAGGAAGGCCCAATCACTTAATAGGCCAGCGGTGGGCCACCCCTGGGATCAATGATCCTGGGGGCGGAAATCCTGCTCACTATTTGCCTGTCAGAGGCCAGCAACTCTACTCTGCTCAATAATGGGGGAGGTGGTGCTGCTGCCAATGCACCTCTTCAAAATCCAGGATTGAGGAGGAACTCAGGCACAGGTGAGTGATGATGAGAAGAAGATCATGGGGTGTGGGTCACTGGGATTTGGGAGGGGAGGAGGATCGGCGTAAGGGACAGTGGGTGACTTTCAGCACCCTCCTCTTCCTGCTGCCGGGTCCCTCAATAAGGCACTGGAACTCTCCCTACTCTGGGAGCACACAAGCAAACATTCCACCTTTTGCTTGTCATGTTCCCTTCTGGGCAAGCCCCTTGCCCGCCATTGTATTAATACCAGTGGTGGCAGTTTGAGGCCTTAAGGGGGCATCTCTTGTCACTTAAGGAACCCAATTGGTAGCGGGGTGGGAATGCTATTCAGTTGTCTTCCTACTATAGGCTTAACCAGGGTGGAGGCAGAAAGTTGGCAGGGACCTTACCCACCCCCCTCCCACTTAATTAAATGCACTCCCTGCTATGAAACTTGCTACAAGGAGAGTGCAAGATTCCGCCTAAGATACAGAATGGTACTCATGTTCTTAGAGAGGTTTCTTGAGTCTGATGTACATAATAAATGTGGTCATCTTACTCCCTCTGCAAAGAGCCCTCAAATTCATCCTGATACCCCCTCCTCTTTCCTAATTACTGTGGATTTTCCCCCCATTCCGATCATGACCTCTCTTTCTCTCCCAACCCAAGAATCAGCAAGGACTGTGCTCAGTCCGATCTTGGCAGGACATTTTAAAGTCTAATATCTGTCACCTCAAAAAAGGGGCTGCATGGTGTATTGGATAGACAAACAATTGTTTGAATTGTTAAGCCCCTATTGTTGACCCTCTGCTGTCCCTTTTGAGTAGTGGCTAATATTGAGTACATAATGTTTGTAACTTGCTGCCTCTATGCCTGAGCACTATTTGCAAGTGTACGGATGTGGCAAATTATGGTTTTATGGAGTGAGAGCTAACTGGAGCCATAAATTTAGTTTGAAATAGTACACAGCAGAATTAATATGGAGCAATAAGGATTGTAAGATTTAAAGTCCTGGAAACTCTGTTAAATCATCTGTTCACAGATGGGCTGGTGGCAGAGGCATTATAACTGGACTCAATGACTCAATGCCTCAAGTTAAGCAAGGAAAACAAGCCAGGGTTCCTATTCCTAATCAGTGGACACCAACCATATTTTGAAGTGCACGATTGGGATAGCAATAAACAAAAAATTGGTCTCAACTGTAAAAACCCATTATCAGGTATAATGAAATGCTGGAAAATCTCAGCAGGGCTGGCAGCATCTGTAGGGAGACAAAAGAGCTAATGTTTTGAGTCCGATGACTCTTTGTCAGGTATAATGAAGCTGTCCACGCTCACTGTTAAGGTTCACACCTAATGAGATGTGAGGGTGCCCATCAAGTTGGGAAACATACTCCAGCAAGGGATAGAACATAGAACATTACAGTGCAGTACAGGCCCTTCGGCCCTCGATGTTGCACCGACCTGTGAAACCACTCTAAAGCCCATCTACACTATTCCCTTATCGTCCATATGTCTATCCAATGACCATTTGAATGCCCTTAGTGTTGACGAGTCCACTACTGTTGCAGGCAGGGCATTCCACGCCCTTACTACTCTCTGAGTAAAGAACCTACCTCTGACAGCTGTCCTATATCTATCTCCCCTCAATTTAAAGCTATGTCCCCTCGTGCTAGACATCACCATCCGAGGAAAAAGGCTCTCACTGTCCACCCTATCCAATCCTCTGATCATCTTGTATGCCTCAATTAAGTCACCTCTTAACCTTCTTCTCTCTAACGAAAACAGCCACAAGTCCCTCAGCCTTTCCTCATAAGATCTTCCCTCCAAACCAGGCAACATTCTGATGAATCTCCTCTGCACCCTTTCCAATGCTTCCACATCCTTCCTATAATGCGGCGACCAGAATTGCATGCAATACTCCAAATGCGGCCGCACCAGAGTTTTGTACATCTGCAACATGACCTCATGGCTCCGAAACTCAATCCCTCTATCAATAAAAGCTAACACACCGTACGCCTTCTTAACAACCCTCTCAACCTGGGTGGCAACTTTCAGGGATCTATGTACATGGACACCGAGATCTCTGCTCATCCACACTGCCAAGAATCTTACCATTAGCCCAGTACTCTGTCTTCCTGTTATTCCTTCCAAAATGAATCACCTCACACTTTTCTGCATTAAACTCCATTTGCCACCTCTCAGCCCAGTGCTGCAGCTTATCTATGTCCCTCTGTAACGTGTAACATCCTTCCGCACTGTCCACAACTCCATCGACTTTCGTGTCATCTGCAAATTTACTCACCCATCCTTCTACGCCCTCCTCCAGGTCATTTATAAAAATGACAAACAGCAGTGGCCCCAAAACAGATCCTTGTGGTACACCACTAGTAACTGGACTCCAGTCTGAACATTTCCCATCAACCACCACCCTTTGTCTTCTTCCAGCTAGCCAATTTCTGATCCAAACTGCTAAATCACCCTGAATCCAATGCCTCCGTATTTTCTGCAGTAGCCTTCCGTGGGGAACCTTATCAAACGCTTTACTGAAATCCATATACACCACATCAACTGCTTACCCTCATCCACCTGTTTGGTCACCCTCTCAAAGAACTCAATAAGGTTTGTGAGGCGCGACCTACCCTTCACAAAACCGTGTTGACTATCTCTAATCAAATTATTCCTTTCCAGATGATTATACATCCTATCTCTTATAAACCTTTCCAAGATTTTGCCCACAACAGAAGTAAGGCTCACTGGTCTATAGTTACCTGGGTTGTCTCTACTCCCCTTCTTGAACAAGGGGACAACATTTGCTATCCTCCAGTCTTCTGGCACTATTCCTGTAGACAAAGATGACTTAAAGATCAAAGCCAAAGGCTCAGCAATCTCCTCCCTAGCTTCCCAGAGAATCCTAGGATAAATCCCATCCGGCCCAGGGGACTTATCTATTTTCACACTTTCCAGAATTGCTAACACCTCCTCCTTATGAACCTCAAGCCCTTCTAGTCTAGTAGCCTGAATCTCAGTATTCTCCTCGACAACATTGTCTTTTTCCTGTGTGAATACTGACGAAAAATATTCATTTAGCACCTCTCCTATCTCCTCGGACTCCAAGCACAACTTCCCATTACTGTCCTTGACTGGCCCTACTCTTACCCTAGTCATTTGTTTATTCCTGACATATCTATAGAAAGCTTTAGGGTTATCCTTGATCCTACCTGCCAAAGACTTCTCATGTCCCCTCGTGGCTCTTCTTAGCTCTCTCTTTAGGTCCTTCCTAGCTAACTTGTAACTCTCGAGCACCCTAACTGAACCTTCATGTCTCATCTTTACATAAGCCTCCTTCTTCCTCTTGACAAGTGTTTCAACTGCTTTATTAAACCATGGTTCCCTTGCTCGACCACTTCCTCCCTGCCTGACAGGTACATACTTATCAAGGGCACATAGTAGCTGTTCCTTGAACAAGCTCCACATTTCCATTGTCCCCATCCCCTGCAGTTTTCCTCTCCATCCGATGCATCCTAAGTCTTGCCTCATCGCATCATAATTGCCTTTCCCCCAGATATAACTCTTGCCCTGCGGTATATACCTGTCACTTTCCATCACTAAAGTAAACTTAATCGAATTGTGGTCACTATCACCAAAGTGCTCACCTACCTCCAAATCTAACACCTGTCTTGGTTCATTACCCAGTACCAAGGCCAAATCCAATATGGCCTTGCCTCTCATTGGCCTATCTACATACTGTGTCAGGAAACCCTCCTGCACACATTGGACAAAAACAGACCCATCTAAAGTACTCGAACTATAGCGTTTCCAGTCAATATTTGGAAAGTTAAAGTCCCCCATAACAAATACCCTGTTGCTTTTGCTCCTCTCCAAATTCAGCTTTGCAATCCTTTCCTCTACATCTCTGGAACTTTTCGGAGGCCTATAGAAAACCCCTAACAGGGTGACCTCTCCTTTCTTGTTTCTAACCTCAGCCCATACTACCTCAGTAGACGAGTCCTAATCAAACGTCCTTTCTGCCACCGTAATACTGTCCTTGACTAACAATGCCACCCCTCCCCCTCTTTTACCACCTTCCCTGAGTTTACTGAAATATCTAAACCCCGGCACCTGCAACAACCATTCCTGTCCCTGCTCTATCCATGTCTCCGAAGTGGCCACAACATCGAAGTCCCAGGTACTAACCCATGCCGCAAGTTCACCCACCTTATTCCGGATGCTCCTAGCATTGAAAAAGACACGTTAAACCACCTTCCTGCCTGCCGGTACACTCCTGCAACTTTGAAACCTTACTCATGACCTCACTACTCTCAACCTCCTGTATACTGGAGCTACAATTCAGGTTCCCAAGCCCCTGCTGAACTAGTTTAAACCCTCCCGAAGAGCATTGGCAAATTTCCCCCCCAGGATATTGGTACCCCTCTGGTCCAGATGTAGACCATCCCGTTTGTAGAGGTCCCACCGACGCCAGAATGAGCCCCAATTATCCAGAAATCTGAAACCCTCCCTCCTGCACCATCCCTGTAGCCACGTGTTCAACTCCTCTCTCTCCTTATTCCTCATCTCGCTATCACGTGGCACGGGTAACAACCCAGAGATAATAACTCTGTCCTAGATCTAATTTTCCACCCTAGCTCCCTGAATTCCTGCCTTACATCCCTATCCCTTTTCCTACCTATGTCATTGGTACCTATGTGGACCACGACTTGGGGCTGCTCCCCCTCCCCCTTAAGGATCCCGAAAACACGATCCGAGACATCACGCACCCTGGCACCTGGGAGGCAACACACCAACCGCGAGTCTCTCTCGTTCCCACAGAATCTCCTATCTATCCCCCTAACTATGGAGTCTCCAATGACTAATGCTCTACTCCTCTCCCCACTTCCCTTCTGAGCAACAGGGATAGACTCTGTGCCAGAGACCTGTACCCCATGACTTACCCCTGGTAAGTTGTCCCCCCCAACAGTATCCAAAGCGGTATATATGTTACTAAGGGGAACAATCACAGGGGATCCCTGTACTGACTGCTTCCTCCCAGCCCCTCTCACCGTCACCCATCTATCTTTATTCTTCGGAGTAACTACATCCCTGAAGTTTCTATCTGTGGCCACCTCTGCTTCCCGAATGATCCGAAGTTCATCCAACTCCAGCTCCAGTTCCCTAACGCGGTTTCTGAGGAGCTGGAGACGGGTGCACTTCCCACAGATGAAATCAGCAGGGATCTGTAAACATAGAAATATTAATGTGGAAACATAGAAATATTTATGACACAGTTCAGCCCACTAAGTCCATACCAGACCACATCATGAGGAAACAAACAGAAGAGTGAAATTGGTCAAACAATTATCATCAATTAAGAGGAAAAGCAAGAAAGTACAACAGTTCCAGCTGTCTCGAGAAATCGTTATTAAAAAATGTTTTATTAAACCACATTTTCACAGCAAGGTCATATAGTGATACTTCTATTACATGGTGATAAATCAATCCTAGTCTACTGTAAATATTTACAAACTTTCTATCTGGGGGGAGGCAGAATGGTGCACCTCCCCCCCACACACAGGCGGTGGTCAGCATATGTGCCTCAATATTTTCTACCCCCACCCACCCCCCACCCCCACTTCCCTTTCATTGGTGCTTGTGGTCTCTCTGTGGACCCAACCTTCCCTTTACTCTATTGGCTGTTGGCACAAACACGTACTGGAACAAGTTGATGAATGGCTTCCACATCTTGTGAAAGTCCACTTCCAACCCCCAATTGGCGAGTTTGATTTCCGCCAGGTGGAGCAATTCCAACATTTCGACCAGCCAGTCTGCAACCTTGAGTGGTGCTACTGATCACCAGCCGAGCAGGATTCTTCGGCGGGCCATTAGGGAGACAAAGGCTAGGGCGTTAGTCCCCCCCCCATAAAGAGTTCTGGGTAGTCTAATACCCCGAAGACCACAATTTTTGGGCACGGCTACACCCTCGCCCCCACAAGCTTGGACATTGCCTCGAAGAAGGCTCTCCAGAATCCAAAAAGTCTGGGGCATGCCCAAAATATGTGGGTGTGGTTGGTCAGGCCTCCCTGGCACAGTTCACATTTGTCCTCCACCTCTGAGAAGAACCTACTTATTCAGGATCTGGTTAGTTGCTCTCTGTGTACCACCTTTAGCTGTATTAGGCTTAGCCTTGCGCATGGGTAGGTGGAGTTGACTGATTGGTGCTTCGCTCCAGAATCCCACCCTATTTCATTCCAAACTCTTCCTCCCATTTTCCTCTTGTTTTGTCCAGTGGGTAGCGTGCCTTTCCCAGCAGTCGTCTATACAGGTCCCTGCAGTTCCCCTCCCCCCATGTCACCCGCCTCCACCAGTTCTGCTAATAATGATGTCCCAGTGTCCCCGTGGATATGTCGTTGTTTCCCTACAGAAGGTGAGACCTCCCCATTCTTGTTATTGGTCATATATCTGTCTATGGCTTGTGATATTTTCTCACAACTGGCGACTGGAGAACTGCGTACTGAGGTGGTGGCAGAGGACCAAATGGGCTTTGTTAAGGTTAGGCAGCTAATGTCGCATATCGGTGCCTGCTAAATGTGATAATGATCCCAACTGGGGAGAGAACACCAGAGGTGATCATCTCCCTGGACGCAGGAAAGGCCTTCGACAGAGTCAAGTGGAAGTACCTCATTGAGGTTCTGGAGTGGTTTGGGCTTGGAGCAGGGTTCACGGCATGGGTTAAACTGAGGGCTGTGATCAGGAGTGAGATTATTGCCGATAAAGCACATAGAGATTGGGAAGAGAGGACGATTAGGCAACAGCTAATCGACTCCGTACTGAAGATAGACCGACGATATTTCGTGGCTCCAACCGTTGAACTTCTATTGGAGAGCAAAACAGCTACAAATGGACTTTGACCTGCTCTCCAGGAGGAAAGCAGTGCATCAACTTTGCCAGACATGGGGGACCTTTTACGAACACGGAGAATAAACCGCAAAGTCTCTGGATCTTTTCACTGGGCTGTTAAGTCCCCTGCTGTTCCAGGTGGGGGTTACTGTCCCCCTCCCGCCTGCGGAGGTAACCATACTTACCTTGAGATGCACAATCAATAACCGCAGAAACGAGATTGGGGACAATTGAAGGCTTTAATACGCGAGATGTTTCCCCCAGCAGTGCAGGTACAGAAGAAAGCTGCTGGGGCAGCACGGGCTCTTATACCCCGCCTTGCAGGGCGGAGCTAACATACAAGCTTAACCAATGGGAACAAGTACATTCTCCACCAATGGTATTCTGGCATTACTAGGTACCGTAATCCTCCTAACACAGACTACCACATTCACCCCCTGTTAAAAAAGAGTCTGGCGGGGGTGGTGGCTTCGTATTACAACGGGGTAAAAGTGGTAGAAGTTACAGTTATGGAGGTACCATAATGCCTCCGTACAGCGTTTTGCCTCATTACATCTTAACTATTTACAACAGTAATGTTCATTTCAAAATGAAGCAATTAGTCGATCTGGGGCCCTGGTCGTCCTCTGCGATCGTCGTAGCTTTGGTGGTGATACCGGTGGAAATTTGGGCGTCTGTGACTCCGGGAGCGTGGTTTCGGCTTCTGTGGCAGCTTCATCACGGTGGAAGGGCCGACTGACCTGGGACGGGGCGGCTGTGGGGTGCGCCGGTGGGCAGGGCTTGTTGGGGTCGGTGGAAGAACCGATCCACCTGGGAAGGGGGCGGCTGTGGGGTGCGCCGGTGGGAGGGAGGGCGGGACTGGTGGCGGGGCTGTGTGTGGGGATTCAGCGGGCACCAGGTCTCGTAGGGAGACCATATCCTATCGGCCGTCGGGGTATGCCATGTAGGCGTACTGAGGGTTAGCGTGGAGGAGATGGACCCTCTCGACCAATGGGTCCGATTTGTGCGCCCGCACGTGTTTTCGGAGCAGGACAGATCCGGGAGCTGCCAGCCAGGTCGGAAGCAAGGTCGCAGAGGTGGGCATCCTGGGGAAGACAAGGAGACGTTCGTGAGGTGTTTGGTTGGTCGTGGTACAGAGCAGTGACTGGATGGAGTGGAGGGCATCCGGGAGGACTTCCTGTCAGCGGAAGACTGGGAGATTCCTGGACCGCAGGGCCAGTAGGACGGTCTTCCCCGGGGGTTGTAACTGGTCGTCCTGTTCGAGGCAATGCCCTTACTGAGCAGGAATTGACGCAGTTCGTCGCTCATAAAGCAGGACCCCCTATCACTATGTATGGAGGCGGGGTGTTGCTCGTTTCAGCCTTAGTTTACTTTATTATTATTCTGTCACCTTTGCTCATGAGTCGCCAGGTATCTTTCTGATACTGCCACGTGGTTCAAGTCCAAGTAATTATTAATAATACAACACACCGCTCAGTAAGAGTTAAATCAACGCTCATTTATTATATACAGCAATTAATACTTATACAATAATCCTACTTCTAGACTACTACCTACCACTAAAGGCCAATACTTAACTTTGGAAATGGCCCACCAGGTCAGGGAAACGAATGGTCTTTCGAATTGGTTCTGAGCCTGCGGGATTCAAAAGCTGGTACAGGTCGATAGTCAGGAGCGCCTATCTGGTAGCGATCGCTGGAGTAAGACTTACAGTTTTCTAGTAGAAGGGTCTTGAAGGTTGCGAGCAGGAAGAGAAGGGTCGAGTTGAACTTGGCCCCTATTCTTATAGTCCCCAGGGGCTTCCCGCCTCTCAGGGCGGACCTCATCCCTGGTTCCAAGTGATTGGACTTGGGCCCAATCACTTGGTTCGATATGCTCCAATAATGGGGCGATTCCTTGATCGGGGGGTGGTCGTTTACCTTTCTTTGAGTCAGCCCCTGCCGGCGCCGAAAGGTCTGGGTCGGCTTTCAATTGCTAATTTGTAGCAATTGTTCCCGGGGATGGCTGATTAAACTGCAGATGGCTGGGTTGTTGTGATGTTGATGGCTGCAAGTAACGTTCTGGACTGATTTCTCCAGAGGCGAATACACTGTTTTACCTGCAGCTGTCCGTTTGAGTCCTGTTGGCTGATTTTCCCATCAGCCTCTTTCGTTCGCCATTTTAAATCGGGGTTTGACCATTCTAATCGGGAATCAGCCATTTTACGTGACTACATGGGACAGGGGATGGCGAATGGGAACCGGGAGTACTCGTCAATCATGTTCAGGAAGTAAGTGTTGCGGTCAATGGAGGGGAGGGGGCCTTTGAAATCATACTGAGGCGTTCAAAGGGACGGGAAGCCTTTATCAGGTGTGCTTTCTCTGGCTTGTAGAAGTGCGGCTTGCACTCCGCGCAGATTTGGAAATTCCTGGTAGCTGTCCTGACCTCCTCGATGGAGTAGGGCAGGTTGCGGGTCTTGATGAAGTGGAAAAATTGAGTGACCCCCGGGTGGCAGAGGTACTCGTGGAGGGTTCAGAGGCGGTCCACTTGTGCGTTGGCACATGTGCCGCGGGATAGGGCATCAGGAGGCTCATTTAGCTTCCCGGGACGATACAAGATCTCATAGTTGTAGGTGGAGAGTTCGATCCTCCACCGTAAGATCTTTTCGTTTTTTTATCTTGCTCCGCTGTGCATTATCGAACATGAAAGCAACCGACCGTTGGTCAGTGAGGAGAGTGAATTTCCTGCCGGCCAGGTAATGCCTCCAATGTCGCACAGCTTCTACTATGGCCTGGGCCTCCTTTTCGACTGAGGAATGGCGGATTTCGGAGGCGTGGAGGAAGAAGGCCACGGGTCTGCCCGCTTGGTTGAGGGTGGCCGCCAGAGCTACATTAGACACGTCGCTCTCGACCTGGAAGGGGAGGGACTCGTCGATGGCGTGCATCGTGGCCTTTGCAATGTCTGCTTTGATGCGGCTGAAGGCCTGGTGGGCCTCTATCGACAGGGCAAAAACTGTGGATTGGATCAGTGGACGGGCCTTGTCCGCATAATTGGGGACCCACTGGGCATAGTAGGAAAAAAAACCTAGGCAGCGCTTCAGGGCCTTGGAGCAGTGCGGGAGGGGGAACTCCATAAGGGGGCCATTGCGTTCAGGGTCGGGGCCTATCACTCCATTACGCACTACGTAGCCAAGGATGGCTCGGCGGTCGGTGCTGAACACGCATTTATCCTTGTTATACGTGAGGTTAAGGATTTTTGCAGTCTGGAGGAATTTTCGGAGGTTGGTGTTGTGGTCCTGCTGGTCGTGGCCGAAGATGGTGACATTATCGAGGTACGGGAATGTGGCCCATAAACCGCACCGGTCAACCATTCGGTCCATCTCTCGTTGGAAGACCGAGACCCCTTTAGTGACACTGAAGGGAACCCTTAAGAAGTGGTTGAGCCGCCCATCTGCCTCGAAGGCAGTGTATTTGCGGTCACTAGTGTGGATGGGGAGCCAGTGGTAGGCGGACTTAAGATCCACCGTGGAGAAGACCTTGTATTGCGCGATCCTGTTGACCAGGTCGGATATGCGGGGGAGAGGGTACGCGTCGAGCTGCGTAAACCTGTTGATGGGCTGACTGTAGTCGATGACCATCCTATGCTTCTCCCCGGTCTTTACAACCACTACTTGAGCTCTCCAGGGGCTGTTGACACCTTCAATTACACCTTCCTTCAGTAACCGTTGGACCTCTAACCTCTGACCTAATAAAGATCCGGTCCTGGGCACTGTACCGTCTGCTCCTGGTGGCGACAGGTGGCAATCCGGGGTGAGGTTCGCAAACAGGGACGGCGGATTGACCTTGAGGGTCACGAGGCTGCAGACAGTGAGGGGGGTATAGGGTCGCCGAATTTAAAAGTTAGACTTTGGAGGTTGCACTGAAAATCCAACCCTAGGAGTGTGGCCGCGCAGAGGCGGGGAAGGACGTAGAGTCGGTAATTTTTGAACTCCCTCCCCTGGACTGTGAGGTTAGCTACACAAAACCCCTTGATCTCTACTGAGTGAGATCCGGAGGCCAGGGAGATTTTTTGATTAACGGGGTGGACGGGGAGAGAACAGCGTCTTACCGTGTCGGGGTGTATGAAGCTCTCCGTGCTCCCAGAGTCGATTAGGCAGGACGTTTCATGCCCATTGATAAGCACCGTCGTCGTAGCAGTCGATAGTGTTCGGGGCCGAGACTGGTCCATGGTCACCGAGGCTACTCGTGGCAGCAGTTGAATGTTTTCTTCGGGCGGTGTGTGGTCAGCCGAGCTGGGGTCCTGGGAGTCCATCCAAGATGGCGGCGCCCAATGGTCGCACGTGGCTGGGGGTGCACAAAATGGCGGCGCCCATCCATCGCACATGGCATCCGCGGGACAAGATGGCGCCGCCCGTTGGCCGCACGGGGTACCGTGGAGAGGGTTGTGGTGGCAGTCCGTATTTGCCTCCGGAGACCGCAGCGACCGCCCGGGCCTGGCATACCGCCACAAAGTGGCCTTCTTTACCGCATCCCTTGCAGGTGGATGAACGGGCCAGACAGCGCTGTCGGGGTGCTTGGCTTTCCCGCAAAAATAGCAGCGGGGTCCCCCGGGGTTGCCAGGCCGTCTTGCAGCGTAAGCTTGTGGGGGGATGGGAAATGCCTCGGGGTCGGCCGCGGGGGGGTTCCACACTGCCCAGGGGGCTGCCACGCGGTCGGGGACGTAAGCGTGGGCATTTCGGGAGGCCACATCCAGGGAGCCAGCAAGGGCCCATGCCTCCTTGAGGCCTAGTGTCTCTTTCTCGAGCAATCGCTGGTGGATTTGGGAGGACAGCATACCTGCAACGAAAGCGTCCCGGATCAAAAGTTCTGTGTGGTCGCTCGCCAAAACTTGCGGGCAGCTGCAGTTTCTCCCCAACACCAGGAGCGCACGGTAGAATTCTTCCAGTGATTCCCCAGGGATTTGTCGCCTCGTCACTAGCAGATGTCGGGCATAGACCTGGTTTACAAGGCGAATATAATGTCCTTTCAGCAGCTCCATTGCTGCATCGAGATTGTCCGCGTCCTCGATGAGGGTGTAGATTTCTGGGCTTACCCTTGAGTGCAGGAGATTCAGTTTCTGTTCTCCTGAGGGTGTGCGTCCGGCCATCTCGAGGTAGCCTTTAAAGCACGCCAGCCAGTGCTTAAAGATCGCCGCCAAGTTCTCCGCATGGGGGCTGAGTTGTAGACACTCCGGCTTGATTCGGAGATCCATCCTTTAAGCTTAAGTGTAGTCTATTAAATTGATGCACGATCAATTACTATTAAAGACGAGGTAGTAACATAACTGAAGGCTTTAATAGACTAGAACTGTTCACCAGCAGCTTCGGCACAGAATGAGGGCTGCTGGGACGGCACCGATTCTTATACCCCGCCTGTCAGAGCGGAGCTACATACCAATCAGCCAATGGTAAACTCCTAGGTTTAACCAATGGTCTTCAGCCTCTCGGGTACTGCAATACCTGATAATACCACACCATCCAACTCACTCAGCATCTTGACTTGGAAATATATCGCTGTTTGTTCACTGTTGCTGGAGTAACATCTTGGAATTCCCTCCCTAACAGCAGAGTGGTTGTACCTACCCCTCAGGGACCTCAGCAGTTCAAGGAGGCAACTCACCACCACCTTCTGAAGGGCAACTAGGGTTGGGCAATAAATGCTGGCCTAACCAGTGACGTCCACACCTCATAAATGAATTTTTAAAAACCACTTGCAGTACTGCTCAGATGTTGGTTTGTTCCTCGAGGACCACACAGAATGGATAACAAGCCTTCATTCGAACTTCCATGCTGTGTTGTGTATCACCAGCATCTCACAGTAGTCTTGTCTCATGGACAATCCTTTGCTGCTTTTTGTAGTTATTTTTATAGCTAAGTGCAATAATAATAGAACTGATCTCAGGCCTGACTCAGAGGTCGCAATCTCACCACAAGTTAGAAGGTTGCACTCGAGGGATGTTGAGAATATAATTTAGGTTTATACTTGAGTGCAGTACTGAGAGAGTGATACATTATGTGAGGGTTGTCTTTTCGGTACAACTTTATATGAAGACCTTAGCTGTTCCTTTAGGTGAATCTAAAAATTCATAGAATCAGAATCCCTACCATGCAGGAGGTAGCCATTCTGACCATCGACTCTGCACTGACCCTCTGAAAGAGTACTTCACCCAAGCTCACTCCCCACACTATCATGAACCCCTTAATCCAACCTATACATATTTTTGGACACGAAGGGGCATTTAGCATAGCCACTTCACCTAACCTGCTCATCTTTGGACTGTAGGAGGAAACCAGAGCACCCGGAGGAAACCTGCACAGGCACGGGGAGAAAGTGCAAATTCCACACAGACAGTGATCCAAGGCCGGAATTGAACCCAGGTCCCTGGCCCTGTGAGACAGCAGTGCTAATCACTGTGCCACCTTGCAGCCTATAATTCCATGGTACTGGTCAAAGGAAAGTAGGAGAGTTCTACCAGTGTTCTGGTCAACCTATGCCTTGACCAACAGGACTAAAACAATTATATGTTTGTAATGACTTAGACCAGGCCTTTGAGATTGGCCAATTAGAATACAAGTTCCCTGATTAGTTACCCAATCAGGGAACCCCTTTCTCTGTATAGAACAGGGAGTGTCAGATCCTCAGCACTCCCAGTGTAGACAGCAAGCTGAATCCACCTGGTTGTTCGGCTGTTGGTTTTGGAAATAAAAGGAATTCTGGTGAAGGGGCGTCTGCCTCTGTGGACTTATTACAATCTTAATTGTTTAAATGGGATCTCACTGTGTGTAACATTGACTGGCATGTTTCCCTACATCAGTGCTTCCAATTCAAAAGTATTTAATTGGCTGTGAAGCATTTTGGGATGGCCTGAGATCAAGAAAGATGTTATAATCGCCAGTTTTTCTTTCTCTTGAAATCATAACATTATAGCAGGTGGCACATAGCAGATGATTGTCACCACAAACAAGCATCTGCGGCAGCATCTGAAGGGCACTTTAATATTCCAGTGGTGTGCTGTTTGATTACTCTGTAAAAGCCACCTCATTATATCAGTTTTCAGATGGTGACCTTGGATCTTGTATAAGTGCATGCGTCAAAGCTGCAGAGGATATCTTTGATTGTACAGGTGCAGACTTGACAAGTTTGTTGGTCAAAATATACTGACAGTGAACCACCCTAAAGTCGAGGCATTGTGATAGCTACCTGATTAGTGAACAATCACTTTCATAATTCTATGCTAATAGTGACAAACAAGCTGGACAGTCAGAATGAAATTCTTTGCAGTCCATCATCTGCTATGTAAGTAGTAGCATTGTGCAATTTAAGCACGTAGAGAGACATGGGTTCTATAATCTATAATCTCCTTGACCTTCAGAAAGCCTGTCACTGTATAAATTTCTCCAGTTCTTTCATGCTGCTGATGGTTAGCCATAGGGAAGGAGATGAATTCACTTGCTCAAGTAAATAAGATATACATCTAGACTTTTACTCTACATATATTTACTGCAGATTGACTAAAGTGACACATCAGAATCATCCAAAAGCATAGAAGTTATGGGTTGCTGACAGGGCCAAGCTTGTTGATAAGATAGTTAGTCAGGTTTAGTCTGAACAAATAATTGGAAAGAGGAATGGGGCACTTAAAGTATCCCTTCAGACAGAAGCTGAACAAGAAAGCTTTTGGCCTTGCTAATGTCAAGCTCCAGAAGGTTGTAATTCATCCTTGGCCAGTTGTACAGTATGGCAGCAGACTAAGGGCAGAATTTAAAAAAATTCTTTTATGGGACATGGACATCACTTGCTCAGTTAGCATCTTTTGCCCTCAAAAAGGTGGTGGCTGTAGTCCATTTTGTGCAGCGACACTCTCAGTGCTGTTTGGGAGGGATTTCCAGGATTTTGATCGAGTATCAGTGAAAGAACGGCGATTGCAGGTTTGGAAGGGGCTGTCGAAGAAACCTTGGTGAGTTGCTGCACTGCATCTTATAGATGGTACACATTCCTGCCACTTTGCAACGGTGATGGGGGGAGTGGATGCTGGCAGAGGTGGATGGGGGGCAATCAAGCAGGCTGCTTTGTCTTGGATGGTGCTGAGCTTTTTGAATGTTGTTAGAGCTGATTACATCCAGGCAAGTGGAGAGTATTCAATCACACTCCTGACTTATGCTTTGTAGATGGTGGGTGGGCTTTGGGGAGTCAGGAAGTGAGTCACAGCCTCTGACCTGTTCTTGTAGCCATAGTATTTATATGGCTGGTGCAGTTCAGTTTCTGGTCAATAGTAACCCCAGGATGTCGATGGTGGAGGATTCGGCAATAGTACTGTCCTTCAATGCCAAGAAGATATGGTTGGATTCTCTCTTGTGGAAGATGGCTATTGTGTGTTGCAATGTTGGCAAACCCGCCCTTCCTACTACTGAATGTGGACATTCCCAGAGAGCTGAAAATGAACTGGACGCTTACTCAAAATATACTCCAACCCTGCAATTTTGGATAGAATCAATGATTTTTCCATGGGGCAGATAAAATATCTGCCCTGCCAGTTTCACTCAAAGGAAACTAGATGCATTTGCAATCTATGTATTCTGTCCCCAAAATGAGCTGACAGTATTGTGTCATTGAGAATGTGACAGTCCAAGCCCAGAATTAGACAGAAAAATTGTTGACTGAGACTGCAAAAACAGAAAAGGTGCGATCAAATTATGTTACAGTAAATGGTATTGTGTTTTCCTGCTTTGTCAACTTTAGGGCATCACTCCTTGCAGACTATTGCAATTCCACAACCGGAACACAGTTCCAATGTTTGTCGATCCCTCCACCTTTTCCTAGCTTCCAGAATACCATGTACCTTTCAATATTCAGGTCCCAATCTTTATCATCCTGCAGCCATGTCTCAGTATTGGCTATTAGATCGCACTTATTTCTATTTGCATTCTTGATTCATCTGTTTTGTAATGAAGGCTACATGCATTCAGAGCCTTTAGTTTTGTCCTCTTACTATTTTTGCAACCTCTACCTCCAGATGTACTCTTAGATTTATACTTTCTATCCCTTCCTGTCAACTGTCTGTTTATCATTTCTCATATGATTACCTTTCCCTCTTGCCTTGTCTATACTCTTTGATTTTCTTGATTTACGCAAATTGGATCCCTTTCCCCCACAAGTTTAAAATCCTCTCTCCCTCCCAGGTTATTCGGCTCACTAAAACATTGGCTCCAGCACAGTTCAAGTGTAGACTGTCCCAATAGTATAGATCCCATTTCTTGCAATACTGGTGTCAGTGCCCCATGAACCAGGGCCCACCTCCCACACCAGCCTTTTTAAAAAAAAAAGATTTTATTAAGGTTTTCAAACACAATTTTTCCACCTTACAAATCAATCAAAAAAAAATAACACAATAACTAATAGATAACATTATTTAAATAAAATAGTGAACTAACAAAGTAACAAAAAATAGTGTTCCCCCCTCCCCCCCAACCAGAACAAAACAGGTTGCCCCCCCACCTCTGGGCTGCTGCTGCTGACGATCTATTTTCCCTTAACGTTCCGCGAGATAGTCAAGGAACGATTGCACCGCCAGGAGAACCCCTGAACCGATCCTCTCAGCGCAAATTTAATCCGTTCCGTTTTATGAACCCTGCCATATCGTTTGTCCAGGCCTCCACGCCGGGGGGTTTCACTTCCTTCCACATAAATAAAATCCTTCGCCGGGCTACCAGGGACGCAAAGGCCAGAATATCGGCCTCTTTCGCCTCCTGCACTCCCGGCTCATCCGCTACCCCAAATATAGCTAACCCCCAACCTGGCTTGACCCGGACCTTCACCACCTTTGAAATCACTCTTGCCACTCCCCTCCAGTACTCCTCCAGTGCCGGACATGACCAAAACATATGTGTGTGGTTCACCGGGCTTCCCAGGCACCTCCCGCACTTGTCCTCCACCCCGAAGAACCTGCTCAGCCTCGCTCCCGTCATGTGTGCTCTGTGTAGAACCTTGAATTGTATCAGGCTAAGCCTGGCACACGAGGAAGAGGAATTTACCCTACTTAGGGCATCAGCCCACAGACCCTCCTCAATCTCCTCCCCCAGCTCTTCCTCCCATTTTCCCTTCAGCTCCTCTACCAGCGCCTCGCCCTCGTCTCTCATCTCCTGATATATTTCGGACACTTTGCCCTCCCCGACCCGTACCCCCGAAATCACTCTATCCTGGATCCCCTGTGTCGGGAGCAGCGGAAATTCCCTCACCTGTTGCCTCGTAAACGCCCTCACTTGCATGTATCTAAAGATATTCCCCGGGGGCAACTCATACTTTTCCTCCAGCGCTCCCAGTCTCGCGAACGTCCCGTCAATAAACAAATCTCTCAATCTCCTAATTCCTGCCCGATGCCAGCTCTGGAACTCTCCGTCCATCCTTCCTGGGACAAACCTATGGTTGTTCCTGATCGGGGACCACACCGAGGCACCCGTCACACCCCTATATCGCCTCCACTGCCCCCAGATCCTTAAGGTTGCCACCACCACTGGGTTTGTGGTATACATTTTCGGGAGAGCGGTAGCGGCGCCGTCACCAGCGCCTTTAGGCTCGTTCCTTTACAGGACGCCATCTCCAGCCTCTTCCACGCCGCCCCCTCTCCCTCCCTCATCCACTTGCAAACCATCGCCACATTGGCGGCCCAGTAATAATCGTCCAGATTCGGCAACGCCAGTCCCCCTCTGTCCCTGCTGCACTGCAGGAACCCCCTCCTTACCCTCAATGTAATCCCTGCCCACACGAAATTCATAACACTCCTATCTATTTTCTTAAAAAAGGCCTTAGTGATCAAAATGGGGAGACATTGAAACACAAAAAGAAACCTTGGGAGGACCATCATCTTGACCGCCTGCACTCTGCCCGCCAATGAGAGCGGCAGCATATCCCACCTCTTGAAATCCTCCTCCATCTGCTCCACCAGCCACTTCAGATTGAGTTTGTGTAAAGTTCCCCAGCTCCTGGCTACCTGAATCCCCAAATATCGGAAGCTCCTTTCCGCTCTCCTTAGCGGCAGGCCGTCTATCCCTCTTCCCTGATCCCCGGGGTGTACTACGAAAAGCTCACTCTTCCCCATATTAAGCCTATATCCCGAAAAATCTCCAAACTCCCTCAATATCTGCATAACCTCTGACATCCCCTCCACCGGATCCGCCACATACAGCAGTAGGTCATCTGCGTAGAGTGACACTCGGTGTTCCTCTCCCTCTCTAACCACACCCTCCATTTCCTAGAGTCTCTCAACGCTATGGCCAGTGGTTCAATTGCCAGCGTGAACAGTAATGGGGACAGAGGGCACCCCTGCCATGTACCCTTGTGTAACCGAAAATACTCCGATCTCTGCCGATTTGTGACTACAATTGCCACTGGGGCCCCGTAGAGGAGTTTAACCCAAATGACAAACCCCTCCCCGAACCCAAACCTCCTCAGCACCTCCCATAAATACTCCCACTCTACCCTGTCGAATGCCTTCCCTGCATCCATCGCTGCCACTATCTCTGCCTCCCCCCCCACTGGGGGCATCATTATCACCCCCAACAGCCGTCGCACGTTAACATTCAGTTGTCTCCCCTTTACAAACCCTGTCTGGTCTTCATGCGCCATCCCCGGGACACAATCCTCGATCCTCATCGCCAGCACTTTTGCCAGCAACTTGGCATCTACATTCAGGCGCGAGATAGGCCTGTATGACCCGCATTGCAGCGGATCTTTATCTCGCTTCAGGATTAGTGATATCGTCGCCTCAGACATTGTCGGGGGTAGAGTGGGAGTATTTATGGTATTCTCTGGCCTAATTAAAGGTTCTTGCCAACAACGGGGCCAACAAGTCCACGTACTTCCTATAAAATTCCACCAGGAACCCGTCTGGTCCTGGGGCCTTCCCTGCCTGCATGTTCCCCAGCCCTTTAGTCACCTCGTCCACCCCGATTGGCGCCCCCAGACCTGCCACCTCCTGCTCCTCCACCTTCGGGAACCTTAGTTGCTCCAAAAATTGTTGCATCCCCTCTTTTCCCTCTGGGGGTTGGGACCTATATAGCCTCTCATAAAAGGTCTTAAACACCTCATTTACCTTCCCTGCACTCCGCACCGTAGTTCCCGTTTCATCCCTGACTGCCCCTATTTCCCTCGCAGCTATTGTCTTACGAAGCTGGTGGGCCAGCAGCCGACTCGCATTTTCCCCATATTCGTATCTCATCCCCTGTGCCTTCCTCCACTGTGCCTCTGCCTTCCCTGTGGTCAGCAGGTCAAACTCCGTCTGAAGTCTTCGCCTCTCCCTATATAGTCCTTCGTCCGGGGCCTCCGCGTATCTTTTGTCCACACTCAAAATCTCCCCCACTAATCTCTCCCTTTCTTTGCCCTCTTTTTTCTCCTTGTAAGCCCTAATGGAGATCAACTCTCCCCTAACCACCGCTTTCAGCGCTTCCCATACTACCCCCACCTGGACCTCCCCATCATCGTTGGCCTCCAGGTACCTTTCAATACATCCCCGCACTCTTCCACAGACTCCCTCATCCGCCAATAGTCCCACATCCAGTCGCCATAGTGGGCGCTGTTCCCTCTCCTCTCCTAGTTCCAGATCCACCCAGTGCGGGGCATGATCTGAAATGGCTATGGCCGAGTACTCCGTTCCTACCTTTGAAATCAGTGCCCTACTCAAAACAAAGAAGTCTATCCGGGAGTAAGCCTTATGAACATGGGAGAAAAAGGAAAACTCTTTGGCCAACGGCCTAGCAAATCTCCACGGATCCACTCCCCCCATTTGCTCCATAAACCCCCTGAGCATCTTGGCCGATGCCGGCCTTCTTCCGGTCCTGGATCTAGACCGATCTAACCCTGGACCCAGCACAGTGTTGAAATCCCCCCCCATTACCAGGCTTCCTACCTCCAGGTCCAGGATACGTCCCAGCATCCGCTTCATAAATCCCGCATCATCCCAGTTCGGGACATATACATTTACCAGCACGACCTCCATTCCCTGCAATCTACCACTTACCATCACATATCTGCCACCGTTGTCCACTACTATATTCCTAGCCTCGAACAACACCCGTTTCCCCACCAATATAGCCACCCCTCTATTTTTCGCGTCCAGTCCTGAGTGGAACACCTGTCCCACCCATCCTTTCCTTAACCTAACCTGATCCGCCACCTTCAGATGCGTTTCCTGAAGCATGACCACGTCTGCCTTCAGTCCTTTTAAGTGCGCGAACACTCGGACCCTCTTAATCGGCCCATTTAGGCCTCTCACATTCCACGTGATCAGCCGGATTGGGGGGCTCAAAACAGCCTCTCTGTCGGTGAAGTGGTGAAATCCCACCACTATCGCCCTTGGTAGTTCTCCAGCCTTGGGTCTCCTCGCAAGGACCCGGTGAGCCCCTTCCACCTCCAGGGGGCCTGAGGGGGCCTCAGCTCCCATTAGCGAATGGAGCATCGTGCTCACATAAGCCCCAACGTCAGCTCCCTCCACTCCCTCGGGGAGACCCAGAATCCGGAGGTTCTTTCTCCTCGATCTGTTCTCCAGGACTTCGAGTCTTTCGATACACCTCTTGTGTAGCGCCTAGTGCGTCTCCATTTTTACCGCTAGGCCCAGAATCTCATCCTCGTTCTCAGCTGCCTTCTGCTTCACCCCACGGAGCTCTATCGCCTGGGCCTTTTGCATTTCTTTTAGCCCTTCGATTGCCAACAACATCGGCGGCAGCACCTCCTTCTTTAATTCCTCCACACACCGTCTGAGGAATTCCTGCTGATCCGGCCCCCATGTCGTCTGGTCTCCATCCGTCGCCATCTTGCTTCTTCCTTCTCTTCTCTGCCGCTGCTCCAGAGGATCCTTCGCAATCTGGCCACTACCACCGATCTTTTCCATACACACTAGGGGGGACTCCTTTCTTCGTCACCCCACACTGGGTTTGGTCCAAAACAAATTCCGTTGGGGCTCCCAGAAAGACCCCAAAAGTCCGTTAGAGCGGGAGCTGCCGAAACGTGCGGCTTAGCAGTGCATCGCCGCAACCGGAACCCCCACACCAGCCTTTGAGCCACACATTCATTTATCTAATCTTGTTAACCCTATGCCAATTTGCACGAGACTCGGGCAATAACCCAGTGATCATTACCTTTGAGATTCTGCTTCTTAATTTGCTGCCTAGCTTCTCATAGTAACTATGCAGAACCTATAGGGACCACAACAACTGGATTCTCCCCCTCCCACTGCAAGTCTCACTCCAGCCCTGAGCAGATGGTCCAAAGCCCTGGCATGGGGCAGGCAACACAGCCTTCTGTACTCCCGCTCTTTGATGCAGAGAACAGTGTCAATCCCCCTTACTCTACTGTCCCATACTACCACTACATACCTTTCAAAGTATCCACGTAACTTTCCCCCTCCCTGATATGTCGCAGTGAATGCAACTTGGCCTCCAGCTCAGTTACTCTGAGCTGAAACCCCTCAAACTGAAGACACTTGTTGTTTGACCTGGATCACATTGGCATCCATGAGCTCCCTCATGCTGTAGCTGTGACACATCACCTGTCTTGCCATCCTTAATGTGTCTTTATTAACTACTTAAATTATTTATTCAATTACCTATTTTCCTTTTTAAATCTATTTTATTAATACTTCACCAGTTCGTACCCTTTTTAAACCTTAGAAGTAGGATAAGCTGTAACCACTTACCAGATACTCACCAAACAGCTAGCTTCTGCCCCTGTAGTAGAGCAAGAACCCTTCTTACAGGATGAAAACATTAGCAAAGGCAAAAACAAAGGAACACCTACTTCTCCTGTTGACCTAACTCCCAAAATCATCAAAGTAGCACTCGGTTACGAATTTATAAAGTTACGAAGTTGGCAGAATGAGCAGCTTTGGTTGACTAATACTGCAACACATGATAAAGGCACCTAATTCATTATCTTAAAAGGCCAACTGTCTACCCAAGGGTAGTGCGAATCTTTCTGCATTCCCATTATATTGGCATTTGGGAAGTGGTACAAAGATATCTTGAGCTAAGGGTTTAAGTCATAACCCAGTGAGATGCATTTTCATTTGATTTTCAATTGTGGGCAACCCCATTTTTGATGAGACAAATGGGCAGCTGGCAACTAAATATATCTGGTTGTTTTTAACAACTAGAATTGTTTAGACATAAAAAGACACCTACACATTGATAGAATGGAACCAAAGAGAAAAAGCTGGAAAATCTCAGCAAGTCTGGCAGCATCTGTAGGGAGTGAAAGGAGCTAACGTTTCGAGTTCAGATGATCCTTTGTCAAAGTGGATAGAATGCAAGACCTCACCGGTCAAGTACATTATTGAAATGGATGAAAGCGCTAATCTATGTAGGTATCGTTTCAGATACCCTGGGAAAACCTACAATAACATAATTATTGCTGTGAGGTCAACTATTTCTCGAGGCGGGGATATGCTGAGTGGACACATGGAAGGTGGCACTCCTCCTAGAAAATCAAATTTAGGCACTTTTAACCAAAAATAGCCCACCAAAACCGAGAAAAAAAAGCATCCCCTCATCACCCTATAAATAAAATATAAACCAAAATGCCGAGCAACCAGAGGCCGCAAGGAAAAGAGGCAACAAGAGCCTGGAGAAACTGACAAGCAAGGCGGTGGACCCACGAGGGAAGGAAGCTCCGGCCACACCTGAAAGAGTGGGGCCAACAAACCATGTATGGAACTCCCCCTCGCCGGAGGGCGGATGGAAGACATTACTCACAGAGAACGTAAGATCGGAATTCAGGCAGCGGTCAAGGTGGCAGTCAAGGAGGTACTGGCTGCCATGCAGGCGATCCTCAGCAAAGCGGAGAGACGACTCGAAGCCCAGGGGAGCACAATTCAGGAGCTGGAAAAAGCCTCCACGGACCAGAGTGAGCGGATCGGCACCTGAGAGACAAGATAGCAAGGTTGGTGGCGGCCCTGGGGAACCTGAAGGGGCTGGTAGAAGATCAAGAGGACCGGTTGAGGTGCCAGAACCTAAGAATAGTGGGACTGCCAGAGGGAACTGAAGATGGGAACCCCACGGACTACGTGGCAAAGATGCTGGGAAACCTGGTGAGAAGGGACAGCTTCCCCAGCCCGACAGAGATAGACAGGGCTCATAGGTTGCTCCGGCTGAAACCCATGGACGGGGAACAGCCGAGGGCAATAATTGCAAAGATACACCGAAAAGAATCCTGCGATGGACCAGGCAGATAAGAACCTGCAACTGGGAGGGATAAAAATCTACTAGGACACTGGGGCAGGTCGGGCCAAGTGCCGGGCGGAATTCAACAGAGCAGAGACAGCCCTGTTCAATAGTGGGCTGAAGTTTGAGGTGCTGTATCCAGACAAGCTATGAGTAACTTTCCAGGACAAGGAGCACTACTTTATGGCCCCTGCTGAATTGGCCAGGTCCGTCTAAAAGGACGGGGTGGGAAGGTAACAGCAGAAACAAAGGTGAAGCTGTCACCCTGAGAGGCTAAATGAGTTCTACCGTGCGCTACTGGTGCTGGGCAGAAACTGTGGCTGCCCGCAGGTTTCGGGGAGCGAGCACACGGAACTCCTAATCCGGGATGCCTTCGTAACAGGTATGAGCTCCTCAGAGATCCGCCAAAGACTCTTAGAAAAAGACACCCTGGGACTTAGAGAGGCACGGGCCCTGGCAGGGTCCATGGACGTTGCCTCCAGAAACGCTCAATCCCATGCGCCAGACCGCGTGGCGGCCCCCTGGGCTGCGTGGCATCCCGCAGCGGCAGCCCCACAAACCTTCCCCGTGTCCCCGCAGGCCTGCGCTGTAAGACAGCCCGCTAACTCCGTCGGGCCCCGCTGTTTCTTCTGCGGGCAGGCGAAGCACCCCCACCAGCGCTGCCCAGCCCGCACCTCCACCTGCAAAGGGTGCGGCAAAAAGGGCCATTTTGTGGGGGTCTGCCAGGCATGAGACGTGGCCGCGGTCTCCAGCGACTCCGGACCGCCACGGCAACCTTCTCTTCGGGCCCCAGGCGGCCAGCACTCACCGCCACCCCCTTATCCTAGGGCCACATGCAACCCACGGGCACGGCCATCTTGCCCCTCGGACACCACGCTGGACGGATGGGCGCCGCCATTTTGTCCATCCCCGTCGCCATTTTGTCCATCCCCGACCACCATGTGCAACCCATGGGAGACACCATCTTGGATGGGGCCCCAGGCCCCCAGCACGGCCGACTACACGCTGCCCGATCAAAACCCGCAACTACTTCTTCTGGCCTCGGTGACTCTGGACCAAAATCGACCTAGGACACTCGCAACAGCAATGACGACGGTCTTCATCAACGGCCACGAGGCGTCCTGCCTGATCGACTCTGGGAGCACGGAAAGCTTTATACACCCCGACAAGGTAAGGCGCTGTTCACTGGTTACCCACCCTGTAAACCAAAGAATCTCCCTGGCCTCCGGGCCACACTCAGTGGAGATAAAGGGGTTCTGCCTAGCAAACCTCACTGTCCAAGGCAGGAAATTCAACAAGTTCCGCCTTTATGTCCTGCCGCACCTCTGCGCGGCTACACTCCTGGGGTTGGACTTCCAATGTAACTTGCAAAGCCTGACCTTCAAATTCGGCGGCCCTATACCCCCCTTTGCTGTCTGCGGCCTCGCGACCCTTAAGGTCGACCCGCCTTCCCTGTTTGCGAACCTCACCCCGGATTGCAAACCCGTCGCCACCAGGAGCAAATGATACAGTGCCCAGGACCGGACCTTCATCAGGTCAGAGGTCCAAAGGCTACTGAGGGAAGGGGTCATTGAAGCTAGCAACAGTCCCTGGAGAGCTCAAGTAGTGGTGGTAAAGACCGGGGAGAAACATAGGATGGTCATTCACTAAAGTCAGACCATCAACAGGTTTACGCAGCTGGATGCGTACCTCTCCCCCGCATATCCGACCTGGTAAACAGGATCTCGCAATATAAGGTCTTCTCCACGGCGGATCTAAAATCCGCATACCATCAGCTACCCCTCCGTAATAGTGACCGCAAATACACTGCCTTCCAAGCAGATGGGCGGCTCTATCATTTTTTAAGGGTTCCCTTTGGTGTCACTAACGGGGTCTCGGTCTTCCAACGCGAGATGGACTGAATGGTTGACCGGTACGGCTTACGCGCAACGTTCCCGTATCTTGATAACGTCACCATCTGCGGCCATGACCAGCAGGACCATGACACCGACCTCCGAAAATTTCTCCAGACCGCGAAAATCCTTAATTTAACGTATAATACGGATAAATGCGTATTTAGCACAGACCGTTTAGCCATTCTAGGCTACATAGTGCGAATTGGAGTTATAGGCCCCGACCCTGAACGCATGCGCCCCCTTATGGAGTTCCCCCCCCCTCACTGCCCCAAGGCCCTGATGCGCTGCCTCGGGTTTTTCAGTTATTACGCCCAGTGGGTCCCTAACTACGCAAAGCCCGACCCCATATCCAGTCCACAACCTTCCCCCTGTCGACGCAGGCCTGCCAGGCCTTCAGCCGCATCAAAGCAGACATTGCAAAGGCCACGATGCGCGCCATCGACGAGTCCCTCCCCTTCCAGGTCGAGAGCGATGCGTCCGACGTAGCTCTGGCCGTCACCCTCAACCAAGCGGACAGACCCGTGTACTTCTGCTCCGGTACACTCCATGCTTCCGAAATTCGCCATTCCTCGGTCGAAAAAGAGGCACAAGCCATAGTAGAAGCTGTGCGAATTGGAGGCATTACCTGGCCGGCAGGAGATTCACTCTCCTCACTGACCAACGGTCGGTGGCGTTTATGTTCGATAATGCACAGCGGGGCAAGATAAAAAAATGACAAGATCTTGCGGTGGGGGATAGAACTCTCCACCTACAACTACGAGATCTTGTATCGTCCAGGGAAGCTAAACGAGCCTCCTGATGCCCTGTCCCGCGGCACATGTGCCATCGCACAAGTGGACCGCCTCCGAGCCCTCCACGAGGACCTCTGTCACCCGGGGGTCACTCGTTTTTTCCACTTCATTAAGACCCACAACCTGCCCTTCTCCATTGAGGAGGTCAGGACAGCCACCAGGGACTGCCAAATCTGCGCGGAGTGCAAACCGCACTTCTACCGGCCAGAGAGGGTGCACCTGATAAAGGCTTCCCGTCCCTTTGAATGCCTCAGCATGGACATCAAAGGCCCCCTCCCCTCCACCGACCGCAACACGTACTTCCTGAATGTGATTGACGAGTACTCCCAGGTCCCATTCGCCATCCCCTGCCCAGACATGACCGCAACCACCGTCATCAAGGCCCTCCAGGGTATCTTTACACTGTTCGGGTTCCCCGCGTACATACACAGTGATAGGGGGTCCTCCTTTATTTTTTTTTTTTTTTTTTTTTTTTATAAATGTTTTATTGAAATTTTTTTCCCAAACAACAATTTTTCCCCTCTTACAAAGCAAACGCAACAATAACAATACAGAAATTTTAAACAATACACAAGTAACAAAACCCCTTTATCTTTGACCTAAACTTAAACTAAACCCCCCCCCCCCCCCCCTCCCCCTGGGTTGCTGCTGCTGGTCATCTGTCTTCCCTCTAACGTTCCCCTAGGTAGTCGAGAAATGGCTGCCACTGCCTGGTGAACCCTTGAGCCGATCCTCTCAGGGCAAACTTTATCTGCTCCAGTTTAATGAACCCCGCCATATCATTTACCCAGGCCTCCAGTCCGGGGGGTTTCGCCTCCTTCCACATGAGTAGGATCCTGCGCCGGGCTACTAGGGACGCAAAGGCCACAACGTCGGCCTCTTTCGCCTCCTGCACTCCCGGCTCTTCCGCAACTCCAAATAGAGCTAACCCCCAGCCTGGTTTGACCCGGGCCTTCACCACCCGCGAAATCACTCCCGTCACTCCCTTCCAATACCCTTCCAGTGCCGGGCATGCCCAAAACATATGTGCGTGGTTTGCCGGGCTCCCGCCACACCTCCCACATTTGTCCTCCACTCCAAAGAACCTGCTCAATCTTGCTCCCGTTATGTGTGCTCTATGTAGCACCTTAAATTGAATCAGGCTAAGCCTGGCGCATGAGGAAGAGGAATTTACCCTGCTTAGGGCATCAGCCCACATACCCTCCTCTATCTCCTCCCCTAGTTCTTCTTCCCACTTTCCTTTTAGTTCGCCCACCGACTCCTCCCCCTCTTCCCTCATCTCTCGGTAAATCTCTGACACCTTGCCCTCTCCGACCCACACCCCTGAAAGCACCCTGTCCTGTATCCCCTGTGTCGGGAGCAATGGAAATTCCCTCACCTGTTGTCTAGTAAATGCCCTCACCTGCATATATCTCAAGAAATTTCCCCGGGGCAACTTATACTTTTCCTCCAATGCTCCCAAGCTCGCAAAAGTCCCATCTATAAATAAATCTCCCACCCTCCTAATTCCCAACTGGAACCAGCTCTGAAATCCTCCATCCATTCTTCCTGGGGCGAACCTATGGTTGTTCCTGATTGGGGACCCCACCAGGGCTCCCCGCACCCCTCTCTGTCGCCTCCACTGTCCCCAGATATTCAATGTTGCCGCCACCACCGGGTTCGTGGTAAACTTTTTAGGTGAGATCGGTAGCGGCGCCGTCACCAGCGCCTCTAAACTCGTCCCTTTACAGGACTTTCTCTCCAGTCTTTCCCACGCCGCTCCCTCACCCTCCATCATCCATTTACGTATCATTGCCACATTGGCGGCCCAATAGTAATCGCCCAAGTTCGGTAGTGCCAATCCTCCTCTGTCCCTACTACGCTGAAGGAACCCCCTCCTTACTCTCGGAACTTTCCCTGCCCACACGAAGCTCGTGATGCTCCTGTCTATTTTATTAAAAAAGGGGGTCCTCCTTTATGAGCGACGAACTGCGTCAATTCCTGCTCAACAGGGGCATTGCCTCAAGCAGGACGACCAGTTACAACCCCCGGGGAAATGAGCAGGTAGAGAGGGAGAACGGAACGGTCTGGCCCTACGATCCAGGAATCTCCCAGTCTCCCACTGGCAAGAAGAAAGAGGCTCTCCACGCCATCCGGTCACTGCTCTGCACAACTACCAATCAGACACCTCATGAACGTCTCCTTGTCTTCCCCAGGAAGTCCTCCTCCGGGACCTCGCTCCCAACCTGGCTAGCAACACCCGGACCCATCCTGCTCCGGAAGCACGTGCGGGCGCACAAGTCGGACCCGTTGGTCGAGAGGGTCCACCTGCTGCACGCTAACCCCCAGTACGCCTACGTGGCGTTCCCTGACGGCCAGCAAGATAGTCTCCCTTCGGGACCTGGCGCCCGCCGGAACCCCATGTGCACCCAAACCATTACCCACCCCCCCACAGCACCTCACAGGAGGATCAGTCCTCCCGCCGCTCCTGCCTAGGCCCTGTAGCCAACTGAATTGGCCAACTCCTAATTTAAAGTGGTGAACGGCAAAGGCTGATGGGAAAGTCAGCCAACATAGATAGAAACCAGCAGCTGCAGGTTTGCTGTGTATGTACCTCTGCAAAGGCCAGACAACATCGATACCAGTGACCATCAGCACAACAATGTAGCAGCCATCTGCATACTGATGAGCAATCCCCGGGAACAATAAGTAACATTTTGGACACACAAAGCAAAGCCAGACTCCTCGGCACCAGCAGGAGCCAACACAAAGGAGGTGAACGAGCACCTCAAGACCGCCCATCGATCAGGGAACCGCTCCAGTATTGGAGAAATCGAACCAAGCAATTGGGACAAAGTCCAATCACTTGGGACCAGGTACAGGGACCGCCCCGAAAGACGGGAAGCCCCTGGGGACTATAAGAGTTAAGCCCCAAGTTCAAATCGCTCTCTTCACCTCTGCGTCCTGCCCGGGTCACCCAGCAACACAAACCAACATTGACCGTGACCGGTGCAGTGACCACCGACAAAGTAAGCCCTAATTCAACGCTCGCTACGAGATAGGCGCTCCTAGCTACCAATCCGTACCAACTTCGAATCCCGCAGACTCAGAACCCGAACGAAAGGCCATTTGTTCCCCTGACCTGATGGGCCAGTCCGAAGTTAAGTATAGGCCTGTTAATTGTGGAAGTAGCTTAGATGTATAATAAATGTGCTTTGATTTGAATCTTACTAATCGGTGTATTGGGTCATTGATCATTACTCGGACTTGAACCTCGTGGCGGTATCGTAAAGATACCTGGCGACTCGAGAGCAAAGGTAATAAAACAGAGCAACTGAACCAAGGAGAAAGTTAGCAACATTATTTGGTGACATCCTGACGGGACCCGATCTAGAAGTGGCATAACCACTCCGGGAGAACCCAAGAATTTGAATTAGAGATCTAATTGGGAACAGAAAACCACAAGTGTTCAAGCAGTTCTGATCAATACTCATAATTCTGAAGTGTGTGTATGCATGCGTAACTAACAGGGCGATAAGGTAAAACTGATAGATTTTTTGTTGCAACAAAACTGTCGGGAGTTTGTATATCAGAAAGTAGCGAATACGTACCCGTATTTACAGCACCGCCTTAATACCCCTGTCCCAAATTTGAAGAGCAGCATTCGGATAGGAAAGATGGCAGTGCAGGCAATGCAACGCCTCATTAACCCAGAGGAATTTGCAGTCGCAGCAACCAGCAGCAGTAGAGTGGGACAATGTCCCATTTGGGAGGAAGAAATCAGGAAATAACTCAAAGGGAAAGGATGGCCCCTTTGGAGTGAATTCTGTGACAATGAGGTATCAGGTCCCGGGAGTATAGGACATACTTGGTGGGAGAACCTGAGCGAGATCCACAAAAAGAGCTTAGGGAAAGCTCGCAAGCCGATGGCAATCGTGTCCTGCTTGGCACAATTGCGAGGCACAGAGGAGGTTGTTACGACGCTCCGGAAAGAAGTAGAGGGCATACATCGAATGAGTAAGGTCGATGTAAGCGAGATAGAAAGAGAGAACTTAGAATTGAGGAGGAAATTGGCAGCAAAAGATGGAGAGGTGGAGGATGCCAAAAGGGCTCACCAATCTTGTCTGGCGCACTTAAGCAGCTTCCAGTCTCAATATGAAAAGGCCTATCAGGACACGCAACGTGCAGTCCAGGTACGTGAAGAAACAGAAAAGCAGGTAGAAGCATTGCAGAGACAGTGCAGCGACCTAAAGGCTGCGTTAAGAGCACTCCATGCTGCCACCACAGAGCAAAGACAAAGCACGCTAGATCACGCAAAGTGCCGGAAGCAGATTACAGAGCTGCAATCGCTGCTTTCAGTTCAGAAAGGATTCCAGGAAACCTTTGGAGCAAAATTAGATCAGGAAGACGGCCCTGATTGGGAGGAATTAAACGAGACAGCGCAGAGATATATTCAGGGAACATGTGCGCAGGGAAAGCCACAAAAGAGGAAAGCGCCCCAACCCCCCACAGAGCAGATAGTTCACGCTCCAATGAACCCAGTCACCACCCACCGCACAGCCACATCGGACGATGCGGAATTTCTATACTCCACCCCCTTAACAGTGACCCAATTACGGGACGCGTGCGATAAGATCACCGTTCCTCCCCACCTCAGACCCCCACCATTTCTTTGCCACAGTTAAGCATCAGGTGACCATGTACGGCCTGGATGAACGAGAGCATGCAAAGCTCACAGTTTTAAGTTTAGATCCTTCAGTAGCAGCAGCCCTTCCCGACCCACAGAATGTAGGAGGAGGCACCCTTGCAGAAATGCATACCGCGATCCTGGATGCGATCGGGTATAACCGGGGTGACCCCGTAGATGGCCTCAACAAATGCAGGCAAAAGAAATCCGAGCACCCCACAGCGTTTGCTGGACGCCTGTGGATCCACTTTGCAGCAGTCTTTGGAGACTTCGACCACGCCCATTTGTCCCCAGACAACATGGCCAAATGGACCCGCACCCTTATGTCTCATGCCACAGAAACAGGACAGAAAGCTTGCACGAATTATGATCCCTCAGAGGAGGCTCATAATGAAAAATGTGGAGTAAAAATATTGTCCCGCACCTGGGAGCAGTCTGTACAAAACAAACCAGCAGTTAAAAATCCCGAAGAACAGCAGGCAGAAGCAGACAACCCCGCAGTTAGGAAACCCGAGGAAGAGCAGGCAGACATGCATCCAGTTAAAACGCACCAGAACCCCGCATGGGTAAACGAAGGAAGGAACAGCCCCCCCACTGAAACCACTGGAATGTTACAATTGCGGACAATTAGGACATTACGCATGAGAATGTCAAGCCCCCCTGAAACAGCAACGGGATCAGCCCACAAATGCCCCCCGAACCAAAGACACCAACAGCCCCGACCCCCCACCCAGGGAACCATACCCAAGGGAACAATGCACCAGAGAGCCTGCTCCACCTTATGTGCTCCAGGGGTCATGTTACAACTGTGGGCAATCAGGACACTTCGCCCGAGATTGCAGGAGACCCCCACCAGCTAGACTAGCCCCCAGATATGAAAGAGAACACCACCCACAGCAGCTACAAGCTCCCAGCTGCCCCATGCAAACTGTGAGTGCTGACCCACTACTTCTCATGACAGGGACACCTCAGCAAGGCCACTTCATTTGGTTTCACTCCTCCTTCCTCTCTTCTTTGGTCACGCTACACTCCCTCCATATGCTAGTTACACCCAAGCCCAAATGTGATTTACAATGTCCCGTATTCTGATGGAACCTGCAGCATGTTTGATGTTGTTTGTAGTGTTTGTTAAATGTTGTATATCAGACCGGAATTTATTTTCCACCGCCCCACGCCACTTGTCCGCACGCTCATCAGCAGAAACCTCTGAGGACTTGCCCACAGGGACTTGTTAAGGTCCCAGACGCCAGTTCAGCGGAACTCGTCTGTCGACAGATACCACACCCCCGTTCATAACTGCCCTTCTGGTTCGAAGGTAGAACCAATTCGGCAACCCTATAAGAGTTAAGCCCCAAGTTCAAATCGCTCTCTTCACCTCTGCGTCCTGCCCGGGTCACCCAGCAACACGAACCAACATTGACCGTGACCGGTGCAGTGACCACCGAACAAAGTAAGTCTTAATTCAACGCTCGCTACGAGATAGGCGCTCCTAGCTACCAACCTGAACAAAAGGCCATTTGTTCCCCTGACCTGGTGGGCCAGTCCGAAGTTAAGTATAGGCCTGTTAGTTGTAGAAGTAGCTTAGACGTAGAATTTGTGCATGAGTATCGATTACTGTGTATAATAAATGTGCTTTGATTTTAATCTTACTAATCATTGGGTCATTGATTATTACTCGGACTTGAACCTCGTGGCGGTATCATAAAGATACCTGGCGACTCAAGAGCAAAGGTAATAAAACAGAGCAATTGTACCAAGGAGAAAGTTAGCAACAGCCCTCCCACCCACCGACGCCCCCTACAGGCGCCCCCATCTTATGTCAACCATTTGCCCCACCAGCGCCGTCTAGGGGTGATGAAGCTGCCATGGATGCCGAAGCCATGCTCCTGGAGTCGCAGACGCCCGGATCCCCACCAGAATCACCACCGAAGCTCAGACGATCCAGGAGGATGACCAGGCCACCCGACTGACTGATTGCTTCACTGTAACTGTAACTGTAAATGAACACTGAATGTATATATCTTCCACGCTTGTAAATATTCTCAACAACCCTGTAAGGAGGTATCACGGTACCTCCATATCTGATCATACCATGTTCAATGCAATTGTAACCATTGGCCACCACCCTCGCCGGACTCTTTTTTAACAGGGGGTGAATGTGGTATTATCAGGTATTGCAGTACCCGAGAGGCTGAAGACCATTGGTTAAACCTAGGAGTTTACCATTGGCTGTTTGGTATGTAGATCCGCCCTGAAAGGTGGGGTATAAGAACCGGTGCCGTCCCAGCAGCCCTCATTCTGTACCTAAGCTGCTGGGGAACAGTTCTAGTCTATTAAAGCCTTCAGTTATGTTACTACCGCGTCTTTAATAGTAATTGATCGTGCATCAGATGGTAACCTCCAGGTAGTGATGTTCCACGGTATTGATTGCAGGGGATTCAGTAATGGTAATGCCATTGAATGTCGAGGGGGGATGGTTAAACCCTCTCTTGTAGGAGATGGTCATTGCCTGGCACTTGTGTAGCATGAATGTAACTTGGCACTTGTCAGCCCAAGCCTGGATATTGTCCAGGTCTTGTTGCATTTGGCCATGGACTGCTTCATTATCTGAGGAGTATCAAATGGTGCTGAACATTGTGCAGTCATCCGCAAACATCCCCACTTCTAACCTTATGATGGAAAGCAGGCCATTGATGAAGCAGCTGAAGATGGTTGGGCCTAGGACACTACCCATAGGAACTCCTGCAGTGATGTCCTGGAGCTGATATGATTGACCTGCAACCACCGCTTTTTGATATTCAATAGCATTGCATTACTGAACCCCCACAATCAACATCCTGGAGGTTACCATTGATCAGAAACTGAACTGGGTTAGCCACATTAATACTGTGGCTACCAGGGCAGGTCAAAGGCTAGGAATCCTACAGCGAGTAACGCACCTCCTGACCCTCCACAATCTACAAAGCACAGGTCAGGAGTGTAATGGAATAATCGTCACTTGCGTGGATGACTGCAGCTCTAACAGCGTGGATGAGTGCAGCTCCAACAACGCTCAAGAAGCTCGACACCATCCAGGACAAAGCAGCCCGCTTGATTGCTCCCTCTTCCACAAACATTCAAACCCTCTAACACCGATAAACAGGTTCAGCTGTGTGTTCCATCTACAAGATGCACTGCAGGAACTCACTAAGGCTTCTTCGACAGCAGCTTCCAAACCCACGACCACTACCATCTAGAAGTACAAGAGCAGTAATCCCACCACCTGGAGGTTCCCCTCCAAATCACTCACCACCCTGACATGGGAATATATCACCGCCCCTTCAATGTCGCTGGGTCAGAATCGTGGAACTCCCTCCCTAACAGCACAGTAGGTGCACCTACACCTCAAGGACTACAGCGGTTCAAGAAGGCAACTCACCACCATCTTCTGAAGGGCAACTCAGGATGGGCAAAAATTACTTTTTTAAAAATTAGCCAATTGAATCAAATCCCTCCAGTCTGCTGGGTGGCGGAAGGTCAGAGCTTTCTGGTCCCAAATAAAAAACTTCATTACACAGTGCCCTAGTTCTTTACTTCCTCTGCTCAACTTAAAGATATGTCTCAATTAACGAACCATGGACTAAAAACAATAAAGATAAAATAAAAGAACTAGGAACTAAGGAAATCACCAGGAAGGATCCTTACAGTAGAAGAAAAACAAACTGCGATTGGAGGAGCAGTGAACACCAGCAGTGGCAAGTTTGGGGCCTGGGAAGGCGAGGGTGGGGAACCAAGCCCAGATAGCAGTGATGCCATGGAATCAGGCCCAGCGAACAGAGGTGCTGGGAGCACAGTGCCGGGAGTAGGGCTCAGGCATTGGGAGCATGGCCCGGGCAGTCTGGAACAGAGTCCAGGCAGAACTGAGTGGGGCCTATGCTGTCCGGAGCTGGGCTAAGGCAGTCGGGATTGGTGCCCAGGTATTCTTGGAGTGGGAAGGGGGGGGAGGGTGTGGCGATGAGTATGAGAGTGGGTAGAGAGTGTGAGGGAGTGGAAAATGTGAGAAGGGGGCAGAATGTGAGTGGAGATGGGGGGTCATTTTTAATGTTGTGCCGAACTTTACCTTTCGGAAGTTTGCTGGTCGGCCCCTTGAATGAGAAAATGTTTTAAATGTGGCCCCCTCATGCGAAAAGGTTGGACAAGCCTGTGCTAGACAAAACAGCAACACCCTGATTTGGGGTTAATTGCCTGGCTAGAGACATTCTATGACATGGAAAGGCTCACATTCCTTAGACATTGGGACTGGTTATGGAGCAGGAGTGAATGTACTGCTGGGATAGTCTACGCCTGATCATAGGGAGATCTAGAGCTCTGAGGAAGGATATAAGCTAACATGACAAGAATGTACAAAAGTAAAGATCACATTCAATAGTGAAAGGAAAAGTGGAAGTGCTCTGGCTTTCTGAGTTTACACTGCTTGTGAGGAGTTTCACTCACCAGCTGCAAATGTTAAAAGGTGGCATGCTGACCATGATTTCATGATGTGAAGATGTCGGCGTTGGACTGGGGTGGGCACAGTAAGAAGTCTTACAACACCAGATTAAAGTCCAAAAGGTTTGCTTGGAATCACTAGCTTTCGGAGCATAGCTCCTTCATCAGGTGAGTGTTTTCATGACATAGCCCGCAGGCCAAGCCCCTCACCTCTGGTTCAAATTCAGAAGGTCAGTCGTTAGATACACAAATCAGAAACAGATAGAGAATTTGAAATGAGTTCAGCAGGCCAAGATGAAAAAGAAAATAAATATATGATTTGAGAAAACAATCAAAATGGGCATTCACAAGACAAGGGGCGCGATCCCCAAAGCAGCTTGACGTTGCGCAGTGTGGCCAATAAAAGCCAGGAGACCCCATTACTGGGATCTACCCAGCTCGCAAAGCGAGACGTTGAGATATAAATCCCACCCATAATGGGTGGAATCATTTTTGGCAAATCTGCATATTGGAGCGAGGCAGCTAGTCTCACTCTAATGTGCAGACTCCTGAGGTACCTGAGGCTTTGGGATTCATCCCCTTTGTCTTGGAGATCTTGGGCAAGGGCAGTTCAGCACTGGTCCCTACTGGTGGAGGTCTCTCGGGGGATTGATGGCCCCCAGTTGCATGTCCTTTGTGCAGCGCGGTGCCCTGACATTGCTGGTGTCACCTGGGCACCCTGGCACTGTCAAGGTGCCCAGGTGGCATTTACAGCTGGCATGGGCACTGCCAGGGTGCCAAGCTGGCATTTCTTTGCAAGTGTGAGGTGGCTGGTGGGCCCAATTGGGCTGTGTGGGTGTTGGAATGGAGCTGGGGATCCTCTCTAGTGCATTCGGGCTGGGGGAGCTGTAGCCATCGGCGATGGCCACTTCCAACTAGGTACAGAGCAACTCGCAAAGGCTGATGGGTAAAACGGACAAGCCAAGAATCAGGCAGGCTCAGAGCCTGAAATGAATATTTGTCAGCAAAGTCCAGACGGCATCGAAACTCCGTCCCATTCGCATGTTAATCAGGCCGATTAGCAGGTGATGGCCCATCTTCCCCAAAACAAAGGACTGGTACTCCAGCAACCCGGACAATCCCAGACATTTCGGCGCCACTCCCTGACCAAGGGAAATGCAAACAAAGGGGTCAATGACCGCTTGGGACACGCCCAGCCATCCAGATCCCCGCCCACTTATTGGCTAAGGAATCGAACAGAGTGATCAGGGATCACCCAATTAGTAAGGCCCAAATCGAAGGGCCGCCCAAAAGAGCGCGAAAAAACCCCGAGCATAAAAGAAGAGTTCACCATATGTTCACTCTCTTTTGACCTTGGTACCCCGGTCACGGCCATTGCCAACTGCAGCAACACCAGAAGCAAGTTTGAGTTCAATGCCCACTACCAGACAGATGAGCCCAGCTAAGCAGCAGTTACCACTTCAAACCCAAGAGATCCAGAATTGAACAGCGGCCACTGTTTTCTGACCTAAGCCGGTTGCCTGAAGTTAAGTACAGGTTGTCTTAGTCGATAGGTGTAGTTAACTAGTAGTGTTTATGTTGCATGATTAATTGTGTGTAAATAAAGTACCCTTGACCTTGAACTAACTAACTGGTGTTTGGCTCTTTGATCGATAGCTGGTTGAAACTTGTGGTGGTATCATTTGATACCTGGCAACTCTAAGCATTCGGACATAGACAATATAGAAAGAAGGAAAATTCACTGATTGCCCTAATTGGAACAGAGCCACAGAAAAGACCAAGTAGTAGAGAAAATGCACAACAGTTATTGGCGACATCTGACGGGACTCGGCCCAGAAGTGATCGTGTCACTCCGAGAGAACCCACCAAAGCATTTGAATTAGAATCCAAATTGGCAAAGTAAAAGAAACCACAAGCGAAACAAGTATCGATCAAACCTCCAGAATTTCGAAGTGTGTAATTTGCATGCGTATTAACAAAGGGATATAAGGTAAACTCGGTAGATTTTGTTGCGTGAAACTTTCGGGAGTTGCGTAAACCGGAAAATAGCTTAAGACGTACCCGTGTTTGCACCATCGCTTTATTCCCCCTTGTTCCAAATTTCCGGTAAGAGACAGAGTATTTGTAGGGATGGCCATGAAGGCAATGGAACGCTTTATGCATCCACAAGAGCCCGAGGTCACAGCGACCAATAGATCAGAACAGTGTCCCGTATGGGAAGAAGAGATCAGGAAGTACCTAAAGGGGAAAGGATGGTTTGAGTTTTGCGCGAATGAAGAGACAGGTCCTGGCAGCAAAGAATAGACTTGGTGGGACAGCCTGACCGAGATCCATAAAAAGAGTTTGACTGAGGTTTGTAAGCCGATGGCAATCGTGTCCTGCTTGGCACAATTGTGAGGCACAGAGGAGGTCATGAAGAAGCTCCGCAAGCAGCTAGAGGAGAAGGAGAAAAGTAGAGAGGGAGATTTAAGTGAATGCGAGAGATTAAATGTACAGCTCCGGGAGCAGTGAGCAGCGAAGGACAAGGAAATGGATGATGTCAAGAGGGCACATCAATCCTGTCTCGCCCACCTTAGCAGCTTCCAAATCCAATATGATAAGGCCCACCAGGACACACAGTGTGCAGTACTGGTAAGAGAAGAGACAGAGAATCAGGTACAGCAGCTAAAGATACAATGTGAGGACCTAAAAGCAGCCCTCCGAGCACTCCACAGTTCCACCGCAGAACAGAGGCAGAGTTCGGTGGACCATGCCAAATGCAGGCAGCAAATTGCAAGGTTGCAATCCCTGCTATCAGTTCAAAATGGGTTTAGAGAAACCTTTGGCCCACAGCTAGACCAGGAAGACGGCCCCGATTGGCAGGAACTCAGTGAAATGGCCCAACGGTACGTATGCGAGACCGAGAATCCCCGAGGCTCCGAAGAGAAAAGCACCCGCACCACCGACTGCACAAGCAGCACCCAAGCCAATGAACCCCATCACCACACAGCGGAGGGTTACCACGGAAGGCCAACCCAATTTCATGTACACCACCCCATTATCGATCACCCAGTTATGAGACGCCCGCGAGAAGATAGATACTTTCCACCCCACATCGGACCCACATCACTTTTTCGAGTTAGTAAAACAACAAACCATCATCTATGGTTTAGATGAGCCAGAGCACGTTAAGCTCATAGTTATGTGCTTAGACCCCTCAGTTAGTTCAGCCCTTCCCGACCCACAAAAGGTAGCCTCCAAGAAATGAAAACGACCATTTTTGATGCCATAGGGTATAACAGAGGAGATCTGGTAGATGGACTCAACCGGTGCAGGCAGAAAAGGGGAGAGCATCCAACAGCATTTGCTGGATGCCTTTGGATCCATTTCACTGCGGTATTCGGTGAGTTAGCCCGCGCCCATTTATCAGCAGACAATACGGCCAAATGGACCCGTACGTTAGTATCCCATGCCATCGAGGCTGGACAGAAGGCTTGCGCCAATTATGACCCCTCAGACCCAGCACACAATGAAGTGTGGGTTCTGAAACGATTGTCCAGAGCTTGGGAACAGTCGATACAGAAAAAGACAGAAAATGAGAGAGTAGACACCACAATGAACCCAGTAAGGGCACATCAAGACCCCGCATGGGTAAATGAAGACAGAGATACAGCGCAGCACCCAAAAACACAGGAATGCTATAATTGCAGACACGAAGGACATTATGCTTGAGAATGCAATGCCCCCCCCCCCCCCCCAAGCAGCAAAGGAATCAGCACCCAAACGCAGCCCCCAGAAACAATACCCGACCCATTCACAGCGTTGCGCCCGACCAGATAATTCGGCCACGAGTGGTACTGATTGACGGTGTTCGGGCTCCCCAACTTGGGTCTGCGATACCATTTGGGATAAGTCCGGAAGACCGGTAGTTGCAGGCACAGTCTGGGGACACCCCGTAGAGTTCCTTTGGGACACAGGAGGGTCCCGAACCACGTTAAACTCCTCCATCATGTTCCAGGAAGAGATTTGGCCTACTACGGATACCATTACCCTGAGTGGCTTTACAGGTCACCTCTAGCAGGGACATATCACAGCCCCTGTGGACGTACAGCTCGGTAATATTAGGACAAAACATTTGGTTGTTTTAGTAGACTTGCCCCAGGCAGCAGAACACATTCTAGGTGTCGATTTCATGAGTACACACAACCTCTCATTCGACCCGTTAACCGATGCATCTGGAAAATGGCGAAAGCAGCACGAGCCCCCGCCACGCTCACAGTGGGAGATTATGCCCATAGAATCAGCTCAGTAGGAGAGAACTGGTTTGCTCCACAAATCATTACCACTACCAAAGCAGTTAGGGATGTCTTTAAAAGACATAAGACAGCATTTGCCCAGCACAAGCACAACTGCGGTAAAATTCCAGGTGTTGTAAATAATCCAGGTCCCGATCTCAAGGCCCAGAAACAGTACGGCTTCCCCCAGCAAGCTGAGGGAGATATAGCCAAGGTAATTCAAAGTTTATTGAATCAAGGTGTGATTCCACCCATTGCATCGGACATAGACAATATATTGTAGCCATCTGGGATGGCCATGACCCGATTACAAAATGGACACTTTGCAAAGAATGCAGGGAAAATTGGACAATACCGAGAAAGCAAGCAGGTGCAAGGTTTGTCTGTTGATTGTCTATAGCTCCCAGACAAGACCGAGACTGCAGAACCATCTACATACCAATGAGCCATCTCCGGGGAGAAAAGGGTAACATTTAGGTAAACAATGCTAAGTCAGACACCCCGGCGCCAGAGGAGATTAAAATAAAGCAGACCAACGGCCACCTAGAACACGCCCAGCAATCAGGGAGCCCACCCCTTTATTGGAGGAAAATCGATAAGAACGATTGGGAAACGGCCCAATTAATTGGGGCCAAGTTCAAGGCCCGCCCAAAAGCGCGCAAAGCCCTTTTGAGTATAAAAAGGGCTCCCCAAGAGAGAATCGCTCTCTTGGCCTTGGCTCTCAGCGAGGAGAGACCTGCCAAAGCTGCTCCAGACCAAGTAAGTTCCAAGTCAATGCACGCTACGAGATAGATGCTCTTAGTTGCTATCCTGTAAACAGCTCAACCCAGCAGCCTCAGAACCGAGCAACGGCCATTGTTCCTCTGACTGAGTGGGCACCCGAAGCTAAGTATAGGCTTTTAGTAGTAGTGATAGTTTAGTTTGTAGAGTTTTATGCATGAGTATATTTGACTGCGTGTGTAAATAAATGAGCATTGATTTTGAACTTACTAACTGGTGTATCGAGTCTTTGATCAGTATTCGGTTTTGAACCTTGTGGTGGTATCGAAAGATACCTGCCGACTCTTGAGCAAACATAATTAAACAGAGCCAAATTAAGAGAGAACACAATTAGCAACAATAGAAAGAAGGCAAATTCACTGATTGTCCTTATTGGAACAAGCCACAGAAAAGACCAAGTAGTAGAGAAAACGCACAATAGAGCGAGGGCCGGGGATTGCTTTGGGCCCTTGGAGATCAGGTCGCCATATAAAAAATGGCGTCGCAATCTCTCGCTACAAAATAGGGCTATGTTCGGCCTCAGCAGCGCGGTCTCCGCTAAGGCCCTTATACAACGCAACTTGCGTTGAATAGCCATGTGTTTATCGGTGCTGCGAGCGCCTACAAACCGGCGACTATACGCATTTAGTTGAATCGAGTTGAAGATTTTCAAAATTATAACGTTTGTATGTCAATGCACGAAGTGTCGGAAACAAAATTGTGAAATTAGAATTGGTGATTAAAGGAGAAAATCAAGATGTATTAGCTGTAACTAAAATGTAGTTAAAATTGTGTCAGGATTACGCCTTAAATATTCTGCATTCTAATATATTGAGGGGACTTAGGGAAGGAACAAAGAAAGGAGGGAAAGGTTGGATTAATTAGAAATAAACAATGACCTGGAACCGCAGAGATCTCCTAATTTCTTGCACCAAATGGGACCTCGGGTAAAAGGCATTTGTTTTATTTTTCAGCTGTTTGCCACATGTTTGCAACAGTTCTGCAGACAACACACCCATATTACAGCTGGAAATTGGGAGACCCCATGCCAAATTCCGAGGCTAATCTCATAGCATTAGAAAATCAGGATAGAGAGTGATGAAAACAGAACCTTTTTTGACTAAATAGAAAAACAGAGAGGAACGAGCTATATTATTGACAGTACATTACAGACCATTCATTAGTGGAAAAGGAAGTGGGGAAGAAATTTGCAATCAAATTAAGAGGTGTGTATTAACAAAAGAGTTATAATTGAAGGACACTTTAATTTTATCTTCAGAAGCAGTTATCTAATATTACCATTCTGTGTAATGCTCATTATGTACAAGCACAAAATGAGTCTTTTTATATACAGAATGTATAATTAGCTGTGTCACACAATAAATGTATCTCATGAATATATTATATGAAATAATAATTGGGATTTACCACATCCTCAGATTCCTAATGACATTTGTACTTTTGGTTTAAGAGGTCACCTGAGACTCTTGCTTGTGTTGAAATGTCAACACATTCCAACTGAACAATAACTATTTTAATGCCACATGTACATAAATGGGTAAATTGGGCTCAAAGATAAAATATTGGCTTTCATGAAAATAGTTATTGACTCATCAAGCCAAACATTTTAATTATCCCTTCTAAGTTCCCAAATAACAGAGATCAAGTCTGTGCTTTTTTGGCAAAGTCCACTTGTACTTTAATTATCAGCTGTGCCACTGGTAAACTTATTTTCAATACAAAATTTAGAAAGTTTCCAACTAGCCCTGCAGCAAGCTAGTCAGATTGATTGTATTTAGCAAATACAGTAGTTGCGTTTTCATTCAATTACAGATCGTAATAATTCTTCAAATCATAATACACAGGATAAAATAACTAAGTTATTTCAACAAAAGAAGGATGGCGATTAGCAAAAGCAAGCAGCAAAGGAAATAGGTTTCAGAAATATAGATGGGGTGATCCCGGCGTGAGTTTTTCCATCCCGGTAAGTGATTCTTAAGGAGATTAATATCTTAAGGTCTAACCTTCTTTTTACTTCTGATTGGCTTTAACTAATTTATAATTTACTCAATTAGGCCAAAATGTCTGTCCATCAATTTAAGATTTATATGTATTTAAATGTATTGAAGCAAATTTCCCATTCCATCACTTACCAATTTTCCAAATTATCCACACCTGCATCCAACATTAATTAGAAAAACACAGTTTTCGTTAAGACATTATCACCCTAGACTGGCTGTTACCATAGACGTGGGACTACCTGTTCTGGGACAGCAGCTTAAGTTCCTATAATACAATGGGGCCTTTTAGCTAGTTGACGTCACTGACCTTGCAGATGTGAAACCTAAATTTAAGAAAGAAATCAAAGTGTATGATCTGGATTAACCGTTAGTGGATTCCCAGCTATTGTTGCACTCAAGTAATGCTTAATATGATAATAGTTAATTATTCTTAATGAGTTCTCATTTAACCCTTTTACCTCGATCATCTTCCCTTACTCTCATGGTTATAGATGACTAGAAAAGTCAATTTCTATCAATAGTCATTCAATTAAATAGGAATTTATGCAATTAGCATAATGACAAATGTAGAGAAGCATCTTGAACAAAATAAAAATGAGGGTCACTGTAATGAGAGCAAAGCTTTTATTTGCATCTTCTTTGTCTCTGCTTTCTTAATTACTTTGGAAGTGTCATTTAAAAAATATATATATATTTATTAAAGTTTTTTAACACAATTTTTCTCCCTTACAAACAATAACCCCCTCGTAACAAAAAAAAACGAGAAATCGCGCAGAGCAAGATTTATACATGGCAAAATGATATATTTACACAGCTTTGTACACTGGCCCTCACCCGTACATGCCAGTTTCCCCAACCCTTCATGCTATCTCTTGCTCATCCACCCTCCCACGCAGTCCCCCCCCCTCCCAGGACGTCCCCTCCAGCCCCCCCCCCCCAAGGTTGCTGCTGCTGCTGACCGACCTTCCTCTAACGCTCCGCGAGATAGTCTAGGAACGGTTGCCACCGCCTGCAGAACCCCTGCGCAGACCCTCTCAAGGCGAACTTAATCCTCTCCAACTTTATGAACCCAGCCATATCATTTATCCAGGCCTCCAGGCTGGGGGGCTTCGCCTCCTTCCACATTAGCAAGATCCTTCGCCGGGCTACTAGGGACGCAAAGGCCAGAATGCCGGCCTCTTTCGCCTCCTGCACTCCCGGTTTGTCCACTACTCCAAATATTGCTAGCCCCCAGCTTGGCTTGACCCGGACTTTCACCACCTGAGATATTGCTCCCGCCACTCCTCTCCAGAACCCCTCCAGTGCCGGGCATGACCAAAACATATGGACATGGTTCGCCGGGCTCCCTGAGCACCTTCCACATCTGTCCTCTACCCCAAAGAACCTACTCAACCTCACCCCCGTCAAGGGCGCTCTGTGGACCACCTTAAATTGTATCAGGCTGAGCCTGGCACACGAGGAGGAGGAATTAACCCTACCTAGGGCATCAGCCCACAGACCTTCCTCGATCTCCTCCTCCAGCTCCTCCTCCCATTTACTCTTCAACTCTTCTACCAGCGCTTCCCCCTCTTCTTTCAACTCCTGGTGTATTTCCGACACCTTGCCCTCCCCGACCCATACACCCGAGATCACCCTATCTTGAACTTCTTGTGCCGGGAGCAACGGGAATTCCCTCACCTGTCGCCTCACAAAAGCCCTCACCTGCATATATCTAAAGGCATTTCCCGGGGGTAACTCGAACTTCTCCTCCAGTGCCCCTAGGCTCGCAAACATCCCGTCGATGAACAGGTCCCCCATTCTTCCAATCTCCGCCCGATGCCAGCTCTGGAACCCCCCGTCCATCTTCCCCGGGACAAACCGGTGGTTACCCCTGATCGGGGACCACATCGATGCTCCCATTGCATCCCGGTGCCGTCTCCACTGGCCCCAGATCCTTAGCGTTGCCGCCACCACCGGGCTCGTTGTATACCTTGTCGGCGAGAGCGGCAGCGGTGCCGTCACCAACGCCCCCAGGCTTGTTCCTTTACAGGACGCCATCTCCATCCTCTTCCATGCCGCCCCCTCTCCCTCCATAACCCACTTGCGGATCATCGCCACATTTGCTGCCCAGTAGTAGCTCCCCAGGTTTGGCAGCGCCAACCCTCCTCGGTCCCTACTGCGTTCCAGGAACCCTCTCCTTACTCTCGGGGTCTTATTCGCCCACACAAACCCCATAATACTCCTGCCTACTCTCTTAAAAAAGGCCTTCGTGATCATGATGTGAAGGCACTGAAACACAAACAGAAACCTCGGAAGGACCACCATTTTGACCGACTGCACTCTACCCGCCAGCGAGAGCGGTAACATGTCCCATCTTTTGAAATCCTCCTCCATTTGCTCCACCAACCTCGTCAGATTCAGTTTATGTAGGGTCCCCCAACTCCTGGCTATCTGGATCCCCAGATACCGAAAGCTCCCCTCCGCCCTCCTCAGCGGTAGGTCCCCTATCCCTCTTTCTTGGTCCCCCGCCTGTAATACAAAGAGCTCACTCTTCCCTACATTGAGCTTATCGCCCGAAAACTCCCCAAACTCCCTTAGAATCTGCATGACCTCCACCATCCCCTCCATTGGATCCGCCACGTACAGCAACAGGTCATCCGCATATAGCGACACCCGATGCTCTTCTCCGATTCAGACCACCCCCCTCCATTTATTAGACTCCCTCAATGACATGGCCAATGGTTCGATCGCCAATGCGAACAACAGGGGGGACAGGGGGCACCCCTGCCTAGTCCCTCGGTACAGTCGAAAGTACTCCGACCTCCGGCGGTTCGTCACTACACTCGCCATTGGGGCTCTGTAAAGGAGCTTAACCCAATTGATAAACCCTACCCCGAACCCAAACCTACGCAGCACCTCCCAGAGGTACTCCCACTCTACTCGGTCAAAGGCCTTCTCCGCGTCCATAGCTGCCACTATCTCCGCCTCTCCCTCCTCCGATGGCATCATTATCACGTTTAAGAGCCGCCGCACATTGGTGTTTAGTTGCCTGCCCTTTACAAATCCCGTCTGGTCCTCGTGGATTACCCCCGGGACACAGTCCTCGATCCTCGTGGCCAGCACTTTTGCCAGCAACTTTGCATCCACATTGAGGAGCGAGATCGGCCTGTACGAACCACATTGCAGTGGGTCCTTGTCCCGCTTTAGGATCAAAGAAATTGTCGCTTCCGACATTGTCGGGGGCAGGGTCCCCTCCTCTCTTGCCTCATTAAAGGTCCTCACCAGTAGCGGGGCCAACAGGTCTGCGTACTTCCTGTAGAACTCCACCGGGAATCCATCCGGTCCCGGGGCCTTCCCCGCCTGCATGCTCCCCAAACCCTTGCTCAGCTCCTCCAACCCAATTGGTGCCCGCAAAGCAGTCACCTCTTGCTCCTCCACCCTCGGGAATCTCAGCTGATCTAGGAATCGTCTCATCCCCTCTTTCCCCGCTGGGGGCTGGGATCTGTACAGCTCTTCATAAAAGGCCTTGAATACCTCGTTTATTTTCGTCGCACTCCGAACCGTGGCTCCCCTTCCATCTTTGACTCCCCCTATTTCCCTCGCTGCCATCCTCTTACGGAGCTGGTGTGCCAGCATCCGACTAGCCTTTCCCCCATACTCGTAGGTCGACCCCTGCACTTTCCTCCACTGTGCCTCCGCCTTCCCTGTGGTCAACAGGTCAAACTCCGTCTGGAGCCGCCGTCTTTCCCCAAGTAATCTTTCCTCCGGGGCCTCTGCGTATCTCCTGTCCACTCTCAAAATCTCCCCCACTAACCTCTCCCTTTCCATACCCTCTGTCTTCTCCCTATGAGCCCTAATGGAAATTAGCTCTCCCCTGATCACCGCCTTCAACACCTCCCATACCACCCCCACCCGCACCTCCCCGTTGTCATTGGCCTCCAAGTACCTTTCGATACACCCCCTCACCTTCCCACACACCACCTCGTCCGCCAGCAGTCCCACATCCAGCCGCCACAATGGGCGTTGGTCCCTCTCCTCTCCCAGCTCCAGTTCCACCCAGTGCGGGGCATGGTCCGAAACGGCTATAGCCGAATACTCCGTCCCCTCCACCCTCGGGATGAGCGCCCTACCCAGAACAAAGAAATCTATCCGGGAGTAGGCTTTGTGTACATGGGAGAAGAAAGAAAATTCCCTGGCCTGCGGCCTTGCAAACCGCCATGGGTCCACTCCCTCCATCTGATCCATAAACCCCCTAAGTACCTTGGTCGCCGCCGGCCTCTTTCCAGGCCTTGATTTGGAGCGGTCCAGTGCTGGATCCAACACTGTATTGAAGTCCCCTCCCATTATCAGGCCTCCTATTTCCAGGACCGGAATGCGCCCCAACATTCGCTTCATGAATCCTGCATCATCCCAGTTCGGGGCGTATACGTTTACCAACACCACCCACGTCCCTTGCAGCCTACCGCTCACCATTACATATCGCCCTCCATTGTCCGCTACAATAGTCTTGGCCTCAAATGACACCCGCTTCCCACCAATATTGCCACCCCTCTATTCTTCGCGTCCAGTCCCGAGTGGAATACCTGTCCTCCCATCCCTTTCTTAACCTGACCTGGTCCGCCACCTTCAGATGTGTCTCTTGGAGCATGGCCACGTCCGCCTTCAGTCCCTTTAAGTGCGCGAACACTCGAGCCCTCTTCGGCCCATTCAGGCCCCTCACATTCCACGTTATCAGCCGGATTGGAGGGGCTCTCACCCCCCCCCTCCCACGCCCAGCCGACTAGCCATCTCCTTTTCTGGGCCAGTCCCGTGTCCACGCCTCCCTCACCCTCCAGTCCCCCAGAGGGGGGACCCCCGTCCCGACCACCTCTTCTGTGTCCCATTCCCTTTCGGCCAGTGCAGCAGCAACCCTTTCCACCCCCCCTTCCCTCCCTCCCCTCCCCCCGCTAGACCCGTCTAGCCTTTTTGCTCCCCCATGTCACTCCCGTAAGTCAGCTGACGCCTGCTGACCCCGGCTTCCCCCGCCATCCCATTGACCTCCCCGCGTGGGAGTCTCCCAATCCATATGCATTCCTTCGTTCCCCTTCCCACCTTTCTTCCCGCCCGCGGGAAAAAACCCGTGCTTTCCAAAGCCCGCTCCGCCCCCTCTAGCGCAGCTCCAGTCGCGGCCTTGTCTCTCTCCCCCAGCCCATGTAACATTTCCTGCGCGTAATTGACCCCCTATATACAACAACCATCACACATCAAACCCCAAAACATCCCCCCCACCCTCACAAACCCTCAGTTAGAGTCCAACGTTTTGGCTTGTACAAAGGTCCACGCCTCCTCAGGCGTTTCGAAGTAATAGTGTTGGCCCTTGTATGTGACCCACAGTCGCGCTGGCTGCAGCATTCCGAATTTCACTTCTTTCCGGTCCAACGCCGCTTTGGCCCGGTTGAAACCCGCTCTCCGCTTTGCAACCTCCGTGCTCCAGTCCGGGTATATTCGGATCTCTGCATTGTCCCACTTACTGCTTCGCTCCTTCTTGGCCCATCTCAGGACCCACTCTCTGTCCGTGAACCGGTGGAACCTCACCACCATCGCCCTTGGCGGCTCATTTGCCTGGGGCTTCTTCGCCAGCACCCGATGTGCCCCGTCCAACTCCAGCGGCCTCGAAGGGGCCTTCCAGCCCATCATCGTCTCGAGCATCGTGCTCGTGTATGCCCCGGCATCAGCCCCCTCCACTCCCTCAGGGAGACCCAGGATTCGCAGATTCTTTCTCCTCGACCTGTTCTCCAGGTCTTCGAGTCTTCCCGCCCACCTCTTGTGTAGCGCCTCGTTCTGCTCCACTCTCACCGCCAGGCCCACGAGCTCATCCTCGTTCTGACTGACTCTTTTCTGTACCTCCTGGATCTTAGTTTCGTGGGCCTTCTGCGTGATCCCAAGTCCTTCAATTGCCGAAAGCATAGGCGCCAACATCTCTTTGCGCATCTCCTCGCGCTGCACCTCGAAGCAGCGCTTGATGAACTCCTGCAGCTCCCCTTTGTCCCTGGCCGCCGCCATTTTGTTTTCTTTCCCTCGCTTCTCCCGTTGCTCCAGTGCTGCTCCTTTGGCCGTTACACTTCTGGTCCGTTTCATAGAAGTTGGCAGTGTTTGCTTCACCAGTCTGCCCCAAAAAGCCTATGGAAACTCCTGAAAAAGGTCTGAGAGTCGGTTCCAGACGGGAGCTGCAGAATGCGCGACCTACTCCTCCATGGCCGCCACCAGAAGCCTCGTCCCCGCCTCTTCAATGGCCTTGGTAGATCCTTTCACAGTTGTTCCCTCTGCTGCTAGAATTCACCTTTGATAGAGTCAAGTTAGATTGCAGCTTTAAGATTGCCCTTCCCCCGCCTGCATGCTGGAAGAGGCATCTGTCTATTGCTGCAGGACAAGCCAAATCCTTCAGTTTCTGCCGGGTCTGGCAGCCAAAAGACACAACATTCCTGGGGGACACCGTCAGGGGAATGCTGCAGCCTTCTTCCCACACCGGGAAACGTCAAATAAATGCCGTGGTAAAAGAGCCCAAAAGTCCGTTCCAAGCGGGAGCTGCTGAATATGCGACCTAGCTCTGCATAGCCGCACCCGGAAGTCGGAAGTGTCATTTTGATGTAACATTGATTTTGGCTTCCTGAAGCTGAAGAGGTGTCTCTTCATCTCTAAGATAATGGACAGAACTTTCCAAAGTCCCACCATTGTGACTTTGGATGTGGAAAACAACTTATCTGAATATGTGTCCTTTGTCAATGCACATTAATGAAAAGAAAACCACAGGAAATACATTTGCAACTTTCTGATAAACTGTCGCTGTGTGAGACCCAGTTGGTGGCATGTAGCCTTGGAACATTCTACCTAATGAATCACACTGTAAAAGGATGTTTCAAGTAGAAGGAAGGCAGCTCCATTTAAAAAGGTAAAAAGAACAAGACAGAGTACTTTTACTTGGGTACTCTTGCTAACATCGTAAGGCAAGCTAAACGCAGCAATGGTTGTGATCTGAGACCATGTTGCCAACCCACCCTCTTGGTTCATGGTATGGGAAGAAAAACATGATAAAAGTAGAGTAAATTGTCTTAATTGAGAGATCCTCCTCCTCTTTCAGGCACCGTGCCCGAAGAGGACATTGGCAACCATAGAATCCCGTTGGATTAGTCCGTGATTATGCTTGGCAAATTACTGCAGTGGTTTGCCATTGTCTTCTGCAGTATGGTTGACCTGGAAACTCTCTTGCTCTTACCACTTTCCATCATGTTGGAAGGTTTTACAGGCTGATAATCAACTTATTTAGGCACATTATGATCACACCTAGTTGGAACTTGGACACTACCATGAGGAACTCCTCGAGTGATGTCCTGGAGCTGAGATGACCTCTAACAATGACCTTCCTTTGTGCTAGTCATGACTCCAACCAGCAGATTCCCATTAACTCCAGTTTTGCTCGGGCTCCTTGATGCCATACTCAGTCAAATGTGGCCTTGAAGTAAAAGGCTGTCACTCTCATCTCTGGAGTTCAGCTCTTTTCTTGGTTTGACCCAAGGCTGTAATGAATTAGGAGCTGGGTGGCCCTGGTGGAACCAGAACTGAGCATTAGTGAGCAGGTTATTGCTAAGCAAGTGCCTCTTGACAGCACTGTTGAAGAGCCCTTCCATCACCTTGCTGATGATCAAGAGTAGACTGATGAGGTGGTAATTGGCTGGGTTGGATTTGTTCTTCTTTTTGTGTATAGGACATACCTGGACAATTTTCCATATTGCTGGTGTTGGAGCTGTAGTGGAACAGTCTGGCCAGGGGCCAATTGTACCTGAATTGGTGGACTTACTGATTTATCATTTCAAATTATGTTGCCATTATCATCACCAAGATAATTTATCTTATTTTAAGGAAGGCTTCCTTTTCCAGTGTCACCAGCCAGTATGCTCCTGTACAACTTTGATGTACTTCATCTCAGTCTGTGGAAATTCCATCAATAAGATGCAATCAAATTTAATAGCAAAAATGTACATTTCTCACTTTGAACATTTTTTTCTGCTGTAAACATGAAGATGGCATTGTACTAAATACAACAAGGAGTCATGAATTTGGCTAGCAACAGCAGTAAAATGAAGTTTAACAAAACATAATAGGATGCGAGATTTCCAGCAACAGGTTAGAAATCGATCTAGAGAATGCAGTATCCAGTATTCAAAAGGTCCCAACAACATCTGTCTGTTCCCCGTATCATGTTTAGAAGGCAGTTTAGATAAGATTTAAATGTGAATGGTTTATGAGGTGAAGCAGCTTAGACATTTGGGAAAATCAATGAGGTATACTTATATGAATGTATAGTCAAAGAGGATGAGAGAGACAGACAGCCAAATCCACAGAGGTCATAATCAAAGAGGAACAAATTGGCCGGATGATTGGAAGCAAGGAAGGCAGTTGACAGCTATCAGCCTCAGAAAGCCACCAGGCCAGATTCCAGGCACCAAGTCTGAAGTTAGTTTTTCAGCCAGAAGCCTGGAGGTCAGGTTTACATCAAAAAAGCCTCTAAGTCTCAGAGCCAAGGCAGTGCAGAAAACCTTCAAAAAGACAGTTTAAATATGTTAATTGGACCAGAAAAAGACGTTTCCCAGACTTGGTTATCATCTCTGTACTGTGTAGTAACTATAAGCTGGTCATTTAATTTGGATGTTGTTTGGGGAATGGAGGAATTCTTTCGGAGTTTAGGTATCATAGGTATATCTTGGAATAAGGGGTATGCTCTACATAAACTGTGTTTATAAATTCAAATACAGTAATTGTCTGAGAGTAGAATAGTTCTGTTTGTGTATTTATTGTTCCTTTACTATAATAAATAGTCTTTAATAATTGTTACACAATGACTGGGCTGTTTATTTTCATTGGAGTTTCAATTCTCTCCCCACACCAAAACAAAATGCACCACCACGAACAAGTGTTCTAGGTTGGGACACCCTTGCAGATAACATCAGCGTGCTTTGTGACAAAGGTAACTGGAAAACATCATATTTGTAAAATATTATCTCTTTTTAGACAATGCTTTCTACAGTCTTTGTCTGAAACATTGCAATTCCATCCCTAAAATTCTCAATTTTTCTATCTCGCTCCCCTTTTAAGGCACTCTGGCCACTTTAATCAAGCTTTTGGACAGTTAGTACCTCCAGATGTTGCTCGGTTTCAAATTTTGTGTTATGTATGCTCCAGTGAAGCATCTTGGGACATTTTATTATGGTTTTAAAAATAAATTTAGAGTACCCAATTCATTTTTTCCAATTAAGGGGCAATTTAACGTGGCCAATCCACCTACCCTGCACACCTTCGGGTTGTGGGGGCGAAACCCACGCAGACACGGGGAGAATGTGCAAACCCCACACGGACAGTGACCCAGAGCCGAGATCGAACCTGGGACCTTGGCACCGTGAGGCAGCAATGCTAACCACTGCGCCACCATTCTGCCCGACATTTTGCTATATTGGGCAGCACGGTAGCATTGTGGTTAGCACAATTGCTTCACAGCTCCAGGGTCCCAGGTTCGATTCCTGGCTTGGGTCACTGTCTGTGCGGAGTCTGCACATTCTCCCCGTGTGTGCGTGGGTTTCCTCCTGGTGCTCCGGTTTCCTCCCACAGTCCAAAGATGTGCAGGTTAGGTGGATTGGCCATGTTAAATCGCCCTTAGTGTCCAAAATTGTCCTTAGTGTTGGGTGGGGTTACTGGGTTATGGGGATAGGGTGGAGGTGTGGGTTATGGGGATACAGTGGAGGTGTGGACCTTGGGTAGGGTTCTCTTTCCAAGAGCCGGTGCAGACTCGATGGGCCAAATGGCCTCCTTCTGCACTGTAAATTCTATGATCTATAAAGGTGCTTTATAAATGTAAGTTCTTCAAATCTGTACTTTTGAAGTTTCTTGACATTGTTGTATTTTGGTAACAATAGAGATAGATAATGACAACGTCCTTTTAAATGTCCATACTGCTAAACAGTGAGTTTCCATTTGCATTCTCTAGTTTGATTCACTATTGGTAATTATTATTTTGCTATTCCATTGTAACAGTTGATAAATGTTGAACAATATCAACAGAGAAAGTAAGATGGGATAGTTACACATATGACTGTAATAAACATACTCAAATTAATATACAAGCATTACACTGTGATGTCATTTGAAATTACATAATGAAAGCAGGAAATTGATTGTAATAGGCCAGAATATATTCAGCAATTAATACAAAATTCAATAATTTCTGAGATCCGCTGGTGCGTTGAAATAATTTAAAAGAGAAAACAGAACAGTAATGGATATCCATTTCTCAATTTTGTATTTACTGTTAATATTTAACAATACCCAATATTTGATAAGATAACTTTAAGGTTGGTGAATTCTTAAGTTTATATGCTGTGAAGTATGCTGTAGCTTCAAATTGACCTTCATAGTAGCAGCATTAATGATCATTTAAATTTCCACTTTGTGGATTGTCTCAGAGGTATTTGGAGATATAAATCTGTTATAAAACTACACATAGCAGTAGTGAGCAGGCAGTAGCTTCAGTATTAACAAGCCAGCAATGTTGGAAGTAGTCATATTTTCTGTTCAGGTCAGAAGTATTTTTCAGTGACTGATCTGCTATTGGGCCACAAATGTTTCAGATAAGAACTTGACTGATGTTTCAATACTCTGTATGATTGGTTAACTGAATCATCAATCTTAACAACCGCATCAGTGTTTGTCTGCCTCATAAAAAGAGAAGATATGTCAAAGATATTGGCAAAAGTCTGCTGAGCAGCTTGAACTCCAATGAGAAGTGAAAGATTAACTATGGAGAGTGTACTTCATAGTTTTGAAGCAATCATCGGCCTGACTACTGAAGCCAATGAAATGTTCAACTGGATCAACATTTGCGACATTGCATATCCTTACTTGTTTATGTTTAGTTTTTAAACATCCCTATATTTTGACTATTCTCTCTTTAATTCAAGTTTGATGTTTCCAGTGACAGTATTGTACAAATGGAGGGAAAATAGTGATTTCTTTAAGGTTCACCTTCAACAGAACTTAAAATTTAGGCATTTATTAGGTTGGATCAGATTTTGAACAATACTTGGTCCACTCCAGGCTGGAGGAAGTAGCTTATCATACCATTGATAAGGAGTGCAATATGAGGAGTACAATACTTTATTTTCTCTTCTCCCCACTCCTCCTATATTATAATATATAATCAAATTTATTCTAGTAAACAAGCATTGGGCTCTCACTTTCACATCAGATATGATTCCATTAGTCATCCAAATGATAGCAAAGCATAACTAAGCCACATGCACGACCAGGTTGTGTAAGGGGACAGGGCTTCAGGCGTTAGTGAAGGCTCAGCTTCCGTTTGCTCCAGGATATTTTCAGGGAATCCGGTGGTGGTGGCCACATTGAAAATACGGAGTCAATTGCGGCAACATTTTAAGGTGGCGGGGAGGGGAGGTTGAGGATGCCTCCGATTAGAAACAATCATATGTCTGAACTGACTAGATTGGATGCTAGGTTTAGGGGTTGGGAGGACAAGGGGCGGCGGTAATGGGGGATTTATTCCTGGCAGGGCCGTTTGTGAGTCTTGCGGAATTAGCGGAGAAGTACAGGTTTGCGCATTTGGAGGCATTCAGATACTTGCAAGTTCTGAATTTTGCTTGGAGGATTTTTCTGACCCGGTGTTGCCGCCATTGTCGGTAATGGAGAGGGTACTGTTGCTGGCGGGGACGAGGGTGGGGAGTACTTCAGGAATTCACGGGAACATTCTGGCAGAGGACATGGTGACACTGGAGGGGTTTAGGCCAGGTGGGAGGAAGAGCTCGGGGGGGGGGGGAAGAGTGGAGGTGGGGTGTGTGGTGTGAACCCCTGCAGAGGGTGAATGCCACCTCGTCGTGTGTAAGGCTTGGGCTCATACAATTAAAAGTGGTACATCGGCCACATTTAACAAGAGCTAGGATGAGTTGAGTGTTTGAGAGGGTAGATAATAGGTGTATGCAGTGTGGGAGGAGCCAGAAAATCACGTGTCAATGTTTTGGGCATGTCCTCAGCTGTGCTGTCAAACTTTTGGGGCTCCTTCTTCAGCACCATGTTACTGATCTTACAAAGGGAATTGGAGCCTTGTCCCTTCGGAACCATTTTCGGAGTGTTGGACATGCCGGAGCTGCAGATGGGAGCAGGGCCAGATGTTTTCGCCTTCACATTGATGATTGCTCGCAGGCGGGTTCTGTTAGAGTGGAGGTCAGCTTCTCCTTCCAGTGAGAAATTCAATGATTCTGCAACTATTTTCAAGCTGCACAACACGTGGCAAAGAGTTCAAAATGATGGGTGGCATTCTAAACCATATACATAATCACCACCATTTTGGGTAAGCATCAAAAGAACCAGACCCCCTTTTGGATTTGCATGGTTCAGACATCTGTTACAACTGTTACATCATGATGTTTATTCTTAGCTTTAAACATACAGTTCAGTCGTAAGAGGTAAAAGTACATATTTAATTTAATAATCTTTATTGTCACACATCCCGGTGCCTGTTCGGGTGCAGAGGGAGAATTCAGAATGTCCAAATTCCCAAACAGCACATCTTTCGGCACTTTTATGGAGGAATATATTCGGCATTAAGATTTTTGCAGATGGTGTTCAAATGGTGTCCAAAATCATACCTCTTGTCATGATTTTGAATCACAGTTTCATGTCAACATTTAGAATTAAAAATCAGATCAACAAAATAACAATAATAAATAAAAACAGAAAATTCTGCATAAACTCAGCAGGTGTGGCAGCATATACAAAATAACAATGTTGCATTGGCAAAATATTTTCTAAACCTATAAATATCTCACTGTTGTGGCTTGTTGATGAACCAACAATCACTCAAAATGCTTGTTGAAAATATTCTTGCCCACTTGTTCTCAGTAATGAAATGTTCGATGTTTGAATTAAGATTTTTATAAATCAAAAATTACATAATTCACGATAGCTTGAGTAGATTTACCCACTGAGTTGTCATGTATGTGTTTTAATATCTTGTGACAAACATCTGGTTCATGTTAATGTTTTAGGGGTAACGCTTAGTTATGGGAAGATTGTTGTTGTGAAGGTAAGGTAACTAATATGCTGGGAATCAGAGATTGCCAGAACACGGACAAGAAAATGCAAGTTCAGAAGGTTACCCATGTTTGTTTAATAGTCAGACGAGAAGAGGGAGCCATACAACAGCAGGTGGGCTTACTTCACTGGTGAGCCAGAGATGTGGTTGATATTGCTTGCTAAAAAGTACAGTCCTAAGAGATGTTCGTTTTGAGAGTTAGTGCTAAGTTAATTTCAAGGTTTCAGAAGAGATTAAGCCTATTGGGAGGTAAACAGTTGCTGAGGCAGTCTGAGTTGGAAAGGCTTGAGGGAATTCAGAGATCTTCAAAAGTGAAGACCAGAAATCCCGCATGACTGAGCCAGAATTTCAACGTGATATTGTGACTCACAGCGTTTGCTGACATCTGGATGGGTTGTTGAGAAATACATGGGGTCTATCTTGGCCATATCTGCCATTTAATGTGCAGTGTGTGTTTTCAACCACAGATTGCCTGTTAATTAATACTTACATCAGGTTAATTCGAAATGTTAATGTCGAAGGTAATTATTGTGAAATAAAATAGAAAATGTGAGAAAAACTCAGGTCTAGCAGAATCTGTGGAGAAAAACAGAGTTAACCTTCCTAGTCCTTATGGCTCTTCTTCAGAGCTAAGAGGGAGAAAAGTGATGGCTTTTATATTATTTAAGAAGGGGTGGAGCAGAGTAGAAGGCCAGAGGTAGGGAAGACGTAGGAGAGATTTGACAAAGATATTATGGGCACAAGACAAATGAAATGTTAATGATAGTGTTAAAGGTTAAAGAAGGTGCTGATACTGGCAAAAGATTTCTAGCAGCCGGAGTATTTTGCTTTTAGGTCGATACTGTAGATTGTTTTGCTTTTCTGACTTTGCATAGTAAAGTTTATTTTGTTTGTTTTCAAAACCATGGAATCCCTTCTTGGGTAACTGGGATTTCAAACTTTACCTCCTTTGAACAAAAAGCTACTGGTCTCTTTACTCCAAGGCCTCAGCTAGTCTCAAAAGCCAAAGATACTAGATATTTTACCTTGCAACAGTTGGAACCAGGTTTAGCTACATTAGTATGTTTGATTGTAAAATTTAACCGCCCATGTTCTACATATTCTGAATATGTGCAGTTGGCATTATTTTACTAGCTGCAATATGAATGAGAGTTTTTATGCCTTTTCCAGAAACTGTCAAACAAAACAAAGTTTGAATTGTTGAAGCTTGATTTCAGGGAAATGACAACATTCATTTCAATTTATTTTGCGTTTCTGTTGCGAACTGCTTGAACATGACATCCAATGAATAATACCAATGATTGAAGTTTCATTGTTGATGGTTATAAAATAAAAATAAAGTTTACTGAGAATGGATTTCATTTTAGGCATTTAGGTTCACTTTCTCCTGAACCAGTTTTGAAGTTTATGGAAATTTAGAAACTTGGCAATTCAAATTGACCAGTCTAAAGATGCACAGGGTAAGTGGATTGCGCAGGGTAAATGGATTGACCATGCTAAATTGCCCCTTAGTGTCCAGGGAGGTGCAGGTTAGGTTCTGGGGTTACAGGGGTAGAGTGCTCATTGAAGGGTTGGTGCAGACTCGATGGGCCGAATGGCCTTCTTCAGCACTGTAGGAATTCTATGATTTTGCCACCTTGTCTATGCCCAGGTGGCTCTGGAGGAGTGTGATGGTGCTTTGTGGGACGCTCAAGATTTTCTGTGCCTGGCAATCATCAAAGGTGCTGGAGGGCATCATAGATTAAACATTATTTGAGTTCATGAATTTTGTGTTTTATGGTTCCTAGTAGAGGCCACTTTTGTTGAGAGATTTTTGTTTAACAGCACTGGGGCAACCCAATATCTCCTTTATTATTTAATTTTAAAAGTCTCGTTTCTCTTGAGTGGTGACCTAATAGAGGTCTTTAAAATGATGGAAGATTTGATAGAATAGACAGAGAGAGAAAATTATTCCCTTTCTGGGAAAGAGCAAGGCTAGAGGCAGGGAAGAGCAAGACGAGAGGTATAAGATAGTCACCAAAAGTCAAATGGAGAATTCAGGAGAAACTTCTTTACCCAGGCAATGGTGAGAGTGTGAAACTTGCAACCACACAAGTAATTGAAGCCAACATACAGCAGATACTTATTTAAATCCATTGCCGATGACATCAGTAAGTGCTGTCATTAGTTGTTATTCTTACCTGTGTATATTCGTATTATACTGTTAGTTCTAATTCTATTCAGTTACTGTTATTTCAATATTTAACTTGTTCCTATTTTTGAGTCCATACTGTATTTTAAGCTTTGTTATCTTTCTGGGATCTAGTTGCCATGAGTATAGGATAGTCTTCAAAAAAATCAAATGGACAATTCAGGAGAAACAAGAATCCCTACAGTGCAGGAGGCCATTCAGCCCATCGAGTCTGCATCGACCATCCGAAAGAGCACCTCATCTAGGCCCACTCCCCCGCCCGATCGCCGTAACTCCACATAACCTTTGGACATTTAAGGTGTCATTTTAGCATGGCCAATCCACCTATCCTGCACACCTTTGGACTGTGGGAGGAAACCCGAACAAAATCCAAGCAGACACAGGGAGAATGTGCAAACTCCATGCAATCACCCAACGTCAGAATTGAACTCGGGTTCCTGGTGCTGTGAGAAACCACTTCTTTTTTTTCAAAAAATATACTTTATTCATAAAATCTATCATAAACATTAGAGTACATTTCAAATTGTCTTGACTGTACATTTCCATCAGAGTTACACATTCCCTTGACTTTCTTCCATTCAATTTTGACAACATTACACACATATCGCTCTTTACGTTACAATTCCTTCTTAAACATTTACATTGTCATGTTTCTTTTATACATTGGAGTGTTAATGACCCAGACCAAGGGCGGTTTACTGTTACCTGCCCCTCGGTGTACATTTGCTGGTAAGACCTTACACAGTGGTCTTTCACCATTGCGCCTTGGCGGCAGCTTTCCCAAGCTTGAGTGCATCCCTCAGCACGTAGTCCTGGACCTTGGAATGTGCCAGTCTGCAACACTCGAGGACAGCTCTTTGCACTGGAAGATCAGCACGTTCCGGGCAGACCAAAGAGCGTCTTTCACCGAGTTGATGACCTTCCAGCAGCAGTTGATGTTTGTCTCGGTGTGTGTCCCTGGAAACAGTCCATAGAGCACAGAGTCCTGTGTCACAGAGCTGCTCGGGATGAACCTTGACAAATACCACTGCGTCTCTCTCCAGACCTTCTTTGCAAAGGCACATTCCACAAGGAGGTGTGTGACCGTCTCATTTCCCCCACAGCCACTCCGAGGGCAGCATGCATTGGTGCAGAGCCTTCGGGTGTGCATGAAGAATCTGACAGGGAGGGCCCTTGTCACCACCAGCCAAGCTAGGTCTTGGTGCTTGTTTGAAAGTTCTGGTGATGAGGCGTTCTGCCAGATGACTCTGGCAGTCTGCTCAGGGAACCATCCAACGTCCTCCACGGTCTCCTTTTCCCTGAGGGCCTCGAGGACATTACGTGCTGACCACTGCTTCATTGCCTTGTGGTCAAAGGTGTTTTTCTTGAAAAACTTTTCCACGAAGGACGGGTGGTAAGGTACGGTCCAACTACTTGGAGGGTTCCGCGGCAATGAGGCCAGGCCCATCCTTCGTAACACCGGGGACAGTGTAGTGACACTTGGTGTTTGCATACTGGGGGTCCACGCACAGCTTGATGCAGCTGGACACAAAGGTGGCCAACAGGATGAGGGAGGCGTTGGGTACATTCTGCCCTCCCTTCTCCAGAGGTTTGTACATGGTGTCCCTTCGGACACGGTCCATCTTGGATCTCCAGATGAATTTGAAGATGGCTCGGGTGACTGCTGCGGCGTAGGGTCGGGTTATGGGCCAGACCTTCGCCACGTGCAGTAGCACCGAGAGTACCTCACACCTGATGACCAGGGTTTTGCCCGCAATGGAGAGGGAGCGTTGCTCCCACCAGCCCAGTTTCTGCCTTGCCTTTGCTAAGCGCTCCTCCCAGGTTTTGGTGCACGCCCCAGCAGCTCCGAACCATATCCCCAGCACCTTCAGGTAATCTGACCTGACAGTGAAGGGGACAAAGGACCGGTTGGCCCAGTTCCCAAAGAACATGGCCTCGCTCTTGCCACGGTTTACCTTGGCTCCCGAGGCCAGTTCAAACTGGTCACAGGTGGTCAAGAGCCTGCGCACAGACGCAGGATCCGAGCAGAAGACGGCAACGTCGTCCATGTACAGGGAGGCCTTGACTTGCATGCCTCCACTGCCTGGGATCGTCACTCCCCTTATACCCGGATCCTTCCTGATGGACTCGGCAAAAGGTTCTATGCAGCACACAAAAAGGGCAGAGGAGAGAGGGCAGCCCTGCCTGACTCCAGATTTGATCTGGATCTTTTCTGATTCCCACCCATTGATTGAGACTGCGCTATAGATGTTTGTGTAGAGCAGTTTGATCCAATTGCGAATTCCCTCCCCAAACCCTATTTTGGAGAGCACATCCATCATGTAGGTGTGCGATATTCTGTCAAAAGCCTTCTCCTGGTCAAGGCTGATGAGGCAAGTGTCCACCCTCCTGTCCTGCACGTAGGCGATCGTATCCCTGAGTGGCGCGAGGCTATCAGAGATCTTCCTGCCGGGTACAGCACAGGTTTGGTCAGGGTGGATCACCGACTCCAGAGCAGACCTGACCCGATTGGCGATGACCTTGGCTAGAATTTTGTAATCCACATTCAACAGTGAAATGGGTCGCCAATTTCGAATTTCTTCCCTTTCCCCCTTCTGCTTGTAGATGAGGGTGATGATGCCTTTCCTCATGGACTCTGACATGCTGCCTTCCAGAAGCATACTCTCGTACACTTCCAGCAGGTCTGGGCCCATCCAGTCCCACAGAGCCGAATACAACTCAACCGGTAAGCCGTCGCTTCCGGGAGTTTTACTCGTCTCGAAGGACTTGGCGGCCTTTGTCAACTCGTCCAGAGTTAGTGGTTTGTCCAGGTTTTCCAGCTCGCTGTCGCCCATGACCTCCGTGATAGTCGACAGGAAGGTCTGGGAAACAGTGCTATCTGTTGGCTTCAGGTCATACAGTCCGGCATAAAAGGATTGGCTGATCCTCAGGATGTCAGACTAACTGTGCTACCCCTTTACCAGGGAATGGTGAGAATGTGAAACTTGCAACCACATAGGCAGTTGAAGCCAATGTAGAGTACACACATTTAACAGAAGCTAGATACGAGGAAGGGGATGGCGAGGTTACATTGGTGGAAATAGAAAATACTCAACCGGTCAGGCAGCACCCGTGAAGAGACAAATTAACGTTTCAGTCCCTTCTGAGGAAAAGGTCACAGATCTGAAACGTTAACTTTCCATGGATGCTGCCAGGGTTCCCGCTGAGTATTTCCAACCTTTCACTGTTTTTATTTCAGATCTCCGACTGCGCTACGCTGATGTCGTTAAACGGACACGCACGCTCGAGGTGTGGAAGGACAGGGAGGGAGCTCGAAGTGGCGCATATATAAAAGGACTGGTTGGGCCGAATGGTCCGTTGAGGAGCCGTCCGTCCTGCGTAATTAAATAAAAGGCAAAACCTCGGCGCACATAGTGGATTTTTCAGGGCAAGTTCAAACTTCCACTCACAAAGACTACCAGTCCTCCCACATTCCCTGGCAATGATAGTGGAGCCAACGCCCCCACTGGCTTGTTTTGAAGAGAAATAAATGGGATAACTAAAACAACTAACTACGACTAGTCTTTGGGCGCGGGGGACGTACCGTCAAGGAGGCCGCGGCGATGAGGGTGTGAGGCGGGAAGTTTTTTTTGGCCGGGGGTGGTTACTCTGCGACCGTTGGTAGTTTGATGACCGGTGACGTTCGAGACACATGACTGGAACTTTCTCTCCTCCTGTGGAAAATGGCGGCCTGGAGTTTCCAGGAGAAATAAGGAAAAGCTGGGAGGGGGCGGAGAGGGTGGAAAGAAAAACAATCACAAAGAAGTTGAAGGAAGTTTAAAACAGCAACCATGACGCGTTGGGTTTCAAGCAAAAGAGAGAAATATGGAGTGGGTGAGTGACATCCCCTCGCAGTGCTCCAGCCATCCCTGAAATGGCAGATCTTGCCGTCAAAACTAATTTTAATTGTTTTTGTTTGCACTTTCTTTCCCTTCCCCATCCTGCCTACCTACGAAGCCGCGTCCCTTTGCCGCCTCTCTGAACACAGCTCCCAGAAGGGCGTTAAATCCTGTCGGCTCCCGGGCGCGCGTGTTTCCTTATTTCGATGAATAATTAACGAAAAGGATGAATTGATCCTGGAAATCTGCTCCCTCCGTCCACTTTTCCATCAAGTGAGGCTGATTGCGTTGGGAGGCGCGCCTAGTTCGAAGGCCGTGCCCATTGCGATTACTTTTATAAGGGCATGAATTGAAAACTAAATCACTCCTGAATTTAAGGCTCTCTGATTTGAAATAATTACTGCGTAATGTTGAAGTGTAAATCTGCGGATATCTAGCAATCTCGCAAAGCCAGTAGTAGGTACTCCCACTGTTTTTCAATATTGAGGATAATGGCATCCACCAGTACACTTAGTCGCGACTTTTACTTTGAATAGTTGTTTAAGTTTCCACTTTGTTAGTAAAAATATTGATGATCTGATCTGAAAACTTTCCAAATTGTCAATCAAGATTATTTCCAGAAGTTTTAATTAATTTACGTTGTAAGTGAAGGGTTAGAGTTATATAATGCACCTCAACACCTGGTTATCACAAATGTTTTCGTGTTTTAAAGACGTACTGCCACGATTATAAAAAGTGTTTTTCAGTGAACATAGTTAACCTTTGAGTGATCCTCTATGTTGAGAGTGGACAAGTGACATGATTATAATTTATCATTTTTGTACAGACAGCTTTGGGTGAACATGGAGCACTGACTTGTAATAATGCAGCCGTTGAGGACCTGTCAACAAAAGGGTGTATACCAGTTAAAGCCAATTAATTCCTAGATGAAGGCTGAACTATCCCTCAAATTGGTATTTGGTAAATTAGCTCAAACCTACAGAACCCTTCTCAATATTTATAACTTTTTTATTAGGGCAGCACGGTAGCATAGTGGATAGCACTGTGGCTTCACAGTGCCAGGGTCCCAGGTTCGATTCCCTGCTGGGTCACTGTCTGTGCGGAGCCTGCATGTTCTCCCCGTGTGTGCGTGGGTTTCCTCCGGGTGCTCCGATTTCCTCCCACAGTCCAAAGATGTGCGGGTTAGGTGGATTGGCCATGCTAAATTGCCCTTAGTGTCCAAAATGGTTAAGTGGGGTTATGGGGATAGGGTGGAGGCGTGGGCTTGGGTAGGGTGCACTTTCCAAGGGCCGGTGCACACTCGATGGGCTGAATGGCCTTCAGCACTGTACATTCTATGATTAGCCATGTCTATAATCCACACTGTGTTCAATACATGCTGGTACATGCCCTTGAGTAATGCTCCAGTATGTAGCATTTCTTTATTTTAGTTCATTGTAATCTGTATTTTGGATTACTTTTATTTCTTTAATATACTCATAACATATGCCCTTAATTTGACCTCTGTCTCCCCATGCCTATTGAAAATATGTGTGTTAATATGTGCAGCTTGTCTCATGGTTAATAATTCAGCTTTAATTTAGTGTACCATATTGATAGTTAAAGGAGGGACAATTTTCATGGAGCAATTTGATTGTCGGATTCTGATATTTTTGCAATGACAGACAACTCAAGTTAATACATTTTTTCTGGTCATGTGGTTGAAAGTGATTGGCATTGGCGTTCATGGGACTGGAGGGGCAAGCTTGCAAGTAATTTATTTGTGCTGGCTTTTCCAGGTGGTGCCAGGAAGGTAAGCATGGTATGTAAATGTCTTCACAATGGTATGTCTTGATAGATTATTAGGGAGTATAGATAATAGAATGTTATGTTAAAAGAAAGTTTCACATTTATTCTGAAAATGTCTGACCAATGAAATGAAAATCGCTTATTGTCACAAGTAGGCTTCAAATGAAGTTACTGTGAAAAGCCCCTAGTCGCCACATTCCGGCGCCTGTTCAGGGAGGCTGGTACAGGAATTGAACCGTGCTGCTGGCCTGCCTTGGTCTGCTTTCAAAGCCAGCGATTTAGCCCTGCAATGCAAGTGTCCCTGCATAGATTTAAATCCAAACTTGTGCTTCAGGTGAATCTTTGCATTCAGTATGTGACCTAAATGTTGAGTCTTTATCCAGTTTTGATTTACTAACTTTCCCCTTTATATCCAGTTCCAATATATAAGTAATTTTAAAATACTGGCCAGAATTCTACTAAGCTTTCATCAATACAATGTTGCAAATTGTTTTAACCATGAGTTAGAGAAATAAGTTAAACCGTTTTTAAATTGGATAAGCAGGATGATTACATTTTGGTAATGCTCTTCTTGCAAAAGCAAATTTCAAATAATCTGCTTGAAAAAGGATCATAGGACTTCCGGTGGCGGCGATGAGGGAGTAAGTCGCAGACTTGGTGGCTCCCGCTCTGGTCAGACTTTTGGACCTTTTCCACCTACATTTTTGCGCTTTTAAGCGCTGGATTTGAAAGTAATAGCACTCAGTCACTGAATCCATACAGAGGTGTATGGAACTAAGATGTAGGAAGGATCGCAAACAGCTGGAGAAGTGGACAAGCAAGGGCAAAAGGGGAGGCCGTGAGTGAAACCAATATGGCCGATGTCCAGACTCGGGCACTGCCAGCTCAGCTGACAATGGAGCACCTGTTGCAGGTTATGCAGGAGAACTTCCTAGCACTGAAAAGTGATCATTTGGAACCGCTCCAGAAATCGTTTGACCGAATGGAGAAAAGGCTGGATGCCCAGGCTGAGAAGAGCCAGGAGCTGGAGAAGACTGGAGGAGCAGGCGGACTTTCAAACAGTGGCGGACATGGAGATTCGAAGGTTGAGAGACCAACAAAAAATGCTCCTGGAAAAGCTGGAGGACCTGGAGAACAGGTCTCGCCGGCAGAATTTAAGATTTGTTGGCCTCCCGGAGGGGGCTGAGGGGCTGGATGCTACCGCGTATGTGGCAGATATGTTCTAGAAGCTGCTGGGGATCGAGGTGTTCCCTCGCCCGCCGGAGGTGGACAGGGCACATAGAGCGCAGGTGCGGCAGCTGCGGTGCCTCACGAATGATGGTGGTCCAGTTCCACAGGTTCCTGGATAAAGAGCGGGTTCTTCAATGGGCCAAGAGCACGAGGAGCTGCAACTGGGGCAATAGCACTCTGCGCGTTTACCAAGACCTGAGCGCAGAGGTGGCCAGAAGGAGGGCAGGCTACAGGCAAGTTAAAGAGATTTTATATCTGAAGCAGGTGAAATTTGGGATGCTCTATCCGGCGCGACTGTGGATTACGCATGAGGTCCAGCACCATTATTTCGAGGAACCCGAGGAAGCGATGGACTTTGCAAAGAGACAAGGGCTGGTCCCAGGCTGAGGACTCTTGGACTCGTGTTGGAACTTTTAATTCTTTTTCTCCTGTTTCTGAGAGATGCCTGCATGTTTTTTCATGCTTTTAATCTTGGTTTTTGTGTTTTTTGTCTTTTTTCTCTTCGTTTCTTTTTCGCTTTTGGGTTTTGTTAGAAAAAGAGAATAGTTAGAATGGTTCGGATATGGGTGGTGTTTTTCGGGGAATTTTTGTGATCTCTTTCTGCGTTCAGATAGGAATGGTTGGCAGTGCCTGCTATTTTGTTTTGTATGACTTAAATTGCACTATTGTTGAGGCTGTCCTGTTTAGACTATTTGTTCAAGTAGGGCTGATTTGGGGAAGTGGTGTGGATGGAGCGGGGGAAGCCAGGGAACAATAGGTGGGAGACTCGCTGGTGCCGGAGTTGGGAGCCACCAGGCTAGCTGGGAAGCCAGGTGGGGGGTGTTCATTTAGCTAGTTTATGTCAGGGGTTAGGTTATAGGGTGGTGTTGCTGGGGGGGCGGGGAAGGGAAGAGTAGGTCTGCTGACAATGATAGAAATTGAGCATGGTAACAATGAGGAGGTCAGGGGTGGAGGCGGGCCAGAGGAAGCGCGACACATGGCTTGGGGGCTGGCCAAAGAAAGGAGATGGCTGATCGGCAAAGGAGGGGTGCGAGGTGCCGCCCGACCAGGCTGATCACCTGGAATGTTAGAGGGCTAAACGGGCCAGTCAAGAGGGCGCGTGTGTTCACGAATTTCAGGAGACTCATCTGAAAGTGGCTGACCAGGTCAGATTAAGGAAGGGCTGGATTGGTCAGGTCTTCCATTCGGGGCTCGACACTAAGATCAGGGGATTTGCGATTTTGATCATCAAGCGGGTCCAATTTGAGGTGGAAGGCACAGTTGCGGACAGGGGTGGCAGATTTGTTAAGGTTAGGGGTAAGCTCGAGGGGGTGAGAGTAGTCCTGGTCAATGTATATGCCCCTAATTAGGATGATGTAGATTTTGTTAAGAGGTTGCTGGGAAAGATCCCTGACTTGGACTCACGCAAACTAATCATGGGTGGGGACTTTAACACAGTTCTTGATCCTGGCCTGGACCGGTCGTGTTCAAAAACGGGTAGGGTGCCAGCGATGGCAAAGGAACTGAGAGGGTTCATGAAGTAAATGGGGGGAGCTGACCCATGGAGAGTTAGTTGGCCGTCGGCGAAGGAATTTTCGCTCTATTCTCACGTCCACAAGGCGCATTGCCGAATCGTTTTCTTTTTTTTTTTAAATAATATTTTATTGAAAATTTTTGGTCAACCAACACAGTACATTGTGCATCCTTTACACAACATTGTAACAATACAGATAATAATGACCTTTTTTAAATTTAAACAAAAACAACAACAAATAAATAAATATTAAATAACAAAAAATAAAAACTAGCCCTAATTGGCAACTGCCTTGTCTCAGGCCACCCCCCCCCCCCCCCCCCCCCCCCCAAGTCCTGGGCCGCTGCTGCTGCCTTCTTTGTTCTCCCCTATCTATCTTTCCGCAAGATATTCGACGAACGGTTGCCACCGCCTAGTAAACCCTTGAGCCGACCCCCTTAGGACGAACTTAACATTTATCCAGGTCTCCACCCCCGGGGGCTTGGCTTCTTTCCACATTAGCAATATTCTGCGCCGGGCTACTAGGGACGCAAAGGCCAAAACATCGGCCTCTTTCGCCTCCTGCACTCCCAGCTCTTGTGCAACCCCAAATATAGCCAACCCCCAGCTTGGTTCGACCCGGACTCCTACTACTTTCGAAAGCACCTTTGTCACCCCCATCCAAAACCCCTGTAGTGCCGGGCATGACCAAAACATATGGGTATGATTCGCTGGGCTTCTCGAGCACCTCGCACACCTATCCTCCACCCCAAAAAATTTACTGAGCCGTGTTCCAGTCATATGTGCCCTGTGTAATACCTTAAACTGAATCAGGCTTAGCCTGGCGCACGAGGACGACGAGTTTACCCTGTTTAGGGCATCTGCCCACATCCCCTCCTCAATCTCCTCCCCTAGCTCTTCTTCCCATTTCCCTTTTAGTTCGTCCATCATAGTCTCCCCTTCGTCTCTCATTTCCCTATATATATCCGACACCTTACCGTCCCCCACCCATTTCTTTGAGATGACTCTGTCCTGCACCTCTTGTGTCGGGAGCTGCGGGAATTCCCTCACCTGCTGCCTCGCAAAAGCCCTCAATTGCGTGTACCTGAATGCATTCCCTTGGGGCAACCCATATTTCTCGGTCAGCGCTCCCAGACTCGCAAACTTCCCATCCACAAATAGATCTTTCAATTGCGTTATACCTGCTCTTTGCCACATTCCATATCCCCCATCCATTCCCCCCGGGGCAAACCTATGGTTGTTTCTTATCGGGGACCCCCCCAGTGCTCCGGTCTTTCCCCTATGTCGTCTCCACTGTCCCCAAATCTTCAGTGTAGCTACCACCACCGGACTCGTGGTATAGTTCCTTGGTGAGAACGGCAATGGGGCTGTCACCATAGCCTGCAGGCTGGTCCCCCTACAGGACGCCCTCTCTAATCTCTTCCACGCCGCTCCTTCCTCCTCTCCCATCCACTTACTCACCATTGAAATATTAGCGGCCCAATAATACTCACTTAGGCTCGGTAGTGCCAGCCCCCCCCCCCCTATCCCTACTACGCTGTAAGAATCCCTTCCTCACTCTCGGAGTCTTCCCGGCCCAAACAAAACCCATGATACTCTTTTCTATCCTTTTGAAAAAAGCCTTCGTGATCACCACCGGGAGACACTGAAACACAAAAAGGAATCTCGGGAGGACCACCATCTTAACCGCCTGCACCCTCCCTGCCATTGACAATGCTACCATATCCCATCTCTTGAAATCTTCCTCCATCTGTTCCACCAACCGCGTCAAATTTAGCCTGTGCAATGTGCCCCAATTCTTAGCTATCTGGATCCCCAGGTAACGAAAGTCTCTTGTTACCTTCCTCAACGGTAGGTCTTCTATTTCTCTACTCTGCTCCCCTGGATGCACCACAAACAGCTCACTCTTTCCCATGTTCAATTTATACCCTGAAAAATCCCCAAACACCCCAAGTATCCGCATTATTTCTGGCATCCCCTCCGCTGGATCCGCCACATATAGTAGCAGATCATCCGCATATAAAGATACCCGGTGTTCTTCTCCTCCCCTAAGTATTCCCCTCCATCCCTTGGAACCTCTCAGCGCTATCGCCAGGGGCTCAATCGCCAGTGCAAACAGTAATGGGGACAGAGGACATCCCTGCCTTGTCCCTCTATGGAGCCGAAAATATGCCGATCCCCGTCCATTCGTGACCACACTCGCCACTGGGGCCCTATACAACAGCTGCACCCATCTAACATACCCCTCTCCGAACCCAAATCTCCTCAACACCTCCCACAGATAATCCCACTCCACTCTATCAAATGCTTTCTCGGCATCCATCGCCACTACTATCTCCGTTTCACCCTCTGGTGGGGCCATCATCATTACCCCTAACAACCTCCGTATGTTCGTGTTCAGCTGTCTCCCCTTCACAAACCCAGTTTGGTCCTCATGAACCACCCCCGGGACACATTCCTCTATTCTCATTGCCATTACCTTGGCCAAGACCTTGGCATCTACATTGAGGAGGGAGATTGGTCTGTAGGACCCGCATTGTAGCGGATCCTTTTCCTTCTTTAAAAGAAGCGATATCGTTGCTTCTGACATAGTCGGGGGCAGTTGTCCCCTTTCCTTTGCCTCGTTGAAGGTCCTCGTCAGTAGCGGGGCAAGCAAGTCCAAATATTTTCTGTAAAATTCAACTGGGAATCCGTCCGGTCCCGGGGCCTTTCCCGTCTGCATGTTCCTAATTCCTTTCACCACTTCTTCTACCGTGATCTGTGCTCCCAATCCCATCCTTTCCTGCTCTTCCACCTTGGGAATTTCCAGCCGATCCAAAAACTCCATCATTCTCTCCCTCCCATCCGGGGGTTGAGCTTCATACAATTTTTTATAAAATGTCTTAAACACTTCATTCACTCTCTCCGCTCCCCGCTCCGTCTCTCCATCTTCGTCTCTCACCCCCCCTATTTCCCTCGCTGCTCCCCTTTTCCTCAATTGGTGTGCCAGCAATCTGCTCGCCTTCTCTCCATATTCATACTGTACACCCTGCGCCTTCCTCCATTGTGCCTCTGCAGTGCCTGTGGTCAGCAAGTCAAATTCCACATGCAGCCTTTGCCTTTCCCTATACAGTCCCTCCTCCAGTGCTTCCGCATACTGTCTGTCCACCCTCAAAAGTTCTTGCAACAACCGCTCCCGTTCCTTACTCTCCTGCTTCCCTTTATGTGTCCTTATTGATATCAGCTCCCCCCTAACCACCGCCTTCAACGCCTCCCAGACCACTCCCACCTGAACCTCCCCATTGTCATTGAGTTCCAAGTACTTTTCAATGCATCCCCTCACCCTTAAGCACACCCCCTCATCCGCCATTAGTCCCATATCCATTCTCCAGGGTGGACGCCCTCTTGTTTCCTCCCCTATCTCCAAGTCTACCCAGTGTGGGGCATGATCCGAAATGGCTATAGCCGTATATTCCATTCCCCTCACCCTCGGGATCAATGCCCTACCCAACACAAAAAAGTCTATGCGTGAATAGACTTTATGGACATAGGAGAAAAACGAGAACTCCTTACTCCTAGGTCTACTGAATCTCCACGGGTCCACCCCTCCCATCTGCTCCATAAAATCCTTAAGCACCTTGGCTGCTGCCGGCCTCCTACCAGTCCTGGACTTCGACCTATCCAGCCTTGGTTCCAACACCGTGTTAAAGTCTCCCCCCATTATCAGCTTTCCGGTCTCTCGGTCTGGGATGCGTCCTAGCATTCGCCTCATAAAATTGGCATCGTCCCAATTCGGGGCGTACACGTTTACCAACACCACCATCTCTCCCTGTAATTTGCCACTCGCCATCACGTATCTGCCCCCGTTATCCGCCACTATAGTTTTTGCCTCGAACATTACCCGCTTCCCCACTAATATAGCCACCCCCCTGTTTTTCGCATCTAGCCCCGAATGGAACACCTGCCCTACCCATCCTTTGCGCAACCTAACCTGATCTATCAGTTTCAGGTGCGTTTCCTGTAACATGACCACATCTGCTTTAAGTTTCTTAAGGTGTGCGAGTACTCGTGCCCTCTTTATCGGCCCGTTAAGCCCCCTCACGTTCCACGTGATCAGCCGAGTTGGGGGGCTTCCCACCCCCTCCCCTTGCCGGTTAGCCATCATCTTTTTCCAGCTTCTCGCCCAGTTCCCACGCGGCTGTATTTCTCCCAGACGGTGCCCCCCTGCCCATCCTTTCCCGCACCCACTCCCCCCTTTCCCCAGCAGCAGCAACCCAGTAATCCCCCCCCCCCCCTAGACCCCCCGCTAGCGTAATTACTCCCCCCATGTTGCTCCCAGAAGTCAGCAAACTCTGGCTGACCTCGGCTTCCCCCCGTGATCACGGCTCGCCCCGTGCGGCGCCCCCTCCTTCCTGCTTCTCTATTCCCGCCATAATTATCATAGCGCGGGAACCAAGCCCGCGCCTCTCCCTCGGCCCCGCCTCCCATGGCCAACGCCCCATCTCCTCTCCCTCCCCACCTCCCCCCATCACCACCTGTGGGAGAAAGAAAAGTTACCATACCGCAGGATTAATCATACAATCCCTCTTCGCCCCCCCCCACCCCCCCACCACTCGTCCCACCACTTTGTCCAAACGTTCATTTTCGTAGTCCAATCATTCCAATTTTTCTTCTACAATAAAAGTCCACGCTTCATCCGCCGTCTCAAAGTAGTGGTGCCTCCCTTGATATGTGACCCACAGTCTTGCCGGTTGCAGCATTCCAAACTTCATCTTTTTTTTGTGAAGTACCGCTTTGGCCCGATTAAAGCTCTCCCTCCTTCTCGCCACCTCCGCACTCCAATCTTGATAGACGCGGATCACCGCGTTCTCCCATTTACTACACCGAGTTTTCTTCGCCCATCTAAGGACCATTTCTCTATCCTTAAAACGGAGAAATCTCACCACTATGGCTCTGGGAGCTTCTCCTGCTCTCGATCCTCGCACCATAACTCGGTATGCTCCCTCCACCTCCAACGGACCCGTCGGGGCCTCCACTCCCATTAACGAGTGCAGCATCGTGCTCACATGTGCCCCGACGTCCGCCCCCTCCACACCTTCAGGAAGGCCAAGAATCCTCAAGTTGTTCCTCCTTGCGTTATTTTCCAGTGCCTCCAACCTCTCCACAGATCGTTTCTGGTGTGCCTCCTGTATCTCCGACTTCACCACCAGGCCCTGTATGTCGTTTTCATTCTCTGCTGCTTTCGCCTTCACGACCCGAAGCTCCTGCTCCTGGGTCTTTTGTTCCTCTTTCAGCCCTTCAATCGCCTGTAATATCGGGGCCAACAACTCTTTCTTCATTTCCTTTTTTATCTCCTCCACGCAGCGTTTCAAAAACTCTTGTTGTTCAGGGCCCCATATGAAACTGCCACCTTCCGACGCCATCTTAGTTTCTGCTTGCCTTCCTTGCCGTTGTTCCAAAGGATCCGCTGCAATCCGGCCACTTTCCTCCTTTTTCCATCCGTGTCCAGGGGGAACACCCTTCTGGTTTACCGCACGGTGTTTTCAGCCGTTAAAATTGCCGTTGGGGCTCCTATCAAGAGCCCAAAAGTCCGTTTCACAGGGAGCTGCCGGAACGTGCGACTCAGCTGGTCATCGCCGCACCCGGAACGCCGAATCGTTTTCTTTATCATGAGCAGGGACTTGCTGACAGGGATGACGGATGCAGAATATTCGGCAATTACCATCTCGGACTATGCTCCGCATTGGGTTGATCTGTAGATTTGCAAAGATATCTTTCAGCGCCCACAATGGAGGCTGGAAGTTGGGCTGCTGGTGGACGAGGTGGTGTGTGGGAGGCGGAGGAAATGCATGCATAATTACCTGCAGGTAAATTATACTGGAGAAGTCTCCGCAGCGGTGCTCTGGGATGCACTGAGAGGGGAGCTGATTTCAATCCGAGCCCATAGGGACAGGACAGACAGGGCAGAAGCGGACTGACTGGTTAAGGACATTTTACAGACGGACAGGAGCTATGCGGAGTCCCCGAGGCCAGAGTTACTTAGGAAATGACAGAGGCTGCAGACCGAGTCTGGGAAGGACGTAAGCAGCTTAGAAGGGCAAAGGGCGCAATATACGAGCATGGGGAGAAGGCCAGCAGAATGCTTGCACAACAACTAAGTGACAGAGAAGCGGCTAGGGAAATACGAAAGGTAGTCGACGTGGAAGGAAACCTGGTGGGGGACCCGGTAGGACTGAACAAGGTGTTTAGGGACTTCTATAGCAAGCTGTACACCTCAGAACCCCCCACGAGACCGGAGGGGATGAGGCGCTTTTTGGACGGACTGACCTTCCCAAGAATAGGTAGGGGTTGGTAGACAGGCTGGGGGCCCCGATGAGGACCGAAGAATTTCTGGGGGGGCCTGAAGGTCATGCAGTGGGTAAAGCCCTGGGGCCGGACGGATACCCGGTGGAGTTTTATAAAAAGTTCTCCGAGATAGTGGGGCCGGTGCTGGTCAGGGTGTTCAACGAGGCAAGAAGCAGAGAGGTCTTCCCCCCCCGACAATGTCGCAGGCCACTATATCGCTTATACTGAAACGGGATAAAGACCCGGAGGCATGTGGGTCCTATAGGACGCTAAGTTACCAGCCAAGATCTTGGCGTCTAGAATTGAGGACTGTGTACTAGATGTGATTGCGGATGACCAAACCGGGTTCGTAAAGGGCAGGCAACTGGTGGCGAATCTAAGGAGGCTGCTCAATGTGATTATGATGCCCCGGAGAGCAGGGAGGCAGAGGTAGTGGTAGCAATGGATGCCGAAAAGGCTTTCGACCGGGTTGAATGGGACTATTTATGGGAGGTGCTGGGATGTTTTGGGTTCGGGGTGGAATTCATTGACTGGGTTAGGCTGCTATATCAGGCCCCAGAGGGTAGTGTGAGGACGACATCTGACTACTTCAGACTGCACCGCGGGACTAGACAGGGATGCCCTCTCGCTCCACTGCTGTTTGCGCTGGCTATAGAACCGCTGGCAATTACTCTGAGAGCTTCAAGGGACTTGAAAGGGCTGGTCTGGGGCGGAGTGTTACATAAAGTGCGGATGAGCTGCTGTTATACGTGTCACACCCAATGACGGGGATGGACGGAATCATGGAAACCCTGAGAGAATTTGGTCAGTTCTGAGGATATAAATTGAACAAGGCAAAGAGCTAGATGTGGTAGTGCAGGCGGGTGGTCAGGAGAGTAGGCTGAGGGGGCTGCCGTTCAGGCTGGTAGGGGAAAGCTTCAGATATTTAGGGCTACAAGTAGCGCGAGACTAGAGTAGGTTGCATAAGCTAAACTTGCCCCGGTTGGTGGAGCAAGTGAGGGACGAGTTCTGGAGATGGGATGCGCTCCCGCTGTCATTGGCGGGGAGAGTGCAGACGGTGAAGATGTTGATTCTTGTTCATATTTCAGTGTCTCGCCATCTTCATCCCGGGGTCCTTCTTTAAGAAGCTCGATAAAATTATCCTGGGATTTGTTTGGGCGGGAAAGTCCCCACGGGTGAGGAAGGCGATGCTCAAAAGGAACCGAGGGGATGGAGGGCTGGCGTTGTCGAACTTTAGCAATTACTCCTGGGCAGCTAACATAACCATGGTAAGGAAATGGATGGCGGGTACGGGGTCGGTTTGGGAGCGGGCGGAGGCTGCTTTGTGGAGGGGCACCAGTTTGGCAGCCTTGGTTATGGCGGCTCTGCCGCTCCCGCCAGCACGATACTCCACCAGCCCTATACTCCAGCCCAAAAGTGGTGGCGGCTCTACGGATCTGGGGCCAGTGGTGAAGGCATATGGGGAAAGTGAGAGCATCGGTTTGGTCCCCAATCTGCGGTAACCACCGATTTGCCCCGGAGAATATGGACGGCGGGTTCCAATTATAGCGGAGGGTGGGGATTACGAGGATGGGCGATCTGTTCCTGAAAGAGGGCTTCCCGAGCATGAGGGTGTTGGAGGAGAAGTTTAGGCTGGCGAGAGGGAATGATTTCAGGTACTTGCAGGTGTGGGATTTCGTACGCAGATTGGTACCATCCTTCCCACGCCTCCCACCAAGGGGGAATCCAGGACAGGGTAGTTTCCAGAGGAGAGGTGGGAGAGGAGAGAGTCTCCAACATTTATAAAAAATTAATGGGAGTAGAGGAGGCACAGACCAAAGAACTGAAGCTTAAGTGGGAGGAGGAGCTCCGGGGGGGGGGGGTTTGGAGAGATAGAGGACGGCATAAGGGTAGACGCTTTGAGTAGAGTAAACACGACTGCAACATGCACCAGGCTCAGTCTGATCCAGTTCAAGGTCGTACATCGGGCCCACATGACGGTGGCCCGGATGAGCAAATTCTTTGGGCTGGAGTACAAATATGTTAGATGTGCCGGAGGACCAGCGAACCATGTACACAGGTTCTGGGCTTGTCCTAAACTAAGGGGGTACTGGCAGGGATTCGCGGACATCGTTTCCCGGGTATTGAAAACTAGGGTGGCAATGAGTCCTGAGGTGGCAATGTTTGGGGTTTCGGAGGACCCGGGAGTCCAGGAGAAGAAAGAGGCTGATGTCTTGGCCTTTGCTTCCCTGGTAGCCTGGCGACGAATACTGTTGGCATGGAGGGACTCAAACCCCCGAAGTCTGAAGTATGGCTTTCGGACATGGCGAGCTTTCTCGGGCTGGAGAAAATTAATTTCGCCTTGAGAGGATCGCTGTCAGGGTTCGCCTGGAGGTGGCAGCCATTCGTTGACTTCTTTGCGGAGAATTAATCGTCAGCAGGGGGGGGGGGGGGGGGTAGGATAGCGTAGAGTAGGGGTTGCTTAAGCAGGTTCCTGCGAGAGGGGAGCCGTTGCTTGCATTATGTCTTATTTGCTTTTTATACACCACGGTATAATGTTGCTGTTTTATATGCCAAAAATACCTCAATAAAATTGTTTATAAAAAAAAGAGGCTAAGCCAAAAAAGACCAGCACAGAAACCGGTCTTCCAGAAGCAAAAGCGACGTCGGGAAGCTAATAAGAGCACAGAAGACCAACGAGGTGATCCTGTCGGAGATGCATAATGAGCTGTGCACCAGGGACACATTCAGCAGGCATATGTTGATTGAGGCACAGTTGCACTTGCATATATATGACCTGTGTTAAAGGATAATACAAATCATGTTTTGTATTAAATGTGACTATCTCCAAAGGAAGGGGGATGTGGTGATATGCCTGTGAATAGTTTTGTACATAGTAATGTGACCTCCAACCAGCAGGTGGTGTCAGACATCCGTCATGTGACTTGAGATACCCGCCAGTTGGTAATAAGATGGACAACAGGACAGTAACACATAGAGTAGCTCCAGGAGAGTTCACTGAACTTACTAAGTAACTTTGTCTGTATAATAATCTGTTTGTTATCTTTCCACGTGTTCATCAATAAATCATCATTCTAAATTTAAAAAGAAAAAGGATCATAGTGTGGCATTTCACAACTTTGTATTTTTATAGGGCCCTTAGTGAGTACAGTGTCCCAAGATTCTTTGCTAGGAAGCAAAGCATGACACTGCAAGGTGATACTGAAGCAGATGGTCAAAGGGTTTGGTGCCTGAGGACTGGAGAATTGCAGATGTTATAGCTAAGCCCAGCAACTACAGACCGTCTGTTTAACCTCGTTGGTGGGAAGCTTTAAGAAACACATTGTATTCTCTTTGAAATGTAAGTAGTGTGAGTCACCCTGGTTAGCTGAAGTCTGTATAAAAGACAGCCAGAAAGCGCACTCCGTAAGCTTTGCGCAGGTCAAAGAGACACAGCCTGAGTGAGACACATCCAGAGTGGGAATTTGGAACTTGGTAATTTGGTGCAGTGAGGTAATCAGGAAAGGTAAGTGGTAAGTCTAATTCTGCTGTTTTTCAGTCAAACGTGCAGTGTGTAGATTAGTGTCTGATTGGCTGAAGCTGCCCCCACTCTAATTACTGAGAGGCAGTTATCTGCCAGTCACCTGAGACCTGTTTAGTGGCACAAAGGTGCACATTGTTTTCTTCTCTTTGAAGCTTAAGTAGTTTGAGTCACCCTGGTTAGCTGAGGTCTGTATAAAAGACAGACAGAAAGCGCACTCAGTAAGCTTTGCGCAAGTGAAGGAGATACATCCAGAGTGGGAATTTGGAATTTGGTAATTGGTGCAGTGAGGTAATTCGGTGCAGAATGGGAGAAGGTGCTTTTTCCCTACTGTTTTGTTCTCTCTCTTTCTTCTGGCCTGTAACTTTTAATCAGGGAGAGAACCAGAGAGCATCTGAGACCCTCGGAAGGTAAGTAAGTGATTTTTACTAATTTTTACTTTTATCACCTTTTCAAATTGTGTGTGTGTGGGGGGAGGGGGGGGGGAGGAAACTGAAGTGACATCACAGAAAAGCTGTGACCTGATTGGCTGGTTGGGAATCCACACTAAATTAAAAAATTAGTGCCAGGGGCTTAGACGGGACAGAGATTGTAAGGAGGGCTTCTTAAAACAATATGTAGACAGTCCAACTAGGGAAGGGGCTGTATTGGACCTGGTATTGGGGAATGAGCCCGGCCAGGTGGTAGATGTTTCAGTCGGGGAGCATTTCGGGAACAGTGACCACAATTCAGTAAGTTTTAAAGTGCTGGTGGACAAGGATAAGAGTGGTCCGAGGGTGAATGTGCTAAATTGGGTGAAGGCTAATTGTAACAATATTAGGCGGGAACTGAAGAACCTAGATTGGGGGCGGATGTTTGAAGGTAAATCAACATCTGACATGTGGGAGGCTTTCAAGTGTCAGTTGAAAGGAATTCAGGACCGGCATTTTCCTGTGAGGAAGAAGGATAAATACGGCAATTTTCGGGAACCTTGGGTAACGAGAGATATTGTAGGCCTCGTCGAAAAGAAAAAGGAGGCATTTGTCAGGGCTAAAAGGTTGGGAACAGATGAAGCCTGTGTGGAATATAAGGAAAGTAGGAAAGGAACTTAAGCAAGGGGTCACGAAAAGGGTTGGCAAATAGGGTTAAGGAAAATCCCAAAGCTTTTTGCACTTACATAAAAAGCAAGAGAGTAGCCAGGGAAAGGGATGGCCAACTGAAGGATAGGCATGGGAATCTATGTGTTGGGCCAGAGGAAATGGGTGAGGTACGAAATTAATACTTTGCATCAGTATTCACCAACGAGGAGGAATTGGTGGATGTTGAGTCTGGAGAAGGGTATGTAGATAGCCTGGGTCACATTGAGATCCAAAAAGACGAGGTGTTGGGCGTCTTGAAAAATATTAAGGTAGATAAGTCACCAGGGCCTGATGGGATCTACCCCAGAATACTGAAAGAGGCTAGAGAGGAAATTGCTGAGGCCGTGACAGAAATCTTTGGATCCTCACTGTCTTCAGGTGATTTTCCGGAGGACTGGAGAATAGCTAATGTTGTTCCACTGTTTAAGAAGGGTAGCAAGGATAATCCAGGGAACTACAGGCCGGTGAGCCTTACGTCAGTGGTAGAGAAATTACTGGAGAGAATTCTTCGAGACAGGATCTACTCCCATTTGGAAGCAAATGGACGTATTAGTGAGAGGCAGCATGGTTTTGTGAAGGGGAGGTCGTTTCTCACTAACTTGGTATCGTTTTTCGAAGAGGTCACAAAGATGATTGATGCAGGTAGGGCAGTAGATGTTGTCTATATGGACTTCAGTAAGGCCTTTGACAAGGTCCCTCATGGTAAACTAGTACAAAAGGTGAAGTCACACGGGATCAGGGGTGAGCTGGCAAGGTGGATACAGAACTGGCTAGGTCATAGAAGGCAGAGAGTAGCAATGGAAGGATGCTTTTCTAATTGGAGGGCTGTGACCAGTGGTGTTCCACAGGGATCAGTGCTGGGACCTTTGCTGTTTGTAGTATATATAAATGATTTGGAGGAAAATGGAACTGGTCCGATTAGTAAGTTTGCAGACGACACAAAGGTTGGTGGAATTGCGGATAGCGATGAGGACTGTCAGAGGATACAGCAGGATTTAGATTGTTTGGAGACTTGGGCGGAGAGATGGCAGATGGAGTTTAATCCGGACAAATGTGAGGTAATGCATTTTGGAAGGTCTAATGCAGGTGGGGAATATACAGTGAATGGTACAACCGTCAAGAGTATTGAAAGTCAGAGAGATCTAGGTCACTGAAAGGGGCTGCACAGGTGGAGAAGGTAGTCAAGAAGGCATACGGCATGCTTGCCTTCATTGGCCGAGGCATTGAGTATAAGAATTTGCAAGTCATGTTGCAGCTGTATAGAACCTTAGTTAGGCCACACTTGGAGTATAGTGTTCAATTCTGGTCGCCACACTACCAGAAGGATGGAGGCTTTAGAGAGGGTGCAGAAGAGATTTACCAGAATGTTGCCTGGTATGGAGGGCGTTAGCTATGAGGAGCGGTTGAATAAACTCGGTTTGTTCTCACTAGAACGATGGAGGTTGAGGGGCGATCTGATAGAGGTCTACAAAATTATGAGGGGCATAGACAGAGTGGATAGTCAGAGGCTTTTCACCAGGGTAGAGGGGTCAATTACTAAGGGGCATAGGTTTAAGGTGCAAGGGGCAAGGTTTAGAGGAGTTGTACGAGGCAAGTTTTGTTCACACAGAGGGTAGTGGGTGCCTGGAACTCGCTGCCGGAGGAGGTGGTGGAAGCAGGGACGATAGTGACATTTAAGGGGCATCTTGACAAATACATGAATAGGATGGGAATAGAGGGATCCGGACCCAGGAAGTGTAGGATATTGTAGTTTAGTCGGGCAGCATGGTCGGCACGGGCTTGGAGGGCCGAAGGGCCTGTTCCTGTGCTGTACTTTTCTTTGTTCTTTATTCTTTGTTAAACAATTTGGGACAAAAAATTAATAGTCACTTGGACAAAATGCTGGTTAATTTAAAAAAAACTGGCAGGAATTTATTAAGGATATCTAACCTGCTGGAGCTTTCTGATGAGGCAACAGAGCGGTTTATAAGAGTAATGCTGTCGATGTGTATGAGGATTTCCAAAAGCTGCTTGATGAAGTACTGCACAACTGACATGTGAGCAAAGTTGGCGCTTGTGGAGTAAAAGGGTCAGTCGCTTTCTGGATACAAAAATTGACTTAATTGACAGGAAACAGAGCAGCGGTGAATATTTGTCAGACTGGAGGACAACTTATTGTGGCGGTGTTCCCCAGGGTTTGGAGTTATGCTGCCTCCTGTTCAGGGGCGGGTTTAGCACACTGGGCTAAATCGCTGGCTTTTAAAACAGGCCAGCAGCACGGTTCAATTCCGTACCAGCCTCCCTGAACAGGCGCCGGAATGTGGCGACTAGGGGCTTTTCACAGTAACTTCATTGAAGCCTACTTGTGACAATAAGCGATTTTCATTTCATTTCATTTAACCTAGATTTGGCTATACAGGGCACAATTTCAAAATTTGTGAATAATATGAAACTTCGAAGTATTGTGAATTGAGAGGAGGATATTATAGAACTTCAAAAATACATAAACAAGTTAGTGGAATTGGCGGACAAATGGCAGATTTAATGCAGAAAAGTGTGAAGTAATTCATTTTGATAGGAAGAAAGCATCGAGACAATATAAGCGAAAGGGTACAATTTTAAAGGGTGTGTTGGAACAGAGGGACCTGGATGTACGCGTGGAAAAATCTTTGGAGGTGACAGGACAGGTTGAGAGAGTGGTTAATTCTCTTTTGGTCGAAGGATCATAGCGAATAGAAGCAGGCGGATGCCATTCGACCCTTTGAGCCTGCTCTGCCATTTGTTATGATCATGGCTGATCATCAAGTTCAGTACCCTGATTCCACCTCTTTCAACCCCCCCCCCCCCCCCCCCCCCCAATATCCCTTAATTCCTTTAGCCCAACAGCTATATCTAATTCCTTCTTGAAATTACACTATGTTTTGGCCTCAACTACATTCTGCGGTAAGGAATTCCACAGATTCACCACTCTCTGGGTGAATAAATTTCTCCTCGCCTCTCCTAAAAGGTTTACCCCTTATCCTCAAACTATGACCCTAGTTCTGGATTCTTCCCCCCCCCCCCCCCCCCCCCCCCATCGGGAGCATTCTTTCTGAATGTCTAACCCTGTTAGAATTTTGTAAGTTTCTATGAGATCCCGTCTCACTTTTCTAGGCTCCAATGACTATAATCCTAACCGACTTAGTCTCTCCTCATATGACAGTCCTGCCATCCCAGGAATTAGTCTGGTAAACCTTTGCTACACTCCCTCCGTGGCAAGAACTTCCCCAAGACAATGACACCAAAACTGCACACAATACTCCAGGTATGACCTCACCAATGCCCTATACAATTGCAATAAAACATCTTTATTCCTACACACAAATTATTTTTATTGCACACAAATCCTCTTGCTATTAAGGCCAACATACCATTTGCCTTCCAGACTGCCTGCTGTAGCTTTGCGCTTACTTTTAGCGACTGATGCACAAGGACACCAAGGTCTGGCTGAGCATCCACCTCTCTCAATTTACACCCATTCGAATAATAATCTGCCTTCCTATTTTTGCTATCGAAGCAGATAACCTCACATTTATCCAAATCATACTGCATCTGCCATTTATGTGCCCACTCACTCAGCCTGTCCAAATCCTGCTGAAGCATCTCTGCATCCTCCTCACAGCTCACCCTCCCACCTAACTTTGTATTGTCTGCACATTTGGAGATAATACATTTAGTTCCCTCATCCAAATCATTAATATATAATGCGAACAGCTGGGGTCGTAGCACAGATCCCTGCAGTACCCCACTAGTCACTGCCAGTCAATCAGATAAAGACCCATTTAGTCCAACATTTTGCTTCCTGTTTGCTAACCAGCTTTCTATCGATCTCAAGACACTACTCGTAATCCCTTGCGTTTTAACTTTACATATTCATCTGCTCTGTGAGACCTTTTCGAAAGCCTTCTGAAAGTCTAAATAAACCACATCCATCGGTTCTCCCTGGTCAACTCTACGAGTTACATTGTCAAAGAATTCTGGTAGATTTGTCCAACATAATTTTCCTTTCAGAAATCCATGCTGAGCGCTATAGGGCATATATTTAAGGCAAAATAAGCAATACCGTGAGGAAATTTCTTCCATGCAGTGGTGGTTAGGATCTGGAAAGCACTGCCGGATTGTGAGCTGGAGGCAGGTTCAATTGAGGCATGCAAAAAGGAAGTAGATAATCTGAAACGGAAAAATGTGCAGGTGTACAGGGAAAAGGTGGGGAAGTGTCACTTGATGAAATATTCCTTGTGATTGCCAGCACAGACATGATGGGTTGAATGGTGTCCTTTGTGCTGTAACTATTCAATGATTCGAAGAGGTGGGTTTTAAGAAAAGTTTTAAAGGAAGAAAGCATGAAAGGCGGCAAGAATTCAGGAGAAAATGCCAGAAGTCGAGGGCTATGCAGCTGAAGGCACGGCCACCAATGGCGCAGCAATTAAAATCGGGATCCTCACAACACCATTATTAGATGAGTGCAGATATCTCTGAGTTAACAGGGATAGAGAGAGGCCATGGAAGGATTAAAGATAAGAATTTAAATACTGAGATGTGCTTAATAGGGAACTGTCACAACATTTAAGACGCATTTAGGGGAACACTTGAAACACCATAGAATATAAGGCTACAGATAAAGTACTGGAAAATAGGATTAGAATAGATCGGTGCTGGATGACTGGAGCAGCACGATGGACTGAAGGGCCTCTCTGTGCTGTAAAACCCATGACTGGTTTAGGACAGTGCGAAGAGGATGATGGGTGAATGGGATTACTATTAGTAAAGACACAGCAGAGATTTGGATAAGCTCAAGTTTATAGAATGTGTGGAGTTGGGTGATAATGAGGTAGAAATATGAGGGCTTGGTGATCACGCAAATATGTGGTCTGATGCACATTTCAATGTCAAAAATGCATAGGTTGGCGGATAGTCTGGACCTGAGAGATTGATTGGTAGCTAGGAATGGAGTTTTTAAACAAAGGCAATGGCTTTGCTTTTTCCAATGTTTACAGAGGACCTTTCTGGTACTGGAAATCGGACAAGCGAATTCCGGTAACCGGGTTGTGCTGAGAATTGCACTTCAGGTGGCTCTCTTCCCTCAAAACTGAAAAAGAGGCATTTTCTGCTCGAAAAACAGCTGCAAACAATACAAATCATCCCCACACCACCAATAAAACGAAGGAAGAAGGAAAGATGTTGAACAACAGCCAGTCCAGCGGATTAGTAGAGACCAGGTGTGGGAAAAGCCTGGACAAACAGTAATCGGCTGAGCAGACCAGCGCATGAGGCGGGGAAACTCTGATTTCGCCAGGGTGAGTGGAACTGACCCACTGCATACGAAGCCCCCCTCACCAGGGGATGGATGGAGGCTGTCCCTCTCAAGAGAGTTGAAGGAACACCAACAAAAAACAAAATTGGATGTACAAGCTGGGTGAAGGGCTGTTGAAGCTCTGGCAGCCATTCAGGTGGCCCTGGACAAAGCCTAAAAAGGACTGGAGGTCCAGGAGGCAACGATTAAAAATCTGGAAAGAGCTGCAACGGACCAGAGCGACAGGATTATCACCCTGGAAGAGGTGTCAAGGCTGGTCGCAACCTGAGAAGAAAGGTTGAGGAAGAGGAGAACCGGTTAAGGCGACAGAACCTAAGAATCATGGGCCTACTGAAGGGATCGCAGGTAGGAACCTTCCAGACTATGTGGCCCAAATGCTGGGTAACCTGGTGGGAAGGGACAGCTTCCCCAACCCACCAGAAATTGACAGCGCACCGGTTGCTCCGTCCAACGCTCAAAACCAGGGAACAGCCAAGGGCAATAATTGCAAAAATGCACTGGTACCAGGATTGGGAAAGAATCCTGTGCTGAGCTAGGCAGTCCAAAAACTGCAGCTGGGAAGGTCACAAGTTCTGGATATACCAGGACATTGGGGCTGACATGGCCATGCGTCGGGCTGAATTTAACAAAGCGAAGGCTGCACTGTACAGAACGGAGTAAGGTTTGGAATGCTGTACCCAGCCAAGCTCTGGGTCACATATCAAGGCTGGGAGCACGTTTTCATGGACCCTACGGATGCTGACAAGTTTGTTGCATAGAACCGACTGGAGAAGCGGAAGCAGGGGCAACGATGAAAAGCCCGCAGGATGAGACTCTTATAACCCAATGTTTTGACAAAAAACGTTTTCTCCCTTTTACAGTCTGTACAGCCAACTGTAGATCATTGCCACAGCAACTGCTTTATGTGGGAGAGCACTGCCTCGTTTTGAAGACGAGAGCGGTAAGAGAGAGAATGGCAATCAAGTACAGCTCAGCACAGGGGAAGGTGGGGGAAATGGCGGACAGGGAGCCCAGAGATTGGGCAACGGGAGGAAGTGCAACAAAACCGGGAGGGGGGGGGCCTCCACACTAGCGAGGTAGCTAGCATCGGGATTCATGCAGGAGAAAGAGACCGCAGCGCGTCCCCCGCAAGGGGGAAGATGCCTGGGGAAGGGGGGGGCACAGGGTTAATCAGGGAAAGAAACGGGGAAGGGGGTTTTAACTCCGGGATGCGGAGGTACAGAAGACGGAGGGGTGGGGGTGGGGGGAGGGCGGGGAGAAATAGGTGAAGAAAGATGGAGGGCTGTAAACTGTCTACAACAGGCCACATGTGGCGACCTGGAACAAAATGGCGCTGCAAGCAACCACTTTGGAGGGTCCCTGGACAAAGGGAAACCCGGGAATGTAGGGGACCAACCTCATGGGGAGAACAGTGACCGCTGCCATTTTGGACGGCGTCCTAACAAAAGAGAACCCCGGAGTGCACGGGCACGTATACTTACCCCATACTGTGGGGTAAGTATGTTGACCCCACAGGAGTTGGGGGCCAAAAGTCTCCCCCCCCCCCCCCCCCCATTCAGGATAAGTCACATGGAACGTTAGGGAACTTAATGGCCCAGTGAAAAGATCCAGAGTCTTCACTCACCTGAAAAACACGAAAACCGACATAGTCTTCCTCCAAGAGACACACCTGAGGGAGAAGGACCAACTGCAGGTAAGGAAGGGCTGGGTGGGACAGACCTACCATTCCTGCTCCGGGAAGAGGGCCAGGGGGGCAGCCATTTGGCTAAATAAGAGGATGATGTTCACGGCGACAAAGATGGTTACGGACCCATGGGCATGGGTACATCATGGACAGCGGAGTCTGAGATGGGGCACCGGGTAGTCTTGGTGAACTTGTACGCTCCCAACTGGGATGACACGGAGTTTATAAAGAAGACCATGGCGGAAATCCGCACCGACTGATCATGGGGGAGGGAACTTTAACTGTGTACAGTACCCACGGACAAACAGGTTGAATCCCCAAAACAGGAAAGACCTCCAGCATGGCGAAGGAACTCAGCCTATTCATGGAGCAGATGAGGGCGGTGGACCCATGGAGGTTCATCTACCCAGGGGAGAAGGGGTTCTCCTCCTCTCAAGTACACATTCACAGATTAACTTCTTTGTAGTGGGAAAATCGGTGCTCCCAGCGCTAGTAAACTCTGATCACGCTTCAAACTATATGGATATGAGGTTGCGGACGGGCCGACAAGGCTTTTTGCAAGAAAATATGACGGGCCATAGGCGAGTATATTACTAATAACCAGAATGGGGAGGTCTCATCCTCCTCGTTCTTGGAGGCACTGAAGGCTGTGATCAGGGGAGAAATTATCGCTTGTAAAACACAAAGGGATAGGAAGGAGAGGGCGGCTAGGCAACAGCTAGTCGACTCCATACTGGAAATCGACCGGAGATATTCCAAGGCCCCTTGGTCTAAAAAATTAACTTGAGCAAAAGGGAGATCTTCCCGGTGAACCCGCAAGGGGGAGGGGCAAAGCTGGAGGGGTTGGCGTTCAAACAGGCCAACACAAATTCCGCTACCTGAGGATCCAAATCGCTCATGACTGGACATGGATCCACACGTGGAACCTGACCAGCCTGACCGAGGAAGTAAAAAAGGACCTGCAGAGTTGGAACACACTCCCACTCACCCTGGGGAGGGTGCAGACGATCAAAATGAAAGTACTGCCCAGGTTCCTCTTTCTGTTTAGATCCACCCCAATCTACATCCCCAAGGCCTTTTTCAACTCACTGGATAAACTGACTAAAACATTTGTATGGTGGTAGGGGGTGGCAGGGAGAGGGGAGGGGGGAGGGGGAAGGAAGATTGCAAGGATCCCAAAGAGAGTAGTGCAGAGAATGAGCTCCATGGGAGGCCTAGTCCTCCCAAACCTGCAATATTATCACTGGGCAGCGACTGCAGAGAGAGTAAAGGGGTGGATAAAGGATCCAGAAGCTGAGTGGGTGCTTATGGAGGAGGGCTCCTGCAGAGGGTCCCCCCTCCGGGCCCTCGCCACGGCGACACTCCCATCCCCACCTAATAAATATTCAATGAGCCCAGTGGTGGTAGCAACACTACAGTCGTGGAACCAACTGCGACAACATTTCTGGCTAACTGAGATGGCCGATAAAGCCCCCATCTGCAACAACCATGGGTTCACGCTGGGACTATGAACGTCTCCTTCAAAAGGTGGAGACGGGATGGGGAGACGCTGACAGTTGTGAACCTTTACACCAACAACAGGTTAACCACGCTCGAAGAGATGACCGAAAGATTCCAGCTGAGAGAGAGAAACAAACTTGGGTACCTACAGCTCAAAACCTTCCTACGAAGTGAAACAAAGACGTATCTATGCCCACCACGACAATCACTGCTAGAGGACCTGCTGGACGCGGACATCTTGGGGGAAAGGGAACTGTGGTGACATGTACGGGCGACTGCGAAGGGGGAGGGCCAACACCCAACTGAATGAGACAAGGGAGAGGTGGGCGGAGGACTTGGGTTTGGAATAGACTGACGGGATTTTGAGAGTGGGGTTGTAAGTGAATTCATATATTCATAGAAATCCGACAGTGCAGAAAGAGGCCATTCGGGTCATGGAGTCTGCACCGACCCTCTAAAAGAGCGCCCTACCTAGGCCCACTCCCCCGCCCTATCCCCTTAACTTCACCTAACCTGCACATCTTTGGACTGTGGGAGGAAACTGGAGCACCCGGCTGAAAACCATGCCAAGGCTGGAATTAAACCCCGGTCCTTGATGCTGTGAGGTAGCAGTGCTAACTACTGTGCCACCATGCTGCCCAAATAGTGGAGAACATTTTTCGTGGATGGGCATGGAAGGAAATAGGTTTGGGAATGGTGATATGGGTGGAGAGTTAAAGAAGGAAATAATCAGAGATGCCCTCTTCTCTGATTCAAACAATGGGTGCAGCGAGGCCACGTGATATTTGAAGGGAAAGGGAGTGGATGTGAATATGGATTGGGACGTTTCCGTGGTGACAGAGATTAAAAGAGGTTAAGAAGGCAGTGATTTCAGGAGTGGGAATATGATGAAATTGTTGTGGATGAGAAGTTGTTCGATGCAGTGGCTAAGGAAGGAAAGTAAAGGTATTACATTGAGAAAATGTTAATGGTATGTAGGTGGGATGTGAGGATTTCTAATGTGGCCAGAGCAAGGCGAGATGCAGTAGGGGTGCTAACCAAAGTGTAATTTGGTGATCAAGAACTCCTGAAAAGGGAGTACAACACGTTTTAATTTCCAAGAAGCTGTATATTAATTTGGCTCTCATAGTTGTAAAAACACTTAAGAAACTGTTATTTAAACATGAAATTACTTATTCATTCACAAAACACTGACTTCATAAGAACATAAGAACTAGGAGCAGGAGTAGGCCATCTGGCCCCTCGAGCCTGCTCCACCATTCAATGAGATCATGGCTGATCTTTTGTGGACTCAGCTCCACTTTCCGGCCCGAACACCATAACCCTTAATCCCTTTATTCTTCAAAAAACTATCTATCTTTATCTTAAAAACATTTAATGAAGGAGCCTCTACTGCTTCACTGGGCAAGGAATTCCATAGATTCACAACCCTTTGGGTGAAGAAGTTCCTCCTAAACTCAGTCCTAAATCTACTTCCTCCTATTTTGAGGCTATGCCCCCTAGTTCTGCTTTCACCCGCCAGTGGAAACAACCTGCCCACATCTATCCTATCTATTCCCTTCATAATCTTATATGTCTCTACAAGATCCCCCCTCATCCTTCTAAATTCCAACGAGTACAGTCCCAGTCTACTCAACCTCTCCTCGTAATCCAACCCCTTCAGCTCTGGGATTAACCTAGTGAATCTCCTCTGCACACTCTCCAGTGCCAGTACGTCCTTTCTCAAGTAAGGAGACCAAAACTGAACACAACTGAAAACCAGGTGTGGCCTCACTAACACCTTATACAATTGCAGCAGAACCTCCCCAGTCTTAAACTCCATCCCTCTAACAATGAAGGACAAAATTCCATTTGCCTTCTTAATCACCTGTTGCACCTGAAAACCAACTTTTTACGACTCATGCACTAGCACACCCAGGTCTCTCTGCACAGCAGCATGTTTTAATATTTTATCATTTAAATAATAATCCCTTTTGCTGTTATTCCTACCAAAATGGATAACCTCACATTTGTCAACATTGTATCCCATCTGCCAGACCCTAGCCCATTCACTTAGCCTATCCAAATCCCTCAGCAGACTTCCAGTATCCTCTGCACTTTTTGCTTTACCACTTATCTTAGTGTCGTCTGCAAACTTGGACACATTGCCCTTGGTCCCCAACTCCAAATCATCTATGCAAATTGTGAACAGTTGTGGGCCCAACACTGATCCCTGAGGGACACCACTAGCTACTGATTGCCAACCAGAGAAATACCCATTAATCCCCACTCTTTGCTTTCTATTAATTAACCAATCCTCTATCCATGCTACTACTTTCCCCTTAATGCCATGCATCTTTATCTTATGCAACAACCTTTTGTGTGGCACCTTGTCAAAGGCTTTCTGGAAATCCAGATATACCACATCCATTGGCTCCCCGTTATCTACCGCACTGTTAATGTCCTCAAAAAATTCCACTAAATTAGTTAGGCACGATCTGCCCTTTATGAACCCATGCTGCGTCTGCCCAATGGGACAATTTCCATCCAGATGCCTCGCTATTTCTTCCTTGATGATGGATTCGAGCATCTTCCCTACTACCGAAGTTAAGCTCACTGGCCTATAATTACCCGCTTTCTGCCTACCTCCTTTTTTAAACAGTGGTGTCACGTTTGTTAATTTCCAATCCGCCGGGACCACCCCAAAGTCTAGTGAATTTTGGTAAATTATCACCAGTGTATTTGTTATTTCCCTAGCCATCTCTTTTAACACTCTGGGATGCATTCCATCAGGTCCAGGAGACTTGTCTACCTTTAGCCCCATTAGCTTGCCCATCACTACCTCCTTGGTGATAACAATCCTCTCAAGGTCCTCACCTGTCATAGCCTCATTTCCATCAGTCACTGGCATGTTATTTGTGTCTTCCACTGTGAAGACCGACCCAAAAAACCTGTTCAGTTCCTCAGCCATTTCCTCATCTCCCATTATTAAATCTCCCTTCTCATCCTCTAAAGGACCAATATTTACCTTAGCCACTCTTTTTTGTTTTATGTATTTGTAGAAACTTTTACTATCTGTTTTTATATTCTGAGCAAGTTTATTCTCATAATCTATCTCACTCTTTATAGCTTTTTTAGTAGCTTTCTGTTGCCCCCTAAAGATTTCCCAGTCCTCTAGTCTCCCACTGATCTTTGCTACTTTGTATGTTTTTTCCTTCAATTTGATACTCTCCCTTATTTCCTTAGATATCCATGGTCGCTTATCCCTCTTTTTACCGTCCTTTCTTTTGTTGGTATAAACTTTTGCTGAGCACTGTGAAAAATCACTTGGAAGGTTCTCCACTGTTCCTCAACTGTTTCACTATTATGTCTTTGCTCCCAGTCTACCTTAGCTAATTCTTCTCTCATTCCATTGTAATCTCCTTTGTTTAAGCACAAAACACTAGTGCTTGATTTTACCTTCTCACCCTCCATCTGTATTTTAAATTCCACCATATTGTGACCGCTCCTTCGAGAGGATCCCTAACTATGAGATCCTGAATCAATCCTGTCTCATTACACAGGACCAGATCTAGGACCGCTTGTTCCCTCGTAGGTTCCATTACATACTGTTCTAGGAAACTATCGCGGATACATTCTATAAACTCCTCCTTAAGGCTGCCTTGACCGTCCTGGTTAAACCAATCAACATGTAGATTAAAATCCCCCATGATAACTGCTGTACCATTTCTACATGCATCTGTTATTTCTTTGTTTATAGCCTGCCCCACCATAATGTTACTATTTGGTGGCCTATAGATTACTCCTATCAGTGACTTTTTCGCCTTACTATTCCTGATTTCCACCCAAATGGATTCAACCTTATCCTCCATAGCACCGATGTCATCCCTTACTGTTGCCTGGATGTCATCCTTAAATAACAGAGCTACACCACCTCCCTTGCCATCCACTCTGTCCTTCCGAAAAGTTTGATACCCTCGGATATTTAACTACCAGTCGTGACCATCCTTTAACTATGTTTCAGTAATGGCCACTAAATCATAGTCATTCACGATGATTTGCGCCATCAACTCATTTACCTTATTCCGAATACTACGAGCATTCAGGTAAAGTACACTTATGTTGGCTTTTTTACCTCTGTTCTGAATCTTAACACCTCGATCAGTAACCTCTCCTAAGTTATATTTCCTCTTAACCTTTCTCCTAATTTTCCTTGTCATCGAACCCATAACCTACCGCGTCGCTTACCATTAATGTTTTCACTTCCCGTTTTATTTCTTTTAGTATTCCTGGTCCTATTCACTGAGCTCCCCTCAGTCACTGTACCTTGTACTGTCGCCCTTTTTGATTTTTGACTATGGCTTCTCTGCCTTACACTTTCCCCCTTACTGCCTTTTATTTCTGTCCCTGTTTTACTACCTTCCAACCTCCTGCATCGGTTCCCATCCCCCTGCCACATTAGTTTAAACTCTCCCAAACAGCTCTAGCAAACACCCCCCTTAGGACATCAGTTCCAGTCCTGCCCAGGTGCAGACCGTCCGGTTTGTACTGGTCCCACCTCCCCAGAACCGGTTCCAATGTCCCAGGAATTTGAATCCCTCCCTCTTGCACCATCTCTCGAGCCACGTATTCATCCTCTCTATCCTGACATTTCTACTCTGACTAGCTCGTGGCACTGGTAGCAATCCTGAGATTACTACCTTTGAGGTCCTACTTTTTAGTTTAACTCCTAGCTCCCTAAATTCAGCTTGTAGGACCTCGTCCCGTTTTTTACCTATATCGTTGGTGCCTATGTGCACCACGACAGCTGGCTGTTCACCCCCAGAATGTCCTGCAGCCGCTCCGAGACATCCTTGACCCTTGCACCAGGGAGGCAACATACCATCCTGGAGTCTTGATTGCGTCCGCAGAACCACCTGTCTATTCCCCTTACAATTGAGTCCCCTATCACTATAGCCCTGCCATTCTTCTTCCTGCCCAGCTGCGCAGCAGAGCCAGCCACGGTGCCATGAACCTGGCTGCTGCTGCCTTCCCCTGGTGAGCCATCTCCCTCAACAGTATCCAAAGCGGTATATCTGTTTTGCAGGGAGATGACCGCAGAGGACACCTGCACGGCCTTCCTACTCTTGCTCTGTCTTTTGGTCACCCATTTACTATCTCCCTTAGTACCTTTCACCTGCGGTGCGACCAACTCGCTAAACGTGCTATCCACGACATCCTCAGCATCGCGGATGCTCCAAAGTGAGTCCATCCGCAGCTCCAGAGCCATCAAGCGGTTTAACAGGAGCTGCAACTGGACACACTTCTTGCACGTGAAGGAGCCAGGGGCAGTGGACGTGTCCCTGAGCTCCCACATCGCACACGAGGAGCATGACACGGGTCTGAGATCTCCTGCCATGTCTTAAACCTTCGGTTAACTTCAACAACTACAATTTCAACAAAAAACAAACAAAGAAAAAATAAATAAATATACCAATGAAAAGAAACAGAAAAACAGAAACACCACTTACCAGTCACTTACCAGGGATAAAAAACACTTCCTCCCCACCCAGCTTTGAATTCCCACCTAGATTCAAATTCCCAAACTCACTCTTTGCTGTCTCACTCTGTCTTCTCTGGCTCACTGGGAGAACTCACTGGGAGTGAGTTTACAAGTTGCTCTTTTTAAACTGTCCTGAATTGACTCCCCTCCCCCACCTGCTTTTAGAGCAAAGTAGATTAACGTGACTGACACTTAACTGCCAACCAGTTATGTGAGTGGGTGGGGCAGCCCTTGTTAACCTACACTGCACAATACTAGCTTAATTTAAATTAATTTAAACTCCTGAAATTTAAAAGGAGTTGCCTTACTGATTCAATTCAATTCCCACCTAGATTCAAATTCCCAAACTCACTCTTAGCTGCGTCTCACTCCTGGCTCTGTCTTCTCTCTGGCTCACTGGGAGAACTTAATTGTTTTCAGAGTTGTACCCTTGTTTTGTTCAGTCAGTTGGTTGGAGGGGTGACCTGTGTAAGTCTATGATTTCATTAGCTTTTGTTTATCTGTTTAACAATTCAGTTAAAGTCACTTGACATCTTTCATTTAAGAGGTCTGGATTCGAGTGATGCTAAATCAGTTTGGAGATTGGAATGAATCTTCTGATGGTGTAAGTCAAGTAACTGAAGGAAATTAATGATATATTTTAATTTTCTTGGCATAGTTGCTGCAAACCTACTTCAATTTCGAGGGAGGGATAGAATTGGATACAGAATTGGGGCTTGTTTGTCAGAGCAATCTATGATATGAAAACCAAAATAACGCAGGATGAAGGTGTTACAAAAAAAAAACAAATGCAAGGTCACGTCAATAAAATTGCATTCTGTCAGGAGCACACAGTTTAAAATTGCTCACTGCTACAAACTGACAATTGTACTTCCAAGTAAACATTTTTGAAACTTTTGTTTCATGCATTTACTTGCCGTGTGGATTGTAGTCATGCCTTGGATCTTATTGACCTTTGTTTTTCGCTTTCAATTCTTACTCTTCATCTGTTTTTGTTTCACTTGTCATTTTCTCCCTGCTGCTCTATCTCTTTTCCTTCTCTCCCAGTTTCTAATTGTGCCATAACCCTGAGTGGCACCTTCATTCCATGTAATGCCATCCAACATATTTTATGCTGTAGAATCCTGTAACTTACCATAAATTTGTGCTTATGGTCAAAGCAATGTTGCTTCCTGTTTTGTCATTCTAAAAGGTGCTGGATGACTTGCCAATATATGCAGCATTATTCTGTTGGATAGTGTGAGAAATTTTGATTAAAATGAATTAACATGCATTACTTTAGTTTAAGATATTCGGTTACTGGGTTCAGAACCACAATTTGAGTGCCTGGACAGTTGCAAAATAAGGAATTTTTAAAGGCAAATTTCAGCCATAGAAACTCATGAATGTCAGTTGGTCATGTCTGAAATGCAGATTGAAGCTACTGTTAATGAACTATTTAGTGCATTGTAATTCTATCTAATGAATTTTTATGTCAGTATTTATAAATAAATATTAAATATTGTTTAAAATTATGCAATAGTCATTCATTGAAGAATTGGAGTTCTGAGTCATCCCAAAATATTTTTAGTTGGAGTGAAATTGACATTGTAATATGAGGGGGTTATTCAGTTTGTTGCACATTGTGTTTATCTCCAGTTGAAATAAAGTTTGCATTGACTAGTTGATTGGAGGGTCTTTCTTTCAAAACACTTTATGAAACATAGGTGTTGGTCCACATAGGTACCAATGACACAGGTAGAACTAGGAAAGAGGTCCTGTTGAGGGACCATGAGCAGCTAGCGGCTAAATTAAAAAGCATGACCTCCAAGGTGGTAATTGGCATAGGGTAACTAAAATTAGAGATGAATGTGTGGCTCAAAGATTGGTGTGTGATAATGTATGGTTATGATTTATGGGCAATTGGCACCAGTACTGGGAAAAGTGGGAACTGTACTTTGGGATACTCTACGCCTGAACCATTTTAGGACCAGTGTTCTGGCAAATCGATAATTAGCAGTAGAGAGCTTTAAACTAAATAATATGGGGGAAAGTGGTGGAGTGATCATGAGAGGATATATAGTAAAAGTAAGGGGAAACAACAGAGTAATGGAACAGGGTAGCAATTCCACAGTGTTGACAGGAAGGGACGGAGCATACAATTAATCAATGGTAAGAGTGTGGCAGCAGATAAGGCCAGGGATTGCAAAAATAGGAAAACAAATTTTATTTGCTGTATCTTGAGGGTACGCTATAGTTGGGACAATTTCTTAGAGCAATATGTTCAAGAGTCAGAACAGGCTATCCGAGACATGGTAATGTGCAGTGAGTCAGGATCAATAACCTCATGGCAAAGGAGCCTCGAGTTGATTGTGATCACAACATAATAGAATTTAATGTTCAGATAGAAAGGGAGAAGTGTGAATCCATGACTCATGTTTTCAATTTAAATAAAGGTAACTATGAAGATATGAAAGCAGAGCTGGCTAAGGTGAACTGGGAGACTATGTTATAAGGTAGAACAGTAGAGTTGTAGTGGTAGACTTTTAAGGAGATATTTAATAATTCTCCAGAAAGATTTATCCCAGTAAGGAAAAAAAGGCTCTTTGAGAATGATGCAGCATTTGTGGCTAAATAAAGAGGTTGAGGATAGTATTAAATTGCAAAGATTTGTGCTCGGTCAGAGGATTGAACTGATTTTAACAACCAGCTAAACCGATAATAGAGGCAGGAAAAAAAATAGAATGAGAGAAAGTTAGCTCGTAATATAAAAGCTGATGGCAAGAGTTTCGAAAAGTATCTTAAGAGGAAAAGAGCAACAAAAGCTAGTGCTGGTCCTTGTGGATGAGTCTGGGGAATTGATAATGGAGGAGTTGAGCATATCTTTTGTTTCTGTCTTCATGGCAGAAGTCTTAGAAAACCTCCCAAAGATATTTGATAATCAAGATGTGATGGGGAGGGATGAAATTAAAACAATCATGATTACCATTGAAAAAATGCTAGGAAAAATTGCTCGGAAAACTATCAGACCTCGAGGCTGCCAAGTCCCTATTACCAGATGGCTTGCATCCTTGGGTTTTAAAAGAAGTGTTGGCACAGGTGTAGTATTACTTATAATCACCCAAAATTCCTTAGATTCTGGAAGCATTCCAGCAGATTGGGAAATAGCTAATCTAAAAGCTTAATTCAAGAAAGGAGGAAGGCAGAAAGCAGGAAACTGTAGATGACTTAGCCTAACTGTCATAAAGAAAGTGCTAGAATCTATTATTCAAGAAGTTATAGCAGATACTCAGAATATGATAAGGCAGAAACAGCATGGCTTTATTAAGGGAAATTGTGTTTAATCTCTGAGCATTTTTCAATGAAGGTGGATAAAGGGAAGCTGGTAGATGTGGTGGTCTTAGATTTCCACAATGCATTTTATAAGATGCCACATCAAAGGGTACTACACAAGATAAGATTGCATGGTGTAGAGGGTACCATATTAGCATGGATACAGGATTGCTTGGGTAACAGAAAGCAGAGATTAGGGATAAATAGGTCTTTTTTGGGTGAGCATGTTTCCATTAGTTGAGCGCGACAGGGCTGTGCTGGGTGCTCTACTATTTACAATCTATATCAATGACTTGCATAAAGGGACTAAATTTATGGTAGTTAAATTTTCTGATGACTGCAGGATAGGTAGGAGAGTAAGTTGTCAAGAAGAGGTGTAGTGTTTACAAATGGATATTGACCAGGTAAGAGGGCAAAGATTTGGCAGTTGGAGTATAAGTTGGATGTGTATAAGTTGGATAAATGTGAACTTTTTCTCTTTGTCAGGAAGAATAGAAAAGCAGTATACATTTTAAAGGGAGAAAGATTGCAAAACTTGCTGGTACAGAAGGATTTGGGTGTCCAGGTATATGAATCACAAAGTTAGTATGCAGGTACAGCAAGTGAGTAGGAAGATAAATGGGATGTTCGCATTCATTGCCAGAGGACTGGAATGTAAAAGTAGGGGCATTTTGCTGCAGCTATTCAGGGTCTTGGTGAGATCCCATCGGAGTACTGTTTTGGTCTCCTTATTTAAAAAAGGATATATAAGCTGACACAATACTTTGGGCTAGCTTTGGGTCCATTCCAGCCCCACTGTACCCGGAGTCACAGCACAAGTGAAATTAGATGTTATTTTAAAATATCTGAGATCTGTAGCTGAGCCCGATAAACTGCAGTCACCAGGTTTGTAACTTTAACACAAGTAGCCTTTTATTATATTCAGTATTATAATTTAACTGACTATCTAAAACTCCTTTCCCAACCTCCCCCCGTTTCTAAGTACAGAAGACGCTCGGGCGCACAGGGCACCGCGCGCAGACACTTGACACTGACAAACGGTGACATTGTGTGCGCACCGCGACACGACAAACGACGCCCGCATACCCTATGCCACATGACTGACAAACTTCATGCACCCTACACCACGGCACTGACAAGCGACACATGCTTACAGGAAAAGACGATTGAGAAGTGAAGAAAAAATGAATAAAAATAAAAGGTTAAAGGATCTTTTTACTAGGATGGCTTCCAGTTAACCTCTTTTTGCAGTTCAAGCTTTCATTTCCTTCTCGACTTAAGATGTTTTTTCCTCTGGCAAGGTTGTCTACTTTCTCTGCTAATTCAGGATTATTTCAAGTTTACAGCAAAGATGTGCCAGGCACTCGCGTGTTTTAGAAAAGCAGTTCTTTACTTCAGCAGTGAGAGTCTGTCCCTTTCACTTCCAAGATCTAAACATGTTTGCAAAGTTCTTCAGAATACATCACCCAGAAATCAATCACTGACTGTTGTCAGGGAGAACACTGATCCAGACTAACACACAGATTGCCAGCCAACCAATTGAACCAACTTCCTCCAAAGCTGGTTCCCAAGATTCACTCAGCACTGACGAGTCTCCTCAAATACAAAATCTAGGAACCCAATGTCCTGACAAGCAGGCTGCTTCATCTTGAGTCTTCTGCTTAAACGCACATTCTGAATATGGGTTCATGGACCTAAAATAAATGGGAACAAAGGAAATAAACAGGTTGGGCTCTTACACTGCTTTGGAAGGTGCTCAGAAGATTTACTTGACTAATTTCTGGGTTGAAGGACTTATACTTTGAAGAAAGGTTGAATAGGTTGGGCCGATACTAATTGGAATTTCTCGGAATGGGGCAGCACGGTAGCACAAGTGGATAGCATTGTGGCTTCACAGCGCCAGGGTCCCAGGTTCGATTCCCTGCTGGGTCACTGTTCTCTGCGTGGGTTTCTTCCGGGTGCTCCGGTTTCCTCCCACAGTCCAAAGATGTGCAGGCTAAGTGGATTGGCCATGATAAATTGCCCTTAGTGGCCAGAAAAAAGGTGAGGAGGAGTTATTGGGTTACGGGGATAGGGTGGACGTGAGGGATTAAGTGGGTCGGTGCAGACTCGATGGGCCGAATGGCCTCCTGCACTGTATGTTCTATGAATGAGAGGCGATCTTATTGAAACATGTGCAATCCTTAAGGGAAAATGATAAGATAGATACTAGGAGAATGTTTCCATTTATTGGGGCGAGTAAAACTAGGGAACATGATTTGAGAATAAGAGGTCTACATTTTAAGACAAAGGTGAGGAGAATCTTTGGTTTGTGGAATTCTCTTCCCCAGAGAGTTGTGGCATCTGGGTCTCTGAATTTATTCCAGGCTGAGTTGGATAGATTTTTGAGAGACAAGGGAGTGGAGGGTTATAGGAGCAGACAGGAAAGTGGAGCTGAGACCACAACCAGATCAACCATGATCTAATTGAATAGTGAAGTTCAGGGCTAGATAGCCAACTCCTGTTGCTATGTTCCATATCTTTTATTTCTCTCAAAATCTGTAATTACACTCTGGTGTCCAAATATTACAGAAACACTAAATATAAAGCACAGCACCTTTCCAATTGATTGTCATTTCAGGTGAATAACTACTGACATCACAAATTCCAGTGGGTACTTTTTATGTATTAGGTTTTTTTTCCTCCTTCCCCGTTCTGCCTCTTTGCCGCCCAGTGATTCTTCCGGTTCTCTCTGTTGCCACTGCTTCTCCTTCGCCTTCGTGCCCGGCGGCTGGATCACCTTCTGGCTCCTTGCTAGAATAGATTTTGGAGTCCAGAAGGAATTATGCTATTCTTCAAATAATCCTGGGCAACCATGATGAAGGCAGGAGAGAGAGAGAGAAAACTGTTTGCACAAAATTGAATAAGAGGCAGGTAGAGAAGAAAGCTTTCAACTTTTGTTAATAAATGCAAAATACTGTGGATGCTGGAAATTTGACATCAAAACAAAATGCTGGATAAACTCTAGTCTGGCAGCAGCTGTGGAGCGAAACAAAGTTAACAATTCACAACCTTTCTACAGAATTTATGTTGTTCCTGTCATGTTCTCAGGATGTGACAAAATATATTTTTTTGAAGTTTAACCTCTGTATTGTAGCCAAATGTGGATGTTAATTTGTGCACCGCAATGAGGTAAATGACCAGTTTGGTGTTGACTGAAAATTAAATATTAGCCAGAATTCCTGTTTTTCTTCATATCATGCCATTTTAGGAAGACCTGAACAGAAAGAGGGAGTTGCAAGATCTCATTTGAAGCCCAGCACTTCCTACAAATTCAGTATACTATGCTGTCATCAGCCTTGATCTTGTGTTCGGGTCCAGGATTCAAATTTGAACCTGTAACATTGTCATTTGTGGGTGAGAGTACTACTATGGATCAAGCTAACGGGAGGGATAGATCATTTTGTCATCTATGTTTTGTGGGCAACACCTTGGTCATAATTGATGTGAACTCCCATTATTTGTACATTTCCAAACTTGTTCAATTTCTCTTTTCAATAAATCCTGTTCAAGCCGAGTTGACTTTTGAAAGTTACTATGGGTAACCACGATGAAGACAGGAGAGAGAGATTTCACCACACTTTCAGGTAGTGCGTTTCAGACCTTGACAGCCCTTTGCGTAAAGAAGTTTCTTATTTCCCCCCTCATTCTTTTGCCATTAATTTAAAATCCGTGATCATTGATGACCAACCCACCTGCCGGTGGAAATAGTTTCTTCTTTCTTGGTTCAATCAAAACCAAGTCTTATCAAAATTTCAAATACCTTGAATGGGTCTCTTATTCTTCTCTTCATGGAAAATAATCCCCCCTTCAATCTTTCCACGTAACTGAAGTTTCTAATTTCTGATATCATCCTGGTAAACGTTCTTTCCATTAAGTGTGGTGCCCAGTATTGTACACATTACTCCAGATTTGTAAAGGTTTAACATGACTTACTTGTTTTTGTATTCAGTGTCCCTATTGACAGTGCCAAATATCTCGTAGTTTTCTTAACTCCCTTTGCAACTTGCCCTGCTCCTTCAAAGATTTATGACTACACACCCACGGCTCCTCTGCTCTTGCATATACCCCTTAAAATAGTATCATTTAAATTATACAGTCACTCCATAATTTTGTATCATTAACAAACTTTTTTTTAATTAAATATTTTATTGAAAATTTTTGGTCAACCAACACAGTACATTGTGCATCCTTTACACAATATTATAACAACACAAATAACAATGACCTATTTTATAAACAAAAAATGAATAAATAATAAATAACAAAAATGAAAACTAGCCCTAATTGGCAACTTGTCACAAGTAACACTCTCCAAAAATATAATTTAACAGTCCAATATATAATTATCTGTAGCAACGACCTATACATACTATACAGTATATATTAACAACCCTGAGAGTCCTTCTGGTTCCCCCCCCCCCCGATCCTGGGCTGCTGCTGCTGCCTTCTTTTTCCCATTCCGTCTATCTTTCTGCGAGGTATTCGACGAACGGTTGCCACCGCCTGGTGAACCCTTGAGCCGACCCCCTTAGGACGAACTTAATCCGCTCTAGCTTTATAAACCCCGCCATGTCATTTATCCAGGTCTCCACCCCCAGGGGCTTGGCTTCTTTCCACATTAGCAATATCCTGCGCCGGGCTACGAGGGACGCAAAGGCCAAAACATCGGCCTCTCTCGCCTCCTGCACTCCTGGCTCTTGTGCAACCCCAAATATAGCCAACCCCCAGCTTGGTTCGACCCGGACTCCTACTACTTTTGAAAGCACCTTTGTCACCCCCATCCAAAACCCCTGTAGTGCCGGGCATGACCAAAACATATGGTATGATTCGCTGGGCTTCTCGAGCACCTCGCACACCTATCCTCCACCCCAAAAAATTTACTGAGCCGTGCTCCAGTCATATGTGCCCTGTGTAATACCTTAAACTGAATCAGGCTTAGCCTGGCACATGAGGACGACGAGTTTACCCTGCTTAGGGCATCTGCCCACAGCCCCTCCTCGATCTCCTCCCCCAGCTCTTCTTCCCATTTCCCTTTTAGTTCATCTACCATAGTCTCCCCTTCGTCCCTCATTTCCCTATATATATCTGACACCTTACAATCCCCCACCCATGTCTTTGAGATTACTCTGTCCTGCACCTCTTGTGTCGGGAGCTGCGGGAATTCCCTCACCTGTTGCCTCGCAAAAGCCCTCAGTTGCATATACCTGAATGCATTCCCTTGGGGCAACCCATATTTCTCGGTCAGTGCTCCCAGACTCGCGAACTTCCCATCCACAAACAGATCTTTCAGTTGCGTTATTCCTGCTCTTTGCCACATTCCATATCCCCCATCCATTCCCCCCGGGGCAAACCTATGGTTGTTTCTTATCGGGGACCCCCCCCCCCAAGGCTCCAGTCTTTCCCCTATGCCGTCTCCACTGTCCCCAAATCTTCAGTGTAGCCACCACCACCGGGCTTGTGGTGTAGTTCCTCGGTGAGAACGGCAATGGGGCTGTCACCATAGCCTGTAGGCTAGTCCCCCTACAGGACGCCCTCTCTAATCTCTTCCACGCCGCTCCCTCCTCCTCTCCCATCCACTTACTCACCATTGAAATATTAGCGGCCCAATAATACTCACTTAGGCTCGGTAGTGCCAGCCCCCCCCTATCCCTGCTACGCTGTAAGAATCCCTTCCTCACTCTCGGGGTCTTCCCGGCCCACACAAAACCCATGATGCTCTTTTCAATCCTTTTTTAAAAAGTCTTCGTGATCACCACCGGGAGGCACTGAAACACAAAGAGGAATCTCGGGAGGACCACCATCTTAACCGCCTGCACCCTCCCTGCCAGTGACAGGGATACCATATCCCATCTCTTGAAATCCTCCTCCATTTGTTCCACCAACCGCGTTAAATTTAACCTATGCAATGTGCCCCAATTCTTGGCTATCTGGATCCCCAGGTAACGAAAGTCCCTTGTTACCTTCCTCAACGGTAGGTCCTCTATTTCTCTACTCTGCTCCCCTGGATGCACCACAAACAACTCACTTTTCCCCATGTTCAATTTATACCCTGAAAAATCCCCAAACTCCCCAAGTATCCGCATTATTTCTGGCATCCCCTCCGCCGGGTCTGCCACGTATAGTAGCAAATCGTCCGCATACAAAGATACCCGGTGTTCTTCTCCTCCCCTAAGTACTCCCCTCCACTTCTTGGAACCCCTCAACGCTATCGCCAGGGGCTCAATCGCCAGTGCAAACAATAATAGGGACAGAGGGCATCCCTGCCTTGTCCCTCTATGGAGCCGAAAATATGCAGATCCCCGTCCATTCGTGACCACGCTCGCCACTGGGGCTGTATACAACAGCTGCACCCATCTAACATACCCCTCTCCAAAACCACATCTCCTCAACACCTCCCACAAATAATCCCACTCCACTCTATCAAATGCTTTCTCGGCATCCATCGCCACTACTCTCTCCGTTTCCCCCTCTGGTGGGGCCATCATCATTACCCCTAACAGCCTCCGTATATTCGTGTTCAGCTGTCTCCCCTTCATAAACCCAGTTTGGTCCTCGTGGACCACCCCCGGGACACATTCCTCTATTCTCATTGCCATTACCTTGGCCAGGATCTTGGCATCTACATTTAGGAGGGAAATAGGTCTATAGGACCCGCATTGTAGCGGGTCCTTTTCCTTCTTTAAGAGAAGCGATATCGTTGCTTCAGACATAGTCGGGGGCAGTTGTCCCCTTTCCTTTGCCTCATTAAAGGTCCTCGTCAGTACCGGGGCGAGCAAGTCCACATATTTTCTATAGAATTCGACTGGGAATCCATCCGGTCCCGGGGCCTTTCCCGCCTGCATGCTCCTAATTCCTTTCACCACTTCTTCTACCTCGATCTGTGCTCCCAGTCCCACCCTTTCCTGCTCTTCCACCTTGGGAAATTCCAGCCGATCCAAGAAGCCCATCATTCTCTCCCTCCCATCCGGGGGTTGAGCTTCATATAATTTTTTATAAAATGTCTTGAACATTCCATTCACTCTCTCCACTCCCCGCTCCATCTCTCCTTCCTCATCCCTCACTCCCCCTATTTCCCTCGCTGCTCCCCTTTTCCTCAATTGGTGTGCTAGCAACCTGCTCGCCTTCTCCCCATATTCGTACTGTACACCCTGTGCCTTCCTCCATTGTGCCTCTGCAGTGCCCGTAGTCAGCAAGTCAAATTCTACATGTAGCCTTTGCCTTTCCCTGTACAGTCCCTCCTCCGGTGCTTCCGCATATTGTCTGTCCACCCTCAAAAGTTCTTGCAGCAACCGCTCCCGTTCCTTACTCTCCTGCTTCCCTTTATGTGCCCTTATTGATATCAGCTCCCCTCTAACCACCGCCTTCAACGCCTCCCAGACCACTCCCACCTGGACCTCCCCATTATCATTGAGTTCCAAGTACTTTTCAGTGCACCCCCTCACCCTTAGACACACCTCCTCATCTGCCATTAGTCCCATGTCCATTCTCCAGGGTGGGCGCCCTCATGTTTCCTCCCCTATCTCCAAGTCCACCCAGTGTGGAGCGTGATCCGAAATGGCTATAGCCGTATACTCCGTTCCCCTCACCTTCGGGATCAATGCCCTACCCAGCACAAAAAAGTCTATTCGCGAGTAGACTTTATGGACATAGGAGAAAAACGAGAACTCCTTACTCCTAGGTCTGCTAAATCTCCACGGGTCTACACCTCCCATCTGCTCCATAAAATCTTTAAGTACCTTGGCTGCTGCCGGCCTCCTTCCAGTCCTGGACTTCGACCTATCCAGCCCTGGTTCCAACACCGTATTAAAATCTCCCCCCATTATCAGCTTTCCCATCTCTAGGTCCGGAATGCGTCCTAGCATCCGCCTCATAAAATTGGCATCATCCCAGTTCGGGGCATATACGTTTACCAAAACCACCGTCTCCCCCTGTAGTTTGCCACTCACCATCACGTATCTGCCCCCGTTATCCGCCACTATAGTCTTTGCCTCGAACATTACCCACTTCCCCACTAATATAGCCACCCCCCTGTTTTTCGCATCTAGCCCCGAATGGAACACCTGCCCCACCCATTCTTTGCGTAGCCTAACCTGGTCTATCAGTTTCAGGTGCGTTTCCTGTAACATAACCACATCTGCCTTAAGTTTCTTAAGGTGTGCGAGTACCCGTGCCCTCTTTATCGGCCCGTTCAGCCCTCTCACGTTCCACGTGATCAGCCGAGTTGGGGGGCTTCCTACCCTCCCCCTTGTCTATTAACCATCACCTTTTTCCAGCTCCTCACCCGGTTCCCACGCAGCTGTATCTCCCCCAGGCGGTGCCCCCCCCGCCCATCCTCTCCCATACCAGCTCCCCCCTCTCCCCAGCAGCAGCAACCCAGTAATTCTCCCCCCCCCCCCCCCCCCCCGCTAGATCCCCCGCTAGCGTAATTACTCCCCCCACATTGCTCCCAGAAGTCAGCAAACTCTGGCTGACCTCGGCTTCCCCCCGTGACCTCGGCTCGCACCGTGCGACGCCCCCTCCTTCCTGCTTCTCTATTCCCGCCATGATTATCATAGCGCGGGAACCAATCCCGCGCTTCTCCCTTGGCCCCGCCCCCAATGGCCAACGCCCCATCTCCTCCACCTCCCCTCCTCCCCCCATCACCACCTGTGGGAGAGAGAAAAGTTACCACATCGCAGGATTAGTACATAAAACCCCTCTTTGCCCCCCACATTCGCCCCACCACTTTGTTCGAACGTTCTTTTTAATAACCCGCTCATTCCAGTTTTTCTCCCACAATAAAAGTCCACGCTTCATCCGCCGTCTCAAAGTAGTGGTGCCTCCCTCGATATGTGACCCACTGTCTTGCCGGTTGCAGCATTCCAAATTCTATCTTCTTTTTATGAAGCACCGCCTTGGCCCGATTAAAGCTCGCCCTCCTTCTCGCCACCTCCGCACTCCAGTCTTGATAAACGCGGATCACCGCGTTCTCCCATTTACTGCTCCGAGTTTTCTTTGCCCATCTAAGGACCATTTCTCTATCCTTAAAACGGAGGAATCTCACCACTATGGCTCTGGGAATTTCTCCTGCTCTCGGTCCTCGCGCCATCACTCGGTATGCTCCCTCCACCTCCAACGGACCCGCCGGGGCCTCCGCTCCCATTAACGAGTGCAGCATCGTGCTCACGTATGCCCCGACGTCCGCTCCCTCCACACCTTCAGGAAGACCAAGAATCCTCAGGTTGTTCCTCCTTGCGTTGTTTTGCAGTGCCTCCAACCTTTCCACACATCGTTTCTGATGTGCCTCCTGCGTCTCTGTCTTCACCACCAGGCCCTGTATATCGTCCTCATTCTCGGCTGCCTTTGCCTTCACGACCCGAAGCTCCCGCTCCTGGGTCTTTTGTTCCTCCTTTAGCCCTTTGATCGCCTGTAGTATCGGGGCCAACAGCTCTTTCTTAATTTCCTTTTTGAGCTCTTCCACACAGCATTTCAAGAACTCTTGTTGTTCAGGGCCCCATGTTAAACTGCCACCTTCCGACGCCATCTTGGTTTTTGCTTGCCTTCCTTGCCGCTGTTCTAAAGGATCCACTGCAATCTGGCCACTCTCTCCTTTTTCCATCCGTATCCAGGGGGGATTCCCTTCTGGTTTACCGCACAGTGTTTTTAGCCGTCAAAATTGCCGTTGGGGCTCCTATCAAGAGCCCAAAAGTCCGTTTCACAGGGAGCTGCCGAAACGTGCGACTCAGCTGGTCATCGCCGCACCCGGAAGTCTATCATTAACAAACTTGATAACTGTACTCTTTGTATTCCAGTCCAGGTCATTTGTCAAAGCGACGGTCCGAATGCCAACTCTCAGGGTCTCCACGGCATACTTCTCTCTGGTCAGAAAAGCATTTATTCGCTGATTGATAGCGATTTACTCTTGAGGATCACCACACCTCGGGCGAGGTGCAAGGTTGAGAAGGCTTCGTGACTCGTGTTCAAAGATACCCAAGTTGTTTTGAAGTTCAACATTTTAGAGCCTCTTGACAATTAAGAAATATTTCTGCTTTTCCTATCAAAGTGGATAATGCCTCATTTCTCCACATTGCATTCCATCTACCAAATTTATGTCTACTTGCTTAACTTCTCCAAATCCCCCTGAAGTGTCTCTTCATCCTCCTCACAACTCACACTTCAACCTAATTTTGTATCATCTGCAAGCTAGCAAATATTACATTTAATCCTCACATCTGTAAAGGCCCTTCCTGTTGATTCTCTTATTTCGAAATTCTTTTATTTAGTTATCATTTTCGATCCTTGGATGGTTATTGGCCATGTACCTTTAAGTTGAGCAGAGGAAGTGAGGAACTCAAAAGTTGCAAAATAATACACTGCTATGAAGGTTTAGATTTTAAATAGGAGAACTCAGACTTTATGGCACGTAGGAGATCGGAGGGGTTTGGTTCAATTTGTTGGCTGGTAGCCGATGGATTGGCTACAGACCTTATCCTGCCTGGCAACAGATAGTTATTGGGTTCAGGCAGGTGGGGTGTTGAGGGTCCAGGGAGAAAGGTCCGGGATGTTGAGAGTTGAGAGATTCTCTCTCCTTCCCTCTCCCTCCCTCCCCTTTATTGTTGAAGATTTTAACTGTCTGCTTGTCGTGAATGTTATTTGCTACTCAGTAGCCTAAGCCCAAATGTTGCCAGGTGTTGCATGCAGGCACAAGACTGCCTTACTATCGGAGGTGCTGGGAATGGATTTGGATAATATGTGATCCACAAACAACGAGAATTATAGCTTCCCGTTTTGATATTTTGGGTTTAGTATCTTAAATGTGACATTTCCTATAATCAGTACAGTAAATTGAATAAGTTCTTGAGCTGTTAGATTGTAGTTTGGATGATTGTATGCCCAGTAACAAAGCCATTATAGTGATCTTCCTGCATATGAAATTATTTTGATATCACTTATATTTATGATTCTTTTTGCAGAAGTTCAAAAGTTGGTCCCTTGCTATTGGGCAATTGAAATTTTCTGACTTGCTCATTTGTACCTTCGTATAATTTATCTGTGTTTTTCTGTGTTTTCAATAATCGCCACGATCAAAGTTGCAAGAAAGTTACCTTGCTTACAGTTATCTCCTGCACCCTGTGGTGTTATTGCTTCAGATATATTAAAGAAACTCCAAATAAACCTTTTTGGTGTGACAACACATTAGATTGGATTGGATTTGTTTATTGTCACGTGAACCGAGGTACAGTGTAAAGTATTTTTCTGCGAGCAGCTCAACAGATCATTAAGTACATGGGAAGAAAAGGGAAGAAAAGAAAATACATAATAGGGCAACACAAGGTATACAATGTAACCACATAAGAACCGGCATCGGATGAAGCCACTACAGGGTGTAATGTTAATGAGGTCAGTCCATAAGAGGGTCATTTAGGAGTCTGCTAACAGCAGGGAAGAAGCTTTTTTTTAGTCTGTTCGTGTGTGTTCTCAGACTTCTGTATCTCCTGCCCGATGGAAGAAGTTGGAAGAGTGAGTAAGCAGGGTGGGATGGATCTTTGATTGTGCTGCCCGCTTTCCCCAGGCAGCGGGAGGAGTCAATGGATGGGAGGCAGGTTCGTGTGATGGACTGGGCGGTGTTCACGACTCTCTGAAGTACTCTCTGAATTCCAGGTTCTCTGGGTCATTGCTGTGTGATTGTGTCCAGTAAACATGTCCAGTCATAACCTTTTTTTTCATATCGGGCGAAATTCTCCCGAAACGGCACGATGTCAGCCGACTGGCGCCCAAAACGTCGCCAATCAGACGGGCATCGCGCCGCACCAAAGGTGCGGAATGCTCCCCATCTTTGGGGGGCCGAGCCCCAACATTGAGGGGCTAGGCCGACGCCGGAGGAATTTCCACCCCTCCAGCTGGCGGAAACGGCCTTTGTTGCCCCGCCAGCTGGCGCAGAAATGACATCTCCGGGCGGCACATGCGCGGGAGCGTCAGCGGCCGCTGACAGTTTCCCATGCATGCGCAGTGGAGGGAGTCTCTTCCGCCTCCGCCATGGTGGAGACCGTGGTGGAGGCGAAAGGGAAAGAGTGCCCCCATGGCACAGGCCCGCCCCCGGATCGGTGGGCCCCGATCGCGGGCTAGGCCACCGTGGGGGCACCCTCCGGGGCCGGATCGCCCCGTGCCCCCCCCCAGGACCCTGGAGCCCGCCCACGCCGCCTTGTCCTGCCGTTCAAAAGGTGGTTTAATCCACGCCGGCGGGACAGGCAATTTATCGGCGGGACTTCGGCCCATCCGGGCCGGAGAATCCAGCGGGGGGGCCCGCCAACTGGCGCGCCCCGATTCCCACCCCTGCCGAATATCCGGTGCCGGAGGCTTCGGCAACCGGCGGGGGCGGGATTCACGCCAGCCCCCGGCGATTCTCCGACCCGGCGGGGGGTCGGAGAATGACGCCCCAGATTCTACATACCAATTTTTAAGATGGGGACAATGGGAGTTGCTAACATTTGCTGACACCCAGATCATGTTACATTTGAAGTAGTTATGTAACAACCTGTTGATGCTTGCAGTTTTGAAGAATCTTCCTTGTTCATAATGAGAATTCCATAGCACTGGTGCCAATGAATGAAACAGTGTACTTTCGGTTCTTTTTGGAAGTCACAACCTGTGTTTTAGTGATGAATCTGCCTTGATGGTGAGCAGTAATATCTGTTCTGAATCTAAAATAATACACAGGTGGGTTGAGCCCTTCGTCTGAATGTTGCCGGAACAAAGCCGTGGATGGCACTGTGATAGCATCATTTACATTTGCGTTGGCTCTGCTGCATTGATGAGATTTCATGTTGTTCAAAGGCATGTTATTGCAGAAAGTGTGAAAGTTGATATCACTTTGGGTAATGGCAATTTAAGGTAAAGCAGCATTAGTTTAGCTGTGTTGCATGTTGGCATCTTGGTATCTCAAGTAAACTAATAAGAGTTTTTATGCAAATACACCACAATTGATCATAGCTGCCTCCCCTCCCCTTTCAAGGATTGCATTAGCTGTGTTACTGGGATCTTAAAATGCAGGCAGTCCTCCTAATTATGACCCAATTGGTTCCTAAAAACTGTGGTGCAAGTTGAAACTTCACAAGTCAACCAATTTCCCCATAGAAACAATGTTATAAACGAAGGATTGGTTCTTTATGCAAGGCACTCGAGGGTAATGCTAAATACTCTCAACTCTTCCCCAGTCAAGTCATTGAGGTGACTGCTGATGCCTACATGCCTTAACACAAAATTCTTGGCTAGCATGGGGGATATAATAAAACCATCGATCGCTGTCACTTGCCTGTTTAACCTTGTGCGTTCTCGTGCCAAAAAATATTAACAGAATAGAACTATTGTTTCCAACCTAATAAAGATGGCACGGTGGCTGAAGTGACATTGCCAACTCCTACAGATGAGCAATGTGGAATGTCAATACACATGTATGAACATGCAGGGTTGCATCGTAAAGTTAAAACCAATGTTGTAAAGTTGAAACAGGGTGTCAATTTACAATTCGTCACAACATTCATGTCATAAAGTCAAGGACTGCCTGCACTTTTATTTCTGTGTGCAACAGTCATTTTGCAGTCAAGAATTCCTCCATAAAATATTTGTAGCAATACATTTTTTATCTTTGACACAGATGAGTTTTTATTGTCCATCACCTAAGTTTCCATGTTGGAAATAGACTTCAGATCATTTGAACAGTTTTTTAAAAAAATATATATTTTATTGAAATTTTTTTCCCTGAGCAACATTTTTCCCGCTTACAAAACAAGCGAAACGATAACAGTAACAAAACAGAAATTTTAAAACTTTTTAACAATAATAATAATAGTAGTAATAATATGCAAGTAACAAAACCTTGTACTCTAGATCATTTGAACAGTTGATGCCTCATTATTATATTGTACACTTTTACACAGATTTTCTGTGCCAAAGGTATGAAACCAAGGAATTATTAAATTCCAGTAAACAACCACAGTTAATCGTTGATAGGATTCACAAAGATGTTTCAGAAATTTCTGACAGTGTTGCCTCACTGCCATAGCACCTTTCCATGCAAATGCAGGAGATGTAACACCTGCCCTTTTTACCCACTCTCCTCACCATGCAAGGCCTTAAATACCCTTCCAGGTGAAGCAGTGATATATGTGTACTACTTTCAATCTAGTTGACTATATTTGTTGCTCACAATGGTCTCTACACTAGGTACGGGGAGACCAAATGCAAATTGAGTGACCTGACTGCTTTGCAGAACACCTCCGTTCTGTCTGTGACTATGTGTCCGAGCTTCTGGTGGCCTATCACTTTAATTCTTTGCCTTACTCTTAGGCTGACATTTCTGTCCTCCGCATACTGCACTTTTCCAGTGAAGGTCAATGTAAACTCGAGGAATAGCACCTCATTTTTCAATAAGGCACTTATCATGGGCAGGATTCTCCCCTACCCAGCCCGGGGGGGGGGGGGGGGGGGGGGGGGGGGGCGGCGGCGGCGTGATGGAGTGGTGGGAACCACTCCGGCGTTGGGCCGCCCCAAAGGTGCTGACGTCTCCGCACCTTTAGGGGCCAAGCCCTCATCTTGAGGGGCTAGGCCCGCGCCGGAGTGGTTTCCGCTCAACCGGCTGGCGTGGAAGGCCTTTGGCGCCACGCCAGACAGTGCTGAAAGGACTTTGCCGGCCTGCGTAAGTCCACGCATGCGTGGGAAAGTCAGCGGCTGCTGGCGTCATCCCCGCGCATGCACATGCGCATGGGAGGGGGTCTCTTCCGCCTCCGCCACGGTGAAGACCATGGCGAAGGCGGAAGAAAAAGAGTGCCCCCATGGCACAGGCCCGCCTGCAGATCGGTGGGCCCCGATCACGGGCCAGGCCACCGTGGGGGCATCCCCCGGGGCCAGATCGCCCCCACCCCTCAGGACCCCAGAGCTCGCCCCCGCCGCCTGCTCCCGCCGGTAAGGTAGGTGGTTTAATCCACGTCGGCGGGAGAGGATTGACAGCGGCAGGACTTCGGCCCATCGCGGGCCAGAGAATCGCCGGGGGTGGACACGCCGACCGGCGCAGCGTGATTCCCGCCCCCGCCGAATCTCTGGTAGCGGAGAATTCGGGACACGGCGGAGACAGGATTCACGGCAGCCCCCGGAGATTCTCTGACCTGGCCCGGGGGGGGGGGGGGGGGGGGGGGGGGGGGGGGCGGTCAGAGAATCCCGCCCAACCTTCTGGACTCAACATGGAGTTCAACAACAGCAGACCACAATCTCCTCTTCCTTTTTGTTTCCATTTTTTTTTGTTTCAACTTTTCGGTTTACGTTTGCTTTCAGTTGGTAGCACATTTACTCTAGGCACACCTTTAATTCTTTTTTTCTTTTACTGCCCTATCACCATCTCATTTAATCTCTCCTGTCTTCCAACCTGTTGCTGAACTTCCTTTTGTCCTTGTCCATCTATGCCTTGCACAAACTTGTATTAACTTCTCCCTGTTTTAATTCACCTTGATTCACCTGAGGAAGGAGCAGCGCTCCGAAAGCTAGTGACATCGAAACAAACCTGTTGGACTTTAACCTGGTGTTGTAAGACTTCGTACTGTGCTCACCCCAGTCCAACGCCGGCATCTCCACACCCTGTTTTAATGAAAGATCACAGACTTGAAACATTGGGCAGAATTTTCTGATGTTTTTTCAAAGTGTTGGTCATAGTGACAAAACCAGAGAGAATCCTACTGGTGTTGTTGGCAAGAAAAGTTGCCACTTCAAAAAATAAAAATAAAGACATTTCATGCTGAGATTGTGGCAACCTGCCAAATGCGGCGCAATACTTGATCTCAGCAATCAGCTGGACGCACCCCAATCGGGGTGTATGGCACAGAAAGACAGCCCTCACCAAGATAATGGATGCGATGGAGCAGAAGCGTGACAGCCTGGTGGCCTGCCAGCGAGCTGATCAAACCTGCATGGGAGGCGGTGGCAGCGTTTCATTTGTGGGATGTTTGTTTCATTGGCTGTGCCAGCATTTATTGTCCATCCTCCATACCACTATACCATCTCCTTCCCCCAAAAGATGGGGGGAAAATTTGCAGCCTAACGGTTATGAAATCATAAGAGGACAGGGATCTAGGGCAGCCAGGGTAAGTCACCCTTCTTATTTGTCATCGCCACTCACACACGCACATCACATTTCCACAAGGACCTTACTCACAGCCACCTCACGGGTCCTAACACTCACACTCCTGCACCCCTCCTCCCCTTCCTTTTGTCCCCAATGGCTCCTCTCCTCCTGCGATTCCTGCTCCCACTCGCCTATCGTGCATGCCTGGCATCATTACCGGCACAAGTCCTGCCAACACACTTCCCATCTGTCCCATTTCAGGGAAAGCTCGAGCATGATCGGGAAGACTGTCACTCTGTTTGAGGAGGGAGTCTTTGAGCTGGTCAGTGGGGGGGGGGGGGGGGGGGGGGGGGCAGGAGGCAGGACCGTACCTGTGTGGCAGGTGAGGTGGGGGCAGGAGACAAAAGTGACAACACTCAGCAAATCCAGCCATGGTGCCAGCCTCGCGTGAGTTATGTTTCTGCTGTCCAAATCACTTCCCTTGCAAGTGAAACAATCAACCAGCCTGGCCCATCCTCTCGGCCTCTGGAAGCCAAGGACCCAAGCAGCTCCGAGGAAAATGTATAGAAGATTAGCATCAAAGGCGTCACAGCTGTCTCTCCACCCTCCGCCAGTGCAAATACTTGCACCTCGGTGGTACAGTAGCAGGCAGGCTCACTGCTGAGCATCTCACTACTGATGATCCACATCAGGTGGAGGCAGGGACCTCCCAGAAATCTGACACTCAAAGAGGACTCAGTTGTCCCACAGCTGCAGGAACTACAAAGGTGTGACTATCAGGAATGTATGTCAGCGGCTTCCGGTGGCGGCCATGGAGTAAGTGGTCACGCACAGGGCAGCTCCGGCTCAAAGGCGTTGATTTTGGCTTTTTTCAGCCATGTATTGGGTAGTTTGAGCAGAAAAGTGGAGTAGAAACTAAGAGAACGAGTTCTCTCCTGGATTGGGGAGCATGTTTACTGGCTACCTGACCTTGCTGAAGGCAGTGAAAGACCTGGCTAATGAGTTGAGGAGACTTGTGGCACAGCATCAAATGTGAAAATGGCAGAAGGGGAAGTGTCGTTATAGGCGGGAAAGCTTCAAAGGGAGCATTGGTGAGCTTCATCAAGGAGGAATTCCGACACCAGAGGAAGAAGATGCACAGTGACTGGCCGAAGGCGATTGAGGGAGCAGTGCCACCTCTTTGCGACTCTCTGGATCGGGTGGAAAAGTGCTTTGAAGCACAAGGGGCGACAATAGGGAGCTGGAAAAGATGGTGTCCAACCAGAGTGACTGGATTGTGTTCTTGGAGATCCTGGGGCAATCTATGCAAGTCGTTGTGGTCAAAGGTGGAGGAGGAGGATAACAGGTCCAGACGACAGAATTTGTGTACTGTGGGTCTGTCGGAGGGTGTGGAGGAAACGAGCGGGGAGGCGGTGGCGTAGTGGTATGTCACTGGACTAGTAATCCAGAGACCTAGGATAATTATCTTGGGATCCGGATTCGAATCCCACCAAGGCAAGTGGTAGAATTTAAAACTCAAGAAAATATCTGGAATTAAAAGTTTAACGATGACTATGAAACCATTGTTGATTGTCATAAAAACCCATCTGGTTCACTAATGTCCTTTAGAGAAGGAAATCTGCCATCCATACCTGGTCTGGCCTACATGCGACTCCACACCCACAGCAATGTGATTAACTCGTAAATGCCCTCCGAAATGGCCTAGCAAGCCACTCAGTTGTATTCAACCGCTACAAAAACACAAAAAAGAAATGAAACTGGGCGGACGACCCGGCACCGAACCAGGCATCAGAAACGACTGGATGGACTACCTGGCATCGAACCAGGCATTAGAAATGACAACGGTAAATCCAACCCTGTCGACCCAACAAAGTCCTCCTTACTAACATCTGGGGCTTGTGCCAAGGTTCGGAGAGCTGTTTCAGACTAGTTAAACAACAGCCTGACATAATCATACTCGCAGTCAACATCCCAGTCAGCACTATCATCATTCCTGGGTATGTCATGTCTCACGGGCAAGACAGACCAAGCACAGTGGTATATAGAACATAGAACATAGAACAATACAGCGCAGTACAGGCCCTTCGGCCCACGATGTTGCACCGAAACAAAAGCCATCTAACCTACACTATGCCATTATCATCCATATGTTTATCCAATAAACTTTTAAATGCCCTCAATGTCGGCGAGTTCACTACTGTAGCAGGTTGGGCATTCCACGGCCTCACTACTCTTTGCGTAAAGAACCTACCTCTGACCTCTGTCCTATATCTATTACCCCTCAGTTTAAAGCTATGTCCCCTCGTGCCAGCCATTTCCATCCGCGGGAGAAGGCTCTCACTGTCCACCCTATCCAACCCCCTGATCATTTTGTATGCCTCTATTAAGTCTCCTCTTAATCTTCTTCTCTCCAACGAAAACAACCTCAAGTCCATCAGCCTTTCCTCATAAGATTTTCCCTCCATACCAGGCAACATCCTGGTAAATCTCCTCTGCACCCGCTCCAAAGCCTCCACGTCCTTCCTGTAATGCGGTGACCAGAACTGTACGCAATACTCCAAATGCGGCCGTACCAGAGTTCTGTACAGCTGCAACATGACCTCCCGACTCCGGAACTCAATCCCTCTACCAATAAAGGCCAACACTCCATAGGCCTTCTTCACCACCCTATCAACCTGGGTGGCAACTTTCAGGGATCTATGTACATGGACACCTAGATCCCTCTGCTCATCCACACTTTCAAGAACTTTACCATTAGCCAAATATTCCGCATTCCTGTTATTCCTTCCAAAGTGAATCACCTCATACTTCTCTACATTAAACTCCATTTGCCACCTCTCAGCCCAGCTCTGCAGCTTATCTATATCCCTCTGTAACCTGCTACATCCTTCCACACTATCGACAACACCACCGACTTTAGTATCGTCTGCAAATTTACTCACCCACCCTTCTGCGTCTTCCTCTAGGTCATTGATAAAAATGACAAACAGCAACGGCCCCAGAACAGATCCTTGTGATACTCCACTTGTGACTGTACTCCATTCTGAACATTTCCCATCAACCACCACCCTCTGTCTTTCAGCTAGCCAATTTCTGATCCACATCTCTAAATCACCCTCAATCCCCAGCCTCCGTATTTTCTGCAATAGCCTACCATGGGGAACCTTATCAAACGCTTTGCTGAAATCCATATACACCACATCAACTGCTCTACCCTCATCTACCTGTTCAGTCACCTTCTCAAAGAACTCAATAAGGTTTGTGAGGCATGACCTACCCTTCACAAAGCCATGCTGACTATCCCTGATCATATTATTCCTATCTAGATGATTATAAATCTTGTCTCTTATAATCCCCTCCAAGACTTTACCCACTACAGACGTGAGGCTCACCGGTCTATAGTTGCCGGGGTTGTCTCTGCTCCCCTTTTTGAACAAAGGGACCACATTTGCTGTCCTCCAGTCCTCTGGCAATGTAGCCAATGATGACATAAAAATCAAAGCCAAAGGTCCAGCAATCTCTTCCCTGGCCTCCCAGAGAATCCTAGGATAAATCCCATCAGGTCCCGGGGGACTTATCTATTTTCAGCCTGTCCAGAATTGCCAACACCTCTTCCCTACGTACCTCAATGCCATCTATTCTATTAGCCTGGGTCTCAGCATTCTCCTCCACAACATTATCTTTTTCCTGAGTGAATACTGACGAAAAATATTCATTTAGTATCTCGCCTATCTCTTCAGACTCCACACACAACTTCCCATCCCTGTCCTTGACTGGTCCTACTCTTTCCCTAGTCATTCGCTTATTCCTGACATACCTATAGAAAGCTTTTGGGTTTTCCTTGATCCTTCCTGCCAAATACTTCTCATGTCCCCTCCTTGCTCGTCTTAGCTCTCTCTTTAGATCCTTCCTCGCTACCTTGTAACTCTCCATCGCCCCAACCGAAACTTCACACCTCATCTTCACATAGGCCTCCTTCTTCCTCTTAACAAGAGATTCCACTTCCTTGGTAAACCACAGTTCCCTCGCTCGATGCCTTCCTCCCTGCCTGACCGGTACATACTTATCAAGAACACGCAGTAGCTGATCCTTGAACAAGCCCCACTTGTCCAGTGTGCCCAACACTTGCAGCCTACTTCTCCACCTTATCCCCCCCAAGTCACGTCTAATGGCATCATAATTGCCCTTCCCCCAGCTATAACTCTTGCCCTGCGGTGTATACTTATCCCTTTCCATCATTAACGTAAACGTCACCGAATTGTGGTCACTGTCCCCAAAGTGCTCTCCTACCTCCAAATCCAACACCTGGCCTGGTTCATTACCCAAAACCAAATCCAACGTGGCCTCGCCTCTTGTTGGCCTGTCAACATATTGTTTCAGGAAACCCTCCTGCACACACTGTACAAAAAATGACCCATCTATCGTACTCAAACTATATCTTTTCCAGTCAATATTTGGAAAGTCTCCCATAATAACTACCCTGTTACTTTCGCTCTTATCCAGAATCATCTTCACCATCCTTTCCTCTACATCCCTAGAACTATTAGGAGGCCTATAAAAAAACTCCCAACAGGGTGACCTCTCCTTTCCTGTTTCTAACTTCAGCCCATACTACCTCGGAAGAAGAGTCCCCATCTAGCATCCTCTCCGCCACCGTAATACTGCTCTTGACTAGCAGCGCCACACCTCCCCTTCTTTTGCCTCCTTCTCTGAGCTTACTAAAACACCTAAACCCCGGAACCTGCAACATCCATTCCTGTCCCTGCTCTATCCATGTCTCCGAAATGGCCACAACATCGAAGTCCCAGGTACCAACCCATGCTGCCAGTTCCCCTACCTTGTTTCGTATACTCCTGGCATTGAAGTAGACACACTTCAAACCACCTACCTGAACACTGGCCCCCTCCTGCGACGTCAAATCTGTGCTCCTGACCTCTCTACTCTCATTCTCCCTTACCCTAAAACTACAATCCAGGTTCCCATGCCCCTGCTGCATTAGTTAATATATAATCTAATTAATATAGACCGGAGGGTCCTGCCCTGGGAGTCCTCAACATCGACTCTGGACCACATGAAGTCTCATGACTTCAGGTTGAACATGGGCAAGGAAACCTCCTGCTGATTACCACGTACATGCCACCATTATCTGATGAATCAGTATCCTCTATGACGGAACACCACTTGGAGGAAGCACGAAGGATGGCAAGGGCGCAGAATATGCTCTTGGTGGTGGACTTCAATGTCCAACACCAAAAGTGGCTTGGTAGTACCACCACAGACAGAGCTGGCCGGGTCCTAAAGGACACATCTGCTAGATTGGGACTGCAGCAGTGGTGAGGGAACCAACAAAAGGGAAAAACATATTTGACCTCATCCTCACCAATCTGCCTGCTGCAGATGCATCGGTAGAAGTGATCACCGCACAGTCTTTGTGGAGGCAAAGTCCCATCGTCACATTCAGGATACTCTCCATCGTGTTGTGTGGCACTACCACCGTGCTAAATGGGATAGACTTCGAACAGATCTAGCAACTCAAGACTGGCCATTCATGAGGTGCTGTGGGCAGCAAAATTGTATTCAACCACAATTTGCAACCTCATGGCCCGACATATCCCACACTCTACCGTTACCACTGTTGTGGGATAAATCAACCACTTCAAGAGTCAGACTTGCTGTGTTCAAATAAGTGCAGTTTTATTGTTACACGAAGCTTCGGGAGAAAGCGTACGTACACCGCAGTAAAGTAGCCAGCCTTTCTCCCGGTTTGAATGGCAGTCATTCATTTTATACTTTGGGTTCACAATGAGCCCAGATACAAAACAATTATCACCTGGTTATCTTTAAACAGCCACTTCGGGTTCACAATGAGCCCAGATACAAAACAATTATCACCTTGTTATCTTTAAACATTTTATAGATTGTACATCGCTATTTGTAAGCGTTTTGCCATTTACACATGGCCACAGTCAAAGAGGTTTTACAGGTTACAGGCAGCAGCAGAAAAGTAGTATCGATTGTCCCTTTGTTTTAGGAAATGGCCCAAGACATTCGTATTAGCATATCATTGTGTACACCTTGGCTGAAGTTAGCTTTATTCAAGTGGTGTCCCGCATTTATGTATTTCTTAATCTTCTTGTCTGGCTCCCTTTGTCCTGGATCTGTTCCTATCTGTCCTACTGCCACCCCGCTGGACTCCAGGCATCCGTTATGTCTGCTTTATTCTCTGTGTCTCCATCTTGCGTGTCAGGCAGCCATCTTCTGTGCCAGATGCCCTTTTGAACCATTTCCCACTTCAACCCCTCCTTTTGGTCAGGGCTGTTGTCGCCCCAACAGCCCCGTAGACCAACACCACGGTACCTCTCATAGGTATAGGTCCACAACTTCCCGTCTTTCTCTGCATTTCCTGGAGTCTTCGGGGAATATCGTGGTTTCGTTAAGGGTGACACTGTCTCTTGACACAACCCTTGTTACGGTACTACAGCAGATTTTTAGACGCCCAAAGCTAAGGCAGCACACCAGTGTGACCTATATGAACATGACCAGCCCGTGTATTAAATAGGGTCCCCAGATATTTCCCACTAGCCACTCTAGCCAGCTACTTCCTTTTGTGGGTCCATGTCTGAAGTTATCCAGTTGTTCCCTGATATTGTGAATGGCCTCTGTAATATTATAGGATTAGTCTATGACATGGGTTATACACTTATCTCCTATGATTGTACACACTCCCCCTTGTTGGGCTAACTGGTAGTCTACTGCATACCGTGTCTGTTGTGCATATAATCTGAGTTCAGCCATTTCTTGGTTGACAGCCTCTAGCGCTTTTGAGGCACTGTTTCCCAAGATTGTTAATCCACAAACAATTCATTTCTGTTCTTAGCACTAATCACTCCTGCTGCTCCCCCCAGAGAGAGTCCCGAGGAACCCGTACCCCAGGGATGATCCTAATATGCTCGGGGTTTCCCAATCAGCGCAGAATTCCTTGCTGATTGCCCGGGTCACTATTCTTCTCCGAATATGTCCCTTCTGGGGGCATGGTACAGTGAGTGGTCCTATGGTTCCCACTGCAAAAAGGCCTGGGAGATGTAGTGTTTCTGTCGCGTACATTCCATTGAAGAGGAAGACGTACCCCTCCTTTGCCCGGTAGCATGTAGTGTCCTGATTATGAGTCTGTCTGTATTCCCAATTTTTCGGTTCCCCTGACTCCCCGTTGGATTCCACCACGTGGTAAGTATCAAACGGGTATGTCCATGTGGCTGAGCTTACGTGAGTCCCATTGCACTGCCCACACATGAGCTGTCTTCCTGCGGTTATGTTCAGGCATTTTAGTTCATTGCAGGTGCAAGTAAACTGCCCTTTATTAACCCGACAATGCTGGCGGATGCACTGCGTCTGTATGCAGGAATTATTTGTGGGGACCAGGGCATAGGCACATCCCCCATCCCTGCCCTGTGAAACAAAGCGGATAGCTTGCTGTATCTTGACCAGCTTTCCCTCCCTCCTTTTGGAGCTTCCCGCCACCAAAGTCGGTGGGATTTACAAGTTTCACACATCTCCCCTGTATCCCCTTTTTATACTTTCCGATTTCTCCCTTACAGGGTGCACCTGATGTATCAACTGTATATAAATTGCTCGGGATCCACCCAGGGGTGGCTACAAATAGGGCTTCTACCGATTGTGCTAATGGGTAGCATACAGTTCGATTCCCGTGTAAGTTGATGTGGGCTTTGTAAAATAGATTATCCTCTAGCCCAGTCAAATTTACAGTCGCGACAACGCAAAGTATCATAATCACACCCATGGTTACACACATTTTTACAACGAGCAAGTATCAATTCTAACACTATAGTTTATAATCTGTCTGTATGCTTGGTTGCAGAACTGTTCTACACTTTCCGAGTACACTGGTCGTTCGCTCGCGGTCTCCTCCTGTGTTTGGGGGAAAGCAATCGGATTAGTTCATTCATGTTCAGGTTTATGCAATTTTAGCTGGCTCCAGTGTTTCCATGTTCCCTTCCCTCTTATGTCAATACAGGCACAGGTATCTCCACTAATTATCACTTCATATGGCCCATTCCATTTTGGGGCAAATCCTGGCTTAACAGGTGTGTTTATATTAGGTCGTGACTCCCTGCTGCTGGGACATCAGGGAATATTTCAAGCTCCCTTTGTGTGTCTTTTTGTTCCTGATTGTCTTTTACGAATTTGCGCATCCCTTTTAGTTGGGTGCTCAGTTCCGAAACATATCTTCTGATTCTGTCTTTTAGCGGACCTACATTGGTCCCACCTGTTATGATGCTTTCTGGTAATTGCATCGCCTGTCCTGTCATTAGCTCATAAGGGGTTAATCCGGTTGTCCGGTTTGTGGTAGCTCTTGGCCTCATTAGTATAGTGGGCAACACCTCTGTCCACATTTTTCCCGATGTTTGCATGGCTTTAGCTAATGTATTCTTAAGTGTTCTGTTCATACGTTCCACCATCCCAGAACTTTGTGGATGATAGGGGATATGGAATTTTTGTTTTATCCCCATCAGTTTACATACTGTTTTCATCACCTTTCCCAGTGAAGTGTGTCCCCTGGTCCGAATCAATTTGTAGGGGCATTCCCCATCTAGGGATTACTTCCTCTGCCAATATTCTGGCTACCGTGGTAACAGTACAATTTCTGGTAGGGAATGCTTCTACCCACCGGGTGAATTGGTCTATGATGACCAGACAATAAGTTTTCCCATGGGATTGTGGTAGTGGCCCTGTGAAATCCATTTGCAGGTATTCCCAGGGGCCCTTGGGTCTGGGTTGGTGTCCCATTTTAATTTTTATGGGTTTACCAGGGTTGTGTTGTGCCCATATAACTCATCGGTGGCAGTGTCGGGCTACGTCTCTTCCCATCCCTTTCCACCACCATTCTCTTCCTAAGCTGGTTATCATGGCCTCTCTACCCACATGCGAGAGCCCATGGTGAATTCCAATAGGGTGTTCTGTATGCATTCCGGTGCTATCACCTTATCCTCTCATCTCCAAACATTATTAGCCCCTTTGACTGCACCCTGCGCTGCCCATCTCTCTCTCTCCTCACTTGGGGTGTTCTCCTGTAATTCCCTAATATCTATATCTTCTTCTACTGGTTCTGTAGCTCCTATTGGTAGCTCGCTAATCGTTTTTTGTTCTAGAGCCAGTTGTGCTGCTGCATCAGCTGCTTGGTTTCCTTTGAAATTCAACCAATCCAGGTTGTCTCTTCCTGGCTCCTTCTGGTGCGCTTTAATTTTGATTACTGCGGCTTCTCGGGGTTTCTCACTGGCTTTTAATAGCGCCTTAATTCTTTGCTGATGTTTGGTAGGGGTCCGCCAGTGGTTATGAACCCTCTCCTTCCCCATGTTGTCATGTAATCATGTATAATTCCAAATGCATATCGGCTCTCCGTGTATATGTTCACGGTTTTTCCCTCATAACTCTAGCGCCTGTGTGAGCGCCACTAGTTCAGCGACTTGCGCGGATTGACCTCCGTCAATCCTTCCTGACCTTATGGTTTCTAACTTAGCATTCACTACTGCCCACCCTGTCCGGGGTAATCCTTCCACATATTTTCGTGACCCATCTACAAAGAGGGTCTCCTCAGCTGTTGTTAATGATGTGTCTTTTATTCTACCTTCTCCTTAATCTCTCCTGTATCTAAAATCCCTTCTGCTGGATTCTCCCCTATATCTCTTACTATTACTACGGACTTGCTTGGGGGTAGGAGGACAGCTTCCCACTTGGCCCTCCTTATGTTCGAGACTGACCTCAATTTCCCCGTATTTAACATTTCCACCAAGGTGTGCTTGGTGTGGAGGATTATGTTCCCTGCCATCACTACTGGTTCGCTACTTTCTTATGGTCCAGGCGGCACAATCTAAAGCGGCTATGCATCTTGGCAACCCGGTGACTGTCGGTCCCTCTGCAGTCGAATAGTACCCTATGGGTCTCCTCTTGTCGCCATGGTCCTGTGTCACTACTACGGAATAGAATCCTCCCTCATTGCTACAATGGATATGAAAGTCTTTATTCGAATCTGGTAACCCTAGTACAGGGGCTGATATTAGTTCTGTTTTTAGTTTACTGTAAGCCTCTTCCTGCTCCGGTCCCCATTTTACGGGCTCTAACGCTGGTTTTCCCCCTTTGACTAGTCTCTGTATTGGTTCGGCCAATTTTGCGAACCCCGGGATAAAACTTTGGCTATAGTTGAATAACCCTAACACCTTCCAGACCCCTCTTATGGTGACGGGTCGTTGAATTGCCTGCTTCTGATCTGCTGGTAAGTCCTTGGGATATAAGGTGTCCTAGATATAGGACCTGTGCCTTCCCGATTTGTGCCTTCTTGGGGCTTACCTTTAACCCTGCAGTTTCTGACTCGTGTAGGATTAGGTACAGTGCTTCCTGGTGTCCCGACTTGGACCCTGAAGCTATTAGGATATCGTCTACATATTGTAGGGCCGTGCTGCCCTCTGGTAGTTCTACCCTATTCAGGATGTCACTCATTACCCGATGGAAGATAGCGGGGCTGTTGTGGAATCCCTGTGGTAGGCGAGTCCACGTGTATTGTCTGTCCCCTACTATAAAGGCAAATTTGTCCTGGGATTCTGGATCCAATGGGAGGGACCAGAATCCATTGGCTATGTCCAATACTGTGAATATTTTATGTTCCTGCGACAGTCCGTTCAGGATTGTCGAGAGGTTTGCTACAATGGGGTGCAATTTGGGCATCACTTTATTAAGTCCGGTATAGTCTATCGTGACCCTATAGCTCCCATCAGGCTTGATTACTGGCCAGGTTGGGGAGTTAGTGGTGCTTGTGGTCTCCCTTAGGATTCCCCTCTCCACTAACTCTTTGACTATTTCTACTACGGCCTTTTCTGCCTCTGGCTTAATTGGATACTGTTGGTGGGGCTTATGCTCTGGTCCTGGTACCCTTATCGGGTCCGTTTTAGTCAGTCCAGTATCTAATTTTGTCTCCACCCACACTCTGGGGATGGAAGCACAGATGGCTCCGAACCCCCCTGTCTCAAATTCCCAATTTCTGGTGGTGACTGTGGCCACTTTAATGGTTTCCAAGTGATTTGTAAGTTTCCCTATTTTAGTTTTCCGACCGTCCTGTCTTGGCCAAATCAATTCTCCCTTTCCACAATCTATTAAAACTTTATATTCCTTCATTAAATAATTTCCCATTATTGTACCCTCGTTATTTTGGCATACATAGAATCTCATGGGTATATACAAATTATTTATTTCTACTAACGTGGTTTCGCTCAGGTAGGCGGGTGTTTTGTTCCCTCCTATCCTGGTTAGGTGAATCATTTTGTTTGTAAGGGGTAAGGGTAGGTTGGTAACAGATATGGACGCTCCTGTGTCCACTAGCACCTCACATTGTCTGCCCCCTGCTAGTGCAGACACATAAATTCTTCCCTCCTTTTTACCCGAATGAGTGGGGTCTGCAGACAGTCAGCCCTGCTGACCTCGGAGGTTCCGTGATCCCTCCGGTTCTGTGGTGGTCCTGGATCGAGTCGGGGGTCTCCCATGCTCTCCCAACTCACTGCCTCTGATTGTCCATACTTATTACAGTGGCTGCAATGCTTCCCACTGTCTCCTGGTCTGTCTCCTTTCTGTGGGGCCCTGCAATCCTTCGCATAGTGCCCTTGCCGGCCACAATTGTGGCAGGTCAGTTTCGGCTTGGCCCAGTTCCCGTTACTGGGGGTTGCTACTCTTTCTGGTCTTGCTCTGACCTGGGATGTCTCCTCTACCTGTACACCACTAGCCCACTCTACCAACTCGTCGTAATCCTGGGACATAATCGCTCCCATTTTTAGGATAGCCTGGTGGGCACTAGAGAGTCCATCTTTAAAAGCTTGGATGAACGCCCGATCCCCACGGCATGGGTTCCCTTGCCCTGAGCACTCTTGGTACATGTGGAACAATCGTTCCCCGTACTCAGAAGCTCCTTCCCCTTTCTGCTGTCTTGTGGTAGTGATCTTGCTCCAGTTAGTCGGAGCGTTCCCTAACACTCTGGATTTCCGTTTTAAATTGGGCGAAGGGGTCTGCTGTGCATCTATCTCTGCTGTTAAAGCGACGGCATGTGTCCACCGTCCCCCGTTATAATCCTGGGCTGCAGGAGTGGCGGGTCCGTCAGCTACCTGCCTCCACTTATCTGCTGGACAGGCTGCCCTGACCAGCTGGTGTACGTCTCTTAGGTGTAACTGGTGTCCTACCCAGATTGTGTCTAATTCTTCCCAGAATTTGGTGTTTGCGCTTCCAGGTTGTAATTTGCCCAGGGAAGCCATTATCTGCTGTCTCTCACCTGGGGTAAAGGGTTTATAATTCGCTTTTGGCTGCGCATCTGTTCCCCCTCGGGTTACTGGCGCTAAATTGTATTCTAACGCACCCCACCCTGCCGGAGGGGCGGCTGGCCCCTGTTGTGTGGGCTCGTAAGGGGGTAGGGGATCAGTTTCCCCCCCTCCCTTGTTGTTCTCTCAACACGTGGTTGCGTTTCTCCAGTTCCCTTACTCTAGATTCTAATTCCCTGATCTTCTCTTTGTCTTCCTTCCACTTTTCAGTAGACGTGCCTACTTGTTCAATTAGTCCTGCTAACTGATGTGCTAACATTATCCCTATCTTTTTAGTCTTGTTTCTCTTCTCTTTGTCTATCCAACCCCTCTGTTGTTCTAAGGTCTGGGAAGTGTCCCAGCCGTCCTTCTTCATCTTTTTTATCAACACTTGTCTGTCTGTCACATGTCTCGATAAGAGAACCTGCAAATCTCCTTTTTATATCATTGCCTGCCATCTCGCAGACTTCAGTACCCCCCGGTTACTATGAGTAAAGTGCGCTCTCTACTGGAGGGACTTCACTACCCCCAGCCACTATTACTACCCTAGCGCCGTCTGTACGGCCGCAGCTGGCTTCTAGCAAAGTGTGCTTTCTACTGAAGGGACTTCACTACCCCCCAGCGCCGCGCTATCGCTGCCGTCTCTCAGGGTTTGACTTATACCCAATGTGTCCACTGTTACCACCTCGGCAACGTGCTTCTCCACCGGAGTTCGGCTCTAGGTCAGAGTTGATCAGCTCCTTTTCCGCACCGCTAATAAGACATTGGACAGCCCAGTACCCAACTTGTGCTCTACTTTCATACAAGAACTCTGCGTTTGTTCGCCACTACAGAGTTCGGGGTTAGCCGATTTCTGCCACTTGTGCTTCACAATCCTTAGTGCTTTTGGTGCCTCAATACCCACTTCAAATCCTGACCTTCGCGTGGGAGATTCCTCCTCTTGACAGCCAGTCTAAGGCTGGGCGTTTGGGGCAGCACTACCTTGTCCGTTTGCTGATCAGCACAAGCCACAAATCCTTAATACTATCAGCAGTTAATACCAACCCTGATCTATTATCATGTCACCATACAGTCAAGACTGATATCACTATGCTTAACACTATAGATACCTTATTTTAAACTGCACCTTTTGACCGGTCTGACTCCTGCAGATTCAAAACTATTTTACTCCGGCTTTCCGATCGAGGCCTTCGATCGGAACTCACCAGAAGTAAGATCCTGCCAGACTTCGCCAATAGGTTGTGGGAAAAATCAACCACTTCAAGAGTCAGATTTGCTGTGTTCAAATAAGTGCAGTTTATTGTTACACGAAGTTTCGGGAGAAAGCGTACGTACCCTGCGGTACAGTAGCCAGCCTTTCTCCCGGTTTGAATGGCAGTCATTCATTTTATACTTTGGGTTCACAATGAGCCCAGATACAAAACAATTATCACCTTGTTATCTTTAAACAGCCACTTCGGGTTCTCAATGAGCCCAGATACAAAACAATTATCACCTTGTTATCTTTAAACATTTTATAGATTGTACATCGCTATCACAATGGGCCCAGATACAAAACAATTATCACCTTGTTATCTTTAAACATTTTATAGATTGTACATCGCTATTTGTAAGCGTTTTGCCATTTACACATGGCCACAGTCAGAGGTTTTACAGGTTACAGACAGCAGCAGAAAAGTAGTATCGATTGTCCCTTTGTTTTAGGAAATGGCCCAAGACATTCGTATTAGCATATCATAGTGTACACCTTGGCTGAAGTCAGCTTTATTCAAGTGGTGTCCCGCATTTATGCATTTCTTAATCTTCCTGTCTGGCTCCCTTTGTCCTAAGTCTGTTCCTATCTGTCCTACTGGCAACCCGCTGGACTCCAGGCATCAGTTATGTCTGCTTTATTCTCTGTGTCTCCATCTTGTGTGTCAGGCAGCCATCTTCTGTGCCAAATGCCCTTTTGAACCATTTCCCACTTCACCACCAAGCAAGGGGATCAACTCTTGTTCAATGATGAGTGCAGGAGACCATGCCAGGAGCAACATCAGGCATACAGAAAAATGAGATGCCAACCGGTTGAAGCTACAGTACAGATGCGCCACAAATATCTTCATCCTCAATGATTGAAGAGCCCAGCACATGTGTGCAAAAGCCGAGGCTGAGGCATTCTCAAAATTCTTCAGCCAGAAATGCCGAGTGGATGGTCCATCTCTGTCTCCTCCAAGGTCCCCAGCAATATAGATATCAGTCTTTAGCCAACACAGTTCACTCCACGTGATATCAAGAAAGGCTGAAGGCACTGGATACTGCAAAGGCATATGGGTCCTGATAAGATTCTGGCAATAGAACTGTGCTCTAGAACTTGCACCCCTAGCCAAGCTGTTCCAGCTCAGCTACAACACTGACATCTATCTGGCAATGTGGAAAATTGCCCGGGTCTATCCTGTACAGAAGAAACGGGCCAAATCCAACCCAGCCAATTACCGCCCTATCTGTCTACTCTCCATCAGGAAAGTGATGGAAGGAGTCATCAACAGTCCTATCAAGTGGCACTTACTCGGCAACAACCTGCTCACGGACGCTTAGTTTGGGTTCTGCCAGGGTCACTCAGCTCCTAAACTCATTCCAGCCTTGGTTCAAACATGGACAAAAGAGCTGAATGCCAGAGGTGAGGTGAGAGTTGCTGCTCTTGACATCAAGGACCCCTAGCTAAAGTCAATGGGAATCGGAGGGGAAAACTCTCGGCTGGTTGGAGTCATATCCATCATACAAGGGAAGATGGTTATGGTGGTTGGAGGTCAATAATCTCCACTCCAGGACACCACTGCAGGATTTCCTCTGGGTAGTGTCTTGGGCCCAACCATCTTCAGCTGCTTCATCAATGGCCTGCCTTCCATCATAAGGTTAGAGGTGGGGATGTTTGCAGATGACTGCACAATTTTCAGTAATATTTGCGACTCCTCAGGTAATGAAGCAGTCCATGTCCAAATGCAGCAAGACCTGGACAATATCCAGGGTTGGGCTGACAAGGGGCTGACCACACCAGTCCCAAGCAATCAATGACCATCTCCAACAAGAGAGAATCTAACCATCACCCCATAACATTCAATGGCATTACCAGCTGAATCCCTCGCAATCAACATTCTTGGGGGAGAGGTGGACTAGCCACATTAACACTGTGGCTACCAGGGCAGGTCAAAGACTAGGAATGCTACGATGAGTAACTCACCTCCTGAACCCCCCTCCCAAAGCCTGTCCGCCATCTACAAGGCATAAGTCAGAAGTGTAATGGAATACTCTCCACTTGCATGGATGAGTGCAGCTCCAACAACACTTCTCTAGGACAAAGCAGCCCGCGTGATTGCTCTCCTTTCCTTTCAAACCCTCCACCACCGACGAACAGTGACTGCCTTGTGTACAATCTACAAGATTTACTCACCAAGATTCCTTCGACAGCACCTTCCAAACCCACGACTACTACCATCTAGATGGACAAGAGTAGCAGATATCTGGGAACCCTACCATCTGGAGGTTCCCCTCCAAGTCTCTCACCGCACTTATTGGCACTATATCGCTGTTCCTTCACTGTCACTGGGTCAAAATCCCTCACTTAAGAATAGTGGGTGTACCTACACCTGAAGGACTGCAGTGGTTCAAGAAGGCAAGTCACCACTGCCTCCTGAAGGACAACTACAAATGAGCAATACATGCTGGCCTAACCAATGATGTCCACATCCTGTAAATAAAAGGAAATGAAGTATATTTCGGGGATGTTGGCCAGGTTGGTGGAGAAGAAGTGTTGGGCAAGGCCCCAGAGTTGGACCGTGCCCATAGGTCTTTGAGGCACAAGCCGAGAGCAAGGGAGCTGCTGCGGGTGATGATTGTGGGGATGTTCATGTTTTTGGACAAGGAGAAGATCCTGCAATGGGCCAGGGCAAAGTGAGTCTGTGAATGGGAGGGTAATCAAGTTTGGATTTACTAGGACATTCATGCGGAGCTGGTAAAGAGGTGTGAGTAACTCTTGATGGCTGGGAGTATTATTTTGAGACACTGGAGGAGGTGAACGACTTTATAAGGGACCATAAACTGGGGGGGAACTGAGTGGTGGTACCGGATGGAGGAGTTAAGTTCGCGAAAATTGGGAGTTACTGTTGTTGTGGGTTGTTGATGGCAGGGGGGGAAGGATTTTCAGAAGTGGTAAGATTGTAAGGGGGGGTGGAAGAGATCGTGCCCCCCCCCCACATTGGTTTTTGGGTGGTTATTTGTAAATTTTGATGTTTTTCTGTGTAAGGGGTGTGTTTGGTGGGGCCTCTTGGGTTGTGTTGATGATTGTCTTTATTTAGGGTGATTGGTGGCCTGTTACGCAGGCTAAGGTTGGTTGGTGGGGCTGTGTAAGGGGACAAGGAGGCTGCGAAGGTGGCCAGGTTTTTTTTTGGGGGGGGGGGCGGGCTGGGGAGGGGGAGTGCAATATGGTAGGTTTGGAGAATGAATGTGGTCATGGGCGGAGTGTGGGGACTATCTTGAATGGGCCCGATTCAAATTGGTTCAGAGTGGGATTGCGCGAGGCAGAACCGAAGGGGGATCATGGCGGGCCATAGAGGAGGGTGGAGGCATAAACCTCCAGTAAGAATTGTGACATGGAATGTACAAAGAACAAAGAACAAAGAAAAGTACAGCACAGGAACAAGCCCTTCGGCCCTCCAAGTCCATGCTGCCTGACTAAACTACAATCTTCTACACTTCCTGGGTCCGTATCCCCCTATTCCCATCCTATTCGTATATTTGTCAAGATGCCCCTTAAATGTCACTATCGTCCCTGCTTACACCACCTCCGGAAATGAGTTCCAGGCACCCACTACCCTCTGTGTAAAAAAAAAAAAAAAACTTCCCTCGTACCTCTCCTCTAAACCTTGCCCCTCGCACCTTAAACCTATGCCCCCTAGTAATTGACCCCTCTACCTGTGGAAAAGCCTCTGACTATCCACTCTGTCTATGCCCCTCGTAGTTTTGTAGACCTCTATCAGGTCGCCTCTCAACCTCCGTTGTTCCAGTGAGAACAAACCGAGTTTATTCAACCGCTCCTCATGGCTAATGCCCTCCATACCAGGCAACATCCTGGTAAATCTCTTCTGCACCCTCTCTAAAGCCTCCACATCCTTCTGGTAGTGTGGCGACCAGAATTGAATACTATACTCCCCATTGGAATGTTCTACACCATGTGGTCACGGAGATGCCACAGGTCCAATGCTGGACCGTGATTCCATTCAGCCATCTTGAACCTGGTACACAGAAATTGCAGGATGACGTGTGGCCTAACTAAGGTTCTGTACAGCTGCAACATGACTTGCCAATTCTTATACTCAATGCCCCAGCCAATGAAGGCAAGCATGCCGTATGCCTTCTTGACAACCTTCTCCACCTGTGTTGCCTCTTTCAGTGACCTGTGGACCTGTACACCTAGATCTCTCTGGCTTTCAATACTCTTGAGGGTTCTACCATTCACTGTATATTCCCTACTTGCATTAGACCTTCCAAAATGCATTACCTCACATTTGTCCGGATTAAACTCCATCTGCCATCTCTCCGCCCAACTCTCCAAACGATCTAAATCCTGTTGTATCCTCTTGACAGTCCTCATCGCTATCCGCAATTCCACCAACCTTTGTACCATCTGCAAACTTACTAATCAGACCAGTTACATTTTCCTCCAAATCATTTATATATACTACAAACAGCAAAGGTCCCAGCACTGATCCCTGCGGAACACCACTAGCCACAGCCCTCCAATTAGAAAAGCACCCTTCCATTGCTACTCTGCCTTCTATAACCTAGCCACTTCTGTATCCACCTTGCCAGCTCACCCCTGATCCCGTGTGACTTCACCTTTTGTACTAGTCTACCATGAGGGACCTTGTCAAAGGCCTTACTGAAGTCCATATAGACAACATCCACTGCCCTACCTGCATCAATCATCTTTGTGACCTCTTCGAAAAACTCTATCAAGTTAGTGAGGCACGACCTCCCCGTCACAAAACCATGCTGCCTCTCACTAATACGTCCATTTGCTTCCAAATGGGAGTAGATCCTGTCTCGAAGAATTCTATCCAGTAATTTTCCTACCACTGACGTTAGGCTCACCGGTCTGTAGTTCCCTGGATTATACTTCTTAAACAAAGGAACAACATTGGCTATTCTCCAGTCCTCCGGGACATCACCTGAAGACAGTGAGGATCCAAAGGCCTCAGCAATTTCCTCTCTAGCCTCCTTCAGTATTCTGGGGTAGATCCCATCAGGCCCTGGGGACTTATCTACCTTAATATTTTTCAAGACGCCCAACACCTCGTCTTTTTGGATCTCAATGTGACCCAGGCTGTCTATACACTCTTCTCCAGACTCAACATCCACCAATTCCTTCTCTTTGGTGAATACTGATGCAAAGTATTCATTTAGTACCTCGCCCATTTCCTCTGACTCCACACATAGATTCCCTTGCCTATCCTTCAGTGGGCCAACCCTTTCCCTGGCTACCCTCTTGCTTTTTATGTACGTGTAAAAAGCCGTGGGATTTTCCTTAACCCTATTTGCCAATGACTTTTTGTGACCCCTTCATGCCCCCCTGACTCCTTGCTTTAGTTCCTTCCTACTTTCCTTATATTCCACACAGGCTTCGTCTGTTCCCAGCCTTCTAGCCCTGACAAATTCCTCCTTTTTCTTTGTGACGAGGCCTACAATATTATCTCTCATTATCCAAGGTTCCTGAAATTTGCAGTATTTATCCTTCTTCCTCACAGGAACATGCCGGTCCTGAATTCCTTCGTCTGTGGGCTAAATGGACCGGTCAAGAGGTCCTGGGGTTTGCACACTGGAGAGGTACGAGAGAGGAGGTGATTTTCCTGCAGGAGACTCATCTCCGAGTGAAGGATCAGGTTAGGCTGAAAAAGGGATGGGTGGGACAAGTATTTTACTTGGGGTTTGACTCGAAGTCGAGGGGGTGGCCATTTTGTTGAATAAGACAACTGGGTATGTGGGTGGGTGGGGGGGGGGGAGGGGGGGGGGGGGGGCTGTTGCGGAATGAGATGTAGTGTCCTTTGCCTCTCTGATTGCCCGGCATACGAGCTGTTGAATTGGAGGTTTGATATGCCGTCGCGGCTGGCGGCCTCGCTGGGGGACTAGTCTCACTTTCTCTGGCTGGACAAGGTTAAATTCAATTTGAGGGATTCAAAAGAGGGTTTTGAAGTGCGGTGGAGGCCGTTCGTATCTTTATTTAAGGAGCTGGTCGTCGTGTGGGGGGAATTAAAAAGGGAAAAACTATATAAACTGTTAACTATGCTTTGATGGATTGTGTGTATTTTGATGTATATGTTTGGAATAGAATATCTTTTTTTAAAAAAAGGAAGGGATGTTAGCATCCTTCCTTGGACTGGAGGAGTCTCATTGCATTCTGTGAGGAAATGGTACTATCACTCAACCAGGCTAACATTGCGAAAGTAGTGTCCGCAGTGCGGATCTTGGTGCAGGGTGTGCAGTTTGTGGAGGGGGTATGTTCACTCTATGGCTCAGGTCATACACTCTACAGCTGTGGGCGACACCTTCATGGTGCAGGTACTCATGGACATCCACACATGCTGGCCCCAGAGTTGCCCTTGTATCTCATGGAGGAGTCATGGGCCCCTGTGCACCCACCAGAAAGAGGATCAGCTGGTGCAGAGCCCGGGGAGCTAGTGCGTTCTGTCTCTCACTCTCACTCTCTCTCTCTCGTTCTCTCCTCTCTCTTTACCCCCCCCCCCTTCTCCATGTGATCAACACACCTCAAGCTGTGCATAATAAGGCGGGTGACACTATTAACACCCATACTGGCTGAAAGCAGGATCCCGGTCCTCCAGGTGACATCCATCGGGTCTTATCAGGAAACAGGGTCTGGCAGACAGCCCATGCTCAGCAGTGGATTCTAGGGAATCACCTAGTCACAACAGTAGAGTAAGGAAGGCAAAGGGATTATAGTCACAGCATGAGCACATGTGAGTTTTGGCACGATTAGATATTTTTTTTCTTAAAAAGAATAAATTTAGAGTACCCAATCATTTTTTCCAATTCAGGGGCAATTTAGCGTGGCCAATCCACCTAGCCTGCACATCTTTGGGTTGTGGGGGTGAAACCCACGCAAACACGGGGAGAATGTGCATACTCCACACGGACAGTGACCCAGAGCTGGGATCGAACCTGGGACCTCGGCGCCGTGAGGCAGCAGCGCTAACCCACTGTGCCACCGTGCTGCCCCGGCACGATTAGATATTGACCACTGATAGTAGCACCATTCCATGTATTAAAAGTCATAAAGTCACGTTATGTATCCTTAAAGTGCCTCCCTGATCTCATTTTGTTGCAGCATGTAAAGTCAGCCCCCACATTTAGGCTGGAAACGCAATGCTGGTGCATCTTCCACCTCCTCTCAGCCAGATTGGCAGCACAATGGTTAATTCTCAGTCCACTATAACAATGGAGTTATGGTGTAATCATAGTCATGACACAGACAGGCTTGAATCTCACCATGGAAGATGATTAAATTCGAATTTTTGTAATAAACATCCTGTTGTCTAGCGATATGGTCACTGAACTGGTAATCCACTGACCTGGAGCAATCCTCTGGGGTTCCAGGCTCAAATCCCACCATAGTAGATAGTCGTTTGAGTTCAGTAAAATCATCCAGTGGCAGGTCTGGGTGAGCTGAAAATGTTTTAAGGGAGCGCATCGTGTGGCGGTGGATGTCCAGCTCGCGGCCAATGCCATCGGTGATCTCGAAATGGTTCTGTTCGGACCCAGTGGCACTTGGAGGCCCAGGTGTGCTCCAGCCTGAGCGCACCCTTGCTCAAAAGGAATTTGACATGGTCCCCAAGTCGTGAACCTTCCCTGAACATCAGAAAAATAAAAAACTGAGGCAAAAAATTCAACAAAAATCGTCCCTGTAACTTACTTTATAGCTTAAAAATTGTAAATACCGGTGTCTCGGGGAGAGCGAGAAAATAATGCAGAGTTTGATCAGGGGAATTGGGAGCATGGAGAGCATGGCTGATGTTTTCTCCTGCCTTCCCCTCATACCCCTTTATTAATCAAGAATCTATCTATCTGTGTCTTAAAGACATAGTGATTTGGCCTCCACAGCCTTCTGCGGCAAAGAGTTCCACTGATTCACCACGCTCTGGCTGGAGAAATTCCTCCTCATCTCTGTTTTAAAGGATCATCCCTTCAGTCTGAGATTCTGTCCTCTGGTTCTTGTTTTTCCTATAAGTGGAAACATCCTCTCAACATCCACTTTTATCATGAACTCACAGTATCCTGTAAGTTTCAATAAGATCCCCCCTCATCCTTCTAAAATCCAACGAGTTCAGACCTCAACCGTTCCTCATACGTCAAGCTCTTCATTCTAGGGATTCTTGTGAACCTCCTCTGGACCCTTTCCAAGGCCAGCACAGCCTTCCTTAGATGCGGAGCCCAAAACTGCTCACAATACTCCAAATGGTGTCTGACCAGAGCCTTATACAGCCTCAGAAGTGCATCCCTGGTCTTGTATTCGAGCCCTCTCGACATGAATGCTAACATTGCAATTGCCTTCCTAACTGCCGACTGAACCTGCATGTTAACCTTAAGCGAATCATGAACAAGAACTTCCAAGTCCCTTTGTGCTTCTGATTTCATAAGCATTTCCCCATTTAGAAAATAGTCTATACCTAAATTCCTCCTTCCAAAGTGCATAACCTCACACTTTTCCACACTCTATTTGATTTGTCACTTCATTGTCCACTCTCCTAGCCTGTCCAAATCCTTCTGCAGCCCCCCCCCCCCCCCCCCTCTGTTTCCTCAATACCACCTGTCCCTTTACAGATCTTTGTATCATCTGCAAACTTAGCAACAGTGCCTTCAGTTCCTTCTTCCAGATCATTACTGTGTATTGTAAAAAGTTGCGGTCCCAGCACAGAGCCCTGAGGCACACCACTAGTCACCGGCTGCCATCCTGAAAAAGACCCCTTTATCCCCACTCTCTGCCTTCTGCCAGTCAGCCAATCCTCTATCCATCCCAGGATCTTACCCTTAACTCAATGGGCTCTTAACTTAATTAACAGTCTCCTATGCGGCACCCTGTCATAGGCCTTCTGGGAATCTAAATAAATCACGCCTACTGGTTCTCCTTTGTCTAACTTCCTTGTTACTTTCTCAAAGAACTCTAACAGATTTGTCAGACATGACCTCCCTTTGACAAAGCTGTGCTGACTCAGTCCTATTTTATCATGCACTTCCAAGCACTTCGCAATCTCATCTTTAATAACAGACTCTAAAATCTTACCAATGACTGAAGTCAGGCTATCCGGCCTATAATTTCCTTTCTTTTGCCTCCCTCCCTCCCTTCTTAAACTGCGGAGTTACAATAACCATTTTCCAGTCCTCTGGGACCCTTCCTGCCTTCACAAACTCCTCAGCTATCTCTTTTAGGACTCTGGGGTTTAGTCCATCCGGTCCAGGTAATTTATCCACCTTCAGACCTTTTCAGTTTCCCCAGAACCTTCTCGTTAGTGATGGCCACTGCACTCACCATGCCCTCTGATTCTCCTGGAGCTCTGGCATCCCACTGGTGTCTTCCACCATGAATTTAAACAAAGGTAATTATGTAGGCACAAGGACAGATTTAGCCCTAGTGGCCTGGCAGGAAGACTAAAAGGTAAAATAGTGGCAGTTGTTTAAGGCGATATTGAATTTCTTCTGACTAAAATATGTTCCAGCGAGGAAGAGTATATTCCAGGAGGAAGTAAGATTGTAAGAGGGGAAAAAACATCCATGGTAAGTAAGGAAGTTAAAGATAATGTAACAACAGAAACAATGGCATACCATTTTTAAAAAAATTAAAAAAAAAAAAATGTTTTAGTGTTTAAGGCGGGAACAGGAAGTTCGACCCGCGGACTTCTGGGAAGACCCTCACCAATAAATTCTGGTGGAGAGGAAACCTGAGACACTACACGTGTAGTGTCTCCCACCCGCCCTCCTCCTCTAACCTAATAATAAAACCCATTGGTGTGAGGTAAGTACCATATTTTATTATTATTATTATTTTTTTGTTTAATTTAATTTAGTTGTTAGCCAGATCTTGGTAGAAAGTTAGAGGGATGGCAGGGAAGGGAGTGCAATGTTCCTCCTGCAGGATGTTTGAGGTGAGGGATGCCATTAGTGTCCCTGCTGATTTTACCTGCAGGAAGTGCTGCCATCTCCAGCTCCAAGACCGAGTTAGGGAACTGGAGCTGGAGTTGGAAGAACTTCGGATCATTCAGGAGGCAGAGGGGGTCATAGATAGCAGCTTCAGGGAATTAGTTACACCAAAGATTGGAGATAGATGGGTAACTGTAAGAGGGACTGGGAAGAAGCAGTCAGTGCAGGGATCCCCTGCGGTCGTTCCCCTGAGAAACAAGTATACCGCTTTGGATACTTGTGGGGGGGACGACTTACCAGGGGGTAAGCCATGGGGTACGGGCCTCTGGCACGGAGTCTGTCCCTGTTGCTCAGAAGGGAAGGGGGGAGAGGAGCAGAGCATTAGTAATTGGGGACTCGATAGTCAGGGGCACAGATAGGAGATTTTGTGGGAGCGTGAGAGACTCACGTTTGGTATGTTGCCTCCCAGGTGCAAGGGTACGTGATGTCTCGGATCTTGTTTTCCGAGTCCTCAGGGGGAGGGGGAGCAGCCCCAAGTCGTGGTCCACATCGGCACTAACGACATAGGTAGGAAAGGGGACAAGGATGTCAGGCAGGCTTTCAGGGAGCTAGGATGGAAGCTCAGAACTAGAACAAACAGAGTTGTTATCTCTGGGTTGTTGCCCGTGCCACGTGATAGTGAGATGAGGAATAGGGAGAGAGAGCAATTAAACACGTGGCGACAGGGATGGTGCAGGCGGGAGGGATTCAGATTTCTGGATAACTGGGGCTCTTTCTGGGGAAGGTGGGACCTCTACAGACAGGATGGTCTACATCTGAACCTGAGGGGCACAAATATCCTGGGGGGGGAGATTTGTTAGTGCTCTTTGGGGGGGTTTAAACTAATGCAGCAGGGGCATGGGAACCTGGATTGTAGTTTTAGGGTAAGGGAGAATGAGAGTATAGAGGTCAGGAGCACAGATTTGACGTCGCAGGAGGGGACCAGTGTTCAGGTAGGTGGTTTGAAGTGTGTCTACTTCAATGCCAGGAGTAAACAAAATAAGGTAGGGGAACTGGCAGCATGGGTTGGTACCTGGGACTTCGATGTTGTGGCCATTTCGGAGACCTGGATAGAGCAGAGACAGGAATGGATGTTGCAGGTTCCGGGGTTTAGGTGTTTTAGTAAGCTCAGAGAAGGAGGCAAAAGAGGGGGGAGGTGTGGCGCTGCTAGTCAAGAGCAGTATTACGGTGGCGGAGAGCATGCTAGATGGGGACTCATCTTCCGAGGTAGTATGGGCTGAGGTTAGAAACAGGAAAGGAGAGGTCACCCTGTTGGGAGTCTTCTATAGGCCTCCAAATAGTTCTAGAGATGTAGAGGAAAGGATGGCGAGGATGATCCTGGATAAGAGCGAAAGTAACAGGGTAGTTATTATGGGAGACTTTCACTTTCCAAATATTGACTGGAAAAGATATAGTTCGAGTACAATAGATGGGTCGTTTTTTGTACAGTGTGTGCAGGAGGGTTTCCTGACACAATATGTTGACAGGCCAACAAGAGGCGAGGCCACGTTGGATTTGGTTTTGGGTAATGAACCAGGCCAGGTGTTGGATTTGGAGGTAGGAGAGCACTTTGGGGACAGTGACCACAATTCGGTGACGTTTACGTTAATGATGGAAAGGGATAAGTATACACCGCAGGGCAAGAGTTATAGCTGGGGGAAGGGCAATTATGATGCCATTAGACGTGACTTGGGGGGGATAAGGTGGAGAAGTAGGCTGCAAGTGTTAGGCACACTGGACAAGTGGGGCTTGTTCAAGGATCAGCTACTGCGTGTTCTTGATAAGTATGTACCGGTCAGGCAGGGAGGAAGGCGTCGAGCGAGGGAACTGTGGTTTACCAAGGAAGTGGAATCTCTTGTTAAGAGGAAGAAGGAGGCCTATGTGAAGATGAGGTGTGAAGTTTCGGTTGGGGCGATGGAGAGTTACAAGGTAGCGAGGAAGGATCTAAAGAGAGAGCTAAGACGAGCAAGGAGGGGACATGAGAAGTATTTGGCAGGAAGGATCAAGGAAAACCCAAAAGCTTTCTATAGGTATGTCAGGAATAAGCGAATGACTAGGGAAAGAGTAGGACCAGTCAAGGACAGGGATGGGAAATTGTGTGTGGAGTCTGAAGAGATAGGCGAGATACTAAATGAATATTTTTCATCAGTATTCACTCAGGAAAAAGATAATATTGTGGAGGAGAATGCTGAGACCCAGGCTAATAGAATAGATGGCATTGAGGTACGTAGGGAAGAGGTGTTGGCAATTCTGGACAGGCTGAAAATAGATAAGTCCCCGGGTCCTGATGGGATTTATCCTAGGATTCTCTGGGAGGCCAGGGAAGAGATTGCTGGACCTTTGGCTTTGATTTTTATGTCATCATTGGCTACAGGAATAGTACCAGAGGACTGGAGGATAGCAAATGTGGTCCCTTTGTTCTAAAAGGGGAACAGAGACAACCCCGGCAACTATAGACCGGTGAGCCTCACGTCTGTAGTGGGTAAAGTCTTGGAGGGGATTATAAGAGACAAGATTTATAATCATCTAGATAGGAATAATATGATCAGGGATAGTCAGCATGGCTTTGTGAAGGGTAGGTCATGCCTCACAAACCTTATTGAGTTCTTTGAGAAGGTGACTGAACAGGTAGACGAGGGTAGAGCAGTTTATGCGGTGTATATGGATTTCAGCAAAGCGTTTGATAAGGTTCCCCACGGTAGGCTATTGCAGAAAATACGGAGGCTGGGGATTGAGGGTGATTTAGAGATGTGGATCAGAAATTGGCTAGCTGAAAGAAGACAGAGGGTGGTGGTTGATGGGAAATGTTCAGAATGGAGTTCAGTTACAAGTGGAGTACCACAAGGATCTGTTCTGGGGCCGTTGCTGGTTGTCATTTTTATCACTGACCTCGAGGAAGGCGCAGAAGGGTGGGTGAGTAAATTTGCAGACGATACTAAAGTCGGTGTTGTTGTCGATAGTGTGGAAGGATGTAGCAGGTTACAGAGGGATATAGATAAGCTGCAGAGCTGGGCTGAGAGGTGGCAAATGGAGTTTAATGTAGAGAAGTGTGAGGTGATTCACTTTGGAAGGAATAACAGGAATGCGGAATATTTGGCTAATGGTAAAGTTCTTGGAAGTGTGGATGAGCAGAGGGATCTAGGTGTCCATGTACATAGATCCCTGAAAGTTGCCACCCAGGTTGATAGGGTTGTGAAGAAGGCCTTTATTGGTAGAGGGATTGAGTTCCGGAGTCAGGAGGTCATGTTGCAGCTGTACAAAACTCTGGTACGGCCGCATTTGGAGTATTGCGTACAGTTCTGGTCACTGCATTATAGGAAGGACGTGGAGGCTTTGGAGCGGGTGCAGAGGAGATTTACCTGGATGTTGCCTGGTATGGAGGGAAAATCTTATGAGGAAAGGCTGATGGACTTGAGGTTGTTTTCGTTGGAAAGAAGAAGGTTAAGAGGAGACTTAATAGAGGCATACAAAATGATCAGGGGGTTAGATAGGGTGGACAGTGAGAGCCTTCTCCCGCGGATGGAAATGGCTGGCACGAGGGGACATAGCTTTAAACTGAGGGGTAATAGATATAGGACAGAGGTCAGAGGTAGGTTCTTTACGCAAAGAGTAGTGTGGCCGTGGAATGCTCTACCTGCTACAGTAGTGAACTCGCCAACATTGAGGGCATTTAAAAGTTTATTGGATAAACATATGGATGATAATGGCATAGTGTAGGTTAGATGGCTTTTGTTTTGGTGCAACATCGTGGGCCGAAGGGCCTGAACTGCGCTGTATCGTTCTATGTTCTATGTTCTATTTGCAAAGGCCAGTGTGAGGCTGGAAGGTTGGGAAACTTTTAAAGGTCAACAAAGGGTTGCGAAAAAGTTATTAAAAGAGTAAAGGTAAATTATGAAAGAAAATTAGCACATTATATAAAAGCTTCTATAGTATATAATAGGGAAGAGAGTAGTTAAAGTGAATGTTGGTCCCTTGGAGGATCAGACCAGGTAGTTAATTGTGGGGAATAGAAAAGGCGGAGATGTTAAATCAATATTTTCCCTCCGTTTTCACGGTGGAGGTCCTAGTACCAACCAGTAATGCAGAGGTAAGAGAAAGCGAGAAACTTTGAACAGTCATCATCAATAGGGTAAAGGTACTAAACAACCTACTGGGATTGAAGGCAGACAAGTCCCAGGGCCTGATGGCTTACATCCTAGGGTCTTAAAGGAAGTGGCAGAGGAGATAGAAGATCTATTGGTTATAATATTTCAAAATTCCCTGAATGTGGAAAAGATTCCAGTGGATTGGAAAAATGGTAACGTCACGATTCCCTGAATGTGGGAAAGATTCCAGTGGATTGGAAAAATGGTAACGCCACGCCCTTATTCAAAAAGTGAGGGAGGCAGAAAGTAGGAAACTATAGACCAGTTAGTTTAACATCTGTCATTGGGAAAGTGTTAGAATCCATTATTAAGGAAGTAATAACAGGACATTTAGAAAGTCAAAATGCAATCCATTAGAGTCAACATGGTTTTATGAGATCGTGCTTGACTAATTTGCGAGAGTTCTTTGAAGATGTAACAAGCCAAGTGGACAATGGGCATCTTGTAGATATAGATATATCTGGACTTCCAGAAGGCATTTGATAATAAGGTGGCACACCAAAGGTTAATACACAAGGTAGGATCACATGGGATTTAGGGGTAATTTATTAGCTTGGATAGAAGCCTGGCTCACCGACAAGGCAGAGAGTCGGGATAAATGTGTCCTTTTCTGGTTTGCAAGACTTGACTAGCGGGGCGCCACAGGTTTTGGTCTGATGATAAAGGATATTGATAAAGTAGACTTGGAACGGATGCAATCTAGAACATGTGGTCATAGTGTTAGCTTAGGGGTAGCAGATTTAAAATAGATGAGGAGAAATTGCTTCTCTCAAAGGGTCGTGAATCTGGAATTCATTTCCCAAGAGTGCGGTGGATGCCGGGACATTAAGTAAATTGAAGGTGGATTTTTAATTAGTAATGGGTTTAAGGATTATGGAGAACTGGCAGGAAAGTTGAGTTGAGACTGGGATGAGAGAGATCAGCCATGATCGTTTTGAATGGTTGCAAAAGCTCAAGGGACTTAATTGACTACTCCTCCTAGTTCTTTTGTTCTTTTGAATCTGAGAGTAGCTCCTTCTCCAGTCACAGATTTTGTGTCCTATGCTTGCTCGTCCTATCTCTGATTCCCGTGCTCCCACTCCTCCAGAAACAGGATCTATGACTGAAGGAGCAGCAAGGAAGAGGGGAGGGAGCATATGATTAGAGGTCGAGGAGCAATTATCATGGATGACTAGTCCAACCAGTTTGACATCTTTTGGCATCAGGAGGCCGAGGATGGAAGAGAAGAAGCAGAAAAAGAAGGGAGAAGGCGGCCATAAACTCAGCAACTGGGCTGCGAACAGGCCCTGGAGAACGGCCTGCACCAAGAAAGGCTTCAAGGGTGGAGCGAAGATCTGTCACACTTTAATTTCCCCTTGATGGTGGATTGGATAGTTTATTGTTGTAAATTGGGGATTGTATTCAAGTGATGAGCCGAGACGTTTCAGTTGGCAGGCAACATTAGCTCATGGGTAGTGACAAGTTTTCATAGTAATCTGGAACCCTTTTGCACAAATTGTGAAATACACCTACTCTGATTAACCTAGATTCTTATTGATCCTTTCCAGTGTCCAAACTCTTTGAACTATAGTTATAGAATTTCAACAAAGAGAATTGGAGTTTAACATTTTTTTATCCCATCCTTAAAGTTACAAAGCCAATGTGGAGAAGGACAGGGCAAACCCTTAATTCATCTAATTGCTTTCTCCAAAAAACAATTCAAATTCAAATTGAAGCCAACTCATTGTCTCCACAAGAGAAACATACAAGATCCAAGCTGACAAGAAAAGGCATTGCACCTCATCTTGGGCTTGATCTGATGTTTGATCTTCGTCAAAAAGGCCGAGAAGCAATGAAGTGGGTTTTTACATTAATGGGAAAGACTGTCACCTTGTGATGCAAATTTTTACTGTGGAACAGAATTATCAAAACTGGAACTAGATAGGAAATTGATTAGCTAGTAGAAGAAGAGAGCTAGGATAGTAGAATATGTACTCAAATTAGAAGTAACAAATGACTAATGTCTTGCTTAAACGTGAATATAAAAAGGAGCAGGAGTAGACCATACGGCTCCTTGCGCCTGCTCCACCATTTAAAAAGATCCTTGACCTTAATTTCACTTTCCTTCTTGATTCCCATAATGCCCAAAAATCTTTATATCTCGGCACCTTTTGGGGTGGAGAATTCCCAAGATGATCTTCTGAGTGAAGAAATTTCTCCTAATAATCTTTATTAGTGTCGCAAGTAGGTTTACATTAACACTGCAATGAAGTTTGAAACTCCCCTAGTCGCCACACTATAGCGTCTGTTCGGTTACACTGAGGGAGAATTCAGGGGCTGGATTCTCCGCCGGCGGGATGCTCCGTTTTGGCGGCTGCCTGGGGGTTTCTCAATGGCGTGGGGCTGCCCCACAATGGGAAACCCTATTGACTAGCCGGCATAACAGAGCATCCCGCCGGCGGGGTGAAACAGAAATGCGGCGTGGCGGAGAATCCACCCCCAGATGTCCAATTCACGAACAAGGACGCCTTTCGGAACTTGTGGGAGGAAACCGCAGGAAACCCACGTAGACACGTGGAGAACGTGCAGACTCCGCACAGACAGTGACCCAAGCCGGGAATCGAACCCGGGTCCATGGAGCTGTGAAGCAACAGTGCTGACCACTGTACTACCGTACCGCTCAAAAGGTGAATAGCAGGGAATGGTTTTGATCCATTGACCTCTGGGTTATGGGCCAGTAAGCTTCTGCTGCATCGCGCTGCTACTGTCTGAAATGACTGTTCCCTTCTCCTGAGACTATGCACCCCTAATTCTAGACCGCGGAAAGCAGACTCTTGGTATCTATCTCAGAGTCTTGTGTGTTTAAGTAAGATCACCTCTCATTCTTCTAAACCCCAGTGAGTCTCGGCTCCTTCTACTCGATCTGTCCTTGGAGGACAATCCCCTGATCCCAGGAGTCAGTCTAGTGAACCTTCATACACCTTCTCTAAGGCAAATGCATCTTTAGCAATCAAAACTGCATATAGTATTTTAGGTATGATTTCACAAAATTGCAGCAAGACTTCCTTACATTTGTACTTCAACCCCCTTGCTTGCTGTACTTGCATATTAACTTTGAGTTTCTTGAAAAAAAAAAATCCAATTAAGGGGCAATTTAACTTAAGGACCAATCCACCTCCGGCCAGACTGCCCTCTTCCGTGGCTACATTCGTGGCCGGGTGTCCCTGGAAAGGGAGCATGCGGTGTTCACGGGCACCATCGAGGTCTTCCGTGCCCGGTGGGGAGGCTGGGGTCCTTTGTTGACCCCTTTAACTGATCTCGTATTTGATATTTTTAAGTTTCTGTTGATCTTTGTTATGTTCGGGCAGTGCCCCTAACTGGAGTGGTCCTTTTTGCTTTGTCCCTCAGTTTGTTTTCCTTTCTTCTGTTTTGTTGGTGGACCTCAAAAAAAAAAAAAAGAGTAACCAATCCACCCACCCTGCACATCTTTGGGGTTGTGAGGGTGAGACCCACGCAGACATGGGGAGAATGTGCATACTCCCGCGGCCAGGTTTGAACACTGCACCACAGTGCCATCCCGAACTTTGGGTTTCTAATGCAAGGATGCCCAAATCCCTCTGAACAACAACATTTGCATTCATGTAGCACGTTCAGCACTAGTGGCTGGTTTAGCACAGTGTGCTAAACAGCTGGCTTGTAATGCAGAACAAGACCAGCAGGTTCAATTCCCGTACCGGCTTCCTCGAACAAGTGCCGGAACGTGGCCGCTCGGGGCTTTTCACAGTAACTTCACTGAAGCCTACTTGTGACAATAAGCGATTATTATTATTAACATAATAACATTTTCCAAGGCACTTTAAAGCAAAATATGACATGGGGCACTCAAGGTGTTGTGAGCACTAATAACCATAAGTTTGGTCAAAGAGGGTTGTTTTAAGGAGTATCTTAAAGGAAGAGTAAAACATTTAGGGAGGAATTCCAGAGCTTGGGGCCGAGTCTGCTGGAGACATGGCTACTGATGGTGGAGTGATTAAAATTGGGAATGCTTGAAAGGTTGGAATTAGAGGAGGGTTATCGGGCTGGAGGAGAAAAGGGGCCAGGCCATTATTTGAAAATGAGGATGAGAATTTTTTAGTTGAATCATTTTTTATTTTTCTTTCAAATTTATTTAGAGTACCCAATTCATTTTTTCCAATTAAGGGGCAATTTAGCGTGGCCAATCCATCTAGCTTGCACATCTTTTGGGTTGTGGGGGTGAGACCCACGCAAACACTGTGAGAATGTGCAAACTCCACACGGACAGTGACCTAGAGCCAGGATCGAACCTGGGACCTCGGCGTTGTGAGGCAGCAGGGCTAACTCACTGTGCAACCGTGCTGCCCTTTAATTGAATCATTGCTTGACCAGGGGTCAATGTCGGTCAACAAACATGATGGATGAATGGCATATCTTGAGGTAAACACAGGCATGTCCTCGGGTTTATGGAGGGTTCAAGTTGCCACGCCACCCAGAAGATCTGAGAACAATGAAGTCTGGAGATAAAGGCATGAATCAGTAGCAGAAGAACTGAAGCAAGGGCAGAGACATGCAGTGTTACAGTTAAAAATAGGTGGCTACTTATCTCAGTATCAAATTTGATGTTCAACTTCCGTTGCCAGGGAGAGAGAGGGATGGAGTTGGCGGCAAGGTGTCATGTGAGAGTACCTTTAAGAACTGGGTGTTTATTAAATAGCTGTAGTGGATGTACCTTTAAGAAAAGGCTATTTATCGAATAGCTACAGCGATGTCAGAATGTGGGTGGAGCTGGGTTGGCTGTCTTTCACTTGCGTTTTGAACAGAAGCTGGTGTGTGTCTATGGGTTTTTAGTTTTATTTTGATAGCTGTATAGCAAGCAACGTATAATGATCTCACTGCAATCTAAAGACTGTCTCCAGATCATTTTAGTGATGTCAAAGTGATAACTGCTCTCAGTAGAGAATTTAAACCTGATCTGTGTTAAAAAGGGTCTTTTGTCTTATGGATGTTGCAAGGAAAGATTAAGGGTTACTTATAGAATACTGTATCTGTGGGGATTATTAGTGTTGACAGTTGTTAAGATGTTTACTGTGGGGTTATACAGTGTTAACTGGATTTCATAGAATAAACATTGTTGTTGTTTAAACATATTTTTAGTTCTCTGTTGCATCACACCTGTAAAGTAGGCCCGTGTGCTCCCCATAACCATAATCTGTTAAAAGTTGTGGGCCAGGTGAACTCCATGATACACTTTGGGGTTCTCTAAACCCTGGCCCATAACAAAGGGGGCACGGTTTCTGGCAGAGACTGAGTCAAGCCAAGTAAGTTTGTGGTGTAAGGTGATAATAGGCAGAGTGGTGGTACAGATTTGAGGTCAGAAGTTTAGCTTGGGTCAAATGTAAAATATTGTGAACAGCTTGGCTTAATCTTGGTCTGTTAGAGAGTAGATTAGAGTTGGTAGCAAGGACTCAAATCCGTAGCCCAAGTCTTCTGGTGTCTGGATCATTGGAGACCGGACCTGTGACCCAAGATGCGCATCGGGACCCCGTGTTAAGTCCTGGCGCAATGACTGAATTATCCAGAGGGTTTGAACTTCTGAGGGCAATGTCCCTGATTCCTAGGATGCTCCTCAAAAGTCTCCGACTAATTTGCAGTTGGAAACATTGAACAGATCTAAATTACGTAGCTGAATAAGTTACCAAGGAAATGTTCGACAGAATGGCCCGATTCTAATTCTTAACCTCTGCAGAATTGTCCCTCCAATCAATCTCACAGACTCCATTACTTACCGTGACCATTTCTCCCCACCCTACCCACCTCCCTGGACCCCATTCCCCATCGAACTCCCTCAACTGACCTGACTACCCCACGTGACTGGACTACTGCCTGAAACACCTACCATGATACCCACTTACCTCAGGCACGCTCCCGCCCCATCCATTCACAAGCATTCATCCACTCCTGCGCCTCCCCCATTCACGAAGATTCAGCCACTCCTTCCATTTGCGAGGATTCAGCCTCTCCTCTCATTTGTGAGGATTCAGCCACTCCCATTTGTGAGGATTCAGCCACTCCTCCCATGTGCAAGGATTCAGCCATTCCTCCCATGTGCGAGGATTCAGCCACTCTTCCCACGTGCAAGGATTCAGCCACCTCCCACGTGTGAGGATTCAGCCACTCCTCCCTTTTGCAAGGATTGAGCCACTTCTCCCATGTGCGAGGATTCAGCCACTCCTCCCATGTGCGAGGATTCAGCCACTCCTCCCATTTACAGGGATTCAGCCACTCCTCCCATTTGCGAGGATTCAGCCACTCCTCCCATGTGCGAGGATTCACCCACTCCTCTCGTGTGCGAGGATTCAGTCACTCCTCCCATTTGCGAGGATTCAGCCACTCCCCATTTGCGAGGATTCAGCCATTCCTCCCATTGGTGAGGATTCAGCCACTCCATTCAGCCACTCCTCCCATTGGCGAGGATTCAGCCACCTCCCATTTGCGAGGATTCAGCCACCTCCCATTTGCGAGGATTCAGCCACTCCTCCCGTTTGTGAGGATTCAGCCACTCCTCCCGTTTGCGAGGATTCAGCCACTCCTCCCGTTTGCGAGGATTCAGCCACTCCTCCCGTTTGCGAGGATTTAGCCACTCCTCCCGTTTGCGAGGATTCAGCCACTCCTCCCGTTTGCGAGGATTCAGCTACTCCTCCCGTTTGCGAGGATTCAGCTACTCCTCCCGTTTGCGAGGATTCAGCCACTCCTCCCGTTTGAGGGATTCAGCCACTCCCTCTTTCCTCCCCATTCGTGAGAATTCAGCCACTCTTCCCCCCCCCCCCCCCCCCCCCACATACGCGAGGATGCAGCCACTCTCTCTTCCCCCCCCCCCCCCCCCCCCCCCCATTCATGAATTCAGCCACTCGGCCCATTCACGAGGATTCAGCCACTCCCCCCATTCGTGAGGATTCAGCCAATTCCCCCCGTTTCGTGAGGATTCAACCACTCCCCCCATTCGTGAGGCTTCAGCCACTCCCTCCCATTCGCGAGGATTCAGCCACTCTTATTTCCCTCCCCTCCTTACCAATTCACGAGCATTCGTCGTACTTCGCAACCTCCCAACAGTAGAGAAGATGTGTAGAGTCATCAGCCCAGTCCGTACAAGGATCATTCAGGAGTTTGGTAATAGCGGGGAAGAAGCTGTTTTTGAATCTGTTTGTAGTTTGTACTTGTTCTCAGACTTGTGTATCTTCTGCCCGATTGAAGAGAGAATAACCTGGGTGGTGCAATTTAGCGTGGCCAATCCACCTAACCAGCACATCTTTGGGCTGTGGGGGTGAAACCCACGCAGACACTGGGAGACTGTACAAACCCCACGGACAGTGACCCAGGGCCAGTATTCGAATCTGGGTCCTCAGCGCTGTAGTCCCAGTGCTAACTACTGCACTGCCGAGGCAGTCCCCTGCCCACCTTTCCAAGGCAGTGGTAAGAGTAGATAGTGGATGGGAGGCAGGTTCGCGTGATGAGCAGGGCTGTATTCATGTCTCTGTATAGTTTTTTACGGTCTTGGGCTGAGCAGTTCCTATACCAAGCTGTGATGCAGCCAGATAGGAAGATTTCTGTGGTGCATCTGTAAAAATTGATAAGAATCAATGTGGATATGCCTAATTTCCTGAGGAGATACAGGCGTATATGGTCGTAGCGTTGGTGGACCAGGGCAGATTGTTGGTGATGTTTACACCTTGTGATTTGAAGCTGTCAACCATCTCCACCACTGCGCTATTGATACAGACAGGGACGTGTACGACACTTCGTTTCCTGAAGTCGATGACTAGTTTCTTAGTTTTGCTGACATTGAGGGAGTGATTGTTACCGTTGCACCATGCCACTAGGTTCTTCATCTCCCTCCTGTACTCTGACTCATTGTTGTTTGAGATCCAACCCATTACGGTTGTGTCATCAGCAAACTTGTAGATGGAGTTGGAGCCAAATTTTGCCACAGACGTGTGTGTGTACAGGGAGTATAATGGAGGGCTAAGTACTCAGCCTTACGGGGCCCCGGTGTTATCCTTTTTACTCGCTATAAATATGGCTGTCAATAAGGTTGCCCTTTTATCTAGATATTGATATGATATGCTCTCCGAGTCGCCAGGTATCAAATGATACCGCCACAAGGTTCAACAGGGAATCGATCAAAGAGCCCAACAACCAGTTAGTTAGTTCAAGATCAGTGGTACTTTATTTACACACAAGATTAACTTACAGATGCAACATAAACACTACTAGTTAAACTACACCTAACAACTATGACAACCTGTACTTAACTTCAGGCACCCGGCTTAGGTCAGAGGAACAGTGGCCTTTGTTCGAATCTGGATCTACTGGGTCTGGAGAAGTAACTGCTGCTCAGCTGGGCTCATCCGTCTGGTAGCGAGCGTTGAACTTGAACTTGCTTCTGGTGGTGCTGCAATTGGAGATGGACATTGCCGGAGCGCCAGGTCCAAAAGAGATCGAACACATGGCAGTGTCTCTCTTTATCCTTGGGGAGTTTTGTGTTCTTTTGGGCTGTCCTTCGGTTTGGATCCAATTAATTGGGCAGTGCTCGATCACTGCCTTCGATCTGAGCCAATAAAGAGGCGGGTGCCTTGATGGCTGGGCGTGTCCTAAGCGGTCATTGACCCTGTTGTTGATGCTTCCTGAGTAAAGGGAGTGGCGCCGAAATGTCTGGACTTGTATCAGCTACCTGAGTATCGATCCTTTGTCTTATGGAGATGGCCCATTAAAATGCTAATCGGTTGGGGGTTTCGATGCTGCCTGGATTCTTTGCTCACAGATATACATTCAGGCTCTGTGCCTTCCTGAATCGTACATTGTCCATATTTCCCGTTAGGCTTTGCAAACGTCCATGTTTCTTGTTGTAAGTGGCCATCCCAGATGGCTACACCGGTATTGAGGACTATCGTGGAGGAGGTATCGTTATTTATCCTTGTGGTGTATGGGTCAGGAAGTCGAGAATCCAGTTGCAGAGGGAGGAGCCATGTCCTAGGTTTTGGAGTTTGGCTGGGATTATGGTGGTGAAGGCGGAGCAACATTCAAGTTTATGGGATTGCCAGAGTTCAAGACACACCAGTTGATTTTAGGGGTGGGGGGAGATTTTAACCACTCCAGGCTGAGGTTGCTGGCTCCTTCGGGGATGATGTGGGTGTTAGTCACATTCATGGAGGAGAAGAGTGAAGCGGACCCATGGCGGTTTATGCACCCGGGAGCAAGGAGTTTTTATTTTCCCCTCTGGTACACCCCCCACACCAGGTGTACTCGAGAATTGACTTTTTTGTTATGGTAGGATCCTGCTCCCTGAGGTGGAAAATGTGGCGTATTCGGCAATGATTATTTCTGACCACGTACCGTACTTGGTAGACTTGATGTTGGAGGTGGGTCGGGTGCAGCGTACAGGATGAAGGCTGGATGTAGGGCTGTTATGGATATCAAGTTTTGAAGAAAGATCTCTAAAGCCATAAAGGAGTATGTTGAATTGAATGAGAATGGAATGGTCTGTCCCTCGACTTTGTGGGAGGCATTAAAGGCGATGATTAGAGGGGAGGGAGTGGGGGTGGGGGGGGGGGGGGGGGGGTGGGGGGGTGGGGGGGGAAATATCATCTCGTATAATGCACATTTGGATAGAGAGGCCAGGAAGGAGTATCAGGAGCTAGTGGGTGAGATTCTGGACATCGTTTGGGAATATGTGGGCGCTCCAACGCCGGAGCTATTGGCATGCAGGAAGAAATTGCAAATGCCATTCAACTTGTTGTTCACGGGCCGGGCAGTGTGGCAGCTGAGACGCTTATAGAGGTTAATGTATGAATATGGGGAGAAGGCTGGCCATCTTTTGGTCCACCAGTTAAGGTAACAGTAGGCTGCTAGGGAGAATTTGCAGGTGAGGGAGGTGGGGATAGGTTGGTTTCTACCCCAAAAAGGTGAACAAGGCATTTTGAGCCTTTTTTTAAGGGGCTGTATACGTCTGAGCCACCGGAGGACGAGCTGTGAATGGCAGAATTTTTAGAAGGTTTGGAGTTCCCCCAGGTGGAGGAGGAATTGTGGTAGGATTTGAAAGCGCTGTCGGTGTTGGAGGAGGTTTGAGTAACTTTATGAAAGATGCAGACTGGGGAGGCGCTTGGAGCAGATGAGTTCTCAATAGAATTTTCTAAAAAGTTGGCTCTGTTGATGTTGGGAATGTTCAACGATTCACTGGTTCTCTCGCGACGGTTTTCTCTCTTGGCGACGTTGGGGTAGCTGTCCAACTCCTTTCTCCTGAAGAAGGATAGGGACCCCACAGAGAGCGGGTCATATGTGGATGCAAAGCTTTTGGCTAAGGTCTTACTGTTGAGGTTGCAGCCCTGTCTGCCGGAGGTAATGCGGATGATCAAATTGACTTTGTGAAGGGCAAAAAGCTGTCGTCCAACTTGAGGTGACTCTTTGTTTCTTAATCCAGAATTGTCTGATAGTGTGATTCTGAAGAAACCACCAATTTTAACTTGAAGCAAAACTGATTTATTGAATAACGATTGATTAAATTTGAGTTTGCACACTCTACAGAACTATAACCAGTAATCAAGTAATCTATATAAAAGTATTAACTAATTTAAACTACACATGCTGTGATTTATCTCTCTAACACTCTGCTGTCTAGTCACTCCTGGTTGGAAGAGATCCAAGATCATTCGAGTTCTCATATTTATAGTGGGATCGAGTTGATGACAGATTTGGATGTTAGATCTGGTAGCTTCATGACCTCTGTATAATTGGAGTAATAGTCGATTATCAGAACATAATCACGAGAATTGGAGTGAAATAGGTCTATACTCTCGAACTTTGGCTCAAGGAGAGGTTTCCAGCTCATGTTGCTGTAGTGCACTGCGCAGGCTAAAACTTCTGACATGTCTCACATGCAAGTACCTTGTCAATGATATCCTATTTATTCCTGGCCAGTATACTGCTTGTCTCGCCCTTCGCTTGCACTTTCAATTCCGAGGTGACCTTCATTAATTTGATTGAGTATCATTGGTCTGAGAGACAGTGGTATAACGATCCGGTCAAGTCGAAGAAGGAGTCCATCCACGATTGACAAATCTGCCTGTACATTTTGAAATTGAGGTCACTGCCCTTTCGGCCACCCATTATTGAGATGGTGTATTACGCGTTGCAGCATTGCATCCTTCCTTGTCTCAGCTCGGATTAGGTTGATCTTTTCATCCGAGGCTGGAAGATTTTCTGCACTTGAGCTTAAACTTGCTCAAAAGGTTCACTTGCAGACGTTATGGAGTGTGATAACGCATCTGCTATGAGATCTTTTCCTGGTGTATAGATGAGGTCAAAGTCGTACCTTCTGAGTTTCATCAAAATTCTTTGGAGTCATGAAGTCATGTTGTTGAGATCCTTCTGTATTATATAGTCATGAGAGTACCTTTAAGAAATGTGTGTTTATAAATGGGTGTGTATATAAATATCTGTAGTAAGAGTACCTTTAAGAAATGGATGTTTACTACTGCAGTGATGTCAGAGTTCGTGGAGCTGGGCTGTCTGTCAGCTTTTTACTTTCGATTTAGGCTGTTTGCTGCAGGGTGTGTTTTAGCTTCGATTTCAGTGTGGGAGCTGAAGCCACACAGCAGGTGTACTGTTGATCTCTCTGGACTATCTCTTGATCATTTGGTGAATTCAGAATTATAAATGTTCTCAGTAGTGAATGTAAACCTAATGCGCTTCTGGTAAAAGTCTTATGGATGTTAAATGGAAAGCTTAAAGGGTTACTAATTGTTGTATTCTTTGGGGGTTGTATTTGAATTAATATTAATGGTTGCTAAGATGTTCACTATGTTTTAAAAAGGTTAACTTGAGTTCATAGAATAAACATTGTTTTGCTTTAAAAAATTACTTTTCCATTTCTGCTGTACCACACCTGTAGAGTGGGTCGTGTGCTCCCCATACCACAATCTATTAAAAGTTGTGGGTCAGGTGAACGCCATGATACACTTTGGGGTTCTCTAAATCCTGGCCCATAACAAATTGGGGGCTCGAGATGGATAAAAGTCTATCTATTGGATTGGCTTTGTCAACTTAAAGACAGTGAGGGGTGAGCATATTGTGGGTGCTTTTCAGGTGTGGTATTTTAGTTTGGGGAGTGTGTTGTGGACAATGGCTCTTTCAGAGGCTCAGAAGTTTTTGGGGGTGGAGACGGTCACACGCAGTACCTTACGGACAGAGACTAAAAGCAGACTGTTAGATTTGGCAAAAACATTGCAGTTAACATTACCTAACAAAATGTGAAAAGATGAGGTAATTATGGCGGTGGCTAAGCATTTAAAGTTGCCTGAGATACAGTTTGACTTATAGGAAATGGCAAAAATTCAGTTACAAATTAAACAAATAGAACATGAGAAAGAATTAAAGCAGCTTGAATACGGAAGAGAGAGAGAGGAAAAAGAAAGAGAGAGAGGAAAAAGAGAGAGAAGATTGGAAAGCAGAAAGAATTGCCCGAGCAGAACAAAAAGAAAGAGAAAGGGAGATACAGATCAGGGAAAAAGATCGAAAGGGAGTTTGAACTTCAGAAAATGGCCATGAAACATGACAGTCAGTTAAAATTGGCGGACGTAAAGGGAAATATACAGGTGGTGGATAGTGAGAAAGAGTGTCATAATCGAAGGCTTGGTGGGAATCTATTTAAATATGTCCAAGCATTGCCAAGGTTTGACGAGGAGGTAGAAACTTTTTTCATTTCATTTGAGAAGGTAGCTAAACAAATGAAATGGCCACAGGACATGTGGGTATTACTGATTCAAACAAAGCTGGTAGGTAGGTCTAGTGAAGTGTTTGCATCACTACCGGAGAAGGTGTCTGAGACGTATCAGGAGGTGAAAATATCCATCTTAGGTGCATATGAACTAGTGCCAAAAGCCTCCAGACAAAGGTTTAGAAGTTTCAGGAAAGGATTTGGTCAAACATACGTGAAGTTTGAAAGGATCAAACAGAGTAATTTTGATAGGTGGATAAGGGCTTTGAAAGTAGACCAAACGTATGAAGCTCTCCGAGAAATTATACTTTTGGAAGAGTTTAAAAATTCAATTCCTGATGTTGTGAGAACTCGTGTGGAAGAGCAGAGGGTTAAAACTGCAAGATTAGCTGCAGAAATGGCAGATGATTATGAATTAGTTCATAAATCAAAGCTTGGTTTCCGACATCAGTTTTAGCCTTTCGTAGAAACTAGGGACATGAGAAATACTCAAATGGTAAAGGTAAAGGTGATCTGATGGGAGATAATACGGAGAGTGTACCTCAGATTAAAAAAGAAATCCAGGAGGGTGGAAAAGAAATGAAAAGTTTCAAATGTTTTCACTGCAATAAACTAGGCCATGTAAAGTCACAGTGTTGGTGGTTGAAGAAAAGCAGTGGGAAGGCTGATGTGGTAAAACAGGATAAGACAATGGGGTTTGTTAAAGTGGTAAAGGAAAGCCCAAGTGATGCGAAGGAGGTGCAAAAGATTGTACAGCCTGATCAAGAGGTGATTGATAAGAAGGTGCCAGATCTCTTTCAATAATTTACTTGCGTGGGTAAAGTTGACTCGTGTATCAGGAGGAGCAGATAAAGCAGTCACAATTTTAAGAGATATGGGAGTTTGTCAATCTTTAATGGTAAGAGATGACGAGTCTGGGAAGAATATTGCCCGAAAAGGTGGTAATATGTGGAATTCAGGGTGAGAGGTTGGAAAGTCCAGTGAAGAGTGGTGAGGTGGTAGTAGGAGTAATGGAGAAACTATCTTGTCCAGGAATACAGTTTATCTTGGGTAATGATATAGCTGGATCGCAGGTGGGAGTGATGCCTAATGTGGTTGATAAGCCAGTGGAAAATCAGACAACTGAAGTGTTGAAGGACGAATATCCTGGGATTTTTCCGGATTGTGTAGTAACAAGGTCGCAAAGTCACAGGTTAAGAAAAGAGGAGACATCAAAGAGTGAAAATGAAGTTGACGTGCAATTATCAGAAACTATTTTTGATCAGGTGGCTGGAAAAGAACAAGAACAGGTGGAGGATGAGGTGGATATTTTTAGTTCAGGAAAATTGGCAGAGTTACAACAAAAAGAAATAGAAATAAAACGGATGTATCAGAAAGCATACACTGAAGAGGAATCTGAGTGTCTACCAGATATTATTACTGTAAAAGTGATGTCTTGATGTAAAAATGGAGACCTTTACATATGCAGATGGATGAGAAGTGGGCAGAAGTTCATCAAGTAGTACTGCCGGTAGGGCATAGAAAGGAGGTGTTGCGAGTTGCACATGAGGTACGACTGGGAGGTCATTTGGGAATAAGGAAAGCTCAAGCTAAAATCCAGAAACATTTTTATTGGCCTGGACTGCATAAAGATGTAGTTAAATTTTGTCAATCATGTCACACATGTCAAGTGATAGGGAAACCTCAAGCAGTGATAAAACCAGCGCACTTAATACCCATTCCAGCATTTGAAGAACCTTTTACAAGGGTCCTAATTGATTGCGTAGGACAGCTTCCTAAAACAAAAAGTGGGAATAATATATTTTGACTATAATGGATGTGTCTACTAGGTTTCCAGAGGTCATTTCAGTGTGTAATATTACAGCTAAAAACATTGTGGAGGAGTTACTTAAATTCTTTACTGGATATGGACTACCCACAGAAATACAATCGGGTCAAGGGTCAAATTTTACCTCGAGGATATTCAAAGAAATTGTGGATAACTTAGGAATATAACAATTTAAATCAACTGCGTACTATCCAGAATCGCAGGGAGCGTTAGAAAGGTGGCATCAGACATTAAAGACAATGTTGAGGGCTTATTGTCACGATTATCCAGAGGATTGGGATAAAGGAATTCCACTCGTACTGTTTGCAATTAGGGCTGCACCTAATGAATCAATCAAATTCAGCCTTTTGAACTAATTTTTGGTCATGAGGTAAGAGGACCACTTAAATTGATGAAGGAAAAATTGGTGAGTCAGAAATCGGAAATTAGATTATTGGATTATGTGTCAAATTTTAGGGAACAATTAAATAGAGGAGGTGAATTGGCTAGACAACATTTGAAAGTTGCACAAAATATGATGAAACGGGTTGCGGACAAGAAATCCAAAGTTCGTAGTTTTGCCAGGGGGGATAAAGTTTTAGTGTTGTTACCAGTGATAGGTGAACCTTTAAAAGCAAGGTTTTGTGGACCGTATCAGATTGAAGGGAAATTGTGAGGTGAATTATGTGGTAAAAATACCAGATAGAAGGAAGACTCACCGAGTGTGTCATGTGAATATGCTTAATAGGTACTTTGAAAGGGAAGGAAAGAAAAAGGAGGTTTTAATGATTCTAACTCAAAGTGACGAACCAAATCCAGATGACTGTGAATTTGACATACCTCCAATTAAATTGGAAAATGAGGATGTTCTTAGAAATTGGGATAAATTGTTGAGTTACCTACCGGAGGAAAAACAAACTGACCTGAAAGAGTTATTGATATCACGCGGGCAAGTTTGTAGAGATAAAGTGGGAAGTACTAAAATGGCTATACATGATTTAGATGTGGGAAAAGATGTTCCAATCAAACAACATCCATATAGACTTAACCCTTTAAAATTGGCATACGTTAACAAAGAGATTGAGAGTATGCTTAAAAATGGCATAATGAAAGTGGGTTGCAGCCAATGGAGCTCACCCATAGTGATGGTACCTAAACCAGACGGTACCCAACGGTTGTGTGTGGACTATAGAAAGGTTAATGCGGTTACAAGAACGGACTCTTATCCTATCCCACATTTGGATGATTGCATTGAGAAAGTGGGACAATCAGCTTTTATTTCCAAATTGGATTTACTTATAGGTTACTGGCAGGTACCTTTATATGAAAGGGCGAAGGAGATTTCAGCTTTTGTGACTCCAGATGGTATATACCAATTCAAAGTTATGCCATTTGGCATGAAAAACGCCCCAGCCACATTTCAACGGTTAACTAACAAAGTTGTTTCAGGATTACCCAATTGTGTGGTATACATCGATAATCTGGTAATTTTCAGCCAGACATGGACAGAACATTTAAAACCTCTGATGGAGTTAATAATCGACTTCAGGAAGAGGGTTTGGTGATAAACCTAACCAAAAGTGTATTTGGAAAAACCCAAGTCACTTTCCTTGGCCATAGAAATGGAGCGAGTCGAATGGTTACAGGGGATGTGAAGACAACAGTTATTGAGGAGTGTCGGAGACCTTCAAGACGAAGGGAAATAATGCGATTTCTTGGCACGAGTGGATTTGATCGGACATTTGTGCAAAAGATTTATGGCGTGATTGCTCCACTGATGTACTTGCTGAAGGAACGTCGAAAATTTCAGTGAACAGCGGAGTTTCAACATGCAGTTGACTGCCTGAAAGCTGATAACCAATGCTTCTGTGTTGGAGAATTACAAGGGACTCTGCGATCAGATTGAACTAAAGTATCTGACTTTAAAGAGAAATTCCGAGGCTTGGCGAAATGGACCCACAGAGAGTGGGTGGAGCTAGGCTGTCTGTCAGCTTTTTACTTTTGTTTTAGGCTGTTTGCTGCAGGGTGTTCGTTTTCAGCTTTGGAGCTGAAGCCAGATAGAGCAGGTGTACTGCTGATTTCTCTGCCATGAAAAGACTATCTCTTGATCATTTGGTGAATTCAGAATTATAAATGTTCTTAGTAGTGAATGTAAACCTAATGTGCTTCTGGTAAAAGGTGTTTTGAGTCTTATGGATGTTAAATTGAAAGCTTAAATGAATTGTTGCTAAGATGTTCACTATGTTTTAAAACGGTTAACTTGAGTTCATTAAATAAACATTGTTTTGCTTTAAAAAATACTTTTCCATTTCTGCTGTACTATACCTGTGGAGTGGTCCGTATGTTCCCCACACTACAATCTATTAAAAGTTGTGGGTCAGGTGAACTCCATGATACACTTTGGGGTTCTCTAAATCCTGGTCCATAACAATATGCACCAATAGTCTGCGATCTGTTTCTACAGTGGAAGTGGGGAGCCCATACACATAGTCATGGAACTTCAATATGCCTGTTAGTAGTCCAAGACATTCTTTTTCAATTTGAGCAAAACGACATTCTGTTGGTGTCATCGCTCTGCTCTGGATGTATATGCAACAGAAACCCAAGACGAACTGTCGTCTTTTTGTAACAGTACTGCTCCTATTCCGTCCTGACTCGCATCAGTCGAAATTTTTGTCTCCCTGTTTGGATTGAAAAATGCCAATGTAGATGCAGTCGTTAATTGTGATTTTAAATCAAGCCACTCTTTCTGATCACTTGTCCATTCGAAAGAAGTTAATTAAAAAATATATATATATATTTTATTCAAGATTTTTGGCCAAACATAACAATACGTAGTGTTTCTTTTACACAACAATAAAGCAATATAAATAACAGTGGCCAGTTTTAAACAAATAAATAAGTAATATATAAACAAAAACAAAACTAAATGGCAACTGCCTTGTCCAAAATAAATACTCTCCAAAAATGCAATCCAACAATCCAATATACAATTACATATAACAAATACCTATACAATAACATCCCTGAGAGTCCGTCCGATTCCTCCCCCCCCGCCCTTCCCCCTGGGTTGCTGCTGTTGTCTACTTCTTTTCCATTCCCTCTATCTTTCTGTGAGGTAATCGACGAACGGTTGCCACCGCCTGGTGAACCCCTGAGCCGAACCCCTTAACACAAACTTAATCCGTTCTAACTTTATAAACCCTGCCATGTCGTTTATCCAGGTCTCCACACCCGGGGGTTTGGCTTCCTTCCACATTAACAATATCCTGCGCTGGGCTACAAGGGACGCAAAGGCCAACAGGTCAGCCTCTCTCGCCTCCTGCACTCCCGGCTCTTCTGCAACCCCAAATATAGCCAACCCCCAGCTTGGTTCGACCTGGACCCCCACCACCTTCGAAAGCACCTTTGCCACCCCCACCCAGAACCCCTGTAGTGCCGGGCATGACCAGAACATGTGGGTGTGATTCGCTGGGCCTCTCGAGCATCTCGCACACCTATCCTCTACCCCAAAAAATTTACTAAGCCGTGCTCCAGTCATATGCGCCCTGTGTAGCACCTTAAATTGTATCAGGCTTAACCTGGCACACGAGGACGATGAGTTTACCCTACGTAGGGCATCAGCCCACAGCCCCTCCTCAATCTCCTCCCCCAGTTCTTCTTCCCATTTCCCTTTCAGCTCATCTACCATGATCTCCCCCTCGTCCCTCATCTCCCTGTATATGTCCGCCACCTTACCGTCCCCCACCCATGTCTCTGAGATCACTCTATCCTGCACCTCCTGCGTCGGGAGCTGCGGGAATTCCCTCACCTGTTGCCTCGCAAAAGCCCTCAATTGCATATACCGAAATGCATTCCCTTGGGGCAACCCATATTTCTCCGTCAGCGCTCCCAGACTCGCAAACGTCCCATCTACAAATAGATCTCTTAGTTGTGCTACCCCAGCTCTTTGCTACGCTCCAAATCCCCCATCCATTCTCCCCGGAACGAACCTATGATTGTTTCTTATCGGGGACCGCACCGAAGCTCCCGTCCTTCCCCTATGCCGTCTCCACTGCCCCCAAATTTTCAATGTAGCCACCACCGGGCTTGTGGTGTATTTCTTTGGTGAGAACGGCAACGGCGCCGTCACCATTGCTTGTAGGCTAGTCCCCCTGCAGGACACCCTCTCCAATCTCTTCCACGCCGCTCCCTCCCCTTCTCCCATCCACTTACACACCATTGAAACATTGGCGGCCCAGTAGTACTCACTTAGGCTCGGTAGTGCCAGCCCCCCCCTGTCCCTACTACGCTGCAAGAATCCCCGCCTCACTCTCGGGGTCTTCCCAGCCCACATAAAACTCATAATGCTCTTCTCAATTCTTTTGAAAAAAGCCTTCGTGATCACCACCGGGAGGCACTGGAACACAAAAAGGAACCTCGGGAGGACCATCATTTTAACCGCCTGCACCCTACCTGCCAATGACAGGGATACCATGTCCCATCTCTTGAAATCCTCCTCCATCTGTTCCACCAACCGTGTTAAATTAAGCCTATGTAATGTACCCCAATTCTTGGCTATCTGGATCCCCAGGTACCGGAAGTCCCTTGTTACCTTCCTCAACGGTAAATCCCCTATCTCTCTGCTCTGCTCCCCCGGATGCACCACAAGTAACTCACTTTTCCCCATGTTCAGTTTATACCCTGAAAAATCCCCAAACTCCCCATGTATCCGTATTATCTCTGGCATCCCCTCCGCCGGGTCCGCCACATATAGCAACAAATCATCCGCACACAGAGCTACCCGGTGTTCTTCTCCCCCCCTGAGTACTCCCCTCCTCTTCTTGGAACCCCTCAGTGCTATGGCCAGGGGTTCAATCGCCAGTGCAAACAATAACGGGGACAGAGGACATCCCTGCCTCGTCCCTCTATGGAGCCGAAAATAGTCAGACCCCTGTCCATTCGTGACCACGCTCGCCATTGGGGCCCTATACAGCAACTGTACCCACCTGATATACCCGTCCCCAAAGCCAAATCTCCTCAACACCTCCCACAAATAATCCCACTCCACTCTATCAAATGCTTTCTTGGCATCCATCGCCACTACTATCTCCGCTTCCCCCTCTGGTGGGGGCATCATCATTACCCCTAGCAGCCTCCGTATATTTGTATTTAGCTGTCTCCCCTTCACAAACCCAGTTTGGTCCTCATGGACCACCCCCGGGACACAATCCTCTATCCTCATTGCCATTACCTTGGCCAGAAGCTTAGCATCCACATTCAGGAGTGAAATGGGCCTGTATGACCCGCATTGCAGCGGGTAATTTTCCTTCTTTAGGAGGAGCGATATCTGCCCCCTTTCCCTCGCCTCATTAAAGGTTCTCATCAGTAGCGGGGCCAGCAAGTCCAAATATTTCTTGTAGAATTCAACTGGGAATCCGTCTGGTCCCGGGGCCTTCCCCGCCTGCATGCTCCCAATCCCTTTCACTACTTCCTCCGTCTCAATCCGTGCTCCCAGCCCCACTCTCTCCTGCTCCTCCACCTTAGGAAATTCCAGCTGATCCAGAAAGCACATCATTCTCTCCTTCCCGTCCGGGGGCTGCGCTTCATATAGTCTTTCGTAAAATGCCTTGAACACTCCATTTACTCTCTCCGCTCCCCGCTCCATCTCTCCCTCCTCATCTCTCACCCCCCCTATCTCCCTGGCTGCTCCCCTTTTCCTCAGTTGGTGGGCCAGCAACCTACTCGCCTTCTCCCTATATTCGTACTGTACACCCTGTGCCTTCCTCCATTGTGCCTCTGCAATACCCGTAGTCAACAAGTCAAATTCTACATGTAGCCTTTGCCTTTCCCTGTACAGTCCCTCCTCCGGTGCCTCCGCATATTGTCTGTCCACCCTCAGAAGTTCTTTCAACAACCGCTCCCTTTCCCTACCCTCCTGCTTTCCTTCATGTGCCCTAATAGATATCAGCTCCCTTCTAACCACTGCCTTCAGCGCCTCCCAGACCACTCCCACCTGTACCTCCCCATTATCATTAATTTCCAAGTACCTTTCAATACACCCCCTCACCCTTAAACACCCCCCTTCATCTGCCAATAATCCCATGTCCATTCTCCAGGCTGGACGCTGTTATTTTTCTTCCCCTATCTCCAGGTCCACCCAGTGTGGAGCATGATCCGAAATGGCTATAGCCGTGTACTCCGTCCCCGGGATCAGTGCCCTTCCCAAAACAAAAAAATCTATTCGTGAAAATACTTTGTGTACATAGGAGAAAAACGAAAACCCCTTACTCCTAGGTCTACTAAATCTCCAGAGATCTACTCCTCCCATCTGCTCCATATAATCCTTAAGCACCCTAGCTGCCGCCGGCCTCCTTCCGGTCCTGGACCTCGATCTGTCCAGCCCTGGGTCCAGCACCCTATTAAAGTCTCCACCCATTACCAACTTCCCCACTTCTAGGTCCGGGATTCGTCCTAACATACACCTCATAAAATTGGCACCATCCCAGTTCGGGGCATACACGTTCACTAATACCACCGCCTCCCCTTGCAGTTTGCCGCTCACCATCACGTATCTGCCCCCACTATCCGCCACTATAGTCTTTGCCTCAAACATTACCCGCTTCCCCACTAGTATGGCCATCCCCCTGTTTTTTGCATCTAGCCCCGAATGAAACACCTGCCCCACCCATCCTTTGCGTAGTCTGACCTGGTCTATCAGCTTCAGGTGCGTCTCCTGAAGCATAACCACATCTGCCTTAAATTTCTTTAGGTGTGCGAGTACCCGTGCCCTCTTAATCGGCCCGTTCAGCCCTCTCACATTCCACGTGATCAACTGGGTTGGGGGGCTCTTTACCCCCCCCCACCCTTGACGACTAGCCATTTCCTTTTTCAATCCAGCTCCTCACCCGGTTCCCACGTAGCCGTATCTCCCCCAGGCGGCGCCCCCCACCCCGACCCCCCCTCCCATACCAGCTCCCCCTTCTCCCCAGCAGCAGCAACCCAGTTAACCCCCCCCCCCCGCTCCCCCCCCCACCCCCCTCCCCCGCTAGATCCCAAGCTAGCGTAATTGCACCCCCCATGTTGCTCCCAGAAGTCAGCAAACTCTGGCTGACTTCGGCTTCCCCCCGTGACCTCGGCTCACGCTGTGCGAGGCCCCCTCCTTCCTGCTTCCCTGTTCCCGCCGTGATTACCATAGCGTGGGAACAAAGCCCGCGCTTCCCTTTTGACCCCACCCCCAATGGCCGGCGCCGTCAGCTCCTCATCCTCCCTCACACCCACCCCCACGACATGGGGAAGAGAGAAAAGTTACAGGGTCGCAGGTTTAACAACTTGGGAAGTCATCTCTTCCCCCTTTTCCCCCCTTCATCCCACATATTCACCCCCCCACTTTGTCCCAAACGTTCTTTTTATGGCCCGCTCACTCCAGCTTCTCCTCGACAATAAATGTCCACGCCTCATCTGCCGTTTCGAAGTAGTGGTGTTTCACTAGATGTGTGACCCACAGTCTTGCCGGTTGCAGCATTCCGAATTTGACCTTCCTTTTATGCAACACCGCCTTGGCCCGATTAAAGCTTGCCCTCCTTCTCGCCACCTCCGCACTCCAATCTTGATATATATGCAGATCACTGCGTTCTCCCATCTACTGCTCCGAGTTTTCTTTGCCCATCTGAGGACCATCTCTCTGTCCTTATATCGGAGAAATCTCACCACTATTGCTCGAGGAATTTCTCCAGCCCTCTGTCTTCGCGCCATAACCCGATAGGCTCCTTCCACCTCCAGCGGACCCGTCGGGGCCTCCGATCCCATTAACGAGTGCAGCATCGTGCTCACATATGCCCCGACGTCCGCCCCTTCTGCACCTTCGGGAAGACCAAAAATCCTTAAGTTCTTCCTCCTCGCATTATTCTCCAGCACCTCCAGCCTTTCCACACATCTTTTGTGTTGTGCCTCGTGGATCTCCGTTTTCACCACCAGTCCCTGTATGTCGTCCTCATTCTCAGCAGCCTTTGCCTTCACGACCCGAAGCTCCTGTTCCTGGGTCTTTTGCTCCTCCTTTAGCCCCTCAATCGCTTGTAATATCGGGGCCAACAGCTCCTTCTTCATCTCCTTTTTGAGTTCATCTACGCAACGCCGCAGGAACTCTTGTTGGTCAGGGCCCCATATTAAACTGCCTCCTTCCGACGCCATCTTGCTTTGTGCCTGCCTTCCTGGCCGCTGCTCTAGAGGATCCACCGCAATCCGGCTACTTTCCTCTCTTTTTTTTCCATCCATGTCCAGGGGGGGATTCCCTTCTGGATTACCGCACAGTGTTTTTTGCCGTTAAAATTGCCGTTGGGGCTCCTATCAAGAGCCCAAAAGTCCGTTCCACCGGGAGCTGCCGAAACGTGCGACTTAGCTGGTCATCGCCGCACCCGGAAGTCCAAGAAGTTGATTTTTTTGATCAAGTTTCTGGAGCTGTTGTTCTGGTTGATGGATTAGGTATGAATTTGCCTAAGAAGTTGACAATGCCTAGAAATGATAGAACTGTTTATTTGTCTCTGGGACTTTCATTCCCTGAATGGCTGCAATCTTGTCAGTGTCAGGTTGCAAACCATGTTCAGAAATCTGGGGCGGGATTCTCCCAACGGGTGGCTAAGTGCCGACCCCGGAGTAAAAACGGCAGTGTTTTACTCTGGCGTCGGTGTCCGTTCCGGGACCCCATTCTGAGGCCTATTGGGGGCAAGGACGGCCCTGGCGTGGCTTCCGCCGCCCCAGCTGCCGATCCCGGCCTGAACCCGTGCCGCGGGGTCCACGCATGCGCAGTTGAGCCGGCGCCAACTATCGCATGCGCAGTGGCCTTCTTCCCCACGGTGGCCCCTACGCCAAATGGCGCAGGACTACAGGAGCCAGCGCAGAGGAAAGGTCGGGGGAGGGGGTAGAGAGGCCGGCCTGCCGATTGGTGGGCCCCGATCGCGGGCCAGGCCACTATGGAGGCCCCCTCTTGGGGTCGGACCCCCCCACAGGCCGCACCCGGACCCTTCAATGCTGAGTTCCCGCCGGCCCACAGCAGGTTAGAACGGCGCCGGCGGGATTCGGCTTTTTGTTGATGGCCGCTTGGCCCATCTGACCTGGAGAATATGCGCGCTGGCCCGTGTCGGAGAGTCGGCGCATACCCCGACTTGCGCCGTGCCGACCACGACGGCGCCGATTCTCCGCGTGATGGAGAATTGCGTCCCGGCGTCGGGGCGGTGTGGCCGCGTTGCGCAGTGCCACACTGCGCTGAATCTCCGACTTGGCGGGGGGGGCGTCGGTGAAGGTCTCCAAGGAACTTGAGTGTGGAAGTGCCAAAACTGCACTTGGATGGATTCACCTTAAGACCATACTTGTGTATGCGCTGAAAAATGTTTTTCAGTCTCTCTATATGTTCTTCCTTTGTTGATGACCATATGATAATGTCATCGACATAGACACGAACACCCTCTATTCCCTCAGTCATCTGTTCCATAATGCGGTGGAATATTTCAGTGGCAGAGATTATCCTGAAAGGCATCCTGTTAAAACAAAATTGAAGGTGCAGAGCTTTCTGCTTGAGTCATCCAATCGCATTTGCCAGAAACCTTACGATGTATCTAATTTGGTGAAGAAGCGTGCATTTGCCATTTGGCTGGTGATATCGGAATATGATAGTGTTCCCTCATGAAATGAAAATGAAAATCGCTTATTGTCACAAGTAGGCTTCAAATGAAGTTACTGTGAAAAGCCCCTAGTCGCCACATTCATGCATATCTGTAGATCACCAGACGTTTTTTTCATGCAAACCATCGAACTGACCCAGTCGGTCGGTTCAGTGACACTTGAAATCATTCCTTGTTGTTGTAGCCTTTCTAATTCTAGTTTTAATCTTTCTCTTAGCGGAGCAGGTTTGGCATCCATCCTTAACAAGATCTTATACTTGAATCGAAGCGTATCCATGCCTTTAAAGACATCTGGATATTGGTTTAATATACCTTGGATATCATCATGCAGTATGGGTTGAGATGAAGTTGCAGTGTAAATTTGCTGCATTAGGTGTAACTCCTTGATAATCTCGAATCTTAGTGAAGTCGCAATAACCTTGATGGAAACCATCAAATGGTATGACGCAATTGATGAGATTAAATTCCATTGTAGTCTTTTAATCTACAGGCTGCTCGAAGTATTTTAGGTGTTTGCTTAAGCTTTGTGAGATCAAGTTTTGTATCAAATTAGCTGAAGCGCCTGTATCCAACTTGAATTTAATTAGACAGTTGTTTACCTTTAAAACAGTGTTCCATTCAGTGTCCGTAATAATGGAATTTATTAATTTAGGAGGTGATGTTACTTCAGTGGAGCTATCAAATTTCTCTATGATTCCTACAAAGAATGTGTTCTCCAGAGAGTAACCATCTGTTTCTGTTGAAAATTTCTCTTCTAAATCTTCTCCCTTGTATTCAACACTTTGTACATTAATCTGTCTTGAAATCTGTTTGGCAGATTTAAATGCGAGTGAGGATCTGCACTGAGCAGCAAAATGGTTTAATTTAGCACAGTGTGAGCATTGTCTTCCCCTGGCAGGGCATTTTTAAAAAAAGTGGGAGGTTCCATACCTTGAACATGTCATGACGTTGACGTCATTACGCACAACACTTCTTTGCGGTTGCGCAGATTGGCTTTCATCCGTCTCGCATTTTTCCACTAAGTGCGCATATTCAGGGTTAGAGTGCCCGCATGAAAGATGGCTGCCGTCTGAAACATGCATCATCTTCATCTGTGACACTGCCATAACACACTCAACCTCGTGGTGAATTTCCGTGCCCTTTTCACGGAGATAAGACTCTTGGTACTTATTTTTTGATTGATGATGAACAAGACATATTTCAATTGCGATTTCTAGAGTTAGATCCTTTTGCCTCAGTAATTTTTCTCTGAGCTGTTTTTCATTAATGCCAAACACTATTTAGTCCCGAATCATAGAACCATTCAGTGTGGAGAAGTTACAGGATTGTGCTAGCAGTCTCAGATCAGTAACAAAGCTGTTAAACGATTCACCCTTGTTTTGCAATCTCCTCTTAAGTATGAAACGCTCAAACGTTTCATTAGTTTAGATTTTACAATGGCCATCGAATTTTACAAGAATTACATCTTAATTCAAAATATATGGGGGGGGGGGGGCGATTCTCCAAAATGGAGACCAAGTGTTCGTGCCGTCGTGAACGCCGTCGCGTTTCACGATGGCGCTAAACGGGCCCGGGTACGACCGAATCTGTCCCCCACAGGGGGCCAGCACGGAGCTGGAGCGGTTCACACCGCTCCAGCCTCCCTTGCCGGCGCCAAATGGGCGCCGTGCCAACCCGCATGCGCGGGGGACTTCATCGAGCCCGCCCCGACTCAACATGGCGTCGGTGTTCAGGGGCCGGCCGTGCAACAAAGTAGGTCCGGGGGGGAGAGGCCGGCCCACCAATCGGTGGGCCCCGATTTAGGGGCCAGACCCCATCGGAGGCCACCCCCGGTGAAGGATCGCTTTTCCCCGCCCCACAGACCGCCCCCCCCCCCCCGACTGTTAGACGTTTTAGTTGCTGTGATATGAAGAGTCTAAGGTTCTGTTCCTTTTTCACAAACACACATTTATTTCATTCAAACAGCCTTTGCACAAAATTCTAACTATACATCACCTGACAAAGGCCACCTGAAGCCCCTTTACATATCAGTGTCAATTAATGGATACTTAACATAAATGAGACATCTAATTGCAATGTCTCTTAACCTATTACTTAACAGTCTCCCCTTCCTTGGAGAAAAAAAATTAGGTGAAAACAAAATTTCAAGAAACTCAAAAACACACACATGATTTCCCCCCCCCCTTTTTTTTGGGACGAGAAAGAAAAAAAACAGTCACAGAAACAAGCGCCCTTCATTAACAATATCCAAAAGTTTCTGTGAACTCGCCCCTCTTTTCGTAAAACAGCCTGACAGTTGTTAGCTCCTGTCAACCCATTTAATTTTTGTTATTTCCCCTCTGTCCAACATCTGCTTCAAACTTGCGATGTCTATCCGTAACCTCTTTTCATTGACACTTTTTGTAGAGTGCACATTTTCCCACAGGGATTTATTGTCAATGTGACAGACAATAGGTACATTACCCAAATCCCCAAATCCCAAAATTTATAAAAGGCCATATCCACCGCATCTACAAGGCTGAATGTCTCAGCAGCCGAAGTGCTTTTTACCACTCTCCTTATTTTCTTTGTTTCCCACACAAGCGGGCAACATTTACCATTGTTCCCCAAAAGGAAAATTATAAAACCTCCTGCGCTTGAAACCCCATCACATAAATATGTGTAGGACGCATCACTATAAACTATGAGTTTCAAGTGCCTAAGGTCACCTAAAACCGGGAACTTCAAAACACACTCCTGCATTTTTAGTTTGGCCAACGCTTTATTTGCTCTTATTATGTCTTCCACTTTGGGATCATTCATTTTTGTACTCCACTCTAAGACATCAAAACTCACGTCCGGCCTAGTCTGTCTTACCTAACCGGTTCAGTTGCCCAATTAAACATCGCAGTTGCTCTTTTTCTATCTTTGAAACCACTGCGTCTTTTTGTGAAACTCAGCCACGACTAATGACTATTGGGCTGATGCTTTCCAAATAAGATTGCTGACGTAAAGTTGCCCCTAACTTAGTCTGTCCAATTTCCAGTCCAATATATTTAAATGCACCAGAATCCTGACTTCCAACCCTGAATTCTTTCCTCAAACCAGAGATTACAACAGCTTCAAAATCACTAGTCCCACCCCACAAAAAATCATCAACGTGCATCATAAAAATGCCAGAAAGATTTCCTTTATAGTGCCAGTAAAACATTGCAGGATCTGCTTTCAACTGGCAACAGCCTAACTTTAACAAAACTGACCTTACCGAAAAATACCAGACTCTAGATGCATCATTTAACCCATATACACATTTGTTCAACTTTCAGAGTACCCCTTTTGTGTTAGCTGCTTCTTTAAGAGGACAGAGAAAAATGTCTCTCTGGAGCTGATGCCCCTGCAAAAAGGCAGCTTTTATATCTATGGATTTGCATTCCCATGCCTTTGTGGCTAATAGAGCAAAGAAGATCTTTAACATAACCTTTCCTGCCGTAGGTGAATCTACTCTTAAATCCTGATCTACGTTTTCTTCAAATCACCTTGCCACAAGCCTGGCCTTTGCCTTATAAGTTCCATCCGGAAGAACCTTTTTCATGCAAATCCATCTGTGGGATAGAGCTCTTTGTCCCCTATCCGGTACTTCCGTGTATACCCCAAATTCACTCCAACTATGCAATTCTTGCTGTTTAGCTTCTTTGATAACTTTTTCATCTAATTTACTTGAAGGCACCAAAATCTCACGTGCATGTGGGCTTCTACTCCTCTTAGTATTCGTAGTCTTACTCATGTTCCGAGATCTTGATAAACTACGTCCCCTCTCCCGCCTGGTATCTCGTTCTGTACTGCTACTGCTTGATCTTTCCCTTCTGCTGTGGGATGTCCTTTCAATAGTTCTCGACCTTTTCCTGCGGACCCGTTCACTATCCGATGTACTATCTGAACTGGCACTGCGTTTCTGTGCCCTCCATTTTTGAACTTCATTTTCTCAATCCATTGTCTTGACTCTTTCCCCTGAATGCTGTACATTCAACCAATGTTTATACTTTCCAGTGGCCTTCCCTGCTCTTCTAATAACAGTTGCATCCTTCCATTGACTAGACCCTTCAGGCAAGTATGTCACTTTTGTACCAACTTTTGGCAGTTGCCCTTTCAGAAAAATGGCCTGTTCTAATTCATCAGAAGTGTTGTGTTCCTCCACAGAAACCCAGTCTATATCAGTTAATTGGTCCTCATAGTTCTGTAACACATGGGTACCAGATGACTCTGGTTCCTCGTCATGTCTGTCTGCTCTGTCTAAATTTGAAAATTTGTAATCTGTGCCTATTATCCTTGATGAATGTACCCTAACAGTTTCATTACCATGTTGCAAAATAATTGTTTTGCCATCCCATGCCTATGATCTTCCCTGGGCCTATCCATTCATTAGAATTGTCTCTCTTATAGTATACCATGCCTCCTTGCTGAAAAACGGCATCTGATGGACATACGTTATGTCTTAAAGCTTTGCGAATTCTTTCAGAGACTTCTGCTTCCAAAAAAGCTTTTCTACTGCTATGTAATGCATTTAAATGTTCAGCAAAACCAGAGCTAATTGTAGTCCCCTCCCAAGCTGGAGGCTGGTCATCCAAAATGGACGGAATTTTAGGATTTCTACCAAACACTAATTGATAAGGACTATAGCCCCCAACCATCTGCAATGAATTATTTGCATGTACTGCCCATGCTAAAGCTAAATTTAGCCTGCAATTTGGTTGATCTGCCAAAATTTTCCGAAGCATGTCATCGATGACATCATATGATTTCTTTCACAGATACCATTACTAAATGGGCTTTCTGCAGCCGTATTCATCACTCTGATATTCATGTTTTCACACATATCCCTAAACTCATCAGCAAATTCTCCCCCATTGTCCGTAAGGAATTTCGCCGTGGACCCATTCCTGTCCCTATCCATTTTTCCATGATTTGATCCAGAATTACTCTCTTTTCTTTACTTCGTACAATCGTTGATTGACTAAATCTGGTTGCTAAATCTACAAAATGCAAAATAAATATATTATTTGCTTTATACCAGATCTTAAGGTCCATGGCCCCAATGCCGTTAAAATCCCAGGCCAAAGGTAGGGTTACTATCGGTCGTGCTGGTGTCCTTCTGTACTTCCTACAAACTTCACAGCGGTCACTAACCTGTTCTATCAGTTTAGTATAGTCGTCATCCCTTCCCCCTGCATCCTTTCAGCCTCCCGAGGAGACGGATGTGAAAATTGCCTATGCAGTTTTAATACCACAAGCTTTTTATCAGCTAAAGTCCCATTTTCAACAGCCAATAACACATCCTTACCCACTCTACTTGAAATATTATTTGTCAGTAATGGAATACAATAGTGTCCCGACTGTGTAAATTGTAAGTCCACCACCTTTCCAAAAACTATTACCGTATCCTGTTCCATATCCAGTTTCATGTGTGCTTTCTTCATCGACGGTCTGCTCAGAAGCAAAGGTATCTCACTTGACACAACATCCGTGCTAATGAAATGATTCACTCCGGCAATATTGCAAGGGATCATCACTCTTTTCAGCGACTTCAGTGTATTATCATCCCCAAACCTGAAACTTGTGGAACTTTCAAATTCCTTAACTTTGTTACGATTTTCAGCATTCAAAGAGTCCAGGTATCATTTTAACCAGTCAATACCACACACAGTAGATGTGCAGCCACTGTCCAATACAGCACAGTTGAAGGATTCAGCAACCAACACCCTCATTACCGGCGTAAAACTGCTTGTCAATAGGACAATGCCTTCTTTCTGGGCACTATCTTTTTCCTCTTCTGACTCTTCCGTGTCATGTGTCGCTTCAAACACTCTATCATAATGAGTTGGACAGTTGAAAGCATAATGGTATTGAGAGTCACATGGAAAACATCGATTTATCATGCCCCGTGCATTTCTGGGGATTATCTTCCTATTGTAGGTTCTAACTGGGTTTCTGTCTTCATAATTTCCTCATCTCGGTCTCCTTCTATAGTCTTGAGCCCTGTTCGTAGCCATACGATTTCGCCATCCTGTTAGTAGTGTATCTTCTATATTCTGCCTTATTGCAGGCTGACCTATTTGGGCCATCAGAGCCATCGGAATCGAATGTTTCCCCAGAAACTTTTGTAAAGCTTTTGTCATCTGTTCGAATAAGGTATCCTTATCAGTAAACTGAACTCCTGTCAAAACCAGGAGCCTATCCATGTTGCTAACTCTAGCACAGTCCAGTAATTTAAAGGCCAACACAGACTGTGGAAATTCCAGGTTGTGTTTCTGCAGCCTTTTATATAGTCTGCCAAATTCCAAAAAACGGGATATATGGTTGAACCGAGGATAAAGATTGCTGGATGACTATCCTCCCTTATTTTCTGAAAGGGAATCGTACGACCAATGGAGAAGTGCAGTAGTTATGTGGACTAAGGTAACTGCTTTGGGAAAGAGAGAACAAGGTATGGCATTGGCTCTTTCTGTACCATATGGCAGTAAAATCTGAAACAAAGTACCTTCTGAGCTGGAATTGGAAGAGTTAGACTCAGAAGACGGTGTGGAGACTTTATTACATTATATGAATAAGATTTATAAGAAAGATGACTTGTTAAGTGCGTATGAAGCATGGTTGGATTTTGAGAAGTTCCAGAAAATTGAGGATATCTCCATGGAAGAATATATAACCAAGTTCTCCGTGTGTCTGCGCAGGCTTCCTCCGGCCGCTCCGGTTTCCTACCACAAGTCCCGAAAGATGTGCTTGTTAGGTGAATTGGACATTCCGAATTTTCCCTCTGTGTACCCGAACAGGTGCTGGAGTGTGGCGACCACGGGATTTTCACAGTAACTTGTTAATGTCATTGCAGTGTTAATGTAAGCCTACTTGTGACACTAATAAAGATTATTATTGTTACTCCCATCTGCCACGCTCTATGTCCTGCTCACCTGCATTTCCACCTAGCTTTGTATGGTCAGCAAATTTAGATACATTAATATAGAATGTAAATAGCCGAGGGTCCAGGAATAATCCTTAGGATACTCCAACAGTAACATCCTGCTGACTTGAAAGTGCCCCATTTTTCCTACTGTGGTTCCTGTCTGTTAACCAGTCCTCTATCCATGCTAATAAACTTCATGAACCCTTAACTTGTGTATTAACCTTTTGTGTATCACCTTATTGAATGCCTTTTGGAAATCCAAATATATTACATCTGCTGGTTTCCCCTTTACCTACTCTTAATAGTTACATCCCAAAAACTCGAATAAATTTGTCAAACAGGACTTCTTTTGTGTTGATTTATTCTAATCAAACCTTGCTTTTCTAAGTGCACCATTAATACCTCCTTAATAGTATATTAAAGCATTCTGCCAATGACTGGTGTCAGGCAAACTGGCCTGCAATTCCTGGTTTACTCTCTCACTCCTTTCTTGATCAGTGATTGGTGTTACTTTTGCTCACTTCCAAACTGCAGGGACTGTTCCAGAGTATAGGAAGTTTTGAAAAATCATATCCACTATCTCTGCAGCTATCCTTTTTAGAATTCTCGGATGTAAGCCATCAGCTCCCGGGGATTTGTTGGAATTTCAGCCCTCAAGATTCTCCAGTTCTTTTTCTCTGTTGATATTAATTACCTTAATTTCCTCACTCTTATTATCCCCCAAATTCCCTTCTATTTCTGGTATTTAATGTGTGCCTTCTACTGTGAAGGAAAACACAAAATATTCGGTCAACGTCGTACATTTTTCATTCTCCAGAATTTTGCTTGTATCTGCTTCTAAGGGATCAGTGTTTACTTTAGCTACCCTCTTCCTTTTTATATGATCTTACAATTCTGTTTGGGACAGTTAACAATTAAAGAATAAATCTGAACATCAATTAATCAACAGAACTACACCAACAAGATTTCACATTTTTCAAACAAAAAAATTACATTAAAAAATAATTTAACAAAGTAATCACTATTAGCTTAACACTTCAGCTTACAACTATGTATATTAGGAACATGATTTAACATTTTACTTCTCCACCCCCCCCCCTCCACCTTTTTTCTTTCACAAAATCTTGAGGGTTTATTCACTATTCCTCGGACCAACACGCAGGTATGCCACGGCCCTCTGGAATTCACTTTAATTTCCCTTAGTATTTCAGCTATTCTTTGAAGAACAATTTTTATGGGGATACCTCCATAAACTTTTGACTAAGCGATCACCCGATTTTCTTTAAAAGAAATTGTGACTGTGGATTCAACAAATTGGCTTTGGACATTTCCAAGTCTGCCCCCACATCTTCTGTGCAGCTCCTTCCAAGCTGACAGTCAGAAAGCTGGCAGCTGGACCTCCGGTGGCGGCCATGTAGGAGCAGGTCGCAAATGTGATAGCTCCCGCCTGTGACGGACTTTTGGACCTTTCCCCCCCCGGATTTTATGGGATAAATCGGTGAAGAATGAGACAGTGAGGTGAAATCCCCCTCCAGTGTATGGAGAATTGGACCAGGAGTGGCCGTGTGAGAAGACAAATTCCTATAAGGAAGACACGAGCAGAGCTGGTAACGTGGGAAAGCATGGCGGAGAGCAAGGGCCGCAGGAGACGGCACAGTGGTCGACGGAGCAGCTGGTGAAATTTTTCGAAGATTGCTTCGCCAAGCTGAAGAAGGACACGCTGGACCCGATTAATGCATCGATTGATCAAGTTGTGCAGAATCAAGAGATCCACGGAAGAGGGATCCAGGAGGTGGAGAAAAAGGTGTCCGAGCACGAGGAATACATAACCGTGCTGGAGGCCAAGATGGATATGATGAACGACCGCCAGAAAAGAATGCAGGAGAAGCTGGAGGACCTGGAGAACAGGTCCAGGAGGCAGAATCTTAGATTTGTCGGCCTCCCTGAAAGCAGTGAGGGATCGGATATGAGGGCTTATGTGACGGACATGTTGGAGAAGTTGATGGGGGCTGAGGCGTTCCCTCAGCTCCTGGAAATGGATAGAGCGCACAGAGCCCTTGCGAAGAATCCCCGAGTGAACGCGCCGCCGAGGGTGATGGTGGTACGCGTTCACCGATTCCTGGACAAGGAACACGTTCTGTGGTGGGCCAAGAAGGAATGGAGCAGCAAGTGGGAGTATGGTGAGCTAAGCATTTATCAGGACTTGGGTGCGGATTTGGCCAAGAGGCAGGCTGGGTTTAATCGGGCAAAAAGGGCATTCTTTAAGAAGGGGGTGAAGTTCGGGATGTTGTACCCAACCCGTCTATGGGTCACACAGGAGGAACGGGATTCTACTTCGAAACCCCTGACGAAGTATGGACTTTTATTAAATAAAAAGGGCTGGAGGCGAACTAAAAGACACTGAAGCCTTGGAGAGTACTGTGGTGGCGATTTGTTGTGCTGGGCTGAATAAGAAGAAGTCGTGTTATGTGTAATAAGGGGCTGTTTTGATGGCTAAAGTTAACTTTGTCTTGCAGGGAACTGGTTGCGGGGGAGGTGGTCTTTGGGGTTGGTTCTGTTTTTGGGTGTTTTTTTTTCTAAAGTGGCTGTTTATTCACTTTTTTCTGATGTTTGTTTACTGGGGAATGTGATGCTTTTAATATGTTTGTCCAAGTGGGGGGAGAACACAAGGGGAGAAAGACTGCTTGGTGCCATGGACGGGCGCTATCAAGTCAGCATGGGTCAGCTGACCCGAGGAAGAACAGTGGGCGAGAGATCAGGTGTTAAGCTGGAGCTTGGCTTGGGGGGTTGGGTTTCTAGAACTGTTGCTAGGGGGCGTGGGAGGTAGGGGGGGGGGGGAAGAGCTGCTTTGCTGACGGGAGGAACTGTTACTAGGGGACGAATAGGAACGCCGAATGCCCGATTGGGGGCTCGAGGAGGCAGAGGGCGCGAGCTGGAGGCTGGCCTAAAAAGGGTGATGGCTAGTCGGGGGGGGGGGGGGGGGGGGGGGGGGAGGAGGAGGGAGAGGAGGAGAGTTGGGGGGAGGAGAGGGAGAGGAGGAGAGCTACCCCCGACCAGGCTGATTACGTGGAAGGTCATAGGGATGAATGGGCAGGTCAAGAGAGCTTGCGTGTTTGTGCATTTGAGGGGGCTGAAGACTGACGTGGCAATGCTTCAAGAAACACACCTAAAGGTTATAGACCAGATGAGATTGAGAAAGGGTTGGCCAAATATTCCACTCGAGACCAGGCGGGTAGCGAACTTGATCAATAAATGAGTGGCATTCGAGGCAGGGAGAATCGTGTCAGACAAGGGGGGTAGGTACATAGTGGTGAGTGGGAAGCTGGAGGGGGTGCTTGTGAACATATATGCTCCAAATTGGGACGATGTGGAATTTATGAGGTGGGTGTTAGGTAAGATCCCAGACTTAGAGTCACATAACCTGATTATGGGAGGAGATTTTAACACAGTCATTGATCCGGAATTGGACCGGTCAAAATCCAGGACAGGGAGGAGGCTGGCCACGGCAAAGGAATTGAACGGGTTTATGGAACAGATGGGGGGCCCCTGGAGGTTTGCACGGCCAAGGACGAAGGAGTTTTCTTTTTTCTCACATGTCCACAAGGTATACTCTCACATTGACTTTTTTGTTCTGAGCAGGGCGCTAATACTGTGGGTGGTGGATACTGAGTACTTGGCAATCTCAGTGTCGGATCATGCCCCACGTTGGCTGGATCTATGGGTTAGTGTGGAGAGAGGGCAACACCGATGTGGAGACTGGATGTGGGGTTGCTAGCGGACAAAGCGATCTGTGGCAGGTTAACAAGTCCATCCAGAACAAAGAAATGGACAGCACAGGAACAGGCCCTTCGGCCCTCCAAGCCCGTGCCGACCATGCTGCCCGACTGAACTACAATCTTCTACACTTCCTGGGTCCGTATCCCTCTATTCCCATCCTAATCATGTATTTGTCAAGATGCCCCTTAAATGTCACTATCGTCCCTGCTTCCACCACCTCCTCCGGTAGCGAGTTCCAGGCACCCACTACCTTCTGCGTTTAAAACTTGCCTCGTACATCTACTCTAAACCTTGCCCCTCTCACCTTAAACCTATGCCCCCTAGTAATTGACCCCTCTACCCTGGGGAAAAGCCTCTGACTATCCACTCTGTCTATGCCCCTCATAATTTTGTAGACCTCTATCAGGTCTCCCCTCAACCTCCTTCGTTCCAGTGAGAACAAACCGAGTTTATTCAACCGCTCCTCATAGCTAATGCCCTCCACACCAGGCAACATTCTGGTAAATCTCTTCTGCACCCTCTCTAAAGCCTCCACATCCTTCTGGTAGTGTGGCGACCAGAATTGAACACTATACTCCAAGTGTGGCCTAACTAAGGTTCTATACAGCTGCAACATGACTTGCCAATTCTTATACTCAATGCCCCGGCCAATGAAGGCAAGCATGCCGTATGCCTTCTTGACTACCTTCTCCACCTGTGTTGCCCCTTTCAATGACCTGTGGACCTGTACTCCTAGATCTCTTTGACTTTCAATACTCTTGAGGGTTCTACCATTCACTGTATATTCCCTACCTGCATTAGACCTTCCAAAATGCATTACCTCACATTTGTCCGGATTAAACGCCATCTGCCATCTCTCCGCCCAAGTCTCCAAACAATCTAAATCCGGCTGTATCCTCTGACAGTCCTCATCGCTATCCGCAATTCCACCAACCTTTGTGTCGTCTGCAAACTTACTAATCAGACCAGTTACATTTTCCTCCAAATCATTTATATATACTACAAAGAGCAAAGGTCCCAGCACTGATCCCTGTGGAACACCACTGGTCACAGCCCTCCAATTAGAAAAGCATCCTTCCATTGCTACTCTCTGCCTTCTATGACCTAGCCAGTTCTGTATCCACCTTGCCAGCTCACCCCTGATCCCGTGTGACTTCAACTTTTGTACAAGTCTACCATGAGGGACCTTGTCAAAGGCCTTACTGAAGTCCATATAGACAACATCCACTGCCCTACCTGCATCAATCATCTTAGTGACCTCCTCGAAAAACTCTATCAAGTTAGTGAGACACGACCTCCCCTTCACAAAACCATGCTGCCTCTCACTAATACGTCCATTTGCTTCCAAATGGGAGCAGATCCAGTCTCGAAGAATTCTCTCCAGTAATTTCCCTACCACTGAAGTAAGGCTCACCGGCCTGTAGTTGCCTGGATTATCCTTGCTACCCTTCTTAAACAGAGGAACAACACTGGCTACAGAGGAACAACATTGGCTTTCTGAACTATCTGGAAACAAATGATACAGGGGAGGTCTCTGCAGCGACAGTTTGGAAAGCTTTGAAGGCAGTGGTCGGAGGGGAATTAATCTCGATACGGACCCACAGAGAAAAAGCAAAACGGGCTGAGAGGGATAGGTTAGTGGAGGAGATACTCCAGGTGGACAGAAGATACTCAGAGGCCCTGGACTCAGGGCTACTGAGGGAGCGGCGGAGGTTACAGGCGGAGTTGACTACAGGGCAAGCGGTGGAACAGTTGAGGAAGGCAAGGGGGGTGATTTATGAGTGCAGGGAAAAGGCAAGCAGAATGTTAGCGCACTAGCTCAGATAAAGGGAGGCGGCCAGGGAGATAGGATGAGTCAAGAGTAGAGGTGTGAATGCGGTCCTGGACCCACTGGGGGTGAATGAGGTGTTTAAGGACTTTTATAGTAAATTATGAGAGTCGGAACCCCCGGCTGGGGTGGTGGGCACGTGGCAGTTTTTGGGTCAGTTGAGGTTTCCAAGGGTAGATGAGTATCTGGTGGAAGGGCTGGGAGCCCCAATTGAGATTGAGCAAATAATCGAGGGGCTGAAGGGCATGCAGTTGGGCAAGGCCCTGGGCCTGACGGCTATCCGGTGGAATTCTATAAGAAATTTTCAGAGCTATTGAGCCCTCTGCTGGTGAGGACATTTAATGAAGCAAGAGAGAAGCGAGTCCTCCCCCCAACAATGTCGCAGGCCTCGATTTCATTGATCCTGAAACGGGAGAAAGATCCGGGGCAATGCGGGTCAATTTCTCTACTGAATGTGGATGCCAAACTGCTGGCTAAGATACTGGCCACAAGGATAGAGGACTGTGTCCTGGAGGTGACAGGCAGGATTTGTAAAGGGCAGATAACTCAAGGCCAATGCTCGAAGGCTTTTAAATGTAATTTAGATGCCCTCAGAAGGCGAGGAGGTGGAGGCGTTGGTCGCGGAGAAGGCTTTTGGTCGGGTGCAGTGGAATTACCTGTGGGAAATGCGGGGAAGGTTCTTGTATATTTCAGACCCGTTGGAGGGGATGGGGGAAGTTATGCGAATCCTGGGGGAATTTGGCAATTTTTCGGGGTATAACTTGAACATGGGGAAAAGCGAGATGTTTGCGATCCAGGCAAGAGGACAGGAGAAGAGACTGGGAGAACTGCCGCTTAGAATGGTAGGAAAGAGCTTTCGGTTTCTGGGAATCCAGGTGGCTCGGGAATGGCAGGCACCGCACAAGTTAAACCTATCCTGGCTGGTAGAACAAATGAATGGGGACTTTAGGAGATGGGACATGCTCCTGCTATCTGTGGTGAAAGTGACGGTCCTCCAGATTTCTGTTTCTCTTTCAGTGCCTCCCCATTTTCATCCCAAAGGCCCTTTTCAAGCGGGTGAATAAGGTTATTTCGGGCTTTGTGTGGGCGGGTAAAACCCCGCGAGTGAAGAAAGTGTTTCTGGAACGCAGTCGGGTGGGTTGGCGCTGCCAAACTTCTGCAATTAGTACTGGGCGGCTAATATAGCCATGATTAGGAAGTGGGTCGTGGGTCGTGGGCGCAGGTGGTTTGTGTGGGAGCAGATGGAGACGGCGTCATGCAAAGACACAAGTTTGGGAGCACTGATAATGGCACTCCTTTCGTTCTCGCTGGCCCTATACTCCACACGTCCGGCAGTGGTGGCGGCTCTGAGAATCTGGGGGCAATGGAGGAGATATAAGAGACTGGAGGGGGCATCGGTTTGGACCCCGATTTATAATAATCATCGGTTTGTACTGGGTAGGCTGGATGGTCGGTTCCGGAGATGGCAAAGGGCAGGAATTAGAAGGATGGGGATTTATTTATAGACGGGAGCTTGAAAGCCTTGGATGATAAATTTGAATTGACAGCAGGGAATGGGTTCAGGTACTTGCAGGTGCGAGACTTCCTGAGAAAGCAGGTTCCGGCCTTTCGCTGCTGCCGCCACAGGGGATAAAGGATAGAGTAGTCTCCAGTACCTGGGTGGGTGTTATGGGCCAGGGTTTAGAGAACCCCAAAGTGTATTATGGAGTTCACCTGACATACAACTTTTAATAGATTGTGGTATGGGGAGCACACGGCCCACTCTACAGGTGTGGTACAGCAGGAAATGGACCAGTGGTTTTTAAAACAAAACAATGTTTATTCTAGGAACTCAAGTTAACCTTTCTAAAACAAACAGTGAACATCTTAGCAACCAGTAAATCAAATACACCCCCCAAAGAATACAACACTCAGTTATCTGTATGTCGTCCTTTGAACATCCAAAAGATTTCAAACAGGAGCACATTAGGGTTACATTCAAGACTAAAAACATTTACAATTCTTCTGAATTCGCCAAATGATTAAGAGATAGTCCTTCATGGAAGAGATCAACAGCAGTGCAGCTCACAGACTCACCCAAGCTTTTCTCAAACTGAAACTAAAAAACAGAAGTGGAGCTCAGCTCCACCCATACTCTGGCATCACTCCAGTAACATGAGCAGCTCCATTTCTTAAAGGTACATTTCTTAAACACCCATTTCTTAAAGGGTACTCTCACATGACGCCTTCCCCCAAGAAAAAAAAACCCATCAACTTCAAGATGGTTTCATTTTTCACCTTTGCACTATCCTTTAAGGAATGCACACAGTAAATCAACTTTTTGTTTCAAAAAAACAACACACGCAAACAGGTATAATATAGTCCATTTTGGTCTCATTCCTCCAACTGAAATCCTTCTCAATTAACAGTCTCTTCGAACAAGAAGGTCGCTGCGCGATCTGTCCATTGCTCTACGCCTCGGCATTTCTCTTTAAAGTCAGATAACTTAGTTCAATCTGATCACAGAGTCCCTTGCATTTCTCCAATACAGGAGCATTGGTTATCACAGTTTGCAGGCAGTCAAATGTCTGTTGAAATTGGATTACGTGTCAAATTTTAGGGAACAATTAAATAGAGCAGGTGAATTGGCTAGACAACATTTGAAAGTTGCACAAAATGTGAGGAAACGGGTCACGGACAAGAAATCCAAAGTTCGTAGTTTTGCCAGTGGGTATAAAGTTTTAGTGTTGTTACCAGTGGAAGGTGAACCGTTAAAAGCTAGGTTTTGTGGACCTTATCAGATTGAAAGGAAATTAAGTGAGGTGAATTATGTGGTAAAAACGCCAGCTAGAAGGAAGACTCACCGAGTTATCTTCCAGAGGAAAAAAGAACTGACCTGAAAGAGTTATTGATATCACATGGGCAAGCTTGTGGCGATAAATTGGGACGTACTAAAATGACTATACATGATGTAGATGTGAGAAATGCTAGTCCAATCAAACAACATCCATATAGACTCAATCCTTTAAAATTGGCACAGGTTAACAAAGAGATTGAGAGTATGCTTAAAAATGGCATAATTGAAGTGGGTTTCAGCCAATGGAGCTCACCCATAGTGATGGTACCTGAACCAGATGGTACCCAACGGTTGTGTGTGGACTACAGAAAGGTTAATGCAGTTACAAGAACGGACTCTTATCCTATCCCACGTTTGGAGGATTGCATTGAGAAAGTGGGACAATCAGCTTTTATTTCCAAATTGGATTTACTTAAAGGTTACTGGCAGGTACCTTTATCCGAAAGGGCGAAGGAGATTTCAGCTTTTGTGACTCCAGATGGTATGTGCCAATTCAAAATTATGAGGAGACATTTATCACGATCATGGTTGATCATCCAACTCAATAGCCTAATCCTGCTTTCCCCCCATAACCGTTGATCCCATTCGCCCCAATAGAATAATGGGAAATGGGATGTTGTAAAGTAAAATTGAAGGTCAAAATCTGTCATGATCAAGATCAACACTGATTGTACTGAATGATGGAGCACGCTCTTCTGTTTCTGTTGCTTATTATTACCTCCGCCACTGGGTGGGGGAAATTAATATTTTTGTTTCTGTTAGTCTGATAGTTGCTTTTTATGTTTGTAAGCCTGCGCTGTTAGCTGATGGTGGGATTCTCTCTTTCTGCTGCTTGACAATGGGATTTTGACACTACCCCATGCCGCCGGGAAACCAGTGGGTGGGGTTGTGCTGCTGCGGGGGGGGGGGGGGAGAATCCCATCAATCGGAGAATTCCAGCCAATATATCTCAAAAGCTGATGAACATATTTCATCAAATTTTGGTACGCAGGATATCACCCAAGGAAGAAATGATTAGTTTTTTGTGAAGATGTGGACCTGGATACTAGAATTTTGTTTTGAAGTATCTGTTAACTCCGAGTGATATGGTGAATAATTTTATAATATTGTTGATTATTTTGAAATGTTGTGCATTAGCTCAGCTGCTGTCAAAATATGAGTAGTGTTTTCAGAGCAGTTTGTTGGATGTGGATTGGTTAAAAAACCCTCAGAGAGAGTAATGCTCTTGTAAAATTATTATTTTTTCACTTTTTAAAAATTATATAGCATCAACTAGGCAGGAAATAACCTAAAGGAAGAATTATAATGATGCACAGCATGGTGGAATTACGTGCCTACTTCATGACTCTTCATTTGTATTTTTATGTTCTTAAAGCTGAAAACACAAATATTTTTAACAAAAGCTTTCATCTCACTGAGAAGGCTACAGGCCAATCCACATCCAACAACCACCTCTGAAAACTGTTCGTGCTGTGACAATCCACAACATTCTAAAGCAATCAGCAACATTCAAAAGATAAGTCGACATGCACCATCTCGCCATGTGAATGGATCTGTTTAAAACAAAATTCAAGGATCTACATCCGCATTCTTGCCAAAAACTAATCAGTTCCTCCTTGGGCCATACCCTATCTGTGTGCCAGGTATCACTGAAATTCATCAATTTGTTTTTTTTTTAGATATATTGTTTACAGATTAACCGGGCAAAAAGCATTATGTCTGCCCACCTCCAGTTGTGGAGGTGTAGTCTTATTTTGATGCGTTCTTCTTTTATGTGAAATGTGGGGATCATTTTGTATTAGAACCTGAGATCATACGCTATATTTCAGTTTTGTATATGGATTTTATAAAAATTATTTTTATGCTGATTGAATGGTTGTTTCATCTCCTTGAAGAATGGTGACATGAACTTGAGAATGAACTAACATAATATTGTGAATTCGTTGAGAAATTGGGTGGCATTCTCTGCCCCCACCCCCCCAGCCCATGTTCCTCGATGGTGTGCCGTACGCTGGCGGGGGGGATTCTATCTTCCTGCTGATTGTCAATGGATTTTCTGTTGTAACCACCCCAGTTACCAGAGAATTCCGGCCAAACCAACTCATCTATAGTATAGCTCAACTTTTTAAATAAATTGATTTTAATACTTCCTTTCAGTTTCAACCTCGATCACAAATGAGGAACATTTTAACAACTTTTTATACAAAGAACTACTGATTTTTATTTTCTTCATGTCTCATGAAAACTCCCTTTGAGGAAATAGTTTATTAAATTCATCTGGCCAGTTTTTCTTCAAATATTGCGAGTTTCATGATGTGAATCTTGATGACTTGATGATTTTATTTGAAGACAATTTAGTGGAAAACAATCCTGCTGGTTGCTTCAAATGGATAGAACAGTCAAGAATATGGCATTGCAGCTGAAATGCAGTTGATTGCAGGAGATTTGTAACAGTAGTGGGCAAATATTATTTCAGTTGCAATGTCATCAAACTTTGTAGTTTGATTTCGTATTGTAGTTCAATGTTTTAACTTTACACAATACATTCAAGAAAACGTACCCTTTCTGTTAGCTGGTGTTGAACATTTATCAAGAGAGAGAAGATCTGTTGATGATTAGGAAAATTAAGCGGTCTAAGATTGAAGTTTCGAAAGTACAATAGGTACAACATTTTCAATACATGGTGTTAAAGGACTTGCATTACATTTTTCTAGAATATAGCATTTTCTAGAGAATCGTTTGACTTAACTAACAGGCAAACTAATTAGTTTACGGTTTCACTGAAGGTTAGCATCTCTGGCACATAATAGGGCTGTAACGTCCAAGCTCCCCAGGGGTGATTTGGGAGTGCCCCAGAAGAGATGCGCTGGGGAATCCCCTTGGAACTTTACAGGTAGTGGTTGTACAGCTTTTCCCCAGAAGTGCAATGTTCCTTCTTGTCAACCGCCCTGCACTGGAACTATCTGAAAATGAGATTTTAACTAGCAAATGTCGGGTAGTTCTGGCTGTGTTGTACAAATAGTTACCTAGAAAAAGCTAGACGAATTAAAACCTCTTTTTACTTATGGGTAAGAACCTGGACAGACGCCCGCGACTCGAGGATCTCCCCTGACACCCCAGCAGCTTCCCCCACCCACTGACTGAGCACTCCCCCACCAGAGTATTCCCTGATACCCTGCTGAAGTCCCCCTCACTGGCATGGGACTGCCATCTGACTTCACCACTCCCTCACTCCGATTTATGCAGCCTGGACACTTCTCCCTGGCCTGTCAGTTTCAATGGGACATTTAACTTAACTGGTTTACAGGCGCTAATGCAGAAAAATGGGGCTGTGCTCTTCAAATTGACACTATTGGGCTTTGAGAACTGCTGTGCTGCCTGGATCTCACCCATCCTGACTCAGATGGTCACCCAAGACAGGCATAACAGAAAATCCACAAAGTAATTAGGCGTGGAATGGCAATCCAACACTGATTACCACTCTGAGCAAGGTACAATCCATAGTATTGCATGGATTATCAGTCTAGGCCATTCTTGGGTCCTGGAATGACAACGTCTGACTTAGTGCTGAACATGCTGCCAATCAAGCTAAGCAGACACTGTAATATTTTTTCATTACAAATAAGTAGAGAATGTAACTTGCATCACCAAATTACTTTGATCTATTATGACTTCTATCGTCTGTTATGATTCTTAATTCCAGTCTCCCTTGACTTATGGTTCTCTTCCGCAGAGAGTAATTATGAACCTTATGTAGCGCACAATGACTTACGAGAGAGACGAGTAGAGATGAAGTCGATGAGGCTTTATTAAGCGAGACTTGTCCCCAGCAGTTCAGCAACAGAATGGAGCGGCGGAGCTAGGAGTCAACAGCCAACCAGGACCCGGGATCTGTCAGCCAATAGCATCACGGCTTCACAGTCCCACATGACCCCTAATACATACTACCACATTCACCCCTTGTTAAAAATGAACCCGGCGGGGTGGTGGTTCGCATGGTGGTAGGGGTTTACAAGGCTGGTCCTGGGAGGAAAATTTCGGGCATGCCATTACAGTTTTAGTAAGAGAAAAAAAATGTTTTTTTTTTTTTTTGTTACAGTCCAACAACATTCTTGGCGTCACGCTGATGCCATGAGTCGAGCGGGCAGTCTGGTCTTCCTCGTCGATCGCCTCAGCCCCGGTGGTGGGGCAGGTGCTTGTTCCGGCGTTGTCGTCTCCGGGAGCGTTTCGGTGTTTGTTCCTGTTTCACTCCTGGGCGGACACGGGAGGAGGACCGATCCTCCCGGGAAGGGGGCGGTTGTGGGGTGCGCCGGTGGCAGGGAGGGGATGATCGGTGTCGGGGGTGTGTGTGTGTTGCTGGCTGGCGCCAGGTCTCGCAGGGAGACCGTGTCCTGTCGGCCGTCAGGGTACGCCACGTAGGCGTACTGCGGGTTCGCGTGGAGGAGGTGAACCCTCTCGACCAACGGGTCCGACTTGTGCGCCCGCACATGTTTCCGGAGCAAGATGGGTCCTGGGGCCGCCAGCCAGGTCGGCAGCGACGTTCCGGAGGAGGACTTCCTGGGGAAGACAAGGAGGCGCTCATGAGGCGTTTGGTTAGTGGTGGTACACAGCAGCGACCGGATGGAGTGGAGAGCGTCCGGGAGGACCTCCTGCCACCGGGAAACTGGGAGATCCCTGGACCGTAGGGCCAGTAGGACGGTCTTCCAGACCGCGCCGTTCTCCCTCTCTACTTGCCCGTTCCCCCGGGGGTTGTAGCTGGTCGTCCTGCTCGAGGCTATACCCTTGCTGAGCAGGAACTGGCGCAGCTCGTCACTCATGAAGGAGGACCCCCTGTCGCTATGGATATATGCAGGGCAATCGAACAGTGTGAATATGGTGCTAAGGGCTTTAATGACCGTGGCCGCTGTCATGTCGGGGCAGGGGATGGCGAAGGGGAAACGGGAGTACTCGTCCACCACGTTCAGGAAGTATGTGTTGCGGTCGGTGGAGGGGAGGGGCCCTTTGAAATCCAGACTGAGGCGTTCAAAGGGTCGGGAAGCCTTGATCAGGTGCGCTCTATCCGGCCTGAAAGTGCGGTTTGCACTCCGCGCAGATGTGGCAGTTCCTGGTGACTGTACGGACCTCCTCCACAGAGTAGGGGAGGTTGCGGGACTTTATAAAATGGTAGAACCGGGTGACCCCCGGGTGGCAGAGGTCCTCGTGGAGGGCTTGGAGACGGTCTATTTGTGCGTTGGCACATGTGCCGCGGGATAGGGCATCGGGCGGCTCGTTCAGCTTTCCGGGGCGGTACAAGATCTCATAGTTGAAGGTGGAGAGCTCGATCCTCCACCATAAGATCTTGTCATTTTTAATTTTGCCCCGCTGTGAATTATCGAACATGAAGGCTACCGACCGTTGGTCGGTGAGGAGAGTGAATCTCCTGCCGGCCAGGTAATGCCTCCAATGTCGCACAGCTTCCACTATGGCTTGGGCTTCCTTTTCCACTTAGGAGTAGAGGATTTCTGAGGCGTGGAGGGTTCGGGAGAAAAAGGCCACGGGTCTGCCCGCTTGGTTAAGGGTGGCCGCCAGAGCTACGTTGGAGGCGTCGCTCTCGACCTGAAGGGGAGGGACTCGTCGATGTCACGCATCGTGGCCTTTGCGATATCCGCTTTGATGCGGCTGAAGGCCTGGCGAGCCTCTGTCGACAGGGGGAAGGTAGTGGTCTGTATTAGCGGGCGGGCCTTGTCTGCATACTGGGGGACCCACTGGGCGTAATATGAAAAGAACCCCAGGCAACGTTTCAGGGCTTTGGAGCAGTGGGGGAGGGGAAATTCCATGAGGGGGCGCATGCGTTCGGGGTCGGGGCCTATTATCCCATTGCGCACTATGTATCCCAGGATGGCCAGCCGGTTTGTGCTAAAAACGCACTTTTCCTCGTTGTATGTGAAGTTCAAGGCGTTAGCGGTCTGGAGGAATTTTTGGAGGTTGGCGTCGTGGTCCTGCTGGTCGTGGCCGCAGATGGTTACGTTGTCGAGATACGGGAACGTAGCCTGCAACCCGTGCTGGTCAACCATTCGGTCCATCTCCCGTTGGAAGACCGAGACCCCGTTCGTGACACCAAATGAGACCCTTAGGAAGTGGTATAGACGCCCGTCTGCCTCGAAGGCTGTGTACTTGCGGTCACTTGGGCGGATGAGGAGCTGGTGGTAGGCGGACTAGAGGTCCACGGTGGAGAAAACCTTATACTGGGCAATCCGATTTACCATGTCGGATATGCGGGGGAGAGGGTACGCATCTAGCTGTGTGTACCTGTTGATGGTCTGGCTATAGTCTATGACCATCCTTTGCTTTTCCCCGGTCTTTACTACTACCACCTGTGCTCTCCAGGGACTGTTGCTGGCCTGGATTATGCCTTCCTTCAGCAACCGCTGGACGTCAGACCGAATAAATATCCGGTCCTGGGCGCTGTACCGTCTGCTCCTAGTGGCGACGGGTTTGCAATCCGGGGTGAGGTTTGCAAACAAGGACGGCGGTTCAACCTTGAGAGTTGCGAGGCCGCAGATAGTGAGTAGGGGTATTGGGCCGCCGAATTGAAATGTTAGGCTCTGCAGGTTACACTGGAAATCTAATCCCAGTAATGTGGGCGCGCAGAGTTGGGGAAGGACGTAGAGCCTGTAGTTTTTAAACTCCCTCCCTTGCACCGTTAGGTTCGCGATGCAGAACCCTTTGATCTCTACGGAGTGGGATCCTGCAGCTAGGGAAATCTTTTGCGTACTTGGATGGATGGTCAGAAAACAGCGTCTTACTGTGTCGGGGTGAATGAAACTTTTGGTGCTCCCGGAGTTGATCAGGCATGGTGTCTCGTGTCCGTTGATCAGCACCGTTGTTGTCGTCGTCTGGAGCGTCCGGGGCCGTGATTGATCCAGCGTCACCGAGGCCAGTCGTGGTCGTAGTGTCTCGGCGTCTTCTTCGGACCCCGTGGAGCGTCGATGCTGGGGTCCTTTGTTGTCATCCAAGATGGCGGCGTCCATGAATCGCACGCGGCCGGGGGTGGACAAAATGGCTGCCCCCATGGATCGCACGTGGTCGGGGGTGGACAAAATGGCCGCCCCCATGAATCGCACGTGGCTGGGGAGTCACAAGATGGCGGCGCCCATCCTCCCCTCGTGGTGGCCGGGACCCAAAATGGCGGCGCCCGCGGGTTGCACATGGGGCGCTGGGGGGGTTGGGGAGCGTTTGGGATGCGCTGGGCTTGTTCTTCTCCGGGGATTGCGGCGACCCCCCGGGACCGGCACACAGCCGCATAATGGCCCTTCTTGCCGCAGCTTTTGCAAACAGCTGCGCGGGCCGGGCAGCGCTGCCGGGGGTGTTTCGCTTGCCCGCAGAAATAGCAGTGGGCCCCCCCGGGATGATCTGGCGCTTTAACCGCGCAAGCCTGTGAGTGGGGGGGGGGGTTGTTACGACGGGGGTCCACGGAGCCCAAGGGGCTGCTGCGCGGTCGGGGCCGTAGGCGCGGGCGTTTTGCGAGGCCACATCTATGGAAGCTGCGATGGCCCGTGCCTCAGAGTCCTAGCGACTCTTTTTCTAAAAGTCTTTGGCGGATTTGGGGAGAGTTCATACCTGCCACAAACGCATCGCGAATTAGCATGTCCGTGTGTTCAATCGCGTTCACCGGCGGGCAGCTGCAGCCCCGTCCCAAAATTAGCAGCGCGGTGTAGAATTCTTCTAACGATTCTCCGGGACTTTGCTGTCTCGTTGCGAGTTGGTAGCGTGCGTAGACCTGGTTCATGGGGCGAACGTAGATGCTCTTCTGTTGCTGAACTGCTGGGGACAAGTCTCGCTTCATAAATTGTAGCGCACAATGACTTACGAGAGAGACGAGTAGAGATGAAGTCGATGAGGCTTTATTAAGCGAGACTTGTCCCCAGCAGTTCAGCAACAGAATGGAGCGGCGGGGAGAAGCTCGGGTTCTTAT